>NC_134353.1:573823637-574519162 GCF_048569485.1 Anomaloglossus baeobatrachus | reverse complement strand
GTGATCTAAATAAATAGAGGAACCTTGGCAGAGACACTATTTTTATTGAATGAATCCTTCCTAGCCAAGACAGTGATATCAGGGATCATCCAACCAAATCACCCCTCAGACCATTTAATTTATGTGTGGTTAAATTGATACCCAGGTATGTGATATAATAGTCTCTCCTGGTAAAACTATATTGCGCAGTGATGTTATTCTGGTCTTGGACGGGCATATTTATATATAGGGCCTCAGACTTGTCTACATTTACCCTAAAACCAGAAATCGCTTTGAATTTATGGAGCAGGTCAAATAAGTTTGGTAAAGAAGTTATTGGTTTAGATATTGAGAGTAGTAGGTCATCCGCAAAAAGACTGGCTTTGTAGGTTTCTGAGGGCATGTCAAATCCTTTAATGTCAGGGTGGTTCATAATTGCATCAGCTAGCGGCTCCATTGCTAGAACAAAGAGGGCTGGGGACAGTGGGAATCCCTGCCTGGTCCCTCTATGTATCTCAATGGGGTATGGCGTAGTGGCAGGTAGTTTTAAGTAGGCCGTAGGGAAATTATATAGGAGTTGTAGGGTTTTAATTAAGTTGCAGCTCAAGCCAAATTTATTTAGCATTTGAAAGAAATATGGCCAAGAAAAAGAGTCAAAGGTCTTTTCTAAATATAGAGCAAACATCAGGATAGGCTTTTTTTTGTATATTGGCCGAATGGATGATATTTAGATTTTTCCTAATATTGTCTGTGGCCTGTCTTGTGGGAATGAATCCAACTTGGTCTGGGTCTATCAATGAGGGGAGTAGCTTATTGATATGTTGTGCCAGTATGGACATAAAGATTTTGAGATCAATGTTTAAGAGAGATCGGTCAGTAATTTTTTGCCAATAGCGGGTCTTTTTTGGGTTTGGGGATGACAGTGATCTGAGCAGTGTAAAATTCTGGAGGCATCTGTTGACCCATGCGGAGGTGATTACAATAAGCTTTTATGTAGGGTATTAGGATTTCTTGAAATTTCTTTTAGTAGGCAGCCGTAATGCCATCTGGTCCCAGTGCCTTCCCGATCTTAAGATGTTTGATGACAGTGGCAATCTCTTCCTCTGTAATGTTCGTTTGGAGTTGTTGGGCGGTTATGGCCGTTAGTTTAGGGCTATGTGCATTCTGTAGAAGAGAGTTTAGAAGATCTGGGGGGGGGGGGAGGTATTGGGCTTGTATATAAATGTTGATAAAAGTCATGAAACCTAGAATAAATCTTGTCTGGATTAGATGTGGTCGCACCAGATCTGTCCCGTATTGCAAAAACTGTATTTATGGTTTCTCTTTGTCATAGTTTTCGGGCTAGCATTCTACTAAGTTTATTGGCTTGTTTGTAAAATGTGGCTTGTATCCACTTTATTGCTTATTCTGCTTTAGATGTTAGAGTAGCGTCCAGTTGTAATTTAATGTTAAGTATATGTTTGATGAGAAACATTGAGGGGGAAAACTGGTTCGCCATCTCTAATTGTATGCGATGTGTTTCTAATTTGGCTTGTAAAGCCGATCTTTCTTTTTAACATAGGCCAGTTTGATTAACTTACCCGTTATTACCTTTTTATGGGCTACCCATAGAGTTCCTGGGGATATATTCTCTGTGTTGTTGGTGGATAAATATTCTTCAAGCCCAGACTTAACCTGGTTGCTGATAAGTGAATCTGTGAGGAGGGATTCATTTAATCTCCATTTTATATAGCCGGTTGGTAGATATTTTAAATTGGAACATTGTGAGGACAGCATCATGATCCGACCATGCGGAAATTACATGACGGGAGAATAGCACTGCGAGCAGGGATATTGAGTTGGCAAGGATGAGGTCTATTCTAGAGTATGGTTTGTGTACCAGCGAATAGTAAGAATATCCCCTATTAGAGACGTTATTTTGCCTCCACATATCAGCGAGATTGGTGTATACTTAGAAAATTGTATAGTTTCCGTCTGTTCTGTCGGTTTTGTTAATGTCTGCCTTCCTATTAGCTCTACTGTCCAGGTTTGGGTCCAGAGTTAAATTAAAGTCACCACACCAGATTAGATGCTCAAATCGGTATTGTCTGGCCTTATTTATGATTTTCCTAAAGGTAGCTATTTGGCGGGAGGCTGGAAGATGAGAGCTTGTTTTTTGTAGGATGAGTTGTACTTTTAAGTTACCGTACACTATTCATTCTGCCCCATATTGTATTGGAAAATGGAAAAAAAAATCCAGGTGCAGTGAAATTGCAAAAAAACGTGCAATTCCACAATGGTTTTCTGGTGTTTTATTTACCATGTTCAATATTTGGTAAAACTGACCAGGCACTATGATTCTCCAGCTCAGTATAAGCACACAGATATCAAACATGTATAGTTGTTCTTTTTTTAAGTGGTGAAACAAAAATTAAAAAATTTTAAAAATGAAAAAATAATAATTTTGCTTTTGTTGCCATTTTCCGAGACACATAATATGTTTTGTACCCTTAACTGATGTTTTTCCTCATACCATTTTGGGGTAGATGCAATGTTTTGGTAAAGAAGAAAAAAAGAATACAAAAACAATATGCCCGCCTTATAATATATGTGATTTATTGATAATGCAAAAGGTACTCACAGCACACAATTAAAAGCAATTAAAATACATTCAAGCAATGCTAAGCATCCAAATTCCCTATAGGTAAATACATAAGGATATGATTATTAGCTAATTCATTGCATGAAAAATACACCAATGCTGTCTAATATACAGTGGAACCTTGGATTACGAGCATAATTGGTTCTGGTAGTGTGCTCTTAAACCAAGTTACTCTTATATCAAAGCAAATTTTCCCATAGGAAATAATTGAAACACAGACAATTCGTTCTACAATCCAAAAATATTTACTGTATTTATAGAAACTTATTACATTAATACAATATAATGTACTGTATTCATATAAAATTATTACAGTACATTAATACTAAATACTGTACAGTAAAAAAACCTATTAAACAAATTAAACTGTACGTTAGCTTACAATACAATTGTTAGTGTGTGAGACGTACAGTACAAGCAATGTGCGGTACTGGTTACCAGAAAGAAAGTACAATACTGTATCCACAAATGCAAATTGATAGACATGCTGTATAGTATATACTGTACTGTACAATGGTATACTGTGTACAGTATACAGTACATATGTTTAGAAAGTTCCCTCCAGAGCGTGTCAGAGCGTGGTGAAAGGACAGAACCGCAAGTGTGCACGGTGAGTATTTGCTCTTATTGCAAAGCATTGCTCTTAAACCAAGCTTCAAATTTTAAGAATGTTTTGCTTTTCTTGCAAAATGCTCTCAATCCAAGTTACTCTTAATCCAAGGTTCCACTGTATAGAGAAATATGATGCCACCTGGTGGCTACTTCCGTACTAACGTAGCAGAAAGGATGTAAGAATATACTGACCGCATCATAAGGGTGAATTAATACAGTATATCACCAGAAATAATAGTATCAATACAATTAACTGACTATGTAACATCAATCCAAAAAGTATCAGGGCAAATAATCATTAGATAGTCACCAGAATAATATAGATAACAAAGTAAAAAAGCATAACGAAGGTAATGTGTATAGATTATATCATATGCAGAATGCTACAAAGGTATCCAATAGTCAATATGCAGTCTATAAATAATAACCCATCCGGATCAAGCATATGAAAATACAATGATATAGAAGCGGAGGTTAGAACAGAGGACACAAAGCATTACCAAACTCAACCCAACCATGTTTTGATCGCCTTTTATTGCATTTTATTGGAATGTTGCTGCAACAAAAAAAAAATTGTTTTGATTTTCTTTCTCTCGTTACTCCGTTTACCGATCAGATTAATTTATTTTATACTTTAATAGATCGGACATTTCTAAATGCGGCAGTAGCAAATATGTTTTTTTCTCCAGTCACCCTTCACAACAGCACCACAGAAGGTTACCTGTTCGCGCTAATAGTGATTGGAAACACAAAGAGGTTAAATAACCCCTCCCAGCCTTGCATCTCCAGTGTTTTATCCTGTCCCTATGGGGTATGAGAGGTTATCCTGTGGTGTTCTGTGGCCGGTGAGACAAATGCTGCCAAAATACCTTAACCGGGCAGCGGAGGTCATGGCCAAGGCTCTCCTCCTCCTTTGCTGCTTCCATCTCCTTGGTTTTGGGACCTCCCCATTCTTCCTGTGCCTTGTTGCAAGGTAAAGCAGAATGGGTTCCATGCCGGGGGCCTCCTTGAACTCCCCGGCATCTCCTCCTCTCTCCGCAGTATTTGTGTGCGCGCACGCACTGAAAGTGATGTCAGTGGCGCGTCTCTTTTAAGTGTCACTTTCATTTTGCGTTCCACTGTGGAAATCACACACCTGCAGCATGGATCCTCACAGTGCTACTGGCGAAGCACAGCAGGTTCAGGACCTATCCTTCTTGACCCAGGAGGAGGAGTCCACAGGTGTGGACACTGTGCTGAGGACTCAGCACTTTTATATAAGTGCCTGACCAGAAGACACCTCCAGTTAGGCTGGAAACACATCTATGCGAGTAAAATCGGTCCGACTGGGCTGAAAAAAACTCGGCTGATTTTAGTTCACGTTAGGTCCGAGTGCAGCGCAAGTGCGATGCTTTTTCTGAATAAATTAATGATTTTACTAGCATGTGTAATGCGTGTGTAATGCGTGTGTAATGCGTATTTTTTACTATGTCATCTGCCATTCAGCTCTGCTACATGGCCGCTGACAGCAGACACAGACAGCCATGTAGCAGAGCTGAATGGCAGATGACAGCAGACACAGAAAGAGCCGCACGATCAGAATGAACTCTGGTTAACTTCACCCGACTTCATTGTCATGCTGCGGCTCTGTCTGTGCCGTGTCCTGATTAGCAGTCACCTGTGAAGGGCTCACCGGTGACCGCTAATCCCCTGAGTGACTGAAGTTAGCAGCCCTCTCTCATACTCACCGTTCCCCGATCTCCGGTGCGGCGCTGCACGGCATTCACACTGCTGCGGCGGCTTTTACTATTTTGAAAAAGCCGGCCGCTCATTAAACAATCTCGTATTCCCTGCTTTACCCGCCCACAGGTGCCTATGATTGGTTGCAGTGAGACACGCCCCCACGCAGAGTGACAGGTGTCTCACTGCACCCAATCACAGCAGCCGGTGGCCGGGTCTATACTGTGCAGTGAAATAAATAATTAAATAATTAAAAAAAACGTCGTGCGGTTCCCCCCCAATTTTAATACCAGCCAGATAAAGCCATACGGCTGAAGGCTGGTATTCTCAGGATGGGGAGCTCCACGTTATGGGGAGCCTCCCAGCCTAACAATATCAGTCAGCAGCCGCCCAGAATTGCCGCATACATTAGATGTGACAGTTCTGGGACTGTACCCGGCTCTTCCCGATTTGTCCTGGTGCGTTGGCAAATCGGGGTAACAAGGAGTTAATGGCAGCCCATAGCTGCCACAAAATCCTAGATTAATCATGTCAGGCGTCTCCACGAGATACATTCCATGATTAATCTTTAAGTTACAGTAAATAAACACACACACACGAAAAAATCCTTTATTAGAAATAAAAAACACTAACAAATTCCCTGGTTCACCAATTTAATAAGCCCCAAAAAGCCCTCCATGTTCGGCATAATCCAGGATGGTCCAGCGTTGGTTCCAGCTCTGCTGCATGAAGGTGACCGGAGCTGCAGAAGACACTGCCGCTCCTGTCAGCTCCATGCAGCAACTGAGGTGAGTATCGCGATCAGCTGAGCTGTCACTGAGGTTACCCGTGGCCACCGCTGGATTCTCCAACAGTGACAGCGGGTAACCTCAGTGACAGCTCAGCTGATCGTGCTACTCACCTCAGTTGCTGCATGGAGCTGACAGGAGCGGCAGTGTCTTCTGCAGCTCCGGTCACCTTCATGCAGCAGAGCTGGAAGCGACGCTGGACAATCCTGGATTACGCCGGACATGGAGGGCTTTTTGGGGCTTATTAAATTGGTGAACCAGGGGATTTGTTAGTGTTTTTTATTTCTAATAAAGGATTTTTTCGGGTGTGTGTGTTTATTTACTGTAACTTAAAGATTAATCATGGAAGGTATCTCGTGGAGACGCCTGACATGATTAATCTAGGATTTAGTGGCAGCTATGGGCTGCCATTAACTCCTTATTACCCCGATTTGCCAACGCACCAGGGCAAATCGGGAAGAGCCGGGTACAGTCCCAGAACTGTCGCATCTAATGTATGCGGCTATTCTAGGTGGCTGCTGACTGATATTGTTAGGCTGGGAGGCTCCCCATAATGTGGAGCTCCCCATCCTGAGAATACCAGCCTTCAGCCGTATGGCTTTATCTGGCTGGTATTAAAATTGGGGGGGACCGCACGCCGTTTTTTTTTATTATTTAATTATTTATTTCACTGCAGAGTATAGACCCGCCCACCGGCTGATGTGATTGGGTGCAGTGAGAAACCTGTCACTCTGCGTGGGGGCGTGTCTCACTGCAACCAATCATAGGCGCCTGTGGGCGGGTAAAGCAGGGAATACGAGATTGTTTAATGAGCGGCCTGCTTTTTCAAAATAGTAAAAGCCGCCGCAGCAGTGTGAATGCCGTGCAGCACCGCGCCGGGGATCGGGGAACGGTGAGTATGAGATAGGAGGGGAAAATGACCGACAGACTGTGAGAGAGGGACAGAGATAGTGACGGACCGACAGAGAGAGAATAGAGACCGAGAGGGAGAGACCGACTGACGAAGAATAGTGATTGACAGACATTGTGGGACATCACTCGTTTCCAGTGTTTTAGGAAACATGCGAGAAATGTATTTAGAAAATCGGATGTCACTAGGATGGTGTGAGTGCCGTCCCGTGACATCCGATTTTTTACACGCTCCCATAGACTTGCATTGGAGAGACTCGCAGTAGAAACTCGCAAAAAAGCAGCATGCTGCGATTTTTTTCTCAGTCCAATTTGGACTGAGAAAAAAAATTGCAAATGCGAGCTGAATCATTCACTAACATGTGTCAGATTCCAATGCGAGTTTTTCTCGCATTGCTCTACTGCGAGAAACTCGCAAGTGAGAAGCAGCCCTTAGGACAACTCTGCATGTATGAAGGGTGATTGGTTTTCCCACTCTGCTTCTGCAGAACCCAGCGCTATCCCTGGATCAGTAAGTGTTCTGAAATGTATGCATGTATGGATGCTTAAGTATGAATTCTCTCCTGCCCTTGGGGCAGGTTCTTATAAGGTTTTCTTCCCCCTCCTTTTAAGGAGACAAGATTCATGCAACCAGAAAGAAGAAAGTTCCCAGACATACCGTATTTTTCGCTTTATAAGACGCACCGGAATATAAGACGCACCCCAAACTTAGACATAAAAAAAGGTAAAAAAAAGAAAAATGGGGTCCGTCTTATACTCCGATGTTCTCTTACCGGAGGGGGGCAGCAGTGGTGGTGAAGCGGGGTCACAGGAGGCACAGGTTGTGCTGGCAGGCGCGGCAGGTCAGTGGCAGCGGGGTCCGTGGTTGCAGGTGCCGTGGCGTCCGTGGTTGCAGGCGCGGTGGTGTCCGCGGTGGCAGGATCCGTGGGGTCCGTGGTGGCGGCAGCAGCCGTGGCATGAGAGCCGTGCAGCAGGCCGGTGCAGTGAGTGTCCGCGGTCCCGGTTCAGTGGTGGCAGCGGCGGCGGCGGCGGCTCAGTGGTGGGAGCGGCGGCAACTGCTCAGTGGTGGCAGCGGCAGGGACTGCTCAGTGGTGGCGTGTGTCCGCGGTCCCGGTTCAGTGGTGGCAGCGGCGGCGGCGGCGGCGGCTCAGTGGTGGGAGCGGCGGCGACGGCTCAGTGGTGGAGTGTGTCCGCGGTCCCGATTCAAGTAATGGCGCCCGGAGCGACGCATGCGCAGATGGAGCTCTCATCCAAGGGCTCCATCTGCGCACGCGCTGACTCCCGGAGCAGCGCGTGCGCAGATGGAGCTCTCATCCAAGAGCTCCACCGGCGCCATCATTTGAAAGTGGGACCGCGGACAACTGGTAAGCTGCACAGCCGCCCGCCCCGCATGCACAGAGTGGCAGCCAGCAGGCTGCCCGCCCACTCTGCGTACAAGCCGCCGGGTACCTGTGCTTGCGTGCGGTGGCAGCCGGGTACCCATGGCTGTGTGCGGGCGGCAGATGGGTGACTGTGTGAGGGCGGCAGCCGGGTACCTGCACGGTCACCCGACTGCCGCTCGCACACAGCACCCGGCTGCCGCCCGCACACAGCCATGGGTACCCGTCTGCCACCGCATGCAAGCACAGGTACCTGGCTGCCGACCCCACACAGCACCCGCTGCCGCCCGCACACAGCCACGGGTACCCGGCTGCCGCTGCATGCAAGTACAGGTACCCGGCCGCTTGCATGCAGCCACAGGCACCCGCCCGATCGCTTCAGACAGGACCCCCCCCCCCCCCCGCTACCGCTTTATAAGACGCACCCCCCATTTTCCTCCCAAAATTTGGGGAGGAAAAGTGCGTCTTATAAAGCGAAAAATGTGCTGTATGTTCCAAAATGCTCCCATCCCTGTACTGACAATATCATTAGAGAACTACCATCCCTAATTGACGAAATTAAAGTCCTTGTACGCCAGGAGGTCCAATCACCTCTAGCATTCTCCTTGTCACTGCCCTCAGTAACCACAATATCAAAAAAGAAGAAAATTGATCTAATAGAATAGTTGGTTTTGGACTCTATGAAAGGTCCATATTCAATCCCTGAAAGGTTACTAGACAAGGAGGACTTAATTTCAGTTTCAGACATGGGCCTAGACAGCAAGAAATATTCTTTTTCGACTGAAGATATGGAGGAGCTATTGCGAGCAATACGAAATACTTTGGAAGTTGAGTGTTCGGTAGACTTAAGGGTGCTTTACATGCTGCGACATCGCTAACGATATATCGTCTGGGTCACGTCGTTAGTGACGCACATCCGGCGCCGTTAGCGACATCGCAGCGTGTGACACCAAGGAGCGACAATCAACAATCGCAAAAACGTCAAAAATCGTTGATTGTTGACACGTCGCTCTTTTTCTAAATATCGCTGGTGGTGCATGCCGCTGGTTGTTTGTCGTTCCTGTGGCGTCACACATCGCTATGTGTGACACTGCAGGAACGACGAACATCTCCTTACCTGCGTCCACCGGCAATGAGGTAGGAAGGAGGTGGGCGGGATATTTCGCCCGCTCATCTCCGCCCCTCCTCTGCTATTGGGCGGCCGCTTAGTGATGCCGCAGTGACGTCGCTATGACGCCGAATGCACCTCCCCCTTGAAGGAGGGATTGTTCGGTGGTCACAGCGACGTCGCTGAAAAGGTATGTGCGTGTGACGCTGCCGTAGCGATAATGTTCGCTACGGCAGCAATAACCAAATGTCGCACGAACAATGGGGGTGTGTGCTATCCCGCACGACATCGCTAGCTATAGCGATGTCACGGCGTGTAAAGCACCCTTTAGAGCCAAAAAGAGAATGGGTTTTCCTTTCCATGAAAACATCCAGAACCTAATCCTCCAGGAGTGGGACACTCAAGAAAAGCATCTAGGAGTCCAGATTGAACTGAGACACCGATTCCCACTGGATGAGGAATCCTCTAAATGTTGCGAGATCCTGAAGGTTGATATTCAGGTCGCCAGAGTAGCTATAAGAACGACTGCCATTTGAAGAGTCTTTTCAACATAAACATCCAATAGACTGCAAAATGGAGTCTACTGGAAAAAATCCTGAGAAATATCATTAGTCCTATGTAAAACAAATGTGGCCTCTACATGTGTAGGCACGTGTTTATTCAGATAGTTGGGCCAGTTTGAGGAACATCTCCCCCAAGGCACACCCAGAGAATACCTAATTGCCTCCCTTCTCCAAAAAGCTACTAGCTTCCTGGCAGATGCCTTGGCCAAATGAGTCCGAATGGCAGCAAAAGTAGCAGTATTATCGAATTCTACAAGAAGGGCTCTCTGGCTCAAATTATGGAGTGGAGCCGTAACATCCAAAATTAAGCTCTGGTCCATCTCCTTTCAGGGAGAGTACGTTTGAGAGTACAGCCAGCTGTAGATGAACTACTGTAAAAGGTGACTGATAAGAAAAATCTCTACTGGAACAGAAAAAAAAAATAAATATGTTTTTTCATACCCCGCAGAACCAACCTCCACATTATAGAGATAAGGGGAAAATTAGACACTGGAGTTACCCAAAAGGTGGGAGAGACAGACACATTTTTGTAACTCAAAACCAACATCAAGACAAAGAATGATGCCAGCATGGTAGGAGGCTATATCTCAAAATTTCTTTCCAAATGGTAAATGATATCCCCCAGCTAGTGAGTTCTGAATACCATCTGAGAAGGTCTGAAGATCGACTTTGCATCCTATCATCCACAGCGTCTAAAGGGTGCTTTACACGCTGCGACATCGCTAGCGATTGCTAGCGATGTCGAGCGCGATAGCACCTGTCCCCGTCGTTTGTGTGATATTTGGTGCTCACTGCCGTAGCAAACACTATTGCTACAGCAGCGTCACATGCACATACCTTGTCAGCGACGTCGCTGTGACTGCCGAACAATCCCTCCCTCAAGGGGGAGGTGCGATCAGCGTCATAGCGACGTCACTACGGCGTCACTAAGCGGCCGGCCAATAGAAGCGGAGGGGCGGAGATGAGCAGGACGTAACATCCCGCCCACCTTCTTCCTTCCGCATTGCCGGTGGACGCAGGTAAGGAGATGTGCATCGTTCCTGCGGCGTCACACATAGCGATGTGTGATGCCACAGGAACGACGAACAACATCGTAGCAGCAACGATATTAAGGAAAGGAGCGACGTGTCAACGATCACCATTTTTGAACGATGCGATGTCGCTACCAGCGCTGGATGTGCGTCACTAGCGACGTGACCCCGACGATATATCGGTAGCGATGTCGCAGCGTGTAAAACACCCTTAAGAGTCACCTCCCTTGCAACCTAGAGGTCACAAGACCTACTCATATAAGGTCTCCAGGAACTCCAGATGTCAGAGGTAATATCCCCAGTTCCAGAAGCAGAGATTGGGAAATTCATATCTCTTCTTGGTAAAGAAAAAAACAAACAACGGCTCTCACCGGATCATAATAAATCTAAAACCGCTGAATCAACACATAACCTACAGATAGTTCAAGATGGAGTCACTCAAATTCACAATTCCACTGATTAGGCAGAACTTTGCTCACAGTCATGGAACATCATTCTACAGGACCGTTTGCCCTCTCCCTAAGCCTCCTGATGCACATTTGCATAGGAAAGGGGAAACGTGTTGACCCGAGGCCAGGCAGGGTTAGAGACCTGCATCTTCACAGGGAAGTGATGATTAATTTCTCCTTACTATCTCATGTTATTTTTTTCTTTGCCATGAACTTTGGGATTCATTGAAATTTTATTCTTCCCTTAGTTTTCTGTTCATGGGATATTTTAGTAAAATGGTAGCAGCCTATAGAATCCTGCGGGTTGTAACTACTTTGAGCATTGCTGGTCATTGTGGTACATCTCCCTCATACTGAGGGGCTGTTAATCTTCCAACTGACTATAAATGTGTGTACCAGGGGTGCTTGCTGACCCATTGTGCAGGTTGATATTGTGTTTCCTCCTCAAGTTTTGTACGTCTCATTTAACAGTGTTCTTTTTTTATCAGCTGAGTCAGGACTAGTTTGAAATGGTATAGGGTAGGGCCGTCCTGTCAATCCTGTGACGTAGCCCTCTCTGTGATCAAATTTCATTATATATACACATCTCTTGGACAGTTTTGAGATTTACATAGCCCTTTGGTGACTTTCATTCTTTCCTCATTAGTGTGGTCCCTTGTATAGGGGATAGGGAAAAGGGATAGCAGACGTGGAACAGGGGCGCCCTAAAACTTAAGGCGTCATACCCTCTGTTGTCAGGTAGGGGTAAATTTCCCCTAAGGTCTGCCAGATCCCCCTTCACTTATTATTTTTCCTTTTTCCCTTTTGGTCATCCTGACCCTGTGCTGATTTTTACATTTTGTTTGTGTAGTTTGGGTGTAAATTTTAATGCATCATTAATAAAGTGTTTGTATTGGGGATTTGAGGTTACTTGTTAATTCGTGTTGGCTACAATTGATCTAAGAGATAATCAGATTCCCATCCACCAGTTTCACAGGAAGTTCTTGAGATTTGCAGTATCTCGAAACCACTAGATCCTCCACTTTCAGTTAAACGTACTTCCATTTAGACTCTCCTAAGCACCTCGTGTGTTCACCAAAGTTGTGGCAGTTATCAGAAAATAAAACATGTGTCATTCCTTATCTTTACGACTTCCTGATTATTGCTCCTTCAGCCCCAGTGCTCCAACAACACATGCAAAAATTCTTTGAGGTCCTGGAGAATTTGAGGTAGATACTAAATCCTCAGAAATCAAACTTGGACCTCTCCAGAAGGAAGAAGTTTTTCGGCATCTTGCTAGATTCCAACAAGCAAACCCTGTGGGCGTGCTACCATGCTAAGAGGGCGGACTAGTCGGGGGAAATGACACCCTTGCGACTAGTCCCTGCACTCATTAACATATCATAAAGAATCTTTGGAAATACTTTTTCTACATAGCCCTTTATCTATGCTACTAAATACAGGGACTGTTAGGCAAAGATTAGAAACGTGCACCCAGAACTGTTCGTGGTTCTGGGTGCAAATTGGACCTGACAGGTTCCCTTTAAAAAAAAGTAATACATAAGCACAATATGTACTACACCTGACCAGTACAAGCGCTCATACAAACTGGTCCAAGTGCTGTTAGTTTTTTCCACAGGCAGACAAAAGTAAACATGTTAAAGGAAACCTGTCACCAGTTTTTTCTTACATTACTGCCAGCACTTTTAACACGGCTTTTACAGAATCCTAGTAAGCTGTATATATGTCCCCAAGCCCCTCTGCATAGCACAAAAAAGAGTTTGTTTTTTTTGGGTTATTTTTTTTTTTTTTTTTTTAATACCCATAGCCGGCGATCCAGCCCGATGGGCGTCTCTGGTCTTGATCTGGTGCCTCTTCATTTCCTATAATAGCCATGGTCTCTCTCTACTTCATATGGATGATGTGTCCTACGTCATCCACACAGTGTTTCCCAATCACGCTCCAGCACAGGTGTACTTCTCTCTGCTCTGCCGAGGGCTGGGTAAGGCCAAAGAACGCCAGTTGCCCAGAAGTAAAGCCGGCACATTCACACTACAATACTTTACTCTGCCCGATGATGATGGTGATTGTAGGAAGAGAAGAGGCGCCGGATCAAGACCACAGACGCCAATTGTAGCAGACCGGGTTTAATAAAAGCTCTTTTTTTGTACTGTGCAGAGGGACTTGCGAATAAATACAACTTACTAGGATACTGTAAAAGAAGCCTTAAAGGTGGTGGCTGTACTTAATATTAGTATAATCTTATGACAGGTTCCCTTTAAGGATGGGCCGCTACTCATGGGCCACTCCTGTGTGTTTGCCCCCCCCAGGCCAAATTTTCCCAGCCAGCCCCTGGCTATATTATTCGGATCTCCACAAGTGGAACTTGGCTGCCTGGCTATTGAAGCCACAATCCTGAGAGCTAGAGGTCTCTCAAATAGTGTGATAATAACTCTTCAAATAAGCAGAAAACGTGTAACAAAGGCCATATATGGTAAAATATGGAAGAAGTTCATTTCTTGGTGTAAGCCCAATCCTCCAGATCCATTTAATCCTATCACCACTCAAGTCTTAGATTTTTCACAGAATGAACTAGCAAAAGGCCTCAAACTTAGTACGCTCAAGGTCTAGGTTTCGGCCCTAGGTTCCTTCTTTGGCCAAAATCTCGCAAGTCATCATTGGATTAAAAGGTTCATGACTTTGACTGTCAGACTCTGAGCTAGACAGACAACCTGGTTATTCCCTGTTATCTAAATACTGTCCTTTAATGGGTTGACACAGCGTCCCTTTGAACCGGTTACCTCTTCAGTCTTCGGACTCAAAGACATTATCATGGAAAACTGCCCTCTTGGTTGCAATAACTACAGCTAAAAGAGTGAGCGAACTTCATGTTTTGTCCATAAGAGAACCCTACTTGAAAATTCTGGAGGATAAAAATGTTTTTTTGTCTTGACCCATCATTTTTTCCTAAGGTGGTCACAGAATTCCACATGTCTCAGGATATCGTTCTATCCTCCTTCTGTCAAAATCAATCTAATGCTAAAGAAGTGAAATTCCATTCCTCGAATGTACATAGAGCAGTACTAAGTTACCTCAAACAAACAAATCCCTTGCGGAAAGACCAGACTCTCTTCATCCAATTCACTGGTCAAAATAAGGGCAAGAAGCTGTCAAAAATACAATTGCCAACTGGATCAGAAGGGCAATCTGCAAAACATACAAGAACCAAAATCTGTTTCCATAAGAAAGGGTGTAGGGTGACTGGATAAAATAGAAGTTGTCTCACTGGTAATTCAGTTTCTAGGCACCCTCCATGACAGAACGGATATTCCCTCCCTATCTTATGTTTATTATGCATTTTAATAGCTTATTTCATAAATAAAAGACTTAAACCATTCATGCCGGTGTGATAACTTGGAAAAATACTGTAGATGGGAGGTTGGGAGGGGCTATTTAACCTCCTTGTGTTTCCTGTCCCTATTAGGGCAGAGAGTTAACCTCCTGTGGTGCTGTCATGGAGTACATGCCGTGATACACGGATGTCTGAATTCAGCATAGGCATTAGCCATTTACAGTCTTCAATTTATTTATTTATTTTTTTCACGGAACCTTAAAAATTAAGTTTAGGAAGGCCAGCAACACACAAAACACAAGCCCCAGCCACTCTACCACACACAACCTATGTGACAAGAAGAGAATTAGAGATACGCTGTGTAACAGCCAGTGGAAGCGGTGGGGATTAGTTGTTGCCCAGAGGCCGCTCACCTGATGGGGTTGTGCACCCTTGCACAACCCAGGTAAAGGTGAGGATAGATCCAGAGGGAGAACGCTGGAGAGGGGACCCTCTGCAAAGCCTCGAGCCAGCGTGGAGTGATTCTTCCGGGTAGGTTACGTGATTCCGCGCGACCGGAAGTGCGTCACCGCAGGTCCTATGTCAGCCAGGGGATCCTGGTAACCCAGCAACCGTAGGTCCTGGTGTTTAATGAATAAGCCTCCGCTCCCAGAGCTTGCTCCTGCCGTTGATCCCTCACAGGGATAGTACAAATGGAGAGCAAGGTGGCGGTCAGACAGGAGCGCTAGGAAGCAGGAGTCCTCCTGCTTCCTAGCGCTCCTATCTGACCGCCACCTTGCTACACACAAGCTATGGGCTTCTTTCAATGACCATCATGACTTAAAGAATGCCACTAGCACCCCCCAACAGCTGTTCCATGACAATATCTACAATGGATATAAAAAAAATTAAAAAAAATCTACAAATACCTATAAAAATGCCAGTTTTTTTGTCATAGAAAAAAGTCCTACTAATTAATTTTTTAACCCCTTAACAACCAATGACGGGCATAGTATGTCATAAGTCTGTGTCAGTTCCTGCATGATGATGTCCTATATCAGTCATGAACTTGAACTGTCACTCTGTATTAACACACAGTGACAGGTCCATGGCTGTAGCAGTCACCAACAGCTGACCGGGCAGCTACTAATGCCGGAATCATTAACAGTTGTCACCGCTCTATGATCATTGTGATTGCGTAGCCATTCTGACTAACCAGTCACAGCATGTAATTATTAAAAAACCACAGCACTGCACCGCACAATCACCGCTGGGAGCTCAGTTTAGCTGACAACTCCTACGGTAACAGCCTAGATCAATGACAGCATCACCCCAGGCTAATTAATATTCCAATTGCCATAACTGCGTCATTTAGATGGTTGTGAGGGGAAGTAATCTCCCTCTCTCACCCCATCGGCACCCTCTGTGATGCAATCACAGAGAGCAAATGATGCCACGGCACACAGTTGCAAAACTGACCTGCTGGTATGCCAGGTATGGTGGCCTGTTAGAGCCAGCTAAGACTATAGTCTAACAGGCTTTAGGCTTGTGTAATGTGACTGGTCTAATGCAATGCATTAGACAATATTTTTGTGCTAAATGCAAAATGTGATGTGCGGCAGAAAACACCATCCCCACCCTTAAACATGGTGGTGGCAACATCATGCCGTGGGGATGCTTTTCTTCAGCAGGGAAAGGAAAGCTGGTTAGAGTTGATGGGAAGAAAGATGGAGCTAAATACAAGGCAATCCTGGAGAAAAAGCTTAAGGAGGTTGCAAAAGATTTGAGACTGTAGCAATAGTTCACATTCCAGCAGGTAACAACCCTAAACATACTTCCAGAGCTACAATGGATGGTTTAGATCAAAGTAGATCATGGTTTAGATCATGTGTGTGAATGGCTCAGTCACAGTACAGACCTAAATCCTTTTGAGAATCTATGACAAGACTTGAATTTTGCTGTTCACTGTATATGTTTGCAATCATGTTTTACACTGACATACTACACATGCACCAAAACGAAACAAAGCACAAAATGTGATCCAGGTCACTGATACAAATTGGTCTGTTATTCTGCCCCTACATGAAAAAAAAACAACAGATGTGTGAAATTGGCCTAAGGCAATATTTGACCTATTAAGAAGGGTCCAACATGACCAGGGATATTAGCCAACTTCTTTGCATTTTCATTCTTTCCTGTAGTAGGAGGGCTGTAATTTGCACAGATTATGAGCCTGATGTAAATTAATGATATTTAACACATAAAACCAGATGTCCCGATTATAAATTCACAGCATCAGTAGAAAAAAATTGTTTAAAAGAACAGAGAGTCCTCAGTGGTTGATACCTTTTAATGGCTAACTGAAAAGATGGTAATAATTGCAAGCTTTCGAGACTACTCAGGTCTCTTCATCAGGCATGGTATAACACAAAATCTGAAGAGTCACGTATTTATACACAACAGGACTTAGAATAGTGCAGTAAAAAAAAAAACTGCACTATTCTAAGTCCTGTTGTGTATAAATACGTGACTCTTCAGATTTTGTGTTATACCATGCCTGATGAAGAGACCTGAGTAGTCTCGAAAGCTTGCAATTATTACCATCTTTTCAGTTAGCCATTAAAAGGTATCAACCACTGAGGACTCTCTGTTCTTTTAAACAATTTTTTTCTCTACTGGCTAACACGGTACAAAGATATATTTTACTTGTATCAGCATCAGTAGAGAAAGACGAGGAAACAAATTGGCCATCAACATTATTTTATTGACAGCTTCACATCTACAAACCGACCATTGATGTGCAGGGGTGTGAATGGTCTTACAGATATGTAAATGTTAAGGCACACAATTCATAAAACTTTCACAAAGTCAGGGAAAAAAGTGACATTTTTTCACAGCTGTTCTGAATGTAATTCACAGTTAGTTCACATATTTCTAAAAATGAACCATCGAATCCTAGGCACAATGGAACAGCGCGCATGCACACACACTGAGCAAACTCGTTTTATTTTCCTTTTTACATCCTCTTAACTTTTAGGCTATGTGCACACGGTGCGTTTTTCTCGGCGTTTTTGCGCGTTTTTCGGGTGCGTTTTTGGCCTCAAAACTGCATGACTTTGCTTCCCCAGCAAAGTGTATGAGTTTTCATTTTTGCTGTCCCCACACAGCGTTTTTTTTTCAGCTGCGTTTTTGTGGTGACCACAAAAACGCAGCATGTCAATTATTCCCGCGTTTTTCACTGCGCTTTTCATCCATTGAGTTCAATGGGATGTTGAAAGACGCAATGAGAAACGCAAATAGCTGCGTTTTGGTGCGTTTTGGTGCGTTTCTAAGACCAAAAACGCAGCTATAAGCGCAGGAGGTGGGTAGTAAAGTGACGTGTACAGGAAGAGGATTCCTTCTGTCAGTATATACAGAAGCGTGAATCCTCCCGGTACCGTCACCGCCGCTTTCATCTCCCGTCCTGGGCATGTATGCTGCCGTGCGGCGCCATGTCTGGGCGGGAGGTGGAAGCGGCTGCGAAAACAAAAGTTAACAGTAGAAAAAAAAAAAAAGTTATACTCACCTGTCTGCAGCCTCGCGGTGCCATGCCCGCTCCCATCTCCTCCCGGTACCGCCGCTCCGGCTGTGTGCAGACGGCCGGGAAACCTCCGATGGATGCAGGACCTGGCGATGGATCACCTGATGCAGTCACCTGACGCATCAGGTGATCGTAAGTATCGCGGTGACGCGGGCGCCCGGCCGGTATCAGCAGATTCGTCAGGAGACTTCATCCCTGATTACCGGCAGCTGCTGCAGCGATCGGACAGGATCAGACTCCCGCCCCATCGCTCCAGGAGATGCCGGTAATCAGCACATAAGTGAGTATTATTTTTTTTTTTTTTTTTGCACTGATGCATCAGCTGATTGTATAACCGGCTTTTATACAATCAGCTGATGTGTCATGTGATTCACATCCTGGAACCTGACACATCATCTGATCGCTTTGCCTTCCAGCAAACCGATCAGATGATATTGGATCCGGATTGGACGGCGCGGGACCCTGACCCAGGATTACTGCGGAGGGGGGTTTATTTCAATAAAGATGGAGTCACTAATTGTGTTGAGTTTTATTTCTAATAAAAATATTTTTCTGTGTGTTGTGTTTTTTTTTTATCTTTACTAGAAATTCATGGTGGCCATGTCTAATATTGGCGTGACACCATGAATTTCGGGCTTAGGGCCAGCTGATAATATACAGCTAGCCCTAACCCCATTATTACCCGGCGAGCCACCCGTCACCAGGGCAGCCGGAAGAGTTGGATACAGCGCCAGAAGATGGCGCTTCTATGAAAGCGCCATTTTCTGGGGTGGCTGCGGGACTGCAATTCACAGCGGGGGTGCCCAGAAAGCATGGGCACCCTGCACTGTGGATTCCAATCCCCAGCTGCCTAGTTGTACCCGGCTGGACTCAAAAATTGGGCGAAGCCCACGTCATTTTTTTTTTAAATTATTTCATGAAATTCATGAAATAATTTAAAAAAAAAAGGGCTTCCCTATATTTTTGGTTCCCAGCCGGGTACAAATAGGCAGCTGGGGGTTGGGGGCAGCCCGTACCTGCCTGCTGTACCCGGCTAGCATACAAAAATATGGCGAAGCCCACGCCATTTTTTTTTTTTGGGGGGGCAAAGAAATCCTGCATACAGTCCTGGAAGGAGGATGCTGAGCCTTGTAGTTCGACAGCTGCTGTCTGCTCTCCTGCATACACTATTGGATGGAGGATGCTGAGCCTTGTAGTTCGACAGCTGCTGTCTGCTCTCCTGCATACACTATTGGATCGAGGATGCTGAGCCTTGTAGTTCTGCAGCTGTCTGCTCTTCTGCATACACTAGTGGAGAATGAAGAACACATTGAAGAAGGAAATTACATCAGACCTTTTTTTTTTTTGTTCACTGATAAAAAACGCATAAGGACGCAGTGAGCAAAAACGCAGCAAAACGCAGCAAAAAAACGCACCAAATCGCGGCAAAACGCGTGCGTTTTTTGCCGCGTTTTTTCGACGCAGTTGCGTTTTTGTGCGTTTTTAGCGGCCAAAAACGCACAAAAACGCAGCGTCAAAAAAACGCAGCGTGTGCACATAGCCTTAAGGATACTGGGGAAACTTAATGGACGTATTCTACAACAGTTATCAGCACCGTTTCAGCATCATAGCCACCATTTAAAAGGGGTAAATATTACATTTCTTAATACTTTTTACATTCGGAGTTATGAACAAAATGTTCCTGTGTGTAGAGATTGCCACTACATACTTCTGACCCCCTGATATTTTATTTATTAATTCTCAGAAATCTCTCTAATGTCCCGAATGCTGATAGTCACACTACTTAGTAGTTCAATCTTACTGTCTAGACTCTCTTGTTCGCAAATGGTAGAATATTCATGGCAAAAAGAATCACTGGACACATTAAACGGAACCTCTTAAGAGGATTTAACCCTATAACACATTAGGAACAGTTTTTCAGCGTCCTAATAACATTTTTAATGATGCCTTTAATGTTTAGTTAGGTTGCGTGTGTATGTGTGACTAGTCCATAAGCGCAGGTTGCTGGTATCACGCCCACAGCAGATATTGATCAACCAGTGTAGTCAAGTGGGGGAAGCTAGGTCTTCTCCTCACTGCTGACTAGTCAATAATGCTGCTGTGGGCGTGATATCAGCAGAGGTGAGTGACGGCGCTCCTGGACTAGTCTAGGTATACGCGTCACGGGATTAAGCCTTTATATTGTATTTTACATACTTTACCAGACTTAACTGAATTAATGCCAACATTTAAAACATCATCATTAAGGGTGATAAAATGTTTCTATTCCATTATAGTAGTAAATCCCCTTGACATGTATTCCTTAAGTTGACAGTTTCAGAAGCAATCAAACCCTAGGGAGTGCTATAGTAACTATACAACAGCAATTTCTAGATACCATTGAAAAATGGTTATGTTTTGCATGATCTGACTAAGAAATGTAAAATTTAATGGTACAACCTCATCTATATTTCGGTTACAACAAAATAACATTTGTAGTTATTACTTGCTAAGCTATACACCTTTTTCTACCTTCAGTAGGCGTTGTCAATGACTAAATAATTGATGACAAATTTGTAGGATAGGTCATCAGCAAGATATTAGTTTGGATCTGACACTTGGCAGACCCACCGATCATCTGAAATCCTCTATGACAGCGACTGAATGTAATTAATGTAAGTTGTGGATCACTGTGGCTCCATTATATAACATTTACGAAAGCAGGTTTAGGCTGATCAGTGGGGGTGCCTAGCAATGGATCCACAACGATCTCATATTGATAACCTATCAGTCATTCATTCTTTAGTCCCAGATAAGCCATACAACATTAGATCTCTACCAGGAAATATTAATCAACATCAGTGAGCAAAAAAAAAAAAGTCACATTCAAAGAAGGCAAGATTTACTGAAAATGCCAACTTTACAGTAGGCACCAAAAAAAATAGCTGACAGTATACTGCAGGACTATAAATATTCCAAACATGTGCTTGTTTGAATGATCTGTTTCTCATTCTGTCCATAATGTAAGTTTTAATGCACCACTTTGGAGTTGTTTTTTTTAAATTTCACAGCCAGAGAGGTATCACTAAAGTGTGTTCTTTGCCCAAAGTAAAATGATTACCAGTCTCCATCTTCTTCAATTCTTGGCACCGCTCCCATTGTCTTCTGCGAGTTGTGACTAGGAAGTCATTTCTTAGTCTAAGGGCGGCTTTGCACGTTGCAACATCGCACGTGCGATGTCGATGGGGTCAAATTCGGCGTCACTTTCGACATCGTTGTGTGTAAATCCTAGATGATACGATTAACAAGAACAAAAGCGTCGTTATCGTATCATCGGTGTAGGCTCCGACTTTTTCAAAATTACGCTGCCGCGACAGGTACGAAGTTGTTCCTCGTTCCTGCGGCAGCACACATCGCTGTGTATGAAGCCGCAGGAGCGAGGAACATCACCTTACCTGCCGCCGGCTATACGGAAGGAAGAAGGTAGGCGGGATGTTTACATCCTGCTCATCTCCGCCCCTCCGCTTTGATTGGCCGCCTGCCGTGTGACGTCGCTCTGACGTTGTACGACCCGCCCCCTTAGGATGGAGGCGGGACGCCGTCCAGAGCGACGTCGCAGGACAGGTGAGTGCAATAATGTTCGCTATGCCAGGAATCACAAGATATCGCTGCAGCGACGGGGGCGGGGACTATCGCGTGCGACATCGCAGCATCGGCTTGCGATGTCGCAACGTGCAAAGCCCGCCTTAGTCTATAAGAGCCAAAATGAGGTTCTCATAGACTGACATTGAGATTTTGTGACTGCTAGTTCTGAGGTGCGGTCAGTTACGAGCTGCGGTCACAAGATGGCAGAATGGGACTGGAGCAGTGCTGGCAAGAGGCAGCTGGTAAGTATTTTACTAGGGGAAGGGAACAGACATTAGTTGTATAAGCGATAAATTAAAAAAAAAGCGGGAGTGGTGCTTAATGTTCTCTTTATGTGTAAAGAGCATACCAGGAGTCAAGTGCGTGGTGCTGCACACACAGTGTTTTCTGGCCCCTAGCAGTCCTCTTCCTCATTCATTGACTGAAGTAGTGCTGAACTCCAGTGGATGTCAATCAAGGAAAAATATAAGCATACTAAAAGGACACAGTAATGCAATTTTACATGGCTCCAGCATCTGGTGAACTCTTTATGGATTTATGGATAGTCTGCGCCATAATTTTGCTCACTAAATCTAGAGACAGGTTCCCTTTAAGTAAAGATCAGATACATTTCAATAACTTCAAGTGTAAATAAACAGCCTGGCAAAGATGTAAGTTATTAAAAATATTAAAGTGCATTAAATGGGACTTTTTATATAACGTAATTCTACTTTAAAAAAGATTTTCCCCTAATTTTAAACTTAGACAGATCTGAATAATAACAGTGTAATTATTGAAATGATGTGACTCCTCCGCTGTCAGCCCAGTGTCAACTCAGATTACACAAATGGCAAAAGTGAACTTAATAGTAATCAAACCAACTTGCATTTCTTAAAGGAAATCTGAGATTTGCAGAATATGATAGCAGAGACCCTGATTCCATTCATGTATCACTTATATGATGGCTTAGTGGTTAGCACTGCAGTCTTGCAGCGCTGGGGTCCTGGGTTCAAATCCCAACAAGGACACCATCTGCAAGGAGTTTGTATGTTCTCCCCGTGTTTGTGTGGGTTTCCTCTGGTTTCTTTCCACACTCAAAAGACATACAGACAGGGAATTTAGATTGTGAGCCCCAATATGTTGCCAATGTATGTAAAATGCTATGGAATTAATAACGCTATATAAATGAATAAAATTATTATTACCGTATTTTCCGGATTATAAGATGTACTTTTTTCCCACAAAAGTGGGGGTAAAATGGGGGTGCGTCTTATAATCCGCATATGGCTTACTGGAGCGGTGGTGGTGAAGCAGGGTCACAAGATGAAGGGTCAGCGATTCTGAGGGCTTGGAGGAGGGGGTGACACATCAGTGGAGCGGCTCTGGAGGGTTGGCAATGCGGCAGGCGCCATTGATCTGATAGAAGGCTGCGGGCTCCATTGAATCACCCATAGTTGACGCAATGGACTTCAAAAAAATGGCCGCGGAGGCGGCATGTGTGCAGATTGCCGTAATGGACTTCAAGAAAATGGCCATGGAGTCCTATCTGCTCAAGCGCCACCTCCGCGGCCATTCTCTTGGTCAAACTTGTCAACTGCGGGCAATTCAATGTAGCCCGCAGTCTGCTGGCAGATCAATGGTGCCTGCCACCGCGACACCCCCAAGCCTGCAGTACTGCTGACCCTCCATCCACTGATCCTCCTGAGCTGATACACCCCTTCCTCTGAGCTCGCAGCATTGCCGACCCTGCCTCCTGTGACCTTCCTGAGCAGCTTCCCCCGGTGAGATATTATAAAAATGCACTGGGATTATAAAAAGACTTACCCTCATTTTAACATTAAAAATAATTTTTTCCTATTTTCTTCCTCTAAATTTGGGGTGCGTCTTATAATCCGGTGCGTCGGATAAAACAAAAAATAAGGTACTTTAATGGGTACTGCTCTGTTGATTTTATCTGCTGCAAAGTTAGCAGTTCTCTGAATGCTGAGTTTTGTATAACTTTTGTATACAATGCGCATAGGCAGAAAGCTGCCAATCAGTAATGGTGGTGTTGTAGGATGCCATGGCAGCAGGTTTACTATTCTTCTAGTGATAATCTTCTGCTGATAAAACAATGGTTTTATTAAAACTACAGCCCAGTAAGTGACACAAAGCTGGAATCGGGGGTCTCTATTACTACATTAACCTGCTTGCAGATTAGTAGGTAAAAACCTGGTGACAGATTTCCTTTATTGCCACATTAATAGAGTTAAGCAAAAAAAAAACACGTGAGACCCTAGTCATGCATGCGTCATGCCACCATGATGGCATCATGGCAGACATACTTGTCGGAATTAGAAATAGGTTTGTAGGGTTTTGGTCTGGCAGCCATGAAATACGGGAGAGGAACCTGGACCAAGGTCCTGGGCATTGTTTTGCTCAATTTTTCATATGAAGGAAATTTGGTATGAATAAATAAGGGTGAAAAGCCTCTCTTATAGGTATACGTTGCGGTCCCCAATGCATAGTCTCAAAGTATCTCATTATGAAAATGATGAAACATTAACATTATTAAACGTGATATAAAAAATCAATGATAAAAATATTAGATTTTGTAAGAAACTGAACTATAAAAACATTCATGTATAATCTAAGAGGCAAAGGCAACAATATAGTTAAAAAACATCAGTCTAGACAGCTTCTGAGTATAAGAATGCTGAACACTGGCTGCAAATGAGGTAGTCTGAGTATGACCTGGTCTACTGGCTGGTGTTTTCAGAAGGTAATGGCATTAGCATGGCACACTGACTATAAATTCCCACAATTATCTATAATAAAATCATTATGCACTAAAATATATAGCTGTAAGGATATACTATATATGCCAGCTTGTATCAAACTAGATGAAATGGCTACTTCTAAATAGCATAAGAACATGATCACTAAAAATCGATATACTGAGAACTTTATGGCTTGTCAACTGGTGATCAAACTGAATAAGGTTCTACCTAAGCACTCTTAGGTCAAGTTCCCCCAATGAGAACAATGACAAGCAAAAGGGTAACAATTATTGAACTTTTCAATTTCAGGCTCTATATCTCACCATCCACTGCAGCTTTGAACGTCAGACTACCTTCATTTTATAGACAATCATCTTGGCCAATTTCATACATAAATTTGTCTTGCAAATATTTAATATATGATTAGTTATCTAGATTCTTGTCATGTCACTGCATTGTTATTGTTTTGCTCCTGGTGGTGTAAAAATTGTTTTCTTTCTGTATATGACAAATTACAACCTGTTCTCACATTCTTTAGTATCTCAGTGTGTTATTAGGTTGATTCCCTACCAAAAGGTCACTGGTTCGAATGTATGAGCAGCCATGAAGAAGATTTCCCAAGAAAAGAGAAAACAGCATCACCCAGCTCAAAAATAAAGTCCGTCTAACCATTCAAATGCCAAAAAGTGGATGTCCAGGCAAAATGCTGGAGTCAACAAGTCAGATCATCTTGAGGTCTATCCATTCTGGGGCGACAAACACAGCAGTGGAGGTGTCTCGTATGCTTCGTAATAGTGAATTCACAGATATCCATGCAAGCACTATACGACGCACATTACACAAGTCTGAAATGGTGGCCCAAAAAAAAGGTGAAGGAGCCCTGACTTCAATGTCATCACAAGAAGCGTTGGCTCGAGTTTGCAAAAAAGTACGAAAGGTGGACAGTAAAGGATTGGAAAAGGGTGATTTGGAGCAATAAACTATATTTTGATGTGCGCAAATGGGTCTCAAAGAAACAAGGGAAAAGGTGGCTAATGGATCAAGAAAATGAAGGAACTTTCAAGTTCGGTAGAGGAAGCCTGATGATATGGGGTTGTTTCACAGCTAAAGGCCACATACTTGACCAGTATCGATGGTGGTCTCATTGCTGAGCTATATGTGTGTATCCTACAAAACAAGTTAATTTGTACACTCTAGTACTATGATTATGAAAAGAACGACATAGTGTTCCAGCAGGACAACGACCTGAAGCATACGTCAAGATTGGGGAAGAAATGGTTCAATGACAATGAGGTACAGGTTCTGAATTGGCCCCCACAGTCTCCAGACCTCAACCAAACACTTGTGGGTACAGTTGAAGAAAAAGCTGTATACATACCCAAGTGAGTTGACCAGTATGCGCCAACATTGGGACAGTGTAGAAGAGACCTGGGATCAGATTTCGGTCGAGTCTTGCTTGAATCTGATAAAGAGCATGCTCAGGAGGATTCAGGCAGTGCTAAAAGCCAAATGTGGATTTACAAAATACTAAGAAAATAATAAAAGATGAAATTTAGATTTTTAGGAGCAAAACAGTAACGATGACAAGAATCTGCATAACTAATCATATGCTAAATAGTTGAAAGTCAAATGAATGTATGAAATAGCCAAGATGATTGTCTATAAAATTAAGGCAGTCTCACCATTAGAGCTATAGTGGATGGTGAGATATAGAACCTGAAAGTGAAAAGTTCAAAACATTGTGACCCTTTTGCTCATCAATATATTTGGTAAGTTTTTGATGTTGCAGAAACGCACGAAAAACGCATATTTGTTTCTTTTTATCTGTGGATTTTCCTCATTTCATTTAAGTCTATGGGGAAAATACACAAATAAAATGCATATATACAGCAAGAGGACTCGGATTTCAAAAAAGCACTGCAGGTCAATTTTACACTGCGAAAAGAATAAAAAGGCACAATGGGCATGAGATGTCTATAAATCCCATCCACTTTGCTGGCACTGTAAGATGCTGCGTTTTTATGAGACGAAAAATATGCAGCATCAACAACACCACAAATATTCTTCATGGGAATGTGGGATACAGGAGGCTCAATTAGTAAACTGCTATTGAAGCCATTGTCTCAGAACTACAGGATCCAAGATATGTCATCAGACCTCGTAAGAAAAATCACAATCATCAGCGTTGAACAAGTTAATGACAGTTGTAAGAATTTCAAGGAGCAACGATTTCTGGTGCGATCACTTAAGGCAGCATGAAAAATAAATGAAAGCCTACAGAAAAGCAAAAGCAGCTTTGTCTAAAGTTCAATCATCATATGTAGCCTTTTTATCATTATCAGTTCATTATCAATTTTGCTTTTCTTTTTTACGTGTTTTCTTTCCTAAAATTTCATAAATTACATCACGATAAAAAACGTAAAACATGATCTTACACGCCGATTAGTAAAAATGTATCATTAAAAGGCAGTAAATTAGCAGGCACATAAAATAAATCACGAGCGTGAAGTTAAAAATGAAAGTTGCTGGATTAAAGTGGTTAAAAACATTCATGGGTAGCAGTTGGCAACTAACAGCTCAGGTGTCGATGGATTCCTTGTCCCTTTTCCATTAGCCTTGACTCGCACCAGGAAGCTTTGTTTGCAGGAATGAATGAACATGGGGCCAAATCTTGTTGGTTTCAGTTCCCGAAAAAGTTTCCAAGACACCCTTGTTTCTAGAAAGACCATAAAGAATTATTCAAAGATAATTTATATACAATTACGTACAATTTTCCTATACCAATCTCAGTTAAAATATTACAGCAAAAGCTATAAGACAATACAATAAGTAGTCTAATGAATATAAAGCTGTATTCACTATAGGGCATCTGGTCCATACCAAGAATCAAAGAATTTTGGTAATGTATAGGTCGAACATCTTTTCTAATATGCCACATTGTTACACCGCTGTCCACTTTGTCTTTCTGATCTACTTCGGAAGGTACCGGGGATGTGGAGGTAAGAGGCTGCTCACACTTCTGTCCACCTGGTCTTTCTAATCTAATACTGGAAATTCCTGGGGTGCCAAGGTAAGAATATGCTGCTCACACTGCTGTCCACCCTGTCTTTCTGAACTGATACTGTAGATACCAGATGTCAGGAGTTTAAGAAGCCACTGCTCACACTGTCTTCCTGATGTAATACGGGAGATACCAGAGATGCTGAGGTAAAAAAAAACACTGCTCATATTGTTGTCCACTCTGTCGTTCTGATTTAATACTGTAGATACCAAGGGTGCTGAGATAAGAAGAGGCTGCTCACACTGCTGTCCACATTGTGTTCCTGATCTAATATAGGAGATACCAGAGGTGCTGAGGTAAGAAGAAACTGTGCTCATTTTGCTTTCCAACCTGTCGTTTTGATTTATCAATGGAGATACCAAGGGTGCTGAGGTGAGAAGAGGCTGCTCACACTGCTGCCCACCCTATCTTTCAGATGTAATACTGAAGATATCAGGGTCGCTGAAATAAGAAGAGTTGGCTCATTACTGTCCACACTGTCTTTCTGAAATGCTGACAGATATAATTTATACCACATACTGTCAAAATACATAACAAGAAATCTTCCTACTGCACATACTCACAGGCACCTGTGTTATCAACATTCTAAGACATGTTTTTGTCAGTATAAAAAGATGACGCTATTTTAATTCTATATTGATTACCTCTCCAAACAAAACAAGTTTAATTTGCTAATTAAAAGGTATTTACAAATTAAAATGAGATTTTTTTTCTTTAACCCCTTAACGACATCCATGGTACATGTACGGTGCAAATTGGTAGTGGGTGTATGGAGCGGGCTAATGGGGTGAGTTCACCCCATACCCAGCAGATAATGGCTGTGACACAGAACAAGGACTTGCTTCTAACAGCCACGGGTGGAGTGGAACTTTCGCTCGAGACTGTTAACCTGTTAAATTCTGCGTTGGCATGGGGGCGTGTCCTTCTACATGCTAATCAGCACCACTGTGATACGATCGAAGGGCATTGATGGGTTGCTAATACAGTAAAAAAAAATATGTAAAATTTATGAAAAAAAACATGAAAAAAAAAAATCTATTAACTCATTCGACCCAAAACCTGTTTCCTAGTGGTGGACATCTGGGACTGTAAAAGTCCTGATCCCAATGGTTTGAAAATACACGAGTGCCTGGTCAGGCCCTGAGTTTTAAGGGACCTCTGGGTAATGATCCGACAACTCAAGTAATAAAAATAAAAAAGCATAAAGCAAGAGAGCTATCTCCGGCACGGACCGGGCACAATTTCCGGAACCAGTCATTAACGTCATATATATGAACTGCTTTCCCTGCCCACTTACAGTCCTGGCATCTGTGATTGGTTGCAGTCAGACAGTGGCCCCACCCTGAGTGGCAGTGTGTCTGGCTACTTGCAATTACAGACGATGTCTGCGGGTCAATGTAGATTAGTGTAAAAATAAATAAATAAATAGAAAAAATTGGCATCAGGTCCCCCCATACTATGATGCCCAGCACAGATAAAGCATATGGCTACAGGCTTCAGCCCCCAACCGACTGCTTATCTTGGCTGTGTATCAAAATAAAAAAGGTACAGCATGCTGTACAAAAAAAACAACGCCGTGCGGACCCCTGATTTTGATACCCAGCCATGATAACGCCGACAGCTGGAGGCTTGTATTCTCAGGCTGGGGAGACCCATGCTTATAGACCCCCCCCCCCAGCCTAAAAATAGCAGCCTGCAAACGCCCGGAATTCTCACATCCATTAGATGTGACAATCCCAGCATTTTACCTGGCTCACCTGGTGCAGTGGCATTTGGGGTAATAAGGGGTTAATAACAGCTCACAGCTGCCACTAAGCCATAGATTAGTAATGGGAGGTGTCTATGAGACCCCCCATATTACTAATCTGTAAGTGAAAAGAAATAAACAAAGAACGAAAAAATCCTTTACTTGAAATATAATACAAAAGAACCACCCTCTTTCAATCCTTTATTAACCGCAAAAACGCGAAGGTCCAAGGTAATCCACACAAGGTCCCACGACGATGCCAAATCTGCTACATTTGAAATGACAGCATGCAGGCATGGAATATGACCGCCCACTCTGACCTTCAGGTAGAGACTGAGCTGCGACATCACTCAGGTTATTTGCGGTCACAGCTGGAGGTTCCCATAGTCTTCAACCTGTGACTGCAGGTAACCTGAAATCAGTTAACTCAGGTGAAGTCATTGAGTTCACAGACCTGCATCTCCTGGCAGAAAATCGCATTTTTTTGCAAAGAGATGCAGATTTGGTGCTGAAATTTTTACATCACATTCCTGCACCCAATCTGTATTTCCTGGCAAAAAAAGCATCACTACTGCATCATACCACATGCAGTATTGGTGCATTTTTTTGCCAGGAGGTGTAGATTGAGCGCATGAATATGGTGTAAAAATGTCATCAAATCTGCATCTCTTGGCCCCAAAATGCAAAAAAATGGTTTTGACGTCGTTTTGGTGCAGTTTTTACCAGGAGGTGTAAATTTGGTGCTGAAATGTCTGCACCAGATTTCAACACCAAATTTGCACCTCCTGGTGAAAAACGCTCCAAAACTGAGTAAAAAAAAAAAAAAAAAAAGTTTTTTTGAATTATTGGGCCAAGAGATTCAAATTTAATGATTAGGGCCGTGGAAACCTACAGCTGTAACCGCAAATAACACGAGTGACGTTACCACTCATTGCATGGCTCAGACATTCTCCGCCCCAAGCTCACAGCGGGTAGTCATGTTCTATGACTGCTCGCTGTCACTTTAGATGTAGCAGAGCTGGAATCGTTGTGGTACCTTGTGCGGATTAAGTCGGACCTGGGTGTTTCGGGGTTAATAAAGAGGAAAAGAGGGTGTTTTTTTGTATTTTATTTCAAATAAAGGATTTCTTCGGTGTTTGTGTTTATTTCTTTTCACTTACAGATTAGTAATGGGAAGGCTCATACATGCCTCCCATTACTAATCTAGGGCTTAGTGGCAGCTGTGAGCTGTCATTAACTCTTTATTACCCTGATTGCCACCGCATCAGGGCAATCGGGATGAGCCAGGTAAAGTTCCAAGATCGTTGCATCTAATGGATGTGACAATCCTGGGCGGCTGCAGGCTGCTATTTTTAGGTTGGGGGGCCAATAAGCATGGGTCTTCCCAGTCTGAGAATAGCAGCTCCTAGCTGGCAGCTTTATCATAGCTAGGTATCAAATTTGAAGGGGGGATGATCGCACACCATTTTTTAAAAAAAATGATTTATATAATTAAAAAAAAAAAGCCACATGTTGTTCCTCTTATTTTAATACACAACCAAAATAAGCGCATGGCTGGGCGCTGCAGCATATGGTTTACCTGTCCTGGGTATCATACTATGGGGGGACCCTACGCCAATTTTTTAAATTAATTTATTTAGTTTTACACCACAATAGGGATCCGCAGGCAGGGTCTGTGATTGAAAGCAGTCAGACTCGCTGTCACACAGGGTGGGGATGTGATCTGACTGCAACCAATCAGAGACGAGGGGACTGCCGGTGGGCAGGGAAAGCAGTTCATATGGATGAGTGATAATGAGCGGCCCCAGAAGTAGATTGAGCGGTCCAGAAGCAGTTACAGCAGCGCTGAAGACTCAGTAAGTATAATGCGCTTGCTCTATTCTTATTTTCTTTATCTTTCCTTTATTTCCAAAGTTGCCAGATCCGGATCATTACCCTGAGTTCCCTGAGAACTCCGGGCCAGTCACTCAGGTACTTCTGAAACCACGCGGATCCAAACTTTTATAGTCCGGGTCCACCTATCACTACTAATAAGCCAAAGCTCTAATCCTGGAATCTGCAGTTGTCTCTAACAGACATTATGCAGGTATTACAAGCTCATGGATTGTACATCAACAAATATTTATTTTATAAAAGAAAAGACAAGAGTATTTATATTATATTGAAAGCCATAGTTACTTGTAATATTCCAGTACGGGCCTTGTGAGAGCCTCATAAGCGTTTAGTCTCTTGGTAACAGTCTCTGGCTTGTCGTCTTCACGTTGAATTAGAGGCTCTCCTGTAACATCGTCAATTCCCTATCACCAATAGAGATACATGACAACTATCAATCCACTTGTAAAGATACATTTACAGTTTTATGCTAATAAAGATCAAATAGGGATTCTCTTTTCGTAAAACATTTATCTCCGATCCTCTGTATTGGTAAAGATTTTCAATATAATCAAGTGTAACATTACATATACAACTTAAGCACTCCACACAGATCATACTAGAGCAAGAACAAAAGAAATCAATGGCATAAAACATCATTACAGTAGTATAAAAAATGGGGACAACTCACTCAAAAAGAGGAAGGTGAGGGGGATAAGGAAGGCATAAGGCACACAAAAAATGAGGAGGATGAGTTCAGGAGTTGAGGATGATGTGTTATGGTATACATGGATGGACATATGCTAGCCATATTTTGAAATATTTAGTTGAGAGTCATTCAAGAGACTTGTAAGTTGATTGTTTGTCATTAAGTTATTTACACGGGCTAGGAATTCCAAGTAAGCAATGTGGGGTTTTTTTCCAAGCATGTGCTACCCTTTGCCACTAAAAAGAAAAAAGTAAAGAATCTATATTGAGACTAAGTGAACTTGGATGATTTGTGATGTAACTCAAACCTTAGGGGGGCTTTGCACACTACGACATCGCAGGTGCGATGTCGGTGGGGTCAAATTGAAAATGACGCACTTTCGGCATCGCATGCGACATCGTAGTGTGTAAAGGTTCGAAGATACGATTAACGAGCGCAAAAGCGTCGTAATCGGATCATCGGTGCAGCGTCGGCGTAATCCATAATTACGCTGACGCGACGGTCCGATATTGTTCCTCACTCCTGCGGCAGCACACATCGCTGTGTGTGAAGTCACAGGAGCGAGGAACATCTCCTACCGGCGTCACCGTGGCTTCCGTAGGATATGCGGAAGGAAGGAGGTGGGCGAGATGTTGACATCCCGCTCCTCTCCGCTCCTATTGGCCGCCTGCCGTGTGACGCCGCACGACCCGCCCCCTTAATAAGGAGGCGGGTCGCCGGCCAGAGCGACGGTCGCAGGACAGGTGAGTCCATGTGAAGCTGCCGTAGCGACAATGTTCTCTACGGCAGCTATCACAAGGATATTGCAGCTGCGACGGGGGCGGGGACTATCGCACTCGGCATCGCAGCATCGGCTTGCGATGTCGCAGCGTCCAAAGCCCGCCTTAGTCTTCACTACTTTTTCATAAAAATTGTATTATTTTATTGATATCAAATTCACATACATAAACAAAGATTTAAGATCAAATAATAGGGAAGGAGAAAGGAGAGATAATTGCCCTGTCCTTTTCCGTTCCTAGGCTACGGGGGTCGGCGTCCTAGACGTAATGACGCCCCCGTTCCACGAGGGCTCCGCCCTTAAGTTGTACCCTCCCTAATTTAGCAGGGTGCATTCCCTCTACTAAGTAGAAAACCCCAAGGCGGTAACACCACAGTGAGAAAGAAGTGCACAGTCCACGGTGACTAATTAGTTTGTATCATCACCAAGACATATAGGGGATTGGGGCTTAGGGGGTCGTCAGATATTATTAGGTCAGTCTGTGTGCTCAATAGCAGATAAAAATAGATATAACACACGAAATCAAACAAAAGATTTGTTATTCAAGAATTGCCCAACGCGTTTCGCCCTTTTTGGTACTAATGATCCAGGGCTCATCAGGGGCTTTTTAACAAGATTCTTGAAAAATTATTTTAATCACAATCTGTAAGGCTAAGTTCACACATCCTGTGTTTTGCATCAGTCACAATCCGTAGCCTTGAGGAATTACGGAATCCTGCAAAATATTTTGCAGGAATCCTGTATTTCCCCATAGACTTCTATTAGTGACGGATTGCGACTGATGACCCTGCGTTGCATCCGCTGCGTCGCGGTCCGTCGTTTTTGACTGACCGCCGAGCGGGGAGCAACGCAGAATGTAACGTTTTTCGGGCCGTCAAAATTAACGCGCCGCGCAGGAATCCGTCGCCATCCGTCAAGCTTGTAATGCATGTCTATGGTGCTGGATTCCGTCGTAATCCGTCTTACAACGGAATCCAGCGCAGGATTCCGTCATGCTCTACAGAGCATGCCCAGCATGCTTGGCACGCCCACTGGGCTGTCCCAAACACAGACGGATCATGACTGATCCGTCAAAAAACGGACGCACAGCGGATGTAACGGACGCAACTGATCCGTTTTTTCACAGGATTCCTGTGAAAGGAATCCTGTGAAAAACACATCAGTTGCATCAGTTAACATCTTGAAAATGACTGATCCGTTGCTGACGGACCTGACGGATTGAAAACACAGGATGTGTGAACTTAGCCTAAGGGTACTTTCACACTTGCGTTATTTTCCTTCCGTTACAATCCGCCCTTTTGGGAAACAGCGGAATCCGTTAACGGATTCCGCTGTTTCCCATAGACTTGTATGGTTGACGGATTGTACCAAAAGGAGCTGCGTTGCTTCCGCTGGGCGACGCTCCGTTGCTTCCGCCCAGCGGGAGGAACGCAGCATGTAACGTTATTTTGAGCAGCGGAATCCTCTGGATTTCACTGCGCATGCTCTTTTTTTTTTTTTTTTTTTTTTTTTTAAATCAAACTTTATTTTGGCTCGCGGTGGCCGAACGTTCAGCTGAGCGCCCGGCCGTCGGCAAGCGACAGCGCTCAGCTGAATGACCGGCCACCAGCATGCCCGGCCGCCGGCAAGTCACAGCGCTCAGCTGAGCGCCCGCCCGCCGGCATGCCCGGGCGCCGGCAAGTGACAGCGATCAGCTGATCACCCGGCGGCCGGCTGCAGGGAGCGATCAGCTGATCACCCAGCGGCCGGCTGCAGGGAACGATCAGCTGATCGTTCACTATAGTCTGCCGCTGGTAAAACCGGGAAAAAAAAAAAAAAAAAAAAATCAAAACGAATTGCGTTGTTTTGCAGCATCCGTTGCATCCGTTGTGTCACTATATGCAACACATCCGTTGCATCCGTTACACAACGCAATGCAACGGATACCGTTCAACGCAAGTGTGAAAGTAGCCTAACACAAAAAAACCTCGTTACCTAAGAGTCCAACAATCCCTCATGAACTAGATGTACATATTCATCTTAATCCTCATACTGACCAAAGTTGGTTATATCTGTTTTTCCACTTGGATAAAATAGGAGATATTAGTATCCTACACTTCAGCTGGTCAATCATATGACATACCCGGGTGTAGTCTCCCCTATACATACAGACAATTTATCAATTAGTACACATAAGTGGGCTGAAGTCCAATTTTTTAGAGTGGAAGAAAATGTAAAATAATGGTCCTATATACTGTCCAACATCACATATTACCTTCATATACACAGATGTGTCCACAGTGAACAATACTTGAATCGCACACAGTGGTGACTATGGAGTATTTAAATGACTAAAGTTATCACGGGGGCGAGTAGTTCACCATCGAGGACCTGATAGGACCAGAAACAGAGAGAGCATCATCAGTACCACCCATAAATATGAGACCCAATAGTCATCTATATATATAATTGCCTTATTCTGTCTGTCTGTCTGTCTGTCTGTCATGCTCCAAAATTGTGTCCTTACGGTGACACAAAGCTGATTGGCCGCTGGGCTCGCCATCGCCCCGCCCCCCCCACGGATTGGCCTCTCGCCCCGGCTCTCTGCAGGCCCCGCCCCCCTAACGCAATGCACGCTCGCTCTGGCCCAACTGACACGGAGCTCCGACTCCCAGGTGAGTACACACACACACACATCAGATCACACTCACTCTCACACACACATCACATCCACACACTCACAACATCCTGGGATATCGCTTGCTTCTACACCGGCTCCGTCACGATCCCAGCAGCGCCAGACATAACCTTGCGATGCTGGGATCTTCACAGAGCCCGTGAACGCTGGTAACCATTATACACATCGGGTAACTAAGGTCCCTTGGTTACCCGATGTGTATCATAGTTACCAGTGTACACCGGCTCACACTCACTCTCACACACACCTCACACATACATCACATCGCATCCACACACTCACAGCATCCGGCGATATCGCTTGCTTCTCGGCCTCGATACTGTGCTGTTGTGACCTTCCAGGACCTGCCGGAGGATCACATGGCCAGAAGCATGTGGTATCTCCGGATGTTGTGAGTATGAGCGCGTATGTGCAATATCGTCAATGTGTGTGTGCGTGAGTGTATGCGATCGGGTGTGTGTGAGTGTATGCGATCGGGTGTGTGTGGGTGTGTGTGAGTGTATGCGATCGGGTGTGTGAGTGTCGGCAGAGGAGCATGGCGTGCTGAAGGAGGCTGGGAGGAGAGAGGCTGATCCTGGGGAAGGCTGGGATGGAGAGGCTGATGCTGGGGACAGAGAGGCTGATGCTGGGATGAGAGAGGCTGATGCTGGGGACAGAGAGGCTGATGCTGGGGACAGAGAGGCTGATGCTGGGGACATAAAGGCTGATGCTGGGGACATAAAGGCTGATGCTGGGGACATAAAGGCTGATGCTGGGGACAGAGAGGCTGATGCTGCGGGGAGAGAGGCTGATGCTGGGAGGAGAGAGGCTGATGCTGGGAGGAGAGAGGCTGATGCTGCGGGCAGAGAAGCTGATGCTGCGGGTAGAGAGGCTGATGCTGGCGCAGCATGGCGGATGGAGCACGTTTGGGAGTGCGCAGCATGGCGGATGGAGCACGTTTGGGAGTGCGCAGCATGGCGGATGGAGCACGTTTGGGAGTGCGCAGCATGGCGGATGGAGCACGTTTGGAGTGCGCAGCATGGCGGATGGAGCACGTTTGGGAGTGCGCAGCATGGCGGATGGATCACGTTTGCGAGTGCGCAGCATGGCGGATGGAGCACGTTTGGGAGTGCGCAGCATGGGGGATGCAGCACGATGGGGAGTGCGGAGTATGGCGGATGGAGCATGTTTGGGAGTGCGCAGCATGGCGGATGGACCACGTTTGGGAGTGCGCAGCATGGCGGATGGAGCACGTTTGGGAGTGCGCAGCATGGGAGATGGAGCACGATGGGGAGTGCGCTGCATGGGGGATGGAGCACGATGGGGAGTGCGGAGTATGGCGGATGGAGCACGTTTGGGAGTGCGCAGCATGGCGGATGGAGCACGTTTGGGAGTGCGCAGCATGGCGGATGGAGCACGTTTGGGAGTGCGCAGCATGAGAGATGGAGCACGATGGGGAGTGCGCAGCATGGCGGATGGAGCACGTTTGGAAGTGCGCAGCATGGGGGATGGAGCACGATGGGGAGTGTGCAGCATGGCGGATGGAGCACGTTTGGGAGTGCGCAGCATGGCGGATGGAGCACGTTTGGGAGTGCGCAGCATGGCGGATGGAGCACGTTTGGGAGTGCGTAGGATGGGAGATGGAGCACGATGGGGGGTGCGCAGCATAGGGGATGGAGCACGTTTGGGAGTGCGCAGCATGGCGGATGGAGCACGTTTGGGAGTGCGCAGCATGGGGGATGCAGCACGATGGGGAGTGCGGAGTATGGTGGATGGAGCATGTTTGGGAGTGCGCAGCATGGCGGATGGACCACGTTTGGGAGTGCGCAGCATGGCAGATGGAGCACGTTTGGGAGTGCGCAGCATGGGAGATGGAGCACGATGGGGGGTGCGCAGCATAGGGGATGGAGCACGATGGGGAGTGCGCTATATGGGGGATGGAGCACGATGGGGAGTGCGGAGTATGGCGGATGGAGCACGTTTGGGAGTGCGCAGCATGGTGGATGGAGCACGTTTGGGAGTGCGCAGCATGGCGGATGGAGCATGTTTGGGAGTGCGCAGCATGGGAGATGGAGCACGATGGGGAGTGCGCAGCATGGCGGATGGAGCACGTTTGGGAGTGCGCAACATGGGGGATGGAGCACGATGGGGAGTGCGCAGCATGGCGGATGGAGCACGTTTGGGAGTGCGCAGCATGGCGGATGGAGCACGTTTGGGAGTGCGCAGCATGGCGGATGGAGCACGTTTGGGAGTGCGCAGGATGGGAGATGGAGCACGATGGGGGGTGCGCAGCATAGGGGATGGAGCACGATGGGGAGTGCGCTGCATGGGGGATGGAGCACGATGGGGAGTGCGCTGCATGGGGGATGGAGCACGATGGGAAGTGCACACCTCCCCCCAACACACACACACGCGCGCGCGCACTGCACAACACACCACACACACACACACTGCAAACAACTGCCCTACACAGACACCCACACACAGACAACGCTGCACACACAAATATATGCACATACCGCACAACACACACATTGCACAAAACATACCTCCCCCCAAAACACACCACACACACACAAACCGCGCAACACACACACACAACGCTACAGACACACAGCGCTCCACAAACAACGCAACACACAAACAACACCGCTCTCACCCCCCGCCACACCCAGACAACACCCAGAACATGTACAGCTCCCTACACAAACACTTGCTAACTACACACAACAACATCTATATATATATATATATATATAACAAAAATCATACATGAACTACACAATACGTAAATTCTAGAATACCCGATGCGTAGAATCGGGCCACCTTCTAGTATATCTTAATGGGACTACAGGGATGTACCTTGCACGTGCATGAGGGGTAAACAGTTGATCACCCCGGGATGTCAGAGGCTATCCTTTTTTATATGGTTACTTATGCATCGTCATGTATTTGGAATGAAGTTACATCCAACCAATAGTCCTATATATCACAGGGTTCAAATTATCCTTATGTAACATTCATTAATCAATGCTCTAAAAACACCATAAACGGTGGCCACATACCTGGTTGCTGTCCCTCAGTGGAGGAATAATAGGACAGAGTGATGTCCACAGCAAAACCAGGTATCTATTAACAAAATAACCACGTGTCCTTAGATAATGGAAAATATGCTACTCTTAGCTGGTGGATATAATAGTCCTACCTTGTATCAGTCCATGTATTTGGGGACGTGGATCCCAGGTCTGGCGTCTGACGGTCGCTGACCATACTGATACTGTGACGCTATTTAAAGATTTATTTGGCGCCATCGCAGGGTCTGGGAGGATCCAGAAGTGACGTTACGCCATATATTTTCCAATCCTCATGTTGCAGCCGTAAGTATCGCCGCGTCATCACCCGGTCACGTGATTGGGTGTTGTGCATCTCCGAAATCCATCCCCTAGGCCAGTTATTAACGTTCAATTTTTATGAAAAAGTAGTGAAGACTAAGGTTTGAGTAAATATCTACTTTTAGTATCTTAAATCGGTATATAATGATTTGTGATGTAACTAAGCTTCCCCGTGGTCCCTGGTAAGGGAGGTATGGAGGATAGCGTGGGCCAAACTGAATACTGCAGACCAGGAGGAGAGATACCCGCAGGCAGAACCTAGTGGTGGACCGCAGGATAACGAGGAATCAGGTGTGGTATATGGGGGGCCATGTACCAGCACATGAGGACTTTGTATTGGTAATGATTTTAAAACAAGCATCTCATCTGTTAGGACAGTCTGATCCTGTCAGTGTCATAGCGTGGTGAGATGGCTTTATGCATGTTTGATAAAAAAAAAAAATATCAAGTAAGTACTTTTTTTTACATGTTACTATTTATCTACTTACTGCCTACACAATACAGTGTGTCCATCCATATCCTGTCCACCGCCATTAACTAGAGAACTGCTGGAGAGGGGGAAACAAAGGCGCAATAGGGTCTTACCCGGTAATAACCATGTGAAAATATAAAAAGGTACACTCAGCTGATGAGGTTGTGCCAGTCACAACCCCTTATTGAGCATGTGAGTGTCCGCGTGGTTCAAGCAGCGGCCCCGTGGAGACGTAGTGAAAAATTATGTATATATGTATACATATATGAGAAACGGGTTTTAGCCGCGCTAAAAAACCACTGTTGTCAGGGTACTAATAAAAATCTCTTTTATTAAGCAGAATTCCAACGCGTTTCAGAGACATAAACCGTCTCCTTCTTCAGGGAAAAAAAGAAAATATAGAGAAAATATACCCGTTTCTCATATATGTATACATATATATATAATTATTAACTTGAGAACGGCAGCAGCTATAGGCATAGAAGTGGTGTCTAGGTATAGTAAAGTAGCCATGCGCTACGCAATGAAACCACCTATTGCGCCACCTGGTGGAAGACAATGGAGTTAGCATTTTTTTCTCGAAAACGGAAGAGATAGAGAAAAAAGTGAATTACAAAGTTGTAGGGCATCACCAACTCAATACGAATCGACACCTTGCATACAGAAATGCTATGATTAGAATGTGTAAAACTCACAAGGCTGCGGACGTGAAGTGATACCTCATGGAGACCTTCCTACAAGTCATTGGGTATGGTTGCTGCGTGCAGTGGCCTACACGCTCACCTGACCTGACCCCATTGGACTTCTTTCTGTGAGGTCACATCAAACATTAGGTGTATGCGACCTCTCCACCAACATTGCAGGACCTACGACGACAAATCACAGATGCTTGTGCAAACGTGTCACCTACCATATTGCACAACGTGCAGGAAGATGCAGTATGCTGTCCAGAGTCTGGATGTGCATTGCAGCTGACGGTGGCCACTTTGAGCATAAAAGTTAAATGAGCGCCATATGTGTGACCAGCATTCAATGTGTTAGGGGGGGGGTCATGGGTTTCATATCATAGCATTTCTGTATGCAAGGTGTCGATTCTTATTGAATTGATGATGCCCTACAATTTTTTTATTCACTTTTTTTCTCTATCTCGTTCCGTTTTCAAGATAAAAATGCTAACTCTGTTGTTTTCCACCAGGAGGCGCAATAGGTGGTTTCATTGTGTAGCGCATGGCTACTTTACTATACCTAGACACCACTTCTATGCCTATAGCTACCGCCGTTCTCAAGTTAATGGCGGTGGACAGGATATGGGTGGACACACTGAAGGTTTCAGTGCAGGTTTTGTTTGTTACTGGCCACAGTATGTGTGCACCTACACATTACACTTATGCTAACAAGTGTACCGACCCTTGTTTTTGGTTTTCCATTTAAACTCTGCCTGAATGCAGCTATGTAACTGGGGATGATATTAAGCAGTTCTAGTGATCTGTGTATGTCCCGATGGTAGACAAAGCAGTTGAAGGAATCTGTGCATATCCTTAAAGGCAATTTCTCACCAGGTTTTTGTCACCTAATCTGAGTGCAGCATAACATAGGGGCAGAGATCCTGATTCCAGCAATGTGTCACTTACTGGGCTGCTTAGTGTAGCTTTGATAAAATCACTGGTTAATCAGCAATAGATTATCATTAGAGGTTTACTTGGCGTGCTAACAGGTAGTCCAGCATATTCATGAGCTCTGTATAACTGCTAGATCCGCAGCAGAGAAAACATTGATTTTATCAAAATGAGAGCAAACAGCTGCTCAGTAAGTAACATCGCTGGAATCAGGATCTCTGTCTCTACATTATACTGCTCTCAGATGGGGAGCAAAAACCTGGTGACAAATTCCCTTTAAATCAACAAAGCAATTAAAGCAATGTATACAAGTTCTGCCAGTGCATCTTTGAGAATAGGGACCTGTGTGAATTAGTAGAACTGTTTTATCATCTTCCCTGTGAGTATAGCAGTGACAGACGGAGCTGGAACATGAGGAGCAAGTTGTACAATAAAGGAGTTGTAAAAACATTTATTAATGTTGGGCTGCGTGATAAGCCACCTTTGTACCCACAAAATATTCACACACTGTTTTGTTTGGACTGACAAGAACGGTTTCCCATCCTAGAACTGGCCATAGCTCGTTGAGCTGACGCCATCTCTCCTGATTTCCCCCTATATCTGACGTTTGGCTTTTTCGTTTTCAGTGAAACCTGCCGACCCTTATCACTCTGGCACCACCTGTCCTGGGAGATTCGGGGGTCCCCTATAGATGTTTCATGGATCTCCATTCCCATTCATATTGGCTGACTTTAATCTAATATGTATGGGGCCTTAAGAGGCCAACTATGGCATTGACTTGTAACATTCAACACGTGTATGACTTTACATGTCCTGTAATTACTGGATTGGTGTTCATGCCATTATCTACATATGTATGGCGACAAATAATTTATTTGTTCCACACCGGCACCGTCAGATCTATTGGTGAAACATTTCTAAAGCCTGATTTACACGTTGCAATTTCGCATACGATATTGTATGCGATTTGCAACGCCCCTATCGTATGTGCAGCACGTTCAATTTGTTGAACGTGCCGCACAAATGATTAACCCCCGTTACACGTACTTACCTTCCATACAACCTCGATGTGGGCGGCGAACGTCCACTTTCTGGAGTGGGATGGACGTTAGGCGTCACAGCGACGTCACGCGGAAGCCAGCCAATAGAAGCGGAGGGGCGGAGCTGAGCGGGACGTAAACATCCCGCCCACCTCCTTCCTTCCGCATTGTGGGCCGGGAGCCGCAGGACGCAGGTAAGATCTGTTCATCGTTCCCGGGGGTGTCACACACTGCGATGTGTGCTACCCCGGGTACGCTGAACAATCTGACGTGCAATTCTAGAGAAAGGTACGATGAGTATGCGATGAACGTTTTAACGTTCAATAGCAATCGCACGTACCTGTCACACACTACAATGTACCGTACGATGCCGGATGTGCGTCACTTACGACGTGACCCCGCCGACACATTGTAAGATATATTGCAGCGTGTAAAGCAGGCTTAACACTAATAACACAAGTACAGACAGACAGAAAAACATAGTACAGGTACAACTTCTTGTAGGGCAACAGTCAGAGGGGAAAATTAAGTCCTTACTGAAACTTTAGGGGGATTGAATTCTGTGTTATATACTCTTCCACTACCAGCGTGGATCCACCGTGCAGTGAGACGATCCCGAATGGTCTGAAATGGAACATTCAAGTCAATGACCGTGACTATTTGATGGGCCTTATCAAGGGCTTGTGCTTGAGGAACAGTTCTTGGAAAACCTAAATGAAATGAAGAAACACAAGATTATTGGCACAGAAAAATCTTATAAGTTGTATAAAATCTTAAGGGGTCTGAAGACCTCCAAAAACAGCCCCACAACGGTTTATGTGTTGTGTCTGAAATTGCAAATCTGCTCTTTCATGAAATGGGGCTGAGCTGCAATATGACACATACCTTTGGAAAAATATAGATTTTTTTCTAATCCTAAACAAAACCTTTAGTTCTTTTCCAACACATTACATACTAACATGTCATATGTTGGGTCCATGTCTTTGATGAAGACTCAGGAGCTAAGTCCACATCTTTCCTGGCATATGATGGCTGTGTTATTCAGCCATCATCTGCTGCTAAAAGCCATGGGTGGAGCCAAACCAACTGCTGGTAAAGGGAATCTGTCAGAGGGTTTTTGCTATGTAATCTGAGGACAGCATGCTGTACGGGTTAAAAAACAAAAATCAACTATATTTCTCTTATCAGGCTCTGTGCTATTGTTTACTTAAACTAAAATCTTTATCGCTTGATGATTATGATTGCTGTGAATAGCTGGCTTGTGCCATGTGGTCTGACACACCCAATCTCTGTAAAGAGCTTGGTGTGGGTGGGGACAGATCCCTGGGGTCAACTACATGACTAAACCTAAAAATGCAGATTTTGTCAGAACAGCTGCACCTAGTAATCTGCGTGATTAGTCATTGGATTCAGAGTCTCTTTGCCTACATCATCCTGCTTTCAAATGAGGTCGCAAAAAACAGGTGACAGATTCCCTTTAACTTGTGCCAGACATGACAGCACTCCTATGAGGTCCAGCCTGCAGGTGGTGTTCATAGGCAACAGCGGTTTTTACCATATACTGCAATACCTTGGTATTACAGTGTATAGTATAAGCAATCGGACAATTATAGGTTCAAGTTCCCTGAAGATACTAAAAAATATATTAAAAAGTACCCTGTAAAAACAATAGCAGAAGCAAGATTTTTTTTTTCCCGCAATTTCGACAACCTTGGAATTTTTTTCCCCATCTTCCAGTACATTGTATGGAAAATGGATGGAGTCACTCAAAAGTATAACTCGTTCCCCAAAAAACAAGCTTTCATACTGGCATAGTGATGGAAAGATGAAAAAAAAGGGAAGGAAAAAAACGAATGCTCAAAAATAGAAAATCGCTATGTTGGTAAGGGGATAAGTGATCACTTCAGGATTAATCAAGTTTGCATGTCCATGCATTGCACTTATAACGAACACCATTTTCCCATCCTGTGTATCTCCTTCCCGAGAATGGGCGGCCATTTATATTCCTTATACTATGTACAAAAATCCACACTGGGAAGAATGACACTTACCATCGAGCAGCCAGTTATGGTCACCAAAGTTATTTAGCTCTTGTACGATTAGTCGGGTGATCACATCATCTGGGACCAGCTGACCTTGTTCTATGTAGGACTTTGCCAGGATCCCGATTTCTGTAGAGAAAAACATCCATTATGCTGAGGCTTTCAACATCTGTCACTCATGTAAAATATGCTGAATATTTTTTTGCCTCTACTGTAAGTCAAGCATAATCCGGTTCAGAAGATCAAAAAGAAAGGAATTTGTCAAAAGTTTGAATACAATATCTGTGAAGGTGAGGCTATACACACACTAGGTGAATGTCGGCAATTTGGATGGGACTGTAGAAATGAACCATGTCCAATCCTTTTAGTCTTAAGAGGTGTTTGGCAGACACTTACTCTACTCTATCACACAGAGAACTCATGTAAAATATATCTTTGTACCGTGTTAGCCAGTAGAGTTAAAAAAAGTTTGTTTAAAAGAACTGAGAGTCCTCAGTAGTTGATACCTTTTAATGGCTAACTGAAAAGATGGTAATAATTGCAAGCTTTCCAGACTACGCAGGTCTCTTCATCAGGCATGGTATAACACAAAATCTGAAGAGTCACATATTTATACACAACAGGACATAGAATAGTGCAGTGAAAAAAAACAACAAAAAAAACAGTCCTGTGAAGCAGAACTATCACTATGGCGAGGGGGCAAACTGTTGTGGCCATAAATATTGTTGTGGTTCATAGATAAGCAGTGTGAAAGTTTTATTGTCCCCTGATTGGGGTCTGGTCCGGAGAACACATGGACGCTCAACTGAAATGAGCATGCATGTGTAGGTAGGGGGAGGGGCTAGGAGGAACAGCAACTGGCTAACTAAAGGCCGCTTTACACGCTGTGATGTCGCTAGCGAGCATACCCGCCCCCATCGGTTGTGTGTCACGGGCAAATCGCTGCCCGTGGCGCACAACATCATTAAGAGCCGTCACACGGACTTACCTGCCTAGCGACGTCGCTATAACCGGCGATCCGCCTCCTTTCTAAGGGGGCGGCTCGTTCGGCGTCACAGCGACGTCACTAAGCAGCCGCCCAATAGAAGCGAAGGGGCAGAGATGAGTGGGACGTAACATCCCGCCCACCTCCTTCCTTCCTCATTGCCGACAGCCGCAGGTAAGGTGAGGTTCCTCATTCCTGCGGTGTCACACATAGCGATGTGTGCTGCCGCAGGAACGACGAACAACATCGTACCTGTAGCAGCAACGATAATTGGGAATAGGGAAGCATATCAACGATTTCGGTTTTTGCACGATTTTTCAACCTTTTCAAATCGCTCTAAGGTGTCACATGCAACGACACCGCTAAAGAGGCCGGATATGCGTCACGAATTTCGTGACCCCAATGACATCGCTTTAGCGATGTCACTGCGTGTAAAGCGGCCTTTAGGGTACTTTCACACATCCATTTAAGCTACAGTTAGGTCCAGAAATATTTGGACAGTGACGCAATTTTCTCGAGTTGGGCTCTGCATGCCACCACATTGGATTTGAAATGAAATCTCAAACAGAATTCAAGTGCAGATTGTAACGTTTAATTTGAAGGTTTGAACAAAAATATCTGATAGAAATTGTATGAATTGTACACATTTCTTTACAAACACTCCACATTTTAGGAGGTCAAAAGTAATTGGACAAATAAACCAAACCCAAACAAAATATTTTTATTTTCAATATTTTGTTGCAAATCCTTTGGAGGCAATCACTGCCTTAAGTCTGGAACCCATGGACATCACCAAATGCTGGGTTTCCTCCTTCTTAATGCTTTGCCAGGCCTTTACAGCCGCAGCCTTCAGGTCTTGCTTGTTTGTGGGTCTTTCCGTCTTAAGTCTGGATTTGAGCAAGTGAAATGCATGCTCAATTGGGTTAAGATCTGGTGATTGACTTGGCCATTGCAGAATGTTCCACTTTTTTTGCACTCATGAACTCCTGGGTAGCTTTGGCTGTATGCTTGGGGTCATTGTCCATCTGTACTATGAAGCGCCGTCCGATCAACTTTGCGGCATTTGGCTAAATCTGGACTGAACGTATATCCCGGCACACTTCAGAATTCATCCGGCTACTCTTGTCTGCTGTTATGTCATCAATAAACACAAGTGACCCAGTGCCATTGAAAGCCATACATGCCCATGCCATCACGTTGCCTCCACCATGTTTTACAGAGGATGTGGTGTGCCTTGGATCATGTGTCGTTCCCTTTCTTCTCCAAACTTTTTTCTTCCCATCATTCTGGTACAGGTTGATCTTTGTCTCATCTGTCCATAGAATACTTTTCCAGAACTGAGCTGGCTTCATGAGGTGTTTTTCAGCAAATTTAACTCTGGCCTGTCTATTTTTGGAATTGATGAATGGTTTGCATCTAGATGTGAACCCTTTGTATTTACTTTCATGGAGTCTTCTCTTTACTGTTGACTTAGAGACAGATACACCTACTTCACTGAGAGTGTTCTGGACTTCAGTTGATGTTGTGAACGGGTTCTTCTTCACCAAAGAAAGTATGCGGCGATCATCCACCACTGTTGTCATCCGTGGACGCCCAGGCCTTTTTGAGTTCCCAAGCTCACCAGTCAATTCCTTTTTTCTCAGAATGTACCCGACTGTTGATTTTGCTACTCCAAGCATGTCTGTTATCTCTCTGATGGATTTTTTCTTTTTTGTCAGCCTCAGGATGTTCTGCTTCACCTCAATTGAGAGTTCCTTAGACCGCATGTTGTCTGGTCACAGCAACAGCTTCCAAATGCAAAACCACACACCTGTAATCAACCCCAGACCTTTTAACTGCTTCATTGATTACAGGTTAACGAGGGAGACGCCTTCAGAGTTAATTGCAGCCATTAGAGTCCCTTGTCCAATTACTTTTGGTCCCTTGAAAAAGAGGAGGCTATGCATTACAGAGCTATGATTCCTAAACCCTTTCTCCGATTTGGATGTGAAAACTCTCATATTGCAGCTGGGAGTGTGCACTTTCAGCCCATATTATATATATAATTGTATTTCCGAACATGTTTTTGTAAACAGCTAAAATAACAAAACTTGTGTCACTGTCCAAATATTTCTGGACCTAACTGTATCTATTGTGTATGGCCAGCCTAAGTGGCTGTAGGGAGTTGTAAGGCTGCTTTCACACCTCCGGTTTTTCCTGTGCGGCACAATCCGACGCTTTGCAGAAAAACCGCAACCGTTTTTTGCCGCCGGTTGCGCTTTTTTGCATAGACTTTCATTAGTGCCGGATTGTGCCGCATGAGCTTGCGTTCCGTCTGTTTTTTGCCGCATGCGGCAGATTTAGCCGATGCGGCGGCCGGATGGAATGCTGCCTGGCACGTTTTTTTGTCCGGCAAAATAAAAACGCATTGCGCCGCATCCGGCCGATGCGGCACGATTTGCAATGCATGCCTATGGACGCCGCATGCGGCGTCCTGCGGCAAACACCGCATCCGGCCGCCGCATGCATTTTTTTCCACTGTGCATGCTCAGTAGCGTGCCGCAAGCGGCAAAAACCGGACGGGCCACATGTCAAAAACTTATGCAAAGGATGCGGTATTGTCGCCGCGTCCGTTGCATAGGTTTTAGAGCCGCATTGGCCGGGTCTGCTAAAACCGGAGGTGTGAAAGCAGCCTAATACAGCCACGAGACCTCAACTTCTTGGCTACAAGTAATGGGCATAGCAATAGTACCTCAACGAAATAACAAAATTGGAGCTTGTTTAAAAGCCCTTAGAACCGGCCAACAGAAGAGATGTTCAGCCAAGAACGCAGATTCTGATTTATAGGTCATAAATGAACCAAGCATTTTCACTGTTTAATGGCATGTTTAAGAGCTAATGATGGGAATGTACGAGCCTATTAGTCGGATTATCAACCCATATGATAGACAGATTATCACCTAAGATTTACATAGGCTTTTCTATAGCAAAAATTATTTTTTTTGCTATAGATATAGGAGTTAATTATATAACGTCACTTCAACAAACTGCATAAATCAGCTTCACCCAGTAAGCATTCAGGCTTATACAGAATAAAAACAGAACCATCACCATGACCAATAAGGGTCAGCCCAATAGAATCTCAGAAGGACATCCAAGGTTTGCCCTCCCATACCAGCTGTTTAGGGCCCCCTCCCCTCCCCCCCCAAAAAAAAATAGTCCCACAGAGAGATCTTTTATTGCTATGAAAATAAGAAAATCTCACAAACAAATTGTAAATAATGCACCAAACTAAGGGAAATAAAAATAGAATATCCAAAATGAAAAATATATATTGCTCTCTAAGTACATTGATGTTTAGATCGTACATTGGATTATTTTTTATATGAATCTATTGATTTAGTGTTAATGGAATTTTATCACCTCTGTAGCTCAGCAGTGACCTTACAAACATGGTATTTGTACAGGTGGTGTACACTTAACAAAATCCTTTACGTTCTCAAGACTCAAGAGAACGTAAGGCAGGAGCATGCATGTATTCCCAATAGTTCTGTAGTACACCCCCGCTGTGCTACAGAACACTAGTGACTGTCTGACTGCAGTTTGCAACGTCATGTCTGCTCTCTATCTGAAACTTAACCTTTCCAAAACTGAACTTCTTTTCCCTCCATCTCCCAACCTTCCTAAACCTGACATCTCCCTCTCTGTGTGTGGCACCATGATAAGTCCTAGGCAGCAAGCCCGCTGTCTGAGTGTTATACTTGACACTGATCTCTCCTTCACCTCCCACATACAATCTCTTGCCCGCTCCTGCCGCTTGCACCTCAAGAACATCTCTAGAATCCGCCCCTTTCTCACTATAGAAACGACAAAAACCCTCACCGTGGCCCTGATCCACTCTCGCCTTGACTACTGTAACTCTCTATTAATTGGTCTCCCCCTAACTAGACTCTCTCCTCTACAGTCCATCCTTAATGCAGCAGCCAGGGTTACCTACCTGGCTAACCGCTACTCGGATGCCTCTGCTCTGTGCCAGTCATTGCACTGGCTGCCCATATATCACAGGATCCAATTCAAACTGCTTGTTCTCACCCACAAAGCTCTCCACAGTGCGGCACCCCCCTACATCTCCACCCTCCTCTCTGTCTATCACCCCACCCGTTCTCTACGCTCTGCAAGCGATTTTCGACCAACATCCACACTAATTCGAACCTCCCACTCCCGGCTCCAAGACTTCTTCCGAGCTGCCCCAAACTTCTGGAACGCTCTACCCCAAGAAGTTAGGACAAATCACAACTTACTCAGCTTCAGACGCACCCTAAAAACGCATCTTTTTAGGGCGGCCTATCACACTCCCTAATCAGATTCGATTCACATAGTCCCTCTACAAATTCTCACAACATAACTCCACATCAAACTCCATAGCACCCAAAGGCATCTCAAGGCTCGGGCCCACTGGTCGAGGAAACCACTATCTAGCCCCATTTCCGTGAGATGGCTGGATTGTCATTGTAAATAAGCACTTGTACCTTGCCCCTCCTCCCCCCATCTCATTGTAGATTGTAAGCTCTCACGAGCAGGGTTGTGTTTTGTCTTTTTTTCCTCTAAATATTGTATTTCTATAACTGTTACTTGTTTGTATATGATCCTCCTGAATTGTAAAGCGCTGCGGAATATGTTGGCGCTATAAAAATAAAGATTATTATTATTATTTATTATTATTATTAGTAAGAGGTAGTGGGAGAGGTAAGAAAAAGACAGCACTCCATCCGCTGTACTAGTGCTGGAAAACGTTTATTTGGTCAGGTGCATGGGTGAGAGGAGGGCTGGAGGCGACCTGCCGGACGGCTCCCAAGAGAGGACGACGGCCGTTTCGCCTTAATTAGGCTTCCACAGGTCCACATGTGGAAAGGGAACGTCACACCTTAAATAGGAGCGCCCAGACAGGCTGCAACCCAAACCACAATTAAAAACAATCACAATGGAGAATGCATAATAAAATACATTGTATACAGACAAGAAATGTCTCAAATACAAAATTCACAAAAAACCAAAAGACAAAGACACCAAAAGACACATAGGAATATGCATACCCTACGCTAAAAAAGAAGGATAACTGAAGAACGAACGTCTAGCCTACAAGAAAACCGTAAGGTCCACCCGATCATTCATACCCAGGTTGCCCTGCGCCCCATAATTTATTATAAGTTTCGCTTCAGCTTGTAATAATAATTTGTGTAGATCGCCCCCCTTAGGAGGGAGGGCGACCCTCTTCAGGCCCGCGAAACGCAAAACACTGGGGTCACCCCCGTGTTGTTCCTGTACATGGGTAATCAACCTGGGAGAACCTTTACCAGAAGCAATGGAATTGTAATGTTCTCTGAATCTCACATATAGACACCTAATAGTTTTTCCTATGTAGAACCTTCCACAGACACAAAGGACCACATAGACAACAAACTTAGACTTACAAGAAATGAACTGACGCACCTTATGAACATGAGGGCCCACCTGCACAGACCCGCCAGTGACATGCAGGTTGCAGAACTTACAGTTGCCACACCGGTAATTACCCAGGGGGCAACATTTATCCAACCATGTAGAAGTGCTAGTAAGCCTGTTCCTAACCAACATGTCACGTAAATTATTACAGCGTCTGAACGTGACCAAAGGACTGGCCACAGTCATTTCGGCCAAGTCGGAATCCTTCTCCAAAATATGCCAGTTTCTACGTAAAACTCCCCTAATTACGTCATCCAAGGGTCCAAATTTGAAACTAAAAATAAATCTTTTTGGACTGTTTCTCTTGTCAATGGTACGGTCACGCTGGACAGGTAACGCGGGACCGGATCTAACCCTCTCGAAGGCACTGTCGACAAGCCTCTTAGGATAACCCCTCTGTTGCAACCTATCCCTGAGGTCAGCTGACTGTTTCAAAAAAGACTCATCTGTATTGTTGACCCTACGAACCCTCAAAAATTGGCTGTAAGGTAAGGCCGTCTTAGTATAAAATGGATGAGCACTATTATAGTGCAAGAGTGAATTGGAAGCCGTGGGCTTCCTGAACACCTGGGTGTGAACTACACCATCCCTGATGGAAACATCAACATCCAAAAAACTGAGGGTGCTGCCACCAAATGAGGAAGTGAAGGACATATTCATTGTGTTGACGGAATTGAGATGGTGTACAAAATCCGAGAACAGAGTCTCTGGGCCGTCCCACACAATGAATATGTCATCCACATACCTCAGATAGTGGCGAATATGCCTCAGATAAGGATTGGTGTCAGAAAAAACATATTTGCATTCGAAGGCGCCCAAAAAAATGTTGGCCATGGCACAAGAGACGGGGGTACCCATAGCGGTACCCCCGCACTGCAGGTACCATTGGTCCAAAAACATGAAAGCATTCCTGGATAACACAAAATCCATGGCTTCACCCACGAAATTGCAAAAAAGATCACTCTTGCCACATTTAGTTACCATATCCTTCACGGCCCGTACACCCAACCCCTGAGGGATCCGAGTATATAAACTCTCGACGTCAATAGATGTCAAGTTGAAACCCTGCTGCCACGTTACCCCTTTCAGCAACTCCAAAAAGTCACTACTGTCTCTCACATAAGAGGGAATATGACCCAACATAGGTCTCAACAACCAATCCAGGTAGTGTGATAGCGGCTCGGTCAAGGATCCGATCCCGGCCACTATCGGACGACCCGGTGGGTTCTCCCTACTCTTGTGCACCTTGGGGATACAGTACCAGCAAGGTCTCGTAGGGTGGAGGGGAATCAATTTATCCGCCTGCGTACGAGAGAGCAGGCCAAGGCCCACGTACCGATCCAGCAACCGTACCAATGACTTCTTAAAGCCCTGTATAGGATTAGATGACAGGGGAGTATAGGTAGTCCTGTCCGCCAACTGTCTACGACATTCCTGAACATAACCACTACGGGTTAGGAGGACCACGTTGCCCCCCTTATCGGCCTCACGGAACACCGTGTCCTCCCAACCCTGCATGGTACGAATGGCGGACAGCTCCCCTTGACTCAAATTAGGAACAGGGCTTTTGTAGACCAGTGCCTCAACATCCCTTAATACCGTCTCCTGGAACAGATCAACCAAATTTCCCGGGGTGGTGGGAGCAAAAAAGGCCGACCTGACCCCCTTAGTAAACCTGTCGGGCTCAAAAGAGGTAGGGACGGAAACAGGGCCTGACTCAAGAGGTGGTTCATTTAGGCTAAAACCATATACAATAGGACCAATTGAGTTCAATATACGAAAAACAAAAAACCTCAATTTCAATTAATATTAAACTTTTATTGATATATTTTAAAATTTAGACACCCATTAATAGTGAACACACAAAGGGCGTAGATGATGAAGGGGAGGAGCTAAATATATGGGGTCCCTATAGCACCCTATGGGACCTTGCTCCTACCTACCAACGGAGGGTATGACGCCGTAACTGTTTTGGGCGCCCCCGTTCCACGTCGGCTCACCCTCTAGTTGTCCTAGATAGTTAGTGAATTAAAATAATAATTACACTACGGATGGCCATACAATAGTACTAGAATGTATTAAGTACAAAGTGCTCATGTAATCACACTGTCTGATAGATAACAGCTTCCTATCAGGAAAACCAGGACAAAAAAAATCAAAAATTAAGCCCCAATATAGGTAGGCTTCTGCAGAAAAATTAGTCCATAGTACATGATCCAGTACAAATTAGTACATGGTACAACAAAGTGCTCATATAATCACACTGTGATAGATAACAGCTTCCTATCAGGAAAACCAGGACAAAAAAAAAAAAAAAAAACTCAAATATTAAGCCCCAGTATAGGCAGGCTTCTGCAGAAAAATTAGTCCATAGTACATGATCCAGTACAAATTAGTACATAGTACATAATACACAATCTACATTAACATAATGGAGGAGCACATTAACATAATGGAAAATTCAGTTCCATCTGTCAGTTTTTCCTCCCATGTCCCAGTGTGATATAGTATGGTATGGCAATCACACATGGATAAACTTTTACACAATCATAATCATGCACACAGCCATGGATTACTCCTACATTCACATCTGATAACTGCAATCCTCCAGCCTCCTGAAGATCCTTATATCATGGAAAGGGGAAACGCGTAGAGGCGATACAGAGCATGCTGCTAAAAGGGAAGTAACCATTTTTTTCTTCCCTGTGGGGTTATCTATACCCCTATTTTCTGCTCTATTAGAATCATCTGCATGATTGCCCTCAGGCATTGCATTACATGTATCAGCATCGGTTTATGCAGTGCAGATCTGTGCAATTATGATTGTGTAAAAGTTTATCCATGTGTGATTGCCATACCATACTATATCACACTGGGACATGGGAGGAAAAACTGACAGATGGAACTGAATTTTCCATTATGTTAATGTGCTCCTCCATTATGTTAATGTAGATTGTGTATTATGTACTATGTACTAATTTGTACTGGATCATGTACTATGGACTAATTTTTCTGCAGAAGCCTGCCTATACTGGGGCTTAATATTTGAGTTTTTTTTTTTTGTCCTGGTTTTCCTGATAGGAAGCTGTTATCTATCACAGTGTGATTATATGAGCACTTTGTTGTACCATGTACTAATTTGTACTGGATCATGTACTATGGACTAATTTTTCTGCAGAAGCCTACCTATATTGGGGCTTAATTTTTGATTTTTTGTCCTGGTTTTCCTGATAGGAAGCTGTTATCTATCAGACAGTGTGATTACATGAGCACTTTGTACTTAATACATTCTAGTACTATTGTATGGCCATCCGTACTGTAATTATTATTTTAATTCACTAACTATCTAGGGCAACTAGAGGGTGAGCCGACGTGGAACGGGGGCGCCCAAAACAGTTACGGCGTCATACCCTCCGTTGGTAGGTAGGAGCAAGGTCCCATAGGGTGCTATAGGGACCCCATATATTTAGCTCCTCCCCTTCATCATCTACGCCCTTTGTGTGTTCACTATTAATGGGTGTCTAAATTTTAAAATATATCAATAAAAGTTTAATATTAATTGAAATTGAGGTTTTTTGTTTTTCGTTCATTTAGGCTAAGCAATAAGCCAGCACCCTGAATAATATCAGAATCAAAGGCTCCTGTAAGATCAAACCGTCCACTTTCCACCCTGCAGGGGATATGTCCCTCAGGAGCGGCACTCAGGGTATCGGGCACAGACCTAAAATGTTTGTATAAATGAATTTTTCTAATTGCCTTAAAAAGGTCAACTTTAAAGTCCGCAAAATCGAAATTCTCAGGAATACAATATTTTAGACCCTTGGACAAGACGGACAGCATATCAGGAGATAACGTATGGGAAGAAAGATTGATGACAGTGCTAGCCAGGGACTGGGGGTCAGGAATACTGCCTAACTCCTCCAAGACACCGATTTCCTCTTGCGACCCCTGCCTCTTCCACCTCTTCCTACCCCCCCGCCGGGTGCGTCTTCTAAAGGGGCGGTGGTTCTTACAGACGAGGACACCCCACCAGAGGGCCCTGGAATCACGTCCTCCGAGCCACTGGACTCTGAGTCCGTGGTCCAGTACCCCCTGTTGGTGGAATTTGCACCTTTCCTCTTTTTATATGACTTTTGTCTGTAATTTCTGGTTTTATCCTTGGTCCAACAGAAAACCTGCTTCAGATCGTAATCTCTTTTGTCCCTCAAGAATTTCTCTCTTTTTTTATTTTTAATATCAGTCTGCACAGTAATCAATTTTTTATCCAATTTCTGAGAAAACGCCGTCCATTCCTCACTAGCCATGCGTGCACAGGTCTCCTGTTTAAGAGTGTCCAACTCAGTAGTCAATGAGGCATAATCCTCTTCATTCTTTTTCAATACCAAATGTAAAAGCTTCATAGAACATTCAAGCTGTATGCTTTCCCATTGCTGGGTGAACAAAGTATCATCCTGGAAGTGAGAGAGGGATTTAATAATTCTGAGTCCACGTGGGACCCGACCGCACTCCACATATGACTGCAAAGACTGTACAGTCCAAAACAGCCTCACTTCTTTATCAGCAAGGTTCTGGATCTGATATTCAAGTGTCTTTAATCCAAGAACCTCAGTGTCTTTTTTAAAATTGCATTCACCAAAGAAGGAGCCGTCATCGGCCCGTCCAGCCTGCACACCACTAGCACCAGCTGGCACATCGCTGCAAACATCAGAGACCTCCATAGTTAACATGCAGTTTTATCACACCGCAAACAAACAATCAAGGTAAACAAACAGAGCGGCGTGCAGAGGGACCTGTAACAAATAGTCCAGAGCGATTCAAAGAACAAAGGGGGGATGGTCCAGCACCATTCCGCGTTTTTACCTGCGGTACTGCATGTATCCGGAGGGATGTAGCTGCCAAGCTGCAAAGTGATTAATCCAGAGCGGGGGTGCACGTCAGCACTGAAGATCCGAAGGTAGTGGGAGAGGTAAGAAAAAGACCGCACTCCATCCGCTGTACTAGTGCTGGAAAACGTTTATTTGGTCAGGTGCATGGGTGAGAGGAGGGCTGGAGGCGACCTGCCTGGCGGCTCCCAAGAGAGGACGACGGCCGTTTCGCCTTAATTAGGCTTCCACAGGTCCACATTTGGAAAGGGAACGTCAACGTTAGTAAGAGGAGAGTGGGAAGTCTCCCTCCATTAGAAGAAAAAAAAGAATCAGATATGTTGAAATTCTAAGACCTTGCAAGTCCTGTACTCTTTGGCTCGGAGATCAGCCACTTCTGATGATCTGCAGAGGTGGCTGGTAATTCAGACAATGGCGGGTAAACTATGGAATTATTAATCCCTCCATTCTTTAGGACACATAGGATTTTTCATAAGAGGTAAATTGCAAAGTTGTTTGTTTTTCAAAGCACTTTGCAATCTTGTCCATTTATGTTGTTGAGATAAATCCCTTTATATTTCGAGTTGTATTTTTTTCAGTTAATTAAAATTCTGAATAATTCAATAAATGTCACGGGTGTGTCACGGTTGACAGACACTCCTGTGGTGTCTGGCTGTAGAAGGTCACAGAGTTTGGCTACACAAACTGCTCCCTGACATTCTATTTTTCCTGCTGTGGTATAAATTGTATCCTATTTACAGTGCATTGCAAAAGTATTCGGCCCCCTTGAATTTTTCAACCTTTTCCCACATTTCAGGCTTCAAACATAAAGCTAAAAATTAAAAATTTTATAGTGAAGAATCAACAAGTGGGACACAATTGTGAAGGTGAACGATATTTATTGCTTATTTTAAATTTTTATAAAAAATTATAAACTGAAAATTGGGGCGTGCAATATTGTTCGTCCCCTTTAAGTTAATATTTTGTAGCACCACCTTTTGTTGCGATTACAGCTGCAAGTCGCTTGGGGTACGTCTATCAGTTTTGGACATCGAGAGACTGAAATTCTTGCCCATTCTTCCTTTGCAAACAGCTCGAGCTGAGAGAGGTTGGATGGGGAGCGTTTGTGAACAGCAGTTTTCAGCTCTTTCCACAGATTCTCGATTGGATTCAGGTCTGGACTTTGACTTGGCCATTCTAAAGGCTGCTTTACACTAGACAATCTATCGTGCGATAGATCGTCGGGGTCACGGTTTTTGTGATGCACATCCGGCATCGCTGGCGATGCCGGCCTGTGTGACACCTCCTAGCGACACAGTATCGCTCACAAATCGTGAGTCGTGTACTGCTCACTAGGTTCCATGATATCGTTTAATTTAGTTGTTCATCGTTTCCGGGGTTGCACACGTCGCTCTTTGTGACACCCCGGGAACGATGAACAGCAGCTCACCTGCGTCACGCGTCCGCCGCCGGCTATGTGAAGGAAGGAGGTGGGCGCAATGTTAACGTCCCGCTCATCTCCGCCCCTCCGCTTCCATTGGCCGGCGGCCGTGTGACGTCGCTGTGACGCCAAACATCCCTCACACTCCAGGAAGTGGACAATCGCCGCCCACAGCGTGGTCGCACGAGAGGTAAGTATGTGTGACGGGGGTTACTAACTTTGTGCGAAACGGGCAGCGATTTGCCCGTGACGCAAAAAGGACGGGGGCGTGTACGATCGATTGTGAAATTGCACAATCGGTCGTACCGTGTAAAGCAGTCTTAACACTTGGATACGTTTATTTGTGAACCATTCCATTGTAGATTTTGCTTCATGTTTGGGATCATTGTCTTGTTGGAAGACAAATCTCCGCCCCAGTCACAGGTCTTTTGCAGACTCCAACAGGTTTTCTTCAAGAATAGTCCTGTATTTGGCTCCATCCAGCTTCCCATCAATTTTAACCATCTTCCCTGTACCTGCTGAAGAAAAGCAGGCCCAAACCATGATGCTGCCACCAACATGTTTGACAGTGGGGATGGTGTGTTCAGAGTGATGAGCTGTGTTGTTTTTACGCCAAACATATCATTTGGCATTGTGCCCAAAAAGTTCAATTTTGGTTTCATCTGACCAGAGCACCTTCTTCCACATGTTTGGTGTGTCTCCCAGGTGGCTTGTGGCAAACTTTAAACAACACTTTTTATGGATATCTTTGAGAAATGGCTTTCTTCTTGCTACTCTTCCATAAAGGCCAGATTTGTGCAGTGTATGACTAATTGTTGTCCTATGGACGGACTCGCCCACCTCAGCTGTAGATCTCTGAAGTTCATCCAAAGTGATCATGGGCCTCTTGGCTGCACCTCTGATCAGTCTTCTCCTTGTTTGAGATGAAATTTTTGAGGGACAGCCGGGTCTTGGTAGATTTGCAGTGGTATGATACTCCTTCCATTTCAATATGGTCATTTGCACAGTGCTTCTTGGGATGTTTAAAGTTGTGGAAATCTTTTTGTAACCAAATCCGGCTTTAAACTTCACCACAACAGTATCACGGACCTGCCTGTTGTGTTCCTTGGTCTTCATGATGCTCTTTGTGCTTTAAAGGGAACCTGTCAGCAGAAATGTCCCCTAAAACCTAACAGATTCCCCCTCTGCAGCTCCTGGGCTGCATTCTATAAAGGTCCCTGTTATGATTGTGCCCACTTTCTGACCGAAAAAAAGTGTTTATAAAGTTGTACCTTTTTGGCTTCTGATTCTGTAAATCCGTCACGGGGGCGGGCTGCCTGATGGCCGTTATTCTGCCCCCTGGTCCTGTATGCCGCCCCCATCGCTGATTTCAATACTTCTGGACGCCGCCCACTGCTCCAGCCATCCCCGCGCATGCCCAGTGCCCATCTCTCGGGGATGAGCACTGTGCCCAGCGTCACGTGCACGCAGGGTTAAGATTATGGGCGGTGCTGTGATGTTTATTCCTAAGCAACCGCCCATAATCACGGGACCGCGCTTTCGGTGTAGTCACTGCTCCGCGCTCTTCCCATCTATTTCCTGCCTCGGGGCAAGATGGGAAGGAGGCGAAGTGAGGTCAGCAGCAGCGCGCTTGCGCAGAAAGAAGCAGGCCGAGGGGGAAAGCGCGGTCCCGCGATTATGGGCGGTTGCTTAGGAATAAACATTACAGCACCGCCCATAATCTTAACCCTGCGTGCACGTCACCAGCGGTGACGCTGGGCACAGTGCTCATCCCCGAGAGATGGGCACTGGGCATGCGCGGGGATGGCTGGAGCAGTGGGCGGCGTCCAGAAGTATTGAAATCAGCGATGGGGGCGGCATACAGGACCAGGGGGCAGAATAACGGCCATCAGGCAGCCCGCCCCCGTGACGGATTTACAGAATCAGAAGCCAAAAAGGTACAACTTTATAAACACTTTTTTTCGGTCAGAAAGTGGGCACAATCATAACAGGGACCTTTATAGAATGCAGCCCAGGAGCTGCAGAGGGGGAATCTGTTAGGTTTTAGGGGACATTTCTGCTGACAGGTTCCCTTTAAACAGAACACTGAGACTATCACAGAGAAGGTGAATTTATACAGAGACTTGATTACACACAGGTGGATTATATTTATCATCATCAGTCATTTAGGACAACATTGGATCATTCAGAGATCCTCAATGAACTTCTGGAGTGAGTTTGCTGCACTGAAAGTAAAGGGGCCAAATAATATTGCACGCCCCAATTATCAGTTTATTATTTTTCACAAAAGTTTAAAATAAGCAATACATTTCGTTCAACTTCACAATTGTGTCCCACTTGTTGTTGATTCTTCACCATAACATTACATTTTTTTATCTTTATGTTTGAAGCCTGAAATGTAGGATAAGGTTGAAAACTTCAAGGGGGCCGAATACTTTCACAAGACACTGTATCTTCTCTGCTTGGGGTTAATCCTGTTCATTTAGGATCCTGCGGATATCCTCACCTTTCAGCTGATAATCATCACCTCCCCTTGTGTCCTAAAATACCCACATTTCCCCTTGGTGTTTGCTGATGATAGTGTTATATTCCTATATAGGCCTTGTATGCAAGCAGTCGAAATGTATTTATCTGAAGAAACATTGTTGCTTATTGCTGTTCCTCTCCCTGAGTTATCTTGGAGATAAGTTGTTTGCGCAATTCCCCCTGTTTGTGTTCCCTGTGTCTTCTTAGAGCTTAGTGGCATTAACTAAGCGCTTACCCCATCCGTTCTGAACGTTAGGGTACCTTCACACTTAGCGATGCAGCAGCGATCCGACCAGCGATCTGACCTGGTCAGGATCGCTGCTGCATCGCTACATGGTCGCTGGTGAGCTGTCAAACAGGCAGATCTCACCAGCGACCAGTGAACAGCCCCCAGCCAGCAGCGACGTGCAAGCGACGTTGCGCTTGCACGGAGCCGCCGTCTGGAAGCTGCGGAGACTGGTAACTAAGGTAAACATCGGGTATGGTTACCCGATGTTTACATTAGTTACCAGCGCACACCGCTTAGCTGTGTGTGCAGGGAGCAGGGAGCCGCGCACACTGAGCGCTGGCTCCTTGCTCTCCTAGCTACAGTACACATCGGGTTAATTAACCCGATGTGTAATGCAGCTACATGTGCAGAGAGCAGGGAGCCGCGCACACTGCTTAGCGCTGGCTCCTTGCTCTCCTAGCTGCTGTACACATCGGGTTAATTAACCCGATGTGTACAGCAGCTACATGTGCAGAGAGCCGGAGCCGGCAGCACAGGCAGCGTGAGAGCTGCAGAGGCTGGTAACTAAGGTAAATATCGGGTAACCACCTTGGTTACCCGATGTTTATCTTGGATACAGCTTACCTCAGCTGTCAGATGCCGGCTCCTGCTCCCTGCTCGCTTCATTTGTCGCTCTCTCGCTGTCACACACAGCGATCTGTGTGTCACAGCGGGAGAGCACCTTTGAAGAAAACGAACCAGGGCTGTGTGTAACGAGCAGCGATCTCGCAGCAGGGGCCAGATCGCTGCTCATTGTCACACACAGCGAGATCGCTAATGAGGTCACTGCTGCGTCACAAAAAGCGTGACTCAGCAGCGATTTCGGCAGTGAGCTCGCTGTGTGTGAAGCACCCCTTAGGGTACCTTCACACTTAGCGATGCAGCAGCGATCCGACCAGCGATCTGACCTGGTCAGGATCGCTGCTGCATCGCTACATGGTCGCTGGTGAGCTGTCAAACAGGCAGATCTCACCAGCGACCAGTGAACAGCCCCCAGCCAGCAGCGACATGCAAGCGACGCTGCGCTTGCACGGAGCCGGCGCCTGGAAGCTGCGGAGACTGGTAACTAAGGTAAACATCGGGTATGGTTACCCGATGTTTACATTAGTTACCAGCGCACACCGCTTAGCTTTGCTCTCCTAGCTACAGTATACATCGGGTTAATTAACCCGATGTGTAATGCAGCTACATGTGCAGAGAGCAGGGAGCCGCGCACACTGCTTAGCGCTGGCTCCTTGCTCTCCTAGCTGCTGTACACATCGGGTTAATTAACCCGATGTGTACAGCAGCTACATGTGCAGAGAGCCGGAGCCGGCAGCACAGGCAGCGTGAGAGCTGCAGAGGCTGGTAACTAAGGTAAATATCGGGTAACCACCTTGGTTACCCGATGTTTATCTTGGTTACAAGCTTACCTCAGCTGTCAGACGCCGGCTCCTGCTCCCTGCTCGCTTCATTTGTCGCTCTCTCGCTGTCACACACAGCGATCTGTGTGTCACAGTGGGAGAGCGCCTTTGAAGAAAACGAACCAGGGCTGTGTGTAACGAGCAGCGATCTCGCAGCAGGGGCCAGATTACTGCTCAGTGTCACACACAGCGAGATCGCTAATGAGGTCACTGCTGCGTCACAAAAAGCGTGACTCAGCAGCGATCTCGGCAGTGAGCTCGCTGTGTGTGAAGCACCCCTTAGCTAGGGCTTAGTTCAGGGTTAGCCAGGGCTAGGTATTCTGCTCAGCGAATTGGTGTGGAATCTATCTAGGGTGGTCAGGGGAGCCAGGGGCCAACGAAAAGTTTGGTCAGGGGTCACCATCTCACTCCTCTCTAGACACAGGGTTTTCTTTCCCTGTCACCATACACGTGGTACTTCCCCATACCTAACGTGACAATAAAATTCTCCCCTGTAATATAGTACAGGACAGCAAGGGTGACAATTGCAAGGATGAAGCAGGAAGTGAGCAGGAAGCCGCAAAGGATCATTTGCTGTTAATTAAACATCCGAAGGCAGGGAAAAAGATGCCGGTGCTGATTGTTATGACATGCAAGCCCCGCGACCAATGTCATATGGGCCAGGAAACATAAGTTCCAATATTGCTGGAACAGCGCTGGCACCAATTGAGAATAGGCCTTTTTATTTTTATAAGGGCGCATATGGGCAATGAGAAGGGGTTTGTCAAATAGCCTGCAGGACACCTTGAATTTCTGAATTTCTGTAGAATTTGATTGAGGCTGCTTATTTATTATCCAATCTATTCTGCATTGAAACCGTTCATCATTTTTTTTCTGCCGTCCACATCCACGGAGATCAGCTACTGTACCATGGGTTGTAAACGTCTTGATTTGTTACACACCGTGGACAAAGGAACACATCTCTGGAGATGGACTTGTAACCTTGAGATTGTTGATATTTTTCAACAATTTTTGTTCTCAAGTCCTCAGGCAGTCTCAGGTTGAGTCAACTTCTCCCCTTTTTATCTGGTTTCAAGTGTCTCTTTCATATTGCCCACATCTGTTACTTGCTACAGGTGAGTTTGAACGACCATCATATCGTTGAAACAGAGTTCTTTACCCAAAATTTTGGAAAGGTGTCAATAATTTTGTCTTGCCCACTATTGGAGTTTTGTGTGAAAGTATATCCAATTTGCCTTTTTTTCTATGATTTATTTTTTGTATTCCAATACACACAAAGGAAATAAACATGTGCATAACAAAAGATTTGTAATTGCAATAATTTTTTGGGAGAAATACTTCATTTTCTGGAACAATTCCAAGGGTACCAACACTTTCGGCCTTGCCTGTATATGACATATCCCCTATATATGCACAGATTTAATGAAGAAAATAGGGCTTCTGAAATAATGGCAACTAGTGATGAGCGAGTACTAAAATGCTCGGGAGCTCGAGGCTCGGGCCGAGCATCTCAAAATACTCGTGTACTCGGCCCGAGCACCGAGCCCAATGTTATCCTATGGGAGACCCGAGTATTATTCTGAAATGACCCCCGGCAGCATGTAGAAACCATAAAACTGTAAATTAAAAAAAAAAACGTGCGTGTGTGTGTAAGCGTGCATATATATATACACGCGGAGTGGAGTGCGGGAGGGGCCGTAGCCGAGCGGGGAAGTGTCGGGCTAAAGGCACGGTCATGCTGTGCGGGCCGGCCAATCACTGCAATTCCACAAGTAACAGGGCTGTGGCATTGCAGTGGTCTGCCAGCCAATCCCTGCATAAGGGATGGCTGTAAAAAGAGCGCCAACATGAAGACCACGAGTACAGCACGAGTATCGCGAGATTACTCGGTCCCCGCCGAGTAGCCCGAGTACAGTGATACTCGTGCGAGTACCGAGTAGTAACAAGCATGCTCGCTCATCACTAATGGCAACGTATCTGTAAAAAAAAAAATCAGATGCAATATGGATGATCCAGTTTTTTTGTTTTGTTTACACACTCAAAGAGTTGCATAGTCCGAGGTCATCTGAAATACGCAAAGACTTGTACATGCTATGGATTTTGTTTTTTTTAAAGAAACTGTGTGAAAAAATCCTATCATCTGAACATTCTTATTGAATTATAGAGTGTTCCATCTTATTTTAATACATACAAAACAAAAAGACGTCCGTGTAATCCACCTGTCTGACCGAGCCCTAAATTTACCATAAAGATGTTAAAGACCATTCTCAGATAATAAGCAACCCCCAACCTACTCTCCTCACAGCTAGAGCGCCCCCTCTATACTCCTCAGCCCGCCAAGTATGGCGGTGCCATTCCATGCATTTCATAGGCCTCATGTTTACAGTGAGCATTAGACATATCTGGAGTTCAGCTTATTTTCCATTGCATATATATGTCTGCCTTTCTTTAGTCACATTGAAACAAGGACAAATCTTTCCGTTGACGTCTGATTACAGCCAACTGCAATGTCTTATTATCTGACATTACTAAAGCAATGCCTAAGTAGGCCATATTCAGACTTCATAATGTGGAGCAACTGATGAGTAAAAATAATAGAAAAAAGTCAATTTACACATTAGCTAATTGGTCAGTCCAAATACTGGGTCCACTCAGCCACAGCAGCACTAATTATATATATATATATATATATATATATATATATATATATATATATATATATATATATACACATACTGTGAGACTCATGTGGGATTAGTGGATGAGGGCAGGTATATCTCACCCCGGTATCGGTCCTATGTGACTTAGCCTGGCCAGGATCACCTGGCTACTAATGGATTAATGGGAGGTGAAGGACGGAGGTAAAAGGAATCTGGGAAGTTGGGGGAGGGTCTCCATCTGGGAACACAGTAAGCCTGTCTGTGTAGGAGACACTTGTGAGGAGCAGTGCCTGATGTTTGTATGGTTTAGCTGGAAGGGAGAAGCCCTCCAGTTGGTAGTTAGGATAACACCGTGTATAGTTAGTGCCGGACAGGCAAGGATTTATTTTGTTGGTGTTTTTTTTTCTTTTTGTTTATGCTTCACTGCAATAAACCTGACCAAGCGTCAGTTACACCTTGAATTCGGCTGTCTGCCTGAGATGAATACGTGCCCTTTGAACCCAGCAAAGGCGATCCCGGAGCGTGTTGTCACATTGTGGTGGAGAATGCAGGCAGCACGTTACAGCGCATCATAATGGATGACGTGGTGAAAGCGCTGGTACAATCCGCAGCTGTGCAGCGGGAGGCTAATCGCTTGATGTCGGCACAGTTGAAGGAACTGGTGGAATCGACGGTTAAAGACCGCCAACTTTTGCAGCAGGTGGCGCAGCGTCTGGCGACCGTACCGGAGAGTAATGCGGAGGCTGACCAGAGGGTGATTCATGTGAGTCGGTGCTGGCAGAAATTAACCACAGAGGACGATGTGGAAGCTTACCTGACCACGTTTGAACGGACGGCGGAGCGGGAAAAGTGGCCAAAGGAGCGATGGGCCGACTTGCTTGCACCGTTTCTGGCAGGTGAGGCCCAAAAAGCCTACTTTGATCTTGAGCCTGAAGCAGCGCATGACTTTGATAAACTAAAAGCCGAGATCCTTGCCCGGCTGGGAGTGACGACGGCCGTGCGAGCACAGAGAGTTTATCAATGGACTTATCAGCCCGATAAACCACCGCGGTCACAGATGTTTGACCTCATTCACTTGACCAAGAAATGGCTACAGCCCGAGGTTTTGACGGCGCCAGAGATGGTACAAAGAATCGTTCTTGATAAATACCTAAGAGCTCTACCGCCATCTCTGAAGAGGTGGGTAAGCCATGGAAACCCCAAGACAGCGGATCAGCTAGTGGATCTAGTGGAGCGTTATTCCTTGGCAGAAGGACTTATGGACGATGCTACACATCCTCGCTCTTCCCCTTCTCGACGAGGATCTGGTAAGACTGTTCCAGGGTCATGGGGAGGAGGAAAATATCCTAAGGCAGTGGAGGAGGAAAACAGGACTGCTGGCCCTGTGAGGGCTAAGGTGCCAAACTATGGTCTTAGCAAGGGGCCCGTGAGGTGTTTCCGCTGCCAGGAGGTGGGCCACATTGCTGCAAACTGTCCAGTAACTGCAGAACCAATGCAGTGTGATGTCACGGACTTTGAAAAACGCAGGGCTATGGTTGCACGGGTAGTGTGTGTTGCTGCATGTCAAGGCGATATGAAAAAACACCTGTGTGAAGTGTCCATTGATGGCAATACTGTTGTTGCACTATTAGACTCGGGAAGTGTGGTGACTCTGGTAAAGGCCAGTCTGGTAGCAGTCCCGATGGGACCGTCAGATAAATTTTCTGTGACATGTGTGCATGGAGACACCTGCTCGTACCTCACAACGGTCTCCTGCATTACTACGCCCTATGGGTCTGTGCATCATAAGGTGGGACTAGTACCAGCACTATTGCATGATATCATTTTGGGCAGGGATTTTCCCCACTTCTGGCAGTTGTGGGAGAACCAATTAGTACCCCAGGGTAGCCGCACGGATGATCCTTCTCCCACACCTTGTGTGGGCCCGGAGCCACTAGAGGATGCCCCACAAGAGGGTTCAGAGGAGGAATCCGCTGAAAACAACCCCCAGTTCCCCTTTTCAGTTCTGGCGGGTGATTCCGATGAACCCGGGGCAGAGGCGGACACGGGTGGCTGTCCCCCTTCCTCTTGGCTGAATTTGGAAGTCCAGAAAGATGACTTCCAAAGTGAGCAAATGAGAGATCCTACCCTTACTCAGGCTATAAAAAATGTTAAAATGATAAACGGGGTGCAGGTGGATGCAGGTACTAGGCTGTCTTACCCCTACATGGCACTGGAGAATGACTTTCTCTATCAGATAGAGAAGAAGGGGGATGACACAGTACAACGATTGGTTGTGCCAAGAGCCTACAGGCGGAGAGTGCTGGACCTGGCACACGGACACATGATGGGGGGACACCTGGGGGTCCAGAAAACTACCGAAAGGATATTACACTGTTTTGTTTGGCCCGGCATGCATCACGATATTCGCACCTATTGCGAGTCTTGTCCCGAATGCCAAATCTCTGCGCCTAGGCCCCGTTTTTGTAGCCCCTTAGTACCTCTGCCTATCATCGAGATCCCATTTGAGAGAATTGGGATGGATTTAGTTGGACCCCTCCCCAAGTCTGCACGAGGACACCAGCACATCCTTGTCATCTTGGATTATGCCACTCGTTACCCCGAGGCCATCCCTTTGCGTAACACGGCCACCAAGACCATTGCCAAGGAGCTGGTCCATGTGTTTAGTCGGGTTGGTGTCCCAAAACAAATACTCACAGACCAAGGAACCCCCTTTATGTCTAAAGTAATGAAAGAACTCTGCAGGCTGTTACAAATAGCACAGTTACGCACCTCCGTGTATCACCCTCAAACGGACGGACTGGTCGAACGGTTTAACGAAACTTTGAAACAGATGCTCCGTAAGGCGATAGACAAGGACGGGAAGAACTGGGACTACTTACTCCCGTATTTGCTTTTTGCCATCCGGGAGGTGCCCCAGTCTTCCACCGGGTTCTCTCCTTTCGAGCTTCTGTACGCCCGATGTCCCCGTGGACTGTTAGATGTCGCTAAAGAAACCTGGGAGGGACAGGTCACCCCGTTCAAAAGCGTAATAGACCATGTAACCCAAATGCAGGACCGAATTGCGGCGGTGATGCCCATCGTTAAAGAGCATATGATACAGGCTCAAGGAGCACAGAAAAGGATTTATGATAGGGGGGCCAAGATCCGTACTTTTGCACCCGGAGATAGGGTGTTGATCCTGGTCCCCACGGCAGAAAGCAAATTTCTGGCAAAGTGGCAAGGCCCCTTTGAAATTAAGGAACGGGTGGGTGAGGTAAACTACAAAGTGTACCAGGCTGGTAAAAGGAAGCCAGAACAGATTTATCACGTGAATCTGATAAAACCCTGGAAGGACCGTCCAGCTCTGTCAGCAGGTCTGGCCCTTCCGGTCTGCAAGCAGACCATACCGGATGTCGGGACGGCGGAGACTCTGTCGGAGCGGCAAAAGACCGACGTCAAGCAGTTTGTAATCAACAATCACGAGTTTTTCTCGGAAAAGCCCGGGCAGACCACTCTCATTAAACATGACATCATAACAGAGCCTGGGGTAACAGTTCAGGTAAAGCCCTACCGAATACCGGAGGCTCGGCGGGAAGCTGTCTCCCGAGAAGTGAAGACCATGTTAGAGTTAGGTGTAATCGAGGAATCGCATAGCGCCTGGTCGAGTCCGATTGTGTTAATACCGAAACCAGACGGCTCCATTAGATTCTGCAACGACTTCAGGAGATTAAATGCGGTCTCCAAATTTGATGCATACCCTATGCCACGGGTCGATGAATTAATAGATCGGCTTGGAAAAGCCCGGTATATCACGACCCTAGACTTAACGAAGGGCTATTGGCAGATCCCGCTAACAGAGGCCGCTAAAGAGAAAACCGCGTTTTCTACACCGGAAGGTTTATACCAGTATGTGTATATGCCGTTTGGACTACACGGGGCACCGGCAACCTTTCAAAGGTTGATGGACCGAGTCCTGAGGCCCCATAGGCAGTATGCTTCTGCGTATTTGGATGACATAGTCATTTACAGCCTGGACTGGGAGACGCACCTCCAGAAACTAGAGGCTGTGATTGAGGACCTGCGGGAGGCGGGTCTAACAGCAAACCCCAAGAAATGTCATATCGGGCTGGAAGAAGCCCGGTATTTGGGATACGTAATTGGGAGGGGAATTGTTAAATCCCAGATTGACAAGATACAAGCCATTCAGAAATGGCCGCAACCAGTCAACAAGAAGCAGGTGAGAGCGTTTTTGGGAATAGCCGGCTACTACCGACGGTTCATTCCCAATTTTGCGGCTACCGCTGTTCCCCTGACGGACCTTACCAAAGGGAAAGACTCTGTCATGATCAAATGGACCTCGGCAGCCGAAGAAGCCTTCCATAACTTAAAACTAGCTCTTTGCTCTCAACCTGTGCTAATGACTCCTGACTTCCGCAGCGAGTTCGTGGTCCAAACGGACGCTTCTGATGCCGGTATAGGGGCTGTATTGTCACAACTGAAGGACGGAGAGGAACATCCGGTCCTTTATCTTAGTCGGAAACTTAATAAGCATGAACGCAACTATGCCATAGTGGAAAAAGAATGCTTAGCCATTAAGTGGGCTCTAGAGTCCCTTAAATATTACTTGATTGGAAGGAAGTTCCGGCTGATCACTGACCATGCCCCTCTCAAGTGGATGCACTTGAATAGGGAACGGAATGGCCGAGTGACCCGGTGGTTCCTTGCACTTCAGGCCTACCGTTTTACAGTGGAGCACCGCCCGGGGGTGCGGATGGGGAATGCTGATGCCCTGTCTCGTGTGCACTGTTTTGTGGGTGCTGTTGCTCAGCTGCAGTGGTCTGAGCAGAGGGGGGGGATATGTGAGACTCATGTGGGATTAGTGGATGAGGGCAGGTATATCTCACCCCGGTATCGGTCCTATGTGACTTAGCCTGGCCAGGATCACCTGGCTACTAATGGATTAATGGGAGGTGAAGGACGGAGGTAAAAGGAATCTGGGAAGTTGGGGGAGGGTCTCCATCTGGGAACACAGTAAGCCTGTCTGTGTAGGAGACACTTGTGAGGAGCAGTGCCTGATGTTTGTATGGTTTAGCTGGAAGGGAGAAGCCCTCCAGTTGGTAGTTAGGATAACACCGTGTATAGTTAGTGCCGGACAGGCAAGGATTTATTTTGTTGGTGTTTTTTTTTCTTTTTGTTTATGCTTCACTGCAATAAACCTGACCAAGCGTCAGTTACACCTTGAATTCGGCTGTCTGCCTGAGGTGAATACGTGCCCTTTGAACCCAGCAAAGGCGATCCCGGAGCGTGTTGTCACAATACATACACACACACAGCAGTATATGGCAGCACTTATCTAGCTTGTGTAGTCTGTATGATTTCTAGTGATGAGCTAGCACTACATTGCTCAGGTGCTTGGTAGTCGAAACGAGGAGTCGGAAGCTCATATGGTCGTGCTTTGAGTATACAAGTATGATGGAAGTCAATGGAGAACGTGAGCATTTTTCAAAGAAGTCTTCAGGAAAAATGCTGGAGCTCCCCATTGACTTCCATTATACTCAGGTAATTGAGTTGCACCCATCCCATTGTCTGACTGCTCGTTATGAGAACCCGAGCATAGTAGTGCTCACTCGTCACTAATTGTGTCTAATACACGATTGTGTCCAATTCTACAAAGCTTTTACCTCAGAAAGCTACCTCAATTACTATATATAAAAACACTTTTATTTCAACTTGTTAAAATTACTAAACATCCCACATTGTGAAACAATGACACACACAAAAAATCCCAGGACCATGGGACAACCACAAAAATTCCTAAAAAGGGAACACAAATTGTTAGTTTATCAAAACATCAAATTGACAGTACTGCTAAGGGGATAGTATCTAGATGACCCTCAATCTCCTCCTTTCTCTACCTACCAATGGAGATATAATATACTAGAAGGTGGCCCGATTCTAACGCATCGGGTATTCTAGAATTTATTGTGTAGTTAATGTATGATTTTTGTTATATATATATATATATAGATGTTGTTGTGTGTAGTTGTCAAGTGTTTGTGTAGGGTGCTGTAAATGTTCTGGGTGTTGTCTGGGTGGGGGGGTGAGAGCGGTGTTGTTTGTGTGTTTCGTTGTTTTTGGAGCGCTGTGTGTCTGCAGTGTTGTCTGTGTGTGGTGCTGTGTGTGTTGCGCAGTTTATGTGCGTGTGGGTGTGGGGTGCGTGTGTTTTGGGGGAGGTATGTTTTGTGCAATGTGTGTGTGTTGCGCGGTATGTGCGTATATTTGTGTGTGCCGCGGTGTTTGTGTGTTGTGTGTGTGCGGCGTTGTCTGTGTGTGTGGGTGTCTGTGTAGGGGGGTGTTTGTGGTTGCCAGTGTGTGGTGTGTTGTGCGGTGCGTGTGTGGCGGTGTGTGTGTGTGTATTTTGGGGGGAGGTGTGCACCCCCCATCGTGCTCCATCCCCCATGCTGCACCCCCCATCGTGCTCCATCCCCCATGCTGCGCACCCCCCATCGTGTTTCAACCTCCCATTCTGGGCACCCCCCATCGTGCTCCATCCCCCATGCTGCGAACCCCCCATCATGTTTCATCCCCCCATTCTGGGCACCCCCCATCATGGTCCACCCCCCATGCTGCACCCCCCATCGTGCTGCATCCCCCATGCTTCACCCCCCATCGTGCTCCATCCCCCATGCTGCAAACCCCTCAGAGAGGAGTATAATGGGAGGAGTTGTCCTGGGGGGAGGTGTACAGGTGCCCAACGTGTGCGGGGGGCGTGGCCTAGCGGCATAGTGGGGGGCGTAGCCTAGCGGCATAGTGGGGGGCGTGGCCTAGCGGCATAGTGGGGGCGTTGCCTAGCAGCATAGTGGGGGCGTGGCCTAGCGGCATAGTGAGGAGGCGTGGCCTAGCGGCATAGTGTGAGGGGGCATGGCCTAGCGCCATAGTGTGAGGGGGCGTGGCCTATCGCCATAGTGTGAGGGGGCGTGGCCTATCGTCATAGTGCGAGGGGGCGTGGCCTAGCGCCATAGTGTGAGGGGCGTGGCCTAGCGCCAGTGTGAGGGGGCGTGGCCTAGCGCCATCGTGTGAGGGGCGTGGCCTAGCGCCAGTGTGAGGGAGCGTGGCCTAGCGGCATAGTGTGAGGGGGCGTCGCCTAGCGGCATAGTGTGAGGGGGCGTGGCCTAGCGGCATAGTGTCAGGGGCATGGCCTAGCGGCACAATGTGAAGGGGCGTGGCCTAGCGGCAAAGTATGAAGGGACGTGGCCTAGCTGCATAGTGTGAGGGGGCGTGGCCTAGCGCCAGTGTGAGGGAGCGTGGCCTAGCTGCATAGTGTGAGGGGCGTGGCCTAGCAACATAGTATGAGGGGGCGTGGCCTAGCGACATAGTATGAGGGGGCGTGGCCTAGCGGCAGCATGTGAGGGGCGTGGCCTATCTACACCGTGTGAGGGGTGTGGCCTAGCGGCATAGTGTGAGGAGGCGTGGCCTAGTTGTACCGCGTGAGGGGGCGTGGCCTAGCGGCACCGCTTGAAGGGCGTGACCTAGCGGCACAGTGTGAGGGGCGTGGCCTAGCGGCACAGTGTGAGGGGCGTTTCACAGTGTGGGATGTTTAGTAATTTTAACAAGTTGAAATTAAAGTGTTTTTATATATACTAATTGAGGTAGCTTTCTGAGGTAAAATATTTGATGCACTACCTTTGTGAATCTATATTTAAGCATTGGTACAAAGCTTTTACATCAATATTCTGGAGTAAAATGCATTCTCAAACCATTTTGGTCCAGCTCAGAGAAAGTGGGAGAAGATGGGGCAGGACAGGGTGAGGCAACCGCCCCATGTCAAATTCATGACAAGCGGTGGAGTTCGCCAGGCTACTACGGTAATCTTCCTCTATCAATGACTGGAGTAGGATTTGAGGTGAGACACACACCACTCGTCCCATGCTCCTGACTCGCGAGGAGTGCACGTCTTAGGCTACTTTCACACATCCGGATTTTTGCTCTGCTGCACAATACGGCGTTCTGCAGAAAAACCGCAACCGGCTTTTGTAACGCCAGTTGCGTTTTTGCATAGACTTACATTAGTGCCGTATTGTGCCGCAGGGGCTTGCGTTCGGTCCGGTTTTTGCCGCATGCGGCAGATTTAGCCGATGCCGCGGCCGGATCGAACGTTCCCTGCAATGTTTTTTGCTCCGGCAAAAAACACCGCATCGCGCCGCATTTTTCAATGCATACCTATGGAGGCCGGATGCGGCGCGATGCGGAAAAAAACGCATCCGGTCGCCGCATGCGTTTTTTTCCACTGCGCATGCTCAGTAGCATGCCGCAACCGGAAAAAAACGGACGGGCCGCATGTAAAAACTTATGCAACGGATGCGGTGTTTTCGCCGCATCCGTTGCATAGTTTTCACAGCCGGATTGAGCCGCAGTGCTCAAACCGGATGTGTGAAAGTAGCCTTAATGAATCAGGAGCACTTGATTCTAGCACACCTCCTCATTTTAATGAATCGAGGCCTGAGGGTTTTTTATGTGGATTTTGAAGCAGATTCTGTCCCTAACTTGAAAAAAAATCCTTCAAATTCCCTTTGAATAAGCTTCCTGATCATTTCAGGGGGAAGCACGATTATAGTGCACACTGTGGAGCATGTCAATTCTCAAGGGATTTCTGATTGAGGAAAACAGAACACCTCACTACAAATTTGAATATTGAATCAATTAAAGCAAAAAGATAGAGAGGACGGAGCATTGCCCCCCCTCCCCCCCCCGGGGCATTTGCGGAGGCCTGCATGACCCCTGATTGGTGGGGAGGTCAGGGTGTCATGGGTGGGGGGAGGGGGAGCGAGCCCATTTTGAAAGGATTGGATGGCCAAAGGGGAGGAGCGGCACTTTCCCGCTCCCCTGGCTGAAGGAAGAGTCGCAGCCACCTTACCTGCGGCAATGGAGTCGGTGGAACAAATCCTGGAGCGGCTGAGAGCGGCGGCTGGCGACCATCCTCCAGGCTGGCTGCAGGCGTCTGTGCAGGGACTCATCGGAGGGAGTCGGGAGGCGGTGGGGGCTCCCCCCCCACGTGAGCGGCGCCTCCGTAGATCCAGACCGCCGGAGCGGTTATCCCCTGAGGTGACTCCCCGGGCCCAGCGACGCACTAGAAGCCCCTCCGGGGACCCTCCAGGCCGGGCGCCATGTGCAAAAAAGTCCAGCAGGCCCCGGTCTGGGAGGAATTCAAGAGTGCGGCCGGGTCCAGCGGTGGAGAGCAGGCCTCTGCTGGAGTTGGGGGCGGGGCCTGCTCCCACTGTGTCAACGGTGGATGTCGGAGCTGCGGCGGCGCGCTCTGGTGATGTGCCTGCCGAGCGCCCTGAGCCCTGTCTGCGGTGGAGGTCGGATGAGGGGGCGGGCCCCAGCGGAGGGGGCGGATCAAGACGGCTGGGATCGGTAGTGCACCGGGCCTGGCGCGCAGGGCCCTCATCAACAGAGGCCCTGAATGACGGGGGGGCCCCGTGGAGTGGGATGTGGGAGCAGCGTCGGCAGGATCCAGAGGACCGCAGACAGCCCCCTGTTGCAGCCGGCTGGGGGGGCGGACATCAGCCACAGGATCAGCTCCTGGAGGGATCTTCCGGCCCTGCAGCAGCAGGGGCCAACGGCGGCGAAGCGGAGGTGCGGAGCCGGGAGTCTACAGAGCAGCCGGAGGGACGTCAGGAGTCTGGTGGTCCGGCTGACGGGGCCTCTACCCTCGTGCAGCCCGGTGAGTATGGTTCTATGTCTTGTTTGTCTGCCCAGTATTGTCAGGTACAGAACGCAAGGGGGGATGTAGGTCACCCAGGGTTTAGGCAGGGGATACCCACGGGGGGTGGAGGATATGTGTCAGGAAGGGGGGAGGTGGGAGAGCTTATAGGTTGTGTGCGTACGTTGCTGGAGCGGATTGGGGGGGCACGGGAACACTCAGGGCCAGTGGGGGCTTGGATTAATCCACCTCCCTTGGGCATTAGTGAAACGCCGGTTGCAGGTATTTCTTCCCCGGTGTCGGTTCAGACGGAAAAGAATAAGGAGGACAGGCTTCATTTAGATGATCGGGCGCGGGGCGAGGTTTTCGTCTGTTTTGAGGGTCCCTTGGGTTCCCATCTTAAGACAGAGGTGAGGGAGAAGATCTGGAAGGATGAATACGTAGAGATCTTCTCCCTGCTGCCGTTGGCAAAATTTAATTTGGACAAAGGTAAAAAGGATGATAGCAAGAAAGAAGAGGAGAAGAAGCGGCGATGGCGCTTGATCCCTCAGACGTTCACTAATTGGTTACAGGCTTTTGCTATTTTGGCGAGTGTGATAGGCGAAAAGGCGCCGGAGAACTGTTCACATTTGTTTTGCTATATGGACTCTATTGGTGAGGCTTACAGGGTGTATGGGGGACAGACATGGCTTAGGTATGACGAACAGTTTCGTCAGCGGAAGGCCGTTCGACCTTCTATTAGATGGGACCAAAAGGACATCGGGTTGTGGTTACAGGTTATGGCGCCGTCGAGGTATGGCCAGCCCTTTCAGGGCGGGGCCGGGTCTGCCGGCCAGTCCGGAACGCAGGGTGCCGGTAGTCAACAAGGTCAGGGGGGATCGCAAAAGCCCGGCGTGTGTTGGCAATTCAATGAGGGGCAATGCAAGTTCGGGGCCACCTGCCGTTTTAAGCACCTCTGTACCCATTGTAATGGGACCTCACATGGAGCGGCAAAGTGCTTTAAGAAAGGCAAATCCAAGCCCGGCACCACTCATACCCAAGGGTCTGACGCCGGTGAGCTTAGCCGCGATGCTTCCGTACCTAAATAGGTACCCTGATAGGGAGAAAGCTGAAGTTTTGCGGTTGGGATTTGGGGAGGGTTTCAGAATTCCGGCTCCCAATTTTAATGTGCCGGCGGCGACGAAGAACCTTTTGTCAGCTTACCAGCATTCGGTGGTCGTGGCCGAAAAATTAGGCAAGGAAGTGGCTTTGGGGAGGATGGCGGGGCCGTTCCAGGCCCCTCCTTTTCCTGATCTGGTGGTCTCGCCGCTGGGGGTGGTGCCAAAAAAGGAGCCGGGAAAATTCCGGCTGATTCACCATCTGTCTTACCCAAGAGGTAGGTCGGTAAATGACGGGATACCGGCTGAACTGTGTTCGGTGGTTTATACGTCATTTGATGAGGCCACAAGATGGAAAAAAAAATGTGGAAAGGGGGCACTTATGGCTAAGACGGATATTGAATCAGCTTTTCGGCTTTTGCCAGTGCATGCAGATTGTGTCCGGTTGTTGGGTTGCTTTTGGGAGGGGGCGTATTTTGTAGATCGCTGTTTGCCCATGGGGTGCTCAATCTCATGCGCATTTTTCGAAACGTTTAGTTGCTTTTTGGAGTGGGTTGTTCGGGACGTTTCGGGCTTGTCAGCATTGGTACATTACCTCGATGATTTTTTGTGTGTAGGTCCTGCCGATTCGGCGCAGTGTGCCGGGATCTTGGCAACTATGGAGTGGGTTGCGGACCGATTTGAGGTCCCCTTGGCGCCTGAAAAAACGGTGGGACCGACTACTAATTTAAGTTTTCTGCGCATTGTAATCGATTCAGTGGCCTGGGAAGTCCGGCTTCCTGAGGACAAGGTTGCGGCCATGAGGGACGAGGTGGCAAGGGCACGGCGGGTGAAGAAACTGCAATTAAGGGAAGTGCAGTCCCTACTGGGAAAACTTAACTTTGCTTGTCGGGTGATGCCAATGGGCCGGATTTTTTCGCGACAACTTGCCAGGGCAACGGCGGGGGTGCTTGCTCCGCACCATTACGTTCGGTTATCAGCAGAACACAAAGCGGACTTAGCAGTTTGGGGACAGTTTTTGGAACACTACAACGGTCGTTCCCTGATCATGGAGGATGCAGTGGACAATTTTGACTTGGAGTTGTTTACGGATGCGGCGGGCAGTTCAGGTTTCGGAGCTTTCTTCCAGGGTCAGTGGTGTGTGGGTCGGTGGCCGGACAACTGGACGGCTGCAGGCTTGACAAAGAATGTGGCGCTATTGGAAATTTTTCCAATAATGGTGGCACTTCATCTTTGGAGAGGCCAGTTGGCAAACAAGAAGATTCGTTTTAACTGTGACAACATGGGGGTGGTGCTGGCGATTAATCAGTTTTCGGCGTCCTCTCCTCCAGTCGTTCGGGTGTTACGGGAATTGGTATTGGTTTGTCTGCAAATTAACGCATGTATTACGGCGGCTCATGTGCCAGGTGTTCAGAACCTAATAGCTGATTCCCTCTCTCGTTTTCAGTGGGATCGGTTCCGGGTTTGCGCACCAGAGGCAGAGTCCAGCGGGTTGGAGTGCCCAGCACACCTTTGGAACGTGGTCTTCGGGCAGCGGGACCGCTAATTCGGGCGTCCTTGTCGGGTAACACGTGGACAGCATATCAGGCAGCATGGGGGCTTTGGGAGCAATGGTTGCAGGGTGGGGATTTATCTGAAGAGGATCAGTTGGGAATATTGTTGGAAAAGTTGGGGGAAGCGGCGGTAGCAGGGTGGTCGGTTGCGAAGGCAAATCGTTTCATGGCAGGGTTAGCATTTGGTTTCCGGTTACGAGGGTTACGAGATTTAACTAAGTGGTTTTTGGTTGTCCAGGCGTTGAAGGGTTTTCGCAGAGGACGAAAGCCACTGGATGGTAGACGACCAGTGTCATTCGGATTATTGGAACGGCTGGGTGGGGTGTTGGGGGAGGTCTGTACATCTTCGTTTGAGGAACATTTGTTTAGGTTGGCGTTTTCATTGGCGTTTTTTGGAGCTTTGCGGGTGGGGGAATTGGTATCTCCCAGTAAGTTGTCCCCTGGGGGTTTGAGTCGTGGTGACATTATGGCGGTGGACAGGGGAATTGAATTGTGGATAAGTAAATCTAAAACTGATCAACGGGGGGCAGGGAATTGAGTGTGTTTGGGAGCGGTTAGGGGATCGGATATGTGCCCGTTGAGGTGTTTCAAGAATTTTGAACAGATTCGTAAAAAGGTGGACGGCCCGCTGTTATGTCATGACGACGGGTCTTTCTTATCACGATATCAGTTTGTGAGTGTTTTCAGGGCGTGTTTGAAGTCGTTGGGGTTAGATCCTAAGTCTTTCGGATCGCATTCTTTTCGCATAGGGGCGGCAACAGAGGCATCCATGTGCGGTTTGTCTGAAGACGCGGTTAAACAGATTGGTAGGTGGAAGTCGGGGCATTTTAAGTTATACGTCCGCCCCAAGGCGGTGGTCGGAAACTGAGTGGGGACTCTTACGGTGAATGGGGGGGGGGGGGGCGGCCGGGGTGTGGGTGTTTCGTTTGAGGGTATCAGGCACTAAAATGGTTGTTTGTTTGTGCTTTTGTATTGCAGAAACACCCCTTCCCTCCCCCCCGCTGGTCTGGATCCTGGGCCATTCCTACGTGTATTGGGGAGCCCGGCGAGCGGATGCGAGAAGGAACGGGAGACAGTTAGGCTTCGCCAGGGACGTGGCTCTCGTACGATGGCTCGGGGTTCGGGGGTTAGGGTGGAGCAGGGTGTTACAAGAGGTGCATAAACGTGCCCGATTAGACAGGCCTCCTGAAGTGTTGGTCTTACACGTTGGGGGGAACGATATAGGGGAAAGGCCTTTCAGAATCCTAATAAAAGACATCAAGCACGACTTGTTGCGGCTATGGGTGTCCTTTCCAGGGATTACGGTGGTTTGGTCAGAGATGGTGGCGAGAAGGAGTTGGCGGAAAGCGCGGTCTGTTGATAGGCTGAACAAGGCGCGGGCAAAGGTTAATAGGGCGATTTCAAAGTTTGTTAGTCGGAATGGGGGTGTTTGTATCCGGCATGTGGAATTGGAAAGGACGGAAGAGGAATTTTGGTTGGCGGACGGGGTACACTTAAATGCGGTAGGGATCGATTTGTGGGCCCTCGGCCTGCAGGGAGGTATTGAAAGGGCCCTGAGGTTGAGGGGGGTCTCAGGCACTTGAAGGTTATCAAGGTGCCTTCGTTGTGGCGTGTTATTGGTGGGTCCTTGAAGTTGGTTTAAAATTGTTCGGGGAATCCATACGGGTGTGGATCCCCTCATTGGCACAATTGCTGGTCACCTGGTGATTTGGAGGGGAATCCCGACGGGGATATCGGGGCCCCTGTGGGTGTGTTGGGGTTAACGAAGGATTAACCCTTACAGTTTGGTGCGCCTGAGCCAGTGTGGGTAACGGCTGGGAGCAAGTTGGTTTTATGGTTCGGTTTATGGGAATCACCAGGGTTGTAGCTTCAAGGACCTTACCATATTGCAATTTTATTGGTTATGTATTTATGTTAATAAATGGCTGCTATGGCCAGAATTATCCAAAGATATTCGGTGTCTGCGTAGTCATTTTAGATAAGAATGGGAATGGTGGAAGGAGACGGGAGGAAGACCGGAGTCAGCAATTCCAGGGTCAAGACAAAAAGAAAAAAAAACAACAACGAAACAACACACATACAACAAAATATACATAGCAAACAAAAGTCAAATAGTTTGTGACAGCTGTCCTTTTATAATGGTGTGATGCAGTGTGACTGATAGCCTCAGTAATGAATAACATGGTGGCTAAGTGGTTAGCACGGTGCAGCACTGGATCCTGGGTTTGAATTTACAAGTTTCTGTCTTGTCCCCATGTTTGTAGGATTACCTTTTGCTCACTGATCTGCACTGATGATGTCAGTGCCAACGATCGCTTTACAGCGCTATGGAACAGGATAGTGCTATATTTTATACTCATTTATTACCTGTAAAGTTACGTGGTGGATGACAATCTAAATGTGCCTAAAGCAATTCTGACAGTGACAACTTAATGGCTGGTCAGTGTAAAATTAATGACTCACTGACAGCTGCTCCTGCAGCAGTGATGTGACATCTGCAGCTGGTGACCACTGCAGCCAATCACTGGACTCCGTGATCGTGTGTCGATTACATTGGCATGAACACTGAAGCTCATGATTGTCTGCGAACTATGTTAGCGTAATCACTGATGCCAGTGATTGGCTGCAGCAGTCATGACATCACCACTGCAGCCAGTCACCAAAGATTGGTCAGTGAATAAAGCTCATACTCACATTTCTTTATAATTTATAGTACTAGTGACTTCAACACAACAAAGCACAGTCATTTTTATAGAAATGTCGTTCCTCACAGTCACCTTTGTTCCACATACCATGAACTTGTACAGAGCGAGGCCACGTGGTGTACACTGCCGGCACGCTTGTAGCCCTTCCTCCACGGCATGACAGCTGATCTGACAAACCTATAACCTGCCATCAATACTTATGGTAGGTTTCTCCATGCAGTTCTGTCCTGACATATGGCGTGCCATAAAGGTACAGAACCTCCTACCGCCGTCATCTGTACGGTTCAATGCGTTTACAAGGACAGCATAGTGGTTAGAGCAAGATCATGGCTCGGTACGGAGCGTACACAGTGTATATACTCACCGCCATGTACAGTTAGGTCCAGAAATATTTGGACAGTGACACAATTTTCGCGAGTTGGGCTCTGCATGCCACCACATTGGATTTGAAATGAAACCTCTACAACAGAATGCAAGTGCAGATCGTAACGTTTAATTTGAAGGTTTGAACAAAAATATCTGATAGAAATTGTAGGAATTGTACACATTTCTTTACAAACACTCCACATTTTAGGAGGTCAAAAGTAATTGGACAAATAAACGAAACCCAAAAAAAAAATTTTTATTTTCAATATTTTGTTGCGAATCCTTTGGAGGCAATCACTGCCTTAAGTCTGGAACCCATGGACATCACCAAACGCTGGGTTTCCTCCTTCTTAATGCTTTGCCAGGCCTTTACAGCCGCAGCCTTCAGGTCTTGCTTGTTTGTGGGTCTTTCCGTCTTAAGTCTGGATTTGAGCAAGTGAAATGCATGCTCAATTGGGTTAAGATCTGGTGATTGACTTGGCCATTGCAGAATGTTCCACTTTTTTGCACTCATGAACTCCTGGGTAGCTTTGGCTGTATGCTTGGGGTCATTGTCCATCTGTACTATGAAGCGCCGTCCGATCAACTTTGCGGCATTTGGCTGAATCTGGGCTGAAAGTATATCCCGGTACACTTCAGAATTCATCCGGCTACTCTTGTCTGCTGTTATGTCATCAATAAACACAAGTGACCCAGTGCCATTGAAAGCCATGCATGCCCATGCCATCACGTTGCCTCCACCATGTTTTACAGAGGATGTGGTGTGCCTTGGATCATGTGCCGTTCCCTGTTTTCTCCAAACTTTTTTCTTCCCATCATTCTGGTACAGGTTGATCTTTGTCTCATCTGTCCATAGAATACTTTTCCAGAACTGAGCTGGCTTCATGAGGTGTTTTTCAGCAAATTTAACTCTGGCCTGTCTATTTTTGGAATTGATGAATGGTTTGCATCTAGAAGTGAACCCTTTGTATTTACTTTCATGGAGTCTTCTCTTTACTGTTGACTTAGAGACAGATACACCTACTTCACTGAGAGTGTTCTGGACTTCAGTTGATGTTGTGAACGGGTTCTTCTTCACCAAAGAAAGTATGCGGTGATCATCCACCACTGTTGTCATCCGTGGACGCCCAGGCCTTTTTGAGTTCCCAAGCTCACCAGTCAATTCCTTTTTTCTCAGAATGTACCCGACTGTTGATTTTGCTACTCCAAGCATGTCTGCTATCTCTCTGATGGATTTTTTCTTTTTTTTCAGCCTCAGGATGTTCTGCTTCACCTCAATTGAGAGTTCCTTAGACCGCATGTTGTCTGGTCACAGCAACAGCTTCCAAATGCAAAACCACACACCTGTAATCAACCCCAGACCTTTTAACTACTTCATTGATTACAGGTTAACGAGGGAGACGCCTTCAGAGTTAATTGCAGCCCTTAGAGTCCCTTGTCCAATTACTTTTGGTCCCTTGAAAAAGAGGAAGCTATGCATTACAGAGCTATGATTCCTAAACCCTTTCTCCGATTTGGATGTGAAAACTCTCATATTGCAGCTGGGAGTGTGCACTTTCAGCCCATATTATATATATAATTGTATTTCTGAACATGTTTTTGTAAACAGCTAAAATAACAAAACTTGTGTCACTGTCCAAATATTTCTGGACCTAACTGTATTTACACAGACACTTTCCTACATCGTACCCCCCTTAATGGACGACCGGTCACTGGATTTTAATCCATACTCAGTATGTCCCCCAGGTTCTGATTCTGGAACCCTTTTTCACCCTCTTTTGTGCCCCTGGTAATAATGATGCAGAACTTCCCACCAACCATCGGGGCATACACCACAGGACCTGTGGCCCTTTGTTTTGTTTCCCCCGAAGGTGGCCAATCAAATTATGGGCGTGTCGACAGAGTTGTCCTATGGTATACGCCCAGTTGTCAAATGGAAAATTTCATTTGCATCATTATTACAGGAATGCACAAAAGAAAAACAGTTCAAGAATCAGTGGAGGAGCAGCAGTTGGAGAAGGGGGCTTTGTTTTAATTAAAAAATCCTGTAAAATGTCTGCTTTATCAAAGACAGATGTGGTTCAATGTCACTGGTGCTGCAGGGAATACAGGGCAGTATGTTTAGAAATCTTCACCGATGCATCCTATGTTGAACAATGTGGTTTCCCCTATCAACCAGCCACATTGAGCTGTCTCATAAGGGTATGAATGTAAGGAAAGAAGGGATCTGATTGGGTGACCGTGACAACGCCTACAGTTTTCTGACTCGAATTATAATGAACATACAAAGCTCCAATCACAGGAATGATGAAACGTAGAGCAGGCTACCATGTCATCACGGAGTCTGCCCATGACATCATCGGGTCTGCCCATGACATCCCCGGGTCTGCCCAAGTCATCCCCGGGTCTGCCCAAGTCATCCCCGGGTCTGCCCAAGTCATCCCCGGGTCTGCCCAAGACGTCATTGGGTCTGCCCAAGTCATCACCGGGTCTGCCCAAGTCATCACCGGGTCTGCCCAAATCATCACCAGGTTTTCCCAAGACATCACCGGGTCTGCCCATGTCATCATTGGGTATGCCCATGTCATCACCAGGTCTGCCCATGTCGTCACTGGGTATGCCCAAGTCATCACCGGGTTTGCCCAAGTCATCACCGGGTCTGCCCAAGTCATCACCGGGTCTGCCCAAGTCATCACCGGGTCTGCCCAAGTCATCACCGGGTCTGCCCATAACATCACCGGGTCTGCCCATAACATCACCGGGTCTGCCCATAACATCACCAGGTCTGCCCATAACATCACCAGGTCTGCCCATAACATCACCAGGTCTGCCCATAACATCACCAGGTCTACCCATAACATCACCAGGTCTGCCCATAACATCACCAGGTATGCCCATAACATCACCGGGTCTACCCATAACATCACCAGGTATGCCCATAACATCACCAGGTCTGCCCATAACATCACCAGGTCTGCCCATAACATCACCAGGTCTACCCATAACATCACCAGGTCTGCCCATAACATCACCAGGTATGCCCATAACATCACCGGGTCTGCCCAAGTCATCACCGGGTCTACCCAAGTCATCACCAGGTCTGCCCATAACATCACCAGGTCTGCCCATAACATCACCAGGTCTACCCATAACATCACCAGGTATGCCCATAACATCACTGGGTCTGGCCAAGTCATCACCGGGTCTGGCCAAGTCATCACCAGGTCTGCCCATAACATCACCAGGTATGCCCATGTCATCACCAGGTATGCCCATGTCACCACCAGGTATGCACATAACATCACTGTGTCCATGATGTCATTGGGCCTGTCCATGATATCACTGCTCTGCCCATGAAATCCCCAGGTCTACCCATGTCATCACTGGGTATGCCCATGCCATGCCATCATTGGTCTGACCATGCCATCACCGGGTGTGCACATGTCATCAATGGGTCTGCCCGTGACATCACTGGGTAGGACAGGTCATCACCGGGTCTGCTCAATGCTCATGACATGGTGGCTGTAACACCTCGGTGACAGGTGAGGATTGGAAAGTGCAGGCTCCTTTCACCTTCACAACCACCAGGAGATCATGCCTGAACCGTAGATCCCCCCTCCCGCCACTGGCACTCCGCTGTACCTGTCTTCTTCTGGATGTTCAGCCTCAGCAGGTCTCCGCTGGACAAGTGCTTGAGGGCGAAGTGTTTCACGATCCTGTCGGAGATCGTCCCCTTCCCTGAGCCCGGGGGCCCCATGATCACCGCCCGGAACAGAATACGAGCCACCATTGTGCAGATAAAATTGCGACTGATCAGTTGTAAAAGTTGATGTTAGGTGTTGAACACAGTGGCCTGTACGATCAGCGCACAGATCCCGCACGATCGGTGGTGCGCGCAGGTTAATAATGTGCCTTACAAAATGGAAAAGGGGAAAAACTTAGAAAAGAAAGTGCAGAGGCTTCATGTGGACCCGGGCTGCGATCACGTCCTGCACCCCCTCCTCCTCCAGCATGGACTTAGTTATTCCTCCCCCTGTGCTCTGCCCTCCTCCTCCACAGGGTCTCAGGTGACGGAGGAGGAGAGCAGCTGCCGACGGAGGAGGAGAGCAGCAGGAAGGCTCCGCAGCCGCCCCTGTCCTGCCATCACTCCGCCAACTTCTGCCTATGACCAGCGGCCATGGGGAGCTGCGTGACCAAAGGCACAGACTGGCACGGGGCCGGCCGCGGGCAAAGTGACGGCCGGAGGGCCTGCGTGACGTCATGAGCATGTGATCTCCGCTGTGCCGCATGCAGAAAAGCGCTGCACCGTGCACTCTATATATAGTACTGTGCACTCTATACATACTGCTCTGCACTGTATACTCTAACTGCACATAGGCTGCTATGTCTAGGACACAGCTCTGCACTGTACACACTGCTCTGCTATGCGGGAGACACGGCTCTGGACTGGAAACATGGCTCTTCTATGTAGGAGACACGGCTCTGCATCGGTCACACGGCTCTACTATGTAGGAGACATGGCTTTGCACCATACACATGGCTCTGCTATGTAGGAGACACAGCTCTGCACTGTACATGGCTCTGCTATGTAGGAGACACGGCTCTGCACCATACACATGGCTCTGCACTGTACACATGTCTCTGCTATGTAGGAGACACGGCTCTGCACTGTACACATTGCTCTGCACTGTACACATGTCTCTGCTATGTAGGAGACACGGCTCTGCACTGTACACATGTCTCTGCTATGTAGGAGACATGGCTCTGCACTGTACATACGGCTCTGCTATGTAGGAGACACGGCTCTGACCTTGGCCCTTCCTGGTATGCATGTCCCCATCCTGGTTTATTGTCCCCTTCCTAGCATAAATGTCCTCCTCCAGGTATATATGTCCCCATCCAGGGACCCTCCTGGTATGCATGTCCCCATCCCAGTTTATTTGTCCCTATCCTGGTATATATGTCCTATCCTGGGCCCCTCCTGGTGTGTATATCCCACTCCTGGGCACATTCTGCTTTATGTCCTTATCCTGGTTTCTGTCCCCTTCCTGGTATATATGTCCTCCTCCTGCTATATATGTTCCCATCCTGGTTTATTTGTCCCTTTCCCAGCATATATATCCCCATCCTAGGCTCCTCCTGATGTATATATATTCCCCTCCTGGACACATTCTGGTATATATGTCCCCATACTGGTTTTTGTCCCCTACCCAGCATATAAATCCCCATCCTGGGCCCCTACTGATGTGTGTGTGTGTGTGTGTGTGTGTATGTGTATATATATATATATATATATATATATATATATATCACACACATCTTCCTCCTGGGCACATTCTAGTATATATGTCCCCCATCCTGTTTTTTGTCCCCCTTCCTGGTATATATGTCCTCCTTCTTGTATATATGCACCCTTCCTGGGCCTCTCCTCGTATATTTGTCTATTGCAAAAAGAAAAAAAAAACAAAAAACATTTTACTTACCCTCCCCGGCTCCCACGTCCTGCAGCGTCCTCTCTGAGCATCCATGCATTTCATCTGGATGTGTGCCCTCCACACATCCAGCTAGAGCAAGGCAGGGGCTGCAGTCACCCGCGGCTGGAGTCAGCGGCCCCACCACCACCCGTGGCTGGAGTCAGCGGACCCGCCACCACCCGCAGCTGGAGTCAGCACCCCCCACCACCACCACCCGCGGCTGGAGTCAGCACCCCCCACCACCACCACCCGCGGCTGGAGTCAGCACCCCCACCACCACCCGCGGCTCATGGAGCGCCTACCTCTCCCTGCCGGATGCCGTGTCCTCGCTAGCTCCGCGTTGCCCACAGCACTGTGATGAGGTGCAGAGTGATGACCTCATCACATTGGGTTGCGGGATGACACGCCGCCTTTCTGCTCTGCTCCACTCACAGTGCCTCCCCCACCACATGGCTAATTTGCATGCGATGCCCTAGAAGGAGTTCGCATACACCTTAGGCTGCTTTCACACTACGTCTTTTTAACATGCGTCCTGAACGTTTTTTTGCTGCAAAAGCGGATCCTGCTTTTACAGCAAAAAACGCATGCAAACGCATGTGTTACTTTGCAGGATCCTGTCACTGGATGTTTAGGGGCGGGCATTGGAGTCATGTGATCGGGAGTGAGGGGAACTAAACGTGCCAGACTGGGAGCCGGCATCTGACAGCTGCGAGGCTTGTAACCAAGGTAAACATCAGGTATACTTGCTTGGATACCCGATATTTACTTTGGTTACAAGCGTCTGCAGCTGCTAGGAGCCGGGCTGCCTGCACACGTTGCCAACGTAAACATCGGGTAACTAAGATAAGTGGTTACCCGATGTTTACCTTGGTTACGAGTGTCCGCAGCTCTCAGGCGGGGGAGAGAGAGGAGAGGGAGAGAGACAGAGAGGTAGGCGAGAGAGACTGATCACGGAGGCTGGCTTCTGGGCATGCTCAGTAGAGCAAGCAGGATCCTGTCTATCAGCATGCCAGCGTTCACATGCGTTTGCGTGCTGTTTAGTCAGGATCCAGCAATTTGCAGAAGTTGGACGCAGCTCAAAAACGCTACAAGTAGCGTTTTTGAAAGATGTTAAAAAACTGCAAGTCGCTGGATCCTCACTATAACGCACGCAAACGCAGGTGAACGCATGTTAACGTGAGTCCATTGCAAATGCATTGAAATGAAAACGCATTTGCACTGGATCCGTTTCTGCGTTAAAAAAACGTTCAGGACGCATGTTAAAAAGACGTAGTGTGAAAGCAGCCTTAGTCATGTGCAGACTGCAGTAGTGGCTAAAGCGACACCGCGCCCCTCTGCTGCAGCTGTGACTGGGGCTCGGTGAAGATGGTGGGCCCAGCTGGCCAGGGGCTACATAAAGCTAAGTAACTAACCTGGGCCCGGCCGGGCCCCCCTCTCTTCACCGGACCCGGTACTCCAGGCACAGTAGTAATGCCCTGATGGCGGCCCTGGTTACAGATAGTGACTTACAGCTGACGTTTTTTCTGATGGATTTGTTCACCTTTTCTGTCTTTTCCATCTGGCCCAGACCGACATGACAACTTCTTCCAACCACGACTCGTCTACAGATATTACAACAAAGACACTCCCCAAGAACCTCCCCTATACACAGTATGATACCTCTACACCTTCCCTATACACAGTATGATACTTCTACACCTCCCCTATACACAGTATTATACCTTTACACCTCCCCTATACACAGTATGATACCTCTACAGCTTCCTTATACACAGTATGATACCTCTACACCTTCCCTATACACAGTATGATAATTTTACACCTCCCCTATACACAGTATGTTACCTCTACACTTCCCTATACACAATATTATACCTCTACACCTCCCCTATACACAGTATGATACCTCTACACCTCCCCTATACACAGTATGATACCTTTACACCTCCCCTATACACAGTATGATACCTCTACATCTTCCCTATACACAGTATGATAACTCTACACCTTCCCTATACACAGTATGATACCTCTACACCTTCCCTATACACAGTATGATACCTCTATACCTCCCCTATACACAGTATGATACCTCTATACCTCCCCTATACACAGTATGATACCTCTACACCTCCTTTATACACAGTATTCCCATAGGTCCCCTATACAAACCTATACACAAATAAAGAAGAAAAACCTTTTTACCTTAGATGTCGTGCTGGACCTTCATGTTTTTCTCCCCTATACACAGTATGGTGCCTCTATGTTCCGGAAGCGTACCACCCCAGCAACGGTCGAACCGTTCGGATTCGGGGGTGCTACTCGTGGCTCAAGGAACTCCGGACCCGGGGGCTCGGAGTCACTCCGAAACGTAATGGGGGGTTATTTACAGGGGAGTTAGATAGTTTGCGACGCCACCCGTGGTGTGCGGTAACGGAGAGTACCGCCGCTGCCTATGGGAGTACCGGGGTTGATGGAATGGGGGCAGCTAGATGACATTTTCCCTCCATGGGTAGGAAAGGCCCCGGGACTCTGGATGGTGGGGTGCAGGGGAGCGCAGGCTTGCTGGAAGCAGGGGATGACCATGTACTCACTCAGACTGGTAATCGTGGTGCTGGATGATGTTTTGTAAAGTCATTACACACGCAGGCTGCAGGTGAACCAAAAGTCCCAGTGCACCACTGGCACTTAGGAAGGAGAACACATCCAGGTATCCGCTCCCAATAGTATTGCTTTTGCTGTGTCCCAATTTAGTCCGACCTCTCGGGAGCTTTGACTCCTCGGCCCCTCACACTGTGAGGGCCACTACTTCGCTTTTCCTGGGGGCTCCAACCCCCGGTTCCCTCTCCCTTTGAGAGTTTCTACTACACTTCCTCTCCCTTTGCTCCCCTGGAGTAGTGATGTGTCGGTCGTGAACGATCCGACACAACGATCCTGCTCCTTGCTGTGACCGAAAGGAGCCGGATCACCAGTGAGAGCCACTAAAATCTCTAAACGGCTCTTTTCACCGCTGAAACCCTGCCCGCCCGTGGCTAAACACCGCCTACTCAACAATCTAATTGGTCACTTGTAAGTGGGCGTGGCTTAGCCACTGGTGGGCGGGGCTTTGGTGGCGTTATTATAATCTTAAATATGTATTAAACACAATGCAAAAAGGGCCATAACAATAGAAATCATACACTAAGGTTCCACTAAATAGTGGTCCCAAAGTGGGTGTGTTCTTCATAAGACATGTTTAAAAGAGGAGAAAAAGAAGAACGAAACCAAGAAAATTTGAAAGTGAAATATTAAATGCTTTATTAAATATAAAAAGTTGACAAACTGTGTAAAACACTTAGGATCAGATATAAGGACAATGAGAGCAAAATTGCATAGTAAACTGCACAGAATGAGAAAAGAAAGGAGGGTAAGGACCCCCTTCCCATGCAAAATAGCCACTGAAATATCATCTGGTAACAGGGAAAACTGGTAGAGGTGTTCATAAAAACATGGAAATGTAAGGCTCCTTTCACATTGCGTTTTGCCTTACGTCCACAGGTCCCGTTGGGGCATCTGTCCGAACCGCCCCTCCCCCACCCCGCAAAGCGTGTTCCGGACGCATGCACCGGCAGGGCCATTCACTGTAATGGAGCACATTGCATTAGCGTGTGCTCTGTTTTGTGCAATTTTTGCATAGTTGTCTACGTTTGGGTGTCCGTCTGCAGAAAACGTATATGTGCAAAAATGGCACAAAACAGAGCACACGCTAACGCAATGTGCTCCATTACAGTGAATGGCCCTGCCGGCGCATGCGTCCGAAACACGCTTTGCGGGGTGGGGGAGGGGCGGTTCGGACGGATGCCCCGACGAGACCTGTGGACATAAGGCAAAACGTAGTGTGAAGGAGCCTAATACTATTCAATTGTGGTTAAATCACATAGAATAACAGGGGAAACTGGTAGTAGTGATAAAAACCAGTAAAAAGACTCAGAAAAATTCTGAGAACAGATGAAATTAATGGAGATATCTCAAAGACTATTTGTAGAAATTTCTAAAAGTGAAAAATGACTCCATATACAGATGGGTGTATATTCCAAATAACAGGGAAAACTGTCAGGTGTATATTAAAAATATATAAGTGGGGTGGACATACAGCCAGAGTACAGAGACAGAGTGTATATCTATATTATAATCAAGATGTCCAATCCACATGAAGTTACATATATAACCAGAGCCAGAGAAGGTTAATTTGGAAAATACACAAAATGGTACAATGTGTAGGAGTCAGGAAGGCCAAGCACAAGAAAGTAATGAAAAAAACCCACAGGTAGAACATTAAAGACCAGCAACATAGAAGTTAAAGGTTCCCAATAGTTACCAATGGTGGTATGAGGTCGCCACGAGGTGGGAGGGGGGGTCCCCCAACGATCGTTTCGCAAAGAGCGCTTTTTCCAGGGGCAGTATGAAGGGTATAGGGGAGCTGTACTCGTTTATATGGTGTAGATACAGCTGTAGCAGATCCAAGAATTTTTGCAGATTGTCAAGGCGGCGTTATTATAATCTTAATTATGTGTTCACCTGGGGTGAACACATATTTAATAAGGAGCCGAGAACGATCTGAAAGAGCCGGCTCTTTTTGGTGAGCGGAGCCATGGGAACCGAATCACCAAAAAGAGCCGGACTACCCATCACTACCCTGGAGCTCACTGACTTGCCACCTCCCACCAATCTGCCTGACCCTCAAGGTGAGCGGCACTCTCCTGCTAGTCCTACCCACTGGCTTGTCTGTCCTGTACTGGTGTGAGTGTGGATTGGGGGTTTGAATGCGGTTGGTATCAATACCACTGTGTTGAAACTGGAACACCAAGGAGGGTGGGTTCTGCACTATAGTGCAGGGGTGTCACATCTACACCTCTCCTATATACAGTATGATGGGCCTACAGCTCCCCCAACACAATGGTCCACCCACTGTATAATGTCCAGCACAGCAGCCGACACACTGATTAATTGTTCCCACAGCAGCCCCCACATTGTATAACGTCTTCAATATTAGCACTCCACACTGTATAAGGGCCCCCAAAGTAGTGGCCTCAGTATATGACAGCCCCCATATTATCTCCTAAACTGTAGAAAGGCCCCCCATTAGCTCCCACACTGTATAATGACCCCTACATTAGCTCCCATACTGTTAAAAATGCTCCTCACACTGTATAAGTGTCCCCCACACCAGTGGCATAGCAAAAGTCCAATGGACCTCGATGCAACATTGACATGTTTATGTCACATGTACGGGCCCTTGCAGCTTCCTAAATCCTATAAAAACGTGTTGCACCCCCTTCATTATGTAGTAATGTCCTCCATCCTGGTAGATATAGTATGTTCCCATCCTGGTGTATATGGGCCCCCAGTAAATGGGCCCCATGCTGGTATATATGGGCCCTCATGCTGGTATATATGAGCCCCGAGCCGTAGTCCCATCCTGGTTTATATGGGCCCTCAGCCTGATGTTTATGGGCCACCAGCCTGGGCTCTGTGTTGGTATATATGGGCCTCCAGTTGGTATATATTGGCTCTCAGCCTGGACCCCATGCTGTTTTATATGAGCCCCCAGCCTGATGTATATGGGCCTCCAGCTTGGACCCCATGCTGCTATATATGGGCCCCCAGACTGATGTATATGGGCCTCCAGCCTAGGACCTGTGCTGGTATATATGGGCTCCCAGCCTTGGTATATTGGTATATATATCCCCCGTTCTGCATTACAAAAAATAAATCAAATACTCACCTGCTCCAGCAGGTCTTGAGCTGTGCAGTGCGGGCAGGACATCACTCGCACAAGACATCAGAGTCCCAGCGCTTTGCGATGACGTCAACACGCTGGGACTCTAATTTCCTGAGTGTGCGCTGTCATCAGCAGCAGTGCAGGGAGATTGTACCTCCTCAGCACTGCTGCAAAGGTTAACTATGTTGGCGTGCTGTACCACTGATATAGTTAACGGTAGTGCTGCTCCGGGTGCTGAGCAGGTGAGACCTTGTGGGCCCTCCCGGAGCACGGGGCCCAGGGTGGCCGCACCCTCTGCCCCCCGGGTAACTACGCTACTGGGAAGAGGATCTATGATGTCAGCCCTACGAGGACCCATGGCAGTCATTCCTCTACTGCATACTAATCATTTTTCTGTCCTCTGTTCTCATTTTTTATTAATATGGCTGTTCTGGGGTTCACAGTTTAGCTTATGATTTTCAGTAACAGATCGTCCCTTAATACAGTCGTTAATGATCAGCGATCCAACTGGCCTATTTTCCCTGCATTTAATTTCCCTTTTGTACCATTTTGCTTGACAGTTTAAAGCTTTGTTATGGTTAATAGCACGGCTGCACCTTATAATTGTCAGCCATGAAGATATCAGAGATACAATAAAGAAATAAACCGAAGACGGCAAAGGGAGTGCCAACTCTGCAAGGTATTGTCAGTCAAGACTCGGCCCAAAAATGTAGATCTTTGTACAACTGTAGTGAACGTTTTCAGCACCCAATTGTTATAGAAAAGCCAATTTTTTCAAAATTAAGTGGATATATACACAATTTGCAGTATATCACTAAAGTGAGTACACCCCTCAAATTTTTGTAAATATTTTATTAAATATTTTCATGGGACAACACTGTAGATATGACACTTTGATACAATGCAAAGTAGTAAGTGTACAGCTTGTATAACAGTGTAAATTTGATGTGCTCTCTAAGTAACTCAACACACAGCCATTAAAGGGGTTGTCCATAACTTTTACATTCTAATCAATAGGAGGCGGATGTGCAGTACCCGGCCGCGGCCACTATCAGAAGACGGAGCAGCTCCGCAACTGAGAATTTCCGGCGGTCTGCTACCGCTGCCGGGACTTAGAACAGCTGATTGGTGTCGTGCGGAATGTTGGACATCGGCCGATCAGACATTGATGACCTATCCTAAGGATAGTCCATCAATGTAAAAGTAGTGGTCAACCTCTTTAATGTCTAAACCACTGGCAGCAAAGTCAGTACACTCCTAAGTGAAAAAATTATATATTACTATTATCATTGTAAAATGGCACAATTGTGCCCATGTCAGTATAGTATATTTTGTGTGGCCGCCATTATTTTCAAGCACTGCCTTAACTCTCTTGGGCATGCAGTTCATTAGAGCTTCACAGACTGCGACAGGGATCCTCTTTATCCTCCATGATGACATCATGGAGCTGGTGGATGTTAGAGACTTGCGCTTCTCCACCTTCCGTAGAAGGATGCTCCACAGATTCTCAATAGGGTTTAGGTCTGGAGGCATGCTTGGTCAGTCCAGCACCTTCACCATCAGTTTCTTTAGCAAGGCATTAGTCGTCTTGGAGATGTTTGAGGTCTTTATCATGTTGGAATATGAAGTGAGGGGATCATGCTCTCTGTTTCAGTATGTCACAGTACATGTTGGCATTCATGGTTCCCTCAATGAACCATAGCTCCCCACAGCCGGCAGCATTCATGCAGCCCCAAACCATGTGTAACGCTGGTGGGTGTGGACCACTGGCTGGATTTACCCTGGAGGGGCTTAGCTAAGGGATTGCCTGGTCTGCAATAGAACATGTGGTGGTGACGATATGCTGGGCTGCATGGATTGGCCAGTGCAGCAACACTCACAGGAGGCAGGTGATTCCACTCCTGCAGAGTCAGACCACACCTTATTGCAGCCAGGAGCAACAGGAGGAGGGAGTAGTCCTGGCTGTGCTGCCATGAGCAACTTTTGAGGCGATCTGACTCTAGAAGGAGCAGAGCGGCGTTTACCAGACGTGCAAGTCATGGGCTTGACACCATGACACTTTCCTCACCATGCTTGATTGTAGGCATGACACACTTGTCTTTGTACTCCTCACCTGGTTGCCTCCACTCACGCTTGACACCATCTGAACCAAATAAGTTTATCTTGGTCACATCAGACAATACCGTAGGACACGGTTCCAGTAATCCATGTCCCTAAGTCCGCTTGTCTTCAGCAAATTGCGGGCTTTCTTGTACATCATCTTTAGAAGAGGCTTCCTTCTGGGGTGACAGCCATGCAGAACAATTTGATACTTATGGTCTGAGCACTGACCCCCCCTTCCTTTTAACCTCTGCAGCAATGCATTTTGAAAAGACAACCTCTGGTTAAGTCGGTGAAACACATTTGCATTCGAAGACACTATTGTGACAAGTTGTGCTTCAAGCTCCTTGTGTGATATAATTTCTGCATGCATTGGAAATGACAGCGCTGCCTAAATTATTCAATATGTAGTTTAGAGGCTGCAGCTCTTTTCCACTCATCCTAGTCTTCCTTTTGTATGGGTCCACAGATGAATCCCTGAAGGACAGGGGCGGAAACACATCTGAACTGGGACTTGGGTCTGAATTAAAATTTGAAGTCTTTGAGATAAGTATGGAGGTTTTTATCTATGCTTCCGTGATCTCATGCTGTTAGATACCTTTTTTTTATATTTATTATTATTATTATTATTATTATTATTACTGATCCATCTATAGATCTCTAGAATCATAGAATGGTAGAGTTAGAAGGGACCTCAGTGCAGGCTTTCCTAAATCATCCCTGCTACAGTTAGGACCAGAAATATTTGGACAGTGACACAATTTTCGCGAGTTGGGCTCTGCATGCCACCACATTGGATTTGAAATAAAATCTCTACAACAGAATTCAAGTGCAGATTGTAACGTTTAATTTGAAGGTTTGAACAAAAATATCTGATAGAAATTGTAGGAATTGTACACATTTCTTTACAAACACTTGTTTGTGGGTCTTTCCGTCTTAAGTCTGGATTTGAGCAAGTGAAATGCATGCTCAATTGGGTTAAGATCTGGTGATTGACTTGGCCATTGCAGAATGTTCCCCTTTTTTGCACTCATGAACTCCTGGGTAGCTTTGGCTGTATGCTTGGGGTCATTGTCCATCTGTACTATGAAGCGCCGTCCGATCAACTTTGCGGCATTTGGCTGAATCTGGGCTGAAAGTATATCCCGGTACACTTTAGAATTCATCCGGCTACTCTTGTCTGCTGTTATGTCATCAATAAACACAAGTGACCCAGTGCCATTGAAAGCCATGCATGCCCATGCCATCACGTTGCCTCCACCATGTTTTACAGAGGATGTGGTGTGCCTTGGATCATGTGCCGTTCCCTTTTTTCTCCAAACTTTTTTCTTCCCATCATTCTGGTACAGGTTGATCTTTGTCTCATCTGTCCATAGTATACTTTTCCAGAACTGAGCTGGCTTCATGAGGTGTTCTTCTTCACCAAAGAAAGTATGCGGCGATCATCCACCACTGTTGTCATCCATGGACGCCCAGGCCTTTTTGAGTTCCCAAGCTCACCAGTCAATTCCTTTTTTCTCAGAATGTACCCGACTGTTGATTTTGCTACTCCAAGCATGTCTGCTATCTCTCTGATGGATTTTTTCTTTTTTTTTCAGCCTCAGGATGTTCTGCTTCACCTCAATTGAGAGTTCCTTAGACCGCATGTTGTCTGGTCACAGCAACATCTTCCAAATGCAAAACCACACACCTGTAATCAACCCCAGACCTTTTAACTACTTCATTGATTACAGGTTAGCGAGGGAGACGCCTTCAGAGTTAATTGCAGCCCTTAGAGTCCCTTGTCCAATTACTTTTGGTCCCTTGAAAAAGAGGAGGCTATGCATTACAGAGCTATGATTCCTAAACCCTTTCTCCGATTTGGATGTGAAAACTCTCATATTGCAGCTGGGAGTGTGCACTTTCAGCCCATATTATATATATAATTGTATTTCTGAACATGATTTTGTAAACAGCTAAAATAACAAAACTTGTGTCACTGTCCAAATATTTCTGGACCTAACTGTATATGTCTATCCAGCTTCTTCTTGAAGATTTCCATTGATGGAACTCTCTGACTGACCTCACTCTCAAAGTGTTTCCTAATGTCTAATCTGAATCTCCTTCATTTTAGTTTCATCCCATTGCTTCTTGTACTTTCTTGCGCTAATGAGAATAGGGTAGTTCCCTCTGAACTGTGACTACCTTTCAGATATTTGTAGACCGCTGTTAAATCTCCTTTCAGCCTTCTGTTTTGAAAACTAAACATCCCTAGTTCTTTTAGCTGTTCTCCATATGACATGGTTTGCAGACGTTATATCAATTTTGATTGCTCTTCTCTGGACTTGCTCCAATATATTGATGCCTTTCTTGAATTGGGGTGCCCAGAACTGTACACAGTATTCCACGTGGGGTCTCACCAGGGCAGAGTATAGGGGAATAATTACCTCTTTTGACCTTGATTCAATGCTTTTCTTGATACATCCCAGAATTGTGTTTGGCCTTTTTAGCTGCAGAACCACACTGTGTGCTCATGTTGAATCTGGAATCTACTATTATGCCCAAGTCCTTTTCCCCAGTGCTATCACCTAGTTATAAGGGGCATAACTACAGCGGTCGCAGAAGTCGCCATTGCAGGTTAGGGGCCCGCGGCCACCTTGCAGATCAGCAGCTAGCTCCTTTCTGTGAGAGAGGAGCTGCGGTGTTCTGTCGCAGACCACGCGGCTGCTATATGACCCGGCGGCATCTGGCCCCCCTCCCCCATCATCGCACACAGCAATGATAAAGCATCGAGCGGCCCGCGCCGCTCCATCATTCTCCCCATGTGCCTGCGCAGTGACGTCACTCCTGTGCGACTGCTGTGCTGAAGCATGCAGAGCACAGAGCGCAGGACAGGAGGACGCTGACCGGAGCAGCAGTGGAACGAGGAGAGAGGTGAGTAAAGAGCAGCAGGGGAACGGAGGAGAGAGGTGAGCACAGAGCAGTGGTGGATCGAGGAGAGAGGTGAGTACTTTTGCTTTTTTGTTTTCTTTTTTTTATAAATTAGTGAACACACGGTGGCCAGAGGCCTCAGGGTGCTGCATTATACATGGAGACCTGGGGGGCTGCATGATATATGGAGGCCTAGGGGTGCTGCATGATACATGAAGGCCTGTGGGGCTGCATGATACATGGAGACCTGGGGGGCTGCATGATACATGGAGGTATGGGGGGGTGCATGGAGGCCTGGGGGCTACAGGAAACATGGAGGCCTGGGGGGGCTGCATGATACATGGAGGCCTGGGGTGGCTGCATAATACATGGATGCCTTGGTATTATGATCTGGTCACCGTGGATGATCACAAAAATCTCATAAGCAGAAAAAACACAAGAGTAGTTGGAACCTGAGCTGACCGCAATCCTCTATCTATCGGATAACACTAGAAGTAGCCGTGGAGCATTCCTAAACACACCTAGACGCCACGCCACAGACAGAGAAACTTACTACACATCACAAATAGAAATGAGGAAACCTATCTTGCCTCAGTGTAGTCCCCAAAGGAATAGCAAACCCCCAACATATAAAGGCAATGGTGATGTAAAAAAACACAATACACAGATAGGAAATATAGATTAGCAAAGGCGAGGCCCGACTTCCTAGATAGAACAGGACAGGACAGATAACTGATTGCGGTCAGTGCAAAAACCTTGCGGAAAAATACCAATCTCCTGATAAGAAAAATTATTAGTCTTATAATAATGGGAGAAACAAAATACCAAAAATAACACAAGAAATACAAAAGTGCAAATAATCAAATAGAACAGGGAGAAGCTCCCTTTTCTTGCAGTGGGACCTGCAGAGGGGGAACTCCCATGCTCATCAAAGCAGAAAGACAATTGGACTACTGCAAGAAAATAGAAATTCAGAGACAGAGGAACAACATCAATAACCGGCCCCAGCCAGCAGACATTGCTCTTCTATACAACCCAGGCTGATCTGCAATTGGGCTTCCCAAACTCCCAATTAACTCCCATACCTGTTGAGGCACAGTCAGCTTCACCCCCAAACCTGACCACCAGAGGGAGCTCCAAACCATCACCCCCTCGGATGACATTCACAACACCTGGGGGGCTGCATGATACATGGGGGCCTGGGGGGGCTGCATGATACATGGAGGCCTGGGGGGCTGCATGATACATGGAGGCTGTAATGCCTGCCTGTAACACCTGCCTGGATCCACAGACTCAGACGGCTGTAATGGACAGGTTAGAGGGAAGCCACTCACCAAGCAGAACCCCCAGAACCCTGAAACCCGTTAACCCCTATACAGGAATTTGAAATTACACAGGGCCCTGGAGATCACTACGTGTGGAAGGCAGCAGTCCGAGAGAGTAGTCGTCAGGCAGGGTCAAACCAGGAATTGCAGAACAGGGATAGAATCGGTAGGCAAGGACGTAATCAGAAAACGTAGCAGAGGTCAAATCCGGATCGGGCAGCGAGGTACATAAACAGCAGGCAGGAGATGTAGTCACAACACAAGCAAAAGTCAGAACACCAGAATCACAAAACATAACAGGAGCCAGAATATCAGAACTATCTCTGACAGTGGTCAGCAGACAGGAGGGGAATTAAGAAGGGTGTGGTGTCTTCCCATTGGCTGTATCTGAATGATGGTAACTTCAGCTGGAAGACACACACCACCTATAGTCAGCCAGTGGTATTGCAGATCCGAAGATAACCCAAACCAGTGGATGAGCGGCGCCTGCGCCCACCGGCGCCGCTGGCATCGACTCCTCTCCCATCATCAGCACCATCCACGTCAGGAACACGGCGTCGCCTGGCGATCAGATAGAAGTCGCTGGAGCGGACTCCGGTGGTGACGTAACACTGCCTGGATCCACAGACTCAGACGAGCTGTAATGGACAGGCTAGAGGGAAGCCACTCACCAAGCAGGATCCCTAGGACCCTGAAACCCTTTAACCCCTATACAGGGATTTGGAATTACACAGGGCCTAAGGTGATCACTACCTATGGAAGGCTGCAGTCCGATGAGAGTAGTAGTCAGGCAGAGTCGAACCGGGAAATGCAAAACAGGGACAGAATCGGTAGGCAAGGACGTAATCCGAAAACAAAGCAGAGGTCAAATCCGGATCGAATAGTGAGGTACATAAACAGCAGACAGGAGGGTAGTCGGGAAACAAGCAGAAGTCAGAACACCAGAATCACTAAACAGAACAGGGCAGGACAGGAACCAGGAATACAGAACTATCTCTGGCAGTGGTCAGCAGACCGGAGGTGAACTAAGAAGGGTGTGGTGTCTTCCCATTGGTTGTAGCTGAATGATGGTAACTTCAGCTGGAAGACATGTTGCAGGCGGGGAAGGACGCCGCTGCGCTCGCTAATGCTCGGGTCCGGCGCTGCTGCGACGGCTGCTCGGTGGCTCGAGCGGTGGGCCGGATCCGGGGACTCGAGCGGCGCTCCTCGCCCGTGAGTGAAAGGGGGTAGTTTGGTTTGGGGATTTGGTCCGTGACGCCACCCACGGGTTGTGGTGAGGTTGGACACCACCGCTGCTGGTGACGGGGATCCCAGGAGCGATGGTAGGGAGCAGCTGAGATGTTGTTTTTCCCCCTCCGTGGGTAGGGGTTGGTGGTCCCGGGGCCCGGTGAGGTGACTGGGAGGCAGGGTTGGAAAGGTGCAGGGTCGCCTGGACTGCGCAGCGCGGTGCCGGACGGCACGGTTGTACTCACTCAGCCACAAACGTACACAAAGTCTCTGGTAAACCAAACGGCTGGATGGACGGGTCCCGCAGCCGGCTGCTGTGACTTCTCCCGGACGGTTGGTGGTGGCTGACTTTCCCTGCACCTTTGTGTATGTTCGGTCCCGATGGATTCCCACCGGTAACCCGCTCCCCAGCGTGTATATGTGCCGGAGGAGCCCTTTTGCCCGCAGGCTCTGGCCCTTGGAACTCTAGATGTGGCGGTAGCTGTATTTCCTTTTGCTGGTCGGACGGTTGCCTTTAATCGGGTCTTTGCTGTTAGGAAACCCCTGGGGTTCCGGTCACTGACGGATTTGACCTCTAATGGCGACTCCAAGCCTGGTCGGGGTCCGCAGGCCCTGCCTGTGTGTGCTGGCTTCACTTCGCTCCCCGGTTCGGTACCGGCGGGCCACCGCCCGTCCCCAGTCCTACGGTTCCACGTTGATCTGCCTCTCCTGCAGACGGCCACCACCGTCTGCCAACCTTGCTCTTAGTGCCTGGGCCACACACCCGGACACGGTCAGTTTACTTCTCACTTCTCCTCTCACTTGCACTTCCCTAACTGATCTCTACTTCTCACTCACTGACTCCTTTCCCGCCTCCAGGACTGTGAACTCCTCAGTGGGTGGGGCCAACCACCTGGCTCCACCCCACCTGGTGTGGACATCAGCCCCTGGAGGGAGGCAACAAGGATTTTGTGTCTGGCTGATGTGCCTGTCTCGGGGTGGGGGTGCGCGTTGTAGTACCTGTGACGACCTGGCTAGTCCAGGGCGCCACAGACACACACCACCTACAGTCAGCCAGTGGTACTGCAGATCGCAAGGAAACAAAGCCCAGTGCATGAGCGGAGCCTGCGCCCACCAGCGCCGCTGGCATCGACTCCTCTCCCATCACCACCACTATCCACGGCAGGAACACGGTGTCGCCTGGTGATCGAAGTAGACGTCGCTGGAGTGGACCCCGGTGGGGACGTAACAGAGGCCTGGGGGGCTGCATGATAAATGGAGGCCTGGGGGGCTGCATGATACATGGAGGCCTGGGGGGCTGCATGATACATGGAGGGCTGGGGGGCTGCATGATACATGGAGGCCTGGGGGGCTGCATGATACATGGAGGCCTGGGGGGCTGCATGATACATGGAGGCCTGGGGGGCTGCATGATACATGGAGGCCTGGGGGACTGCAGGATACATGGAGGCCTGGGGGACTGCAGGATACATGGAGGCCTGGGGGACTGCATTATATATGAAGGCCTAGGGGGCTGCATTATACATGGAGGTCTATGGGGCTGCATAATAAACATGAAGGGTGCATTATACATGGATGTCTATGGGGCTGCATAATAAACATGAAGGACACATTATACATGGACTATAGGGGTGCATTATACATGGAGGTCTATGGGGCTGTATTATACATGGAGGTCTATGGGACTGCATTATACATGGAGATCTGTGGGATGCATTATACAACATGAAGAACACCTTATACATGAACTATAGGGGTGCATTTTAAATGGAGGAGTATGAGGCTGTATAATACAAAATGGACACCTTATACATGGAATATAGGGGTGCATTATACATGGAGGAGTATAATAATATAGGGCTGCATAATACAATATGAAGGTTTATGGGGCTGCATTATAATACATATATGACTATGGGGGCTACATTATAATATATGGAGGACTATGGCGGCTACCTTATACATGGACTATGGGGTTACATTATACATGGAGGACTATGTGGTGCAGTATAATATATGGAGTACTATGGGGTGCATTATAATATATGGTGAACTAGGGGGGGTGAATTATAATATATGGATAACTATGGGGTGAATTATAATACATGGAAAACTATGGGAAATTCATTATAATACTTGGAGGGCTATGAGGGCTACTTTATACATGGACGATTATGGGGGTGCGTTATAATATATGGAGGACTATATGGTGCAGTACAATATATGGAGTACTATCTGGTGAATTATAATACATGGAGAACTATGGGAAATGCATTATAATACATGGAGGACTATGGAGGTGCATTCTAATATATGAAGGGTTATGTGGGACTACTATATACTATATGGAAGGCTATGTGGGGGCCATTATAGTATTTAGAGAACTATATACGAGGGGGGCCAAAGATACAAGCATGGAATGGGAACATTTTTTTTTTATTCTTTATTTAATTTAATTGGAATCACCGTAAACATAATATACCAATCCTAGGCCCCAACGGCCCAACTACATCAACATAGGGGCATTCAAAATAGGTGATACAAGATCGTTGCGAGAATCATAAGCATAAGATAACAACTAACCTGCTTTTAAGCATATACGAATGCAAGATTCCAAAAGTATAGATATAATCAAGGTATCAAGACACATAATATAAAAGGCAAATAGAATTTTAACAGAATAGCCGAAAAAAGAACAAAAGAAATAGAAAAAAGGATGGAGAAGGAGAGTCTGACTAAGAAGGGGGGATAGGAAATAGAAGAGACAAGGCAAGGGGGGGTAGAACAGGCAGGTCAATACTCCGTCTCTCCGAAGCCGAGGAAAATGCAACTCCAGACCTACAATGACGCCCCACCATTGGACCCTGCGCATTTCCTCACCAGGTCTTGATACTCCAGTTTGTTGGAAGTCCATCCACTTTCTCCAAGTAGCCCAGAATTTCATATAGGAGTCATACATAGAAGAGGTCAGATCTTCCATGTGCATGAGTTCATTGGTTTTGGCAATCCACTGTGCGACAGTGGATGGCGCTTGACTTTTCCATCTCTCTGAGATGCATGATCTGGCAGCCATTATGAGGAACTTCCTTAAAGAGGATTTGTAGGTGTTTAGAGGGGTCTCGCAGTGATGAAGTAGGAAGGCAGCCGGCCCCAATTCTTCAGTGGTTCCTGACACTCTCCGGAAGATATCAGACACTCCCGCCCAGAACGGTCGGATCACCTCGCATTCCCAAAACACATGAACCAATGTTCCCTCCTCCCTACCGCACCTTCAGCAAGTGGGGTCCGGTGACGGAAATATGGCGTACACCATAGTTGGCACCCTGTACCATCTGGAAAGCAATTTGTAGCTGGACTCATGGAACCTAGAGCTGATAGATGAGCTGTGTGCTAGCGAAAATGCTCCCTTTGGTCAGGGGACAGATCAATGCCAAGGTCCCGTTCCCATTGTATGATGAAAGATGGAGGAGACTGATCGGGGGGAAGGACAACATAGCGTAGACTACCGAAAGTGTGTGATGCACAGGGCCCACTCCCCTGCATAGGAGTTCAAATTGTGTCTTAGGGAGCAGAAAGAGAGCCTTAGGAGGAAGCTTATTGAAAAAATGTGCAAGTTGTAAACATCTGTACTGTCCAAGTGGGGCTGGGGTCTGTCTAGCAGCCAACATGGATACTGAGGGCCAAACCGCATCATCCCCAAAGTCCTCCGCCCGATCCAATCTATTGTGCACCCAGAGTTGATATATGGGGTCCTCGTTACCTGGCTCAAAAAAGCTAGGTAAAGATAGGGGTCATTTCTCTATCGTTTCATTGGGGGACACAGGACCATGGGTTATGCTGCTGTCACTAGGAGGCTGACACTAAGTAAACAGAAAAAGTTAGCTCCTCCCCAGCAGTATAACCCCTGAGCCGGAGGCGGGCTCAATCAGTTTTTTGCTTAGTGTCGTAGGAGGCTGATGTGGGCCGACTGGGCCCCCTTCAGCCACTTGATTTTTTGCGTATTTTTTTCATTTTTTCTCGGCGACGCTCGTCGCTCTCATCTGTGGTACTTTTCTGTTTCTGCAGGTATCGTACTTCTCTTCCTCAGCTCTCGCAGCCCGGTGGGTACCACTCCCTAGGGTCGCAGAGGTTTGAGTCTTTGGGCCCTCGCCCCCGTCCATTCCTGCGGTACCATTCCCTGGTGTGTTCGTGCGGGGCAGAATCGTCCTGGGCACCCCTATCCGCTCTGCGGTATCACCCCAAAGGGCGCAAGGGGCTCGGCAAATAGGGACTGGACCACAGCGCATCACGATCTGGATGGGGCCCGCAGCGCTGCTACGTTTTTTAGGGGTTTCTATCCCCACCAGGTCCACCTCCCTGCCTTCTTCAGCCGGCTGCCTGGTGCCCGCAGCCATCCCTTCTGCGAGCGGTGCACACAGGAGTATGTGCAGAGTCTCAGCCTGCACTCTACAGCGCGCCGAGGATCAGGTAGGACACCCTCCTACCTTCTCCCCCTCGGGCGGCTGCAAAAATTTAGGCCCCGGTCTGGGCCTAGTCGCCGGGCACCCCCGCAACATCCGCGGAGCTCCCTGAAGACTCCTAGGCCGGGCAGATTCGGATCGCTGCTGCGGCGCGGCAGCCTCAAATTTAGCCCCCGGCCTCGGCCGGGTCCGTGGGGTCCCAGGCCGCGACGCCGCCGCCTCGCGGCCAGGTACGCCGGCGCTGCCTCTGCCGCGTGGCACGCCGCCTCCCGGCCGGATCCGCCGGCGCTGCCTCTGCCCGCGCGGCAGTGTCATACCTTAGCCCCCGGCTTCAGCCGGGTCCTCGGCGTCCTAGGCCGCGACGCCGCCGCCTCGCGGCTGGGTCCGCCGGCGCTGCCTCTGCCGCGAGGCAGCGTCCAAATTTAGCCCCCGGCTGCGGCCTGGTACTCGGCGTCCCAGGCTGCGACGCCGCCGCCTTGCTGCCGGATCCGCCGGCGCTGCCTCTGCCCGCGCCAGCGCGGCAGCGTCAGAATTTACCCCCCGGCTTCGGCCGGGTCCTCGGCGTCCTAGGCCGCGCCGCCGCCGCCTCGCGGCCGGATCAGCCGGCGCTGCCTCTGGCCGCGCGGCGGCGTCATACCTTCCTAGGGCCGCGACGCCGCCGCCTTGCGGCCGGGTCCGCCGGCGCTGCCTCTGCCGCGAGGCAGCATCCAAATTTAGCCCCCGGCTGCGGCCTGGTACTCGGCGTCCCAGGCTGCGCCGCCGCCGCCTCGCGGCCGGATCAGCCGGCGCTGCCTCTGGCCGCGCGGCGGCGTCATACCTTAGCACCCGGCTTCAGCCGGGTCCTCGGCGTCCTAGGCCGCGACGCCGCCGCCTCGCGTAAAAATTAAGCCCCCGGCTTCGGCCTGGTCCTCGGCGTCCCAGGCCCGCCTCCTGCGCAGCGCTATTGGCCGCCGGCCTCTCCTTCTCCGCCCTCCGCTCTGCCCCAGGCATCATCAGGGGGGTGGGGGATATTTTTTTCCCGCTCCCTCAGCGTTCATTTTATTTAAAAGACAAAAAAAAAAAAAAAAAGACAACAAAGATTATGGCAGACTCCCGGATCTGCGGATTGCTGAGGCTGCAGCAACCTTTTTCGGGGAAAAACAAAACACACTCTTTTGGTAGTGTATATTTTTTTATATGGGTACATTGCTTATGCGGGCACTTGTTTTTTCTATCACGTTTTTTAGTACATAGCGTTTCCAGCTCGACTTTTTAGTGATTTTGGGCCGGTAAGCCCAAGACTCGGTCCCCTTTTTTGTGAGTCAGTTTCAAGAAGATGTCAGTTTGCTGTTGACCCCTGCCGGCTTGTAACGCCCTGTCTCAGGCCACAACTCCCCTCGCTACGTCCCTCGGGTTCGTGCGCATGCGCCGCGTCTCCGGCCGATGCTCGGTCATACCATCCATAGGACTGGCGCAATCCCCTCGGGGAGGGGAGTCCCGTACCAGGGACCTTTTCTCCTATGCTGGAAGCGGACCCGCCAGGTCTCGTCCTTGTGGCCCCCCAGTTTCCACTTATCCCCCAGGTCCAGACTGTCCTTCCTCTGGCAGTCTTCCGGCTCTGGGGTGATGGCCCAGGCTTCCACCTCCGCTGGATTCCGAGCAGGACCCGGATGTCTTGGCGCATGACGAATAGCCTGCTACAAATGGTGAGTCAAGCCGTAAGGCTACGCACAGCCCTCTTCTCTCCGTGCATGCAGGTCTCCCTTAAGACATTTGAAGCAGACCCTTATGTGCTCAGAGGACATCCAAAGCTCGTCGAGTTACCGCGGGCTCACAAACAACTACCAGACACGGAGTTGACCAGCAGTAAGTCTTGTCATTGTCTTTTTTCCCTTTTCCAAGGCGATTTCGGAGAGAAGGGGCACACTATACTGGAGTCGCTAATGATCACAGACGGCAACCAGACACGGCGTTTACCAGCGGTAAGTCGTGTTATTGTCATTTCATCCCCAAAAGGGCTCTGGAGAATGGGGGCATGCCTCTTTCCAGGGAACAAGGTGGGGGCCACTGCGTGATCATGGATAATCCCCGGACGTGTTTTTTCCCAGTGGTAAGTCTGGTTATTTGTCTTGCCCCTTCTCGAAGGGGGCTCCGAAAGGAAGCGACACGCTACCCTTTATGCGACCCGCCTGGGTTCCTCGGGGTTTCTCGTCACTATCGTGCCGCTCCGCAGGGACTTCCCGGACACCATACGCAGTGGTCCACGTCCCACCTATGCCGACCCAGGGCTGGGTATCCTCTTGAGTGAGTACCCTCTTTTCACAAACCTGATGTCTGCCCGCTACTCGGCCTGATCCTCTAGCATCAGTGTTCCCACCATCGAGACCTCTGACTCGGGATCAGGAACGCAGATTCGATATCTAGGAAGTCGCTGACTTTTTTTCCGACTTTCGGGAACGCCCTTTCGGAGATAGGTCGAGTTTATCCCTAGGCTACGTCAGGGTAGGCTACTCTCCCCCCTAGGCTACGTAAGAGAAGGGTATATCCCCTTCCCGGCATCGGCCCTGATGCACCAGGTTCGTTTCCTCACGCTAACCCGTCTGGAAGCCTTTGTCCCTACAACAGCCATCTCCGCCTTGCAGGGCTGCGGTCCGTTCCAGCCTTTCTAAAAACGCTTACAGGGATCACTGTCCCTACGTATCCTACCCTGCAGAGCTGCTAGGCTTTCTCTGCCCAGAAACGACCGGGAGGCCCAGAGTCTCCCTTCAAGAACCATCGCCTTGAGGCTCAGACCATCATCACCCTCTAGGAAGCTACCCCTTCCTTGCTACTAGGGTAGCTGAGCTACCGGAAGGAGCCCTCCCAGACCCGGTCCGGTCCATCATCCCTCAGGCACAGTATTCGAGCCGTTCAAGGGTGGCTACTCCTCACGCAGGAGTAGTTTTTTCCCTCCTGGCACAGAGTCCCGCGGGCCTTTTGCCTCCTGCGCCCGTTTCTTCCCTTCGGTTTTTTGGCTCCTTCACAGCCTGTGGTGGTGATAGCGACGGTGCACATACCAGATTTCATCCCGGACTCTCCAACGGAGCGCACTGAGGAACGGAGACAGGAAGGTTCCGTCTTCGCGGGTGACCCGCCAATCCCCTCCTAGCGGACCAGTCTTCGCAACCATCCCTGGGGAGCTCCCTGTCCTCCTCTGGAGCTTATTATCAACCGTCACCAGCCCCCCGTGCTAGGGTTTGCTATCCCACCATTCCTCGGCGGGGTCCCGAGGGACACTCCTAGAGAGTCGTCTCTCCTTCGACATTCCGGACTTCAGAGGCAGCTGGCTGGCACAGTTACAATTCTTCTCTAGGTCGCGGTGACCCAGCCAGGTTCCAGCCGGACCATGCCGCAGCGGTGGTTACATCATCCACCAGGAAGTTGCAGAGAGTGTCATGGCAAGGGAAGAGGCCTAGAAGATCTTGCTCTGGGTCGGGTCCCTTCGCTCGCTAATCTCGGCAGCACATCCCTAGCGTGGACGCTTAGACGGCCGATGTCCGCGGTAGGATGGACCTCGCGTAGGTAAAGGGCTCCAACGCGGAAATCACCAGCCAGATCTCTGGCGAAGGAAGACCTCCGGTCGTGTACCATTTTTGGCCTTCCGATCCAGATCTCAGTCAAGGGTGCTTAGAGTATGCACCTGCTCTGGACTAGATGTCGACGCCCTAGTCCGGTCGTGTAGCCTGTTTTCAGGCTCTCGTGTATCTGCCCGTGGCTTCCTATGATCTCGAGGGTTCTCAAGATGGACCAAGGCAAGCGATAGATCGGGAGTGACCCAGGCGAGCATAGTTTCACATCATTTACTCATCTCCTCGCAAATTCCCCGTGGCCCCTTCCAGACCGCAAAATTCTTCAGTGTCGGGGCCCCTCTATTCTACCAGGGCTCAGAAGTCCCAAGTTACATGGCCTCATCAGTGGATTCCGGATGCTGGCTCGTCAGGACTGTGGGCAAGATGATGGCAGGCATTGAAGAGGGCCGGGAATCAAGTTTCCTCGAAGATTTATTTCATCGTTCACTAGAGATGTGGGACCTGAATCCAGTGATGGGTTCGATCAAGGTTCCCCTTTTTTCTCTGCTCCCACCTGTTTTTGATAGGTGGGCTCCTCGTGGCCATCGGGTTGTTACAGACGACATCAGGGCGGACAGCCCTCTTGTCGTTTTTTCCCCACTTTTCCGGCTCCGCCAGCAGGACAAGGGGGGGCTACATCCAGAACCTTTCGTTTCTGTCCAAGACACCTCGCTGTTCCTTCCAGCAGAGGACTTTGGTTTTCGTTTTTTTCGGTTCTAGGGTCCTCTCTCGGCCTAAAAGGGGCATAGTTCGTTCCAGGGCTGGTGCGAGCCCTCAGTTTTTCGTGCCTGCAGGACACCATTTTTCGGTATCACCGACCGTCAATCCATCCTTCCACCCTTGCCCAAGAAGCGTGGGCTGGCGCCAGGGGCCAGAATTTCACATGGATCCTTTCCTCCATATGTGCAGACTATCGCATGAAGGACGGACTACCGCCGCGGTCTACCGGGCAAGGGGCACCCTCGAACGATTGAACTCCAGTCGTCATTTGACCAGGGCCGCTCTAGCTGGCATACCTTGACTTTTTTTCTACCAAGTTCACACCCAAGCTCCGGCAGAGGCCAGTCTTGGCGTAGGGTTTGCGGGTGGCATTGGCACACCTGTAACAACATTAGGCGCTTGTAGGTCTGGGTCAAGCCCAGCAAGGGGGAAGTGGCTTCCTTCCTATCTCCGGTGATGGTTTTTCTTCCCACCCAGGGACTGCTTTTGGACGTCCCATGGTCCTGTGTCCCCCAATGAAACGATAGAGAAAGAAGGATTTTTGTGTACTCACCGTAAAATCTCTTTCTCTGAGTCTTCATTGGGGGACACAGCACCCACCCTGCTTGTGTTTTTTGTTATATAGGACATGCCTGTTGCCCCAGTGCCTGTATTCCCAGGTCACTGGTCACACGAAGGATCGTCATAGTTTCTTACCTTGTTTTATTCAGGATTGTTTGGTTCTCCTCCTACTGCTTGTGCACTAAACTGATTGAGCCCGCCTCCGGCTCAGGGGTTATACTGCTGGGGAGGAGCTAACTTTTTCTGTTTACTTAGTGTCAGCCTCCTAGTGACAGCAGCATAACCCATGGTCCTGTGTCCCCCAATGAAGACTCAGAGAAAGAGATTTTACGGTGAGTACACAAAAATCCTTCTTTTACCTCTTCAGTTTTGCCCCCTGGTGACTAAGTATGTCTCTAATGACACACTTATGGGCTTCCCAAATTGATGTTGGGGAAGTATCCGCAGTTGAATTTAGTGCAAAGTACTCTGTTAGGCTAGTATTTATCACATTTAAGACTTCAGGATTATCCAGGAGGGACGTGATCAGCCTCCACTGCCACTGATGCACCATGAGAGATTGCAATAGTATTGTAACCGTGCAGAGAGCATGGTCTGAGAACGAGATATTATCTATTTGGGCCTGGGACAACTAGCAAGCTTCCTATGTTTAATAAAAAGATAGTCAAGTCTGGAATAGACTGCATGTGCTGTCGAATAAAACGAGTAGTCCCTATCGGATGGATGAAGAAGCCTCCACGTATCCACAAGTTGATACTCATGTAGCACGCGTCTAAAGGGGGCTTTACACGCAACAACATCGCTAACGAGATGTCGTTGGGGTCACGGAATTCGTGACGCACATCCGGCCTCGTTAGCGACGTCGTTGCATGTGAAACGTACGAACGACCACTAACTATCAAAAATACTCACCACATCGCTGATCATTGACCCGTCGTTCAAATCCCAAATATCGTTCCTGAGGCAGTACACATCGCTACTTTTACATTCCCCAGGAACGACGAACAACACCATACCTGCGTCTTCCGGCAACGAGGTGGGCATGTCTTTCCTTTGGCTGCTCTGCGCCCATCTGCATGTATTGGCCGCCTGCTGTGTGACATCGCTGTGACTCCACACAAACTTCCCCCTTAGAAAAGAGGCAGTTCGCCGGCCACAGCAATGTCGCTAGGCAGGTAAGTAAGTGTGTCGGGGACTAACGATATTGTGCACCACGGGCAGCGATTTGCCCGTGACGCACAAACGACGGGGGTGGGTGCTTTCACGAGCGACATCGCTAGCGATGTCGTGCGTGTAAAGCCTTCTTAAGTTTGCATAAGGCAGAAAATGAGTATGCGGATGAACCCGTAGAAGTATCCTTGGCCGGATTCAAAGCTATATTGAAGTCTCCCCCCAAAATGAGTGTGCCCTCCACAAAATCCTCCATAGTTTCCAGGAAGCCAGCCAATGTCATAATTTGACCCACATTGGGTATGTATATTGAGGCTATAGTGTATGTATGCGAGGTGATCCTACCCTTAACCAAGAGAAACCGTCCCGCGTCATCACTCTGAGAATCCAGGAACTCCAAGGGGATGGAACAAGAGATGAGAATACGTGTCCCGCAGGACTTCGATCTAGGAGAGAAGCTGTGGTAGACCTTGGGAAACCAATGGCTCGACATCTTGAAAGGCTTGTGCTTGCACATCTGTGTTTCCTGTAAAAAAGCAATTTGAACGTGAGCCCTTCTCAACTTGTTCATTAAAATGGATCTCTTGCCGGGACTATGTAGTCCCTTAACATTAAAGGGAACCTGTCAGGTCAAAAAAGCGTTACAACCTACAAGCAGGAGCCTGCATGAGCTATTAACCCCTCCCTACCCATCCCTTTCTTGTAATATGAAAGTAATAAAATACGTTTTATTACTTACATATTTCCCTATGTAAATAGCATAGGTCTCTAGCCCCATGGGCGTTGCATCGCCCTGTAGGCGTTTGAATGCTTTTCATGGTATTACGCCCCTGTGGGTGTGATACCATGGATTTACATGAGCGACGGTAACGTCTGCTACTTTAGAGTCTCGCGTGCGCGCATACCTTTCTTGCCGCCGCCTCATCCTTGGTGTTTACATGTCGGCTTCTGACGCGTATAGCGCATGCTCAGAAGACTCCTGCGGTTCCTGTCATGCGTAGTGCACGTCAGAAGCTGACCAGCAAACACCAGGTTGATGCGACAGCGAGAATAGTAAGCACGCAGACGCAAGGTTCTGAAGGAGCAGACGTGACGCCGCTCATGTAAATCCATGGTATCACGCCCACAGTGGCGTGATAAGATTAAAAGCATGCAAACGCCCACAGGGCAATGCAACGCCCATGGGGCTAGAGACTTATGCTATTTACATAGGGAATATGTAAGTAATAAAACATATTTTATTACTTTCATATTACACAATATTACAAGAAAGGGATGGGTAGGAAGGGGTTAATAGCTCACACAGGCTCCTGCTTATAGGTTATAACGCTTTTTTGACCTGACAGGTTCGCTTTAATAGTTCCACATTTCACCTCGGCATTCACCGGTCTGTGCATGACTACCTATCGATCTGGAGATGCCCCCCTGCAATCAAAGAACGGGGAAGGAGAGGTTAAGTGCAGAGGAAGAAGAGATGAAGAAAGGTATAAAAATCTGAAACAGAAAAAACTAGAAAAGGACAAAGGAAGAAGAAGAGAACAAAAACAGAATAAAATTATACAAATCTGTACAATCTCAACAAACGTTTGAGACCCGGTGTTCTCAGAACGGAAGAACACCCCTTGAGGTACGTGGAAAACCAGGGGTCAGGGCTATTCAGACTCCAGGCATAGATGAGAAGATACAATGTGCTATATCCAACAACTCACATCTCACCCCTCCGCTTTACGGCTTCGAGGTAAGAGGCACTCAACTTAGGTTGCGTTAACTGATAAAATTCAACGTCAAACATGAAAACATATACAATAATACTAGATGTGGCATTGAGTCTATCAGCATAAAGATAGGCGGAAGTAATCTGCGCAAAAGATACGCCAGACAACCCCTCCAGGTCCTGAGGACTGAAGAGTCACGCAATCCCCCCGCCAATCGATCATCAGAGAGGAAAAAGACACCATTTCAGGAACAAGTCCATCAATCTGGAACTCCAAGAGCGGGCTCCCCCACACTCACGGACTCCCGTGGACTCCACTGTGGCCCCCGAGATGTGCGACTGCCTCCTCTCTTTCTTTGAGGTAGGCCGGGAGGTCTGTCCAGCTGTAACCAGTTGGGGATCTCAAGTGCAGGAGCGTCCAGAAAATGAAAGAGACCCTCCAAATCCTCCGGGTGTTTCAGGAGGAATTGTGCTGCATTGTAACGAACAATAAGGTGAAATGGGTGGCCCCATCTGTAGGATGCTCATTTCTCCTTAATTTTTTGGAGCACAGGCATAAGCTTATGCCTCATATAAAGGGTCCGAGAGGAAACGTCTGGGAAGAGCTTTAGTTCTGATCCCTCATACGAGACAGTCCCACGGGTCCAGGCATGTCTCAAAATGGCCTCCTTATCAGTATAATAGTGTAATCTGCACAGAACATCTCATGGGGAGGACGGTACACACGTTATACTCCGTCAATCATGTATGAAGTGTCCTCCGGGTTTCCCGAGATCTTGTTGAAAATTGAGATGATTGTCTTTGAAAGGGAAGCTGTTAAAATATTCTCTGGAAGGCCTTTCAGGCGGATATTATTCTGCCTCCCTCTGTTCTCCTGGTTGTCTATCAGGATGGCGATGTTTTGTACGTGCATTTTGGACCTGGAGAGATCTTGTTCCAGCATGGTAACCCTTTCAGAGTGAGCAGACACAACCTTCTCCACCCCAGCAGTGCGAGTGTTAAGCAGGTCAATGTCTCCTTTGACAATAGAAATTGCCCTTTCATGTGCAGCCTCCATCCTGGTTACAAGAGAGTCCAGATAATTTTTAGTGGAGAGAGCTGACAGTAATTGTAAAATGCGATCTGCATCTGCTGGGGACATCGCGTGGTTAATGCCTTGCAGGGCCTGTCCTCCATCTTGCCTTCCATGAATAGCAGCAGTCTGTCTCCAAGGGATCCCTTCTGGGTTGACATGATCTCCCAGGGGGACTACACTCCCTCTGACCTCAAAGAGGATATTCTGATTGCAGGAATCCCCCCTCTGTTCCAGAGTGGGTCTCCATACCTTGCGCTGTCAGTGGGGACCGGAGCTCACCACCGCCATTCTCCTGCGCAGACCGCTCAGCAGAGCACGCTCCTGCAGCCCCAGGACCCACCTGTGTCTGAGTCATTTGATGATCTCGGGCTCCCGACTGCACGGGACCCGCTCCTCGCTGCTTCTTTGCTGTCTCCCCTGCCGCTGACATCTCTCCTACGCCACCACCTCGTAGGACCACGATATTCGGTGAGGACAGCGCGGCCGCCGGCGCCATTGCTGGACCCGGCCTGGACACTGGGGAAGGCCTCCCACCTTTAAAAAGGCGATCCGCTGTCGCACTGCTGCTCCATGAAGTAGGGATCGTGCCCTGTGTCCCCGTGGTCTTCCACCTGGACATATTCGGCCACCGCAGCTGCAGATTTAGCAGGTAAATGGTGCCTGGTCTGAGGAGCTCTTAGGAAGCGTGTCCTCACACCGCCATGGTCAAGCCACACCCCCTGGATGGCAACATTTTGTGCTGAGGGAAAAAGGCTTTTTCCCTCAGCACCCAGCTTTTCCATGCTCTGCTATACATCTCTCAGCACATAGCACATAGCAGAGCATGGGGAAGCTGGGTGCCAAGGACAAGATGGATATCAGAACACAGGAAAGCTGGTTGCTGAAAGACGGATTTCAGATCAAGAGAAACCTGGGTACTGTGGGTAAGGGCCAAGTGTCAGCGTCATTATCTCGCATCCCGAGTGTCAGTATCATTATCCCTTACCCAAGTGTCGATGTACGTGGGGGGCATGCCCAGGTCCAAACTTTGCAGTGGCGCCCATCAAACTCTAGTTAGGCCACTGCTAGTTATATTACTCCAATACTATATATGCCTTTTACATTTCTTTAACCCAGATGTAGGACTTTGCATTTGTCCCTAAGCACCATTCTGTTCTCATTGGCCCATTGTTCGAGTGTGTCTAGATGTTTTTGTATACGCTCTCTTTCCTCTCTAGTGTTGGCTACTCCTATCTTAGTATCATCTGCGAATTTTATGAGTTCCCCAATAATTCTGTTGTCCTGATCATTTATAAGAACATTAAACAGCATTGGGCCCAGGACAGAGCCTTGCGGCACCCCGCTTTTAACTTTCCTCTAGTGTGATATGTAGCCATTTAGTATTATTCGTTGTGCACGATCATTAATTGTGAATTTATCTAACTGATTTTTTGTCAATTCCGTACTTGGTCATTTTTTCGAATGCCTTACTGAAGTCAAGATATACTATATCCACAGCATTTCCATTGCCCAACCATTCAGTGACTTTGTTATAGAAGGAAATCAGAATGGTCTGACAAGATTTATTGGTCATAAAGCCATGCTGGGTTTGGTTAATTAATGCCTTCTCATCCAGGTACCTACACAGTGTCTTGCAAAAGTATTCGCCCCCCCTTGAATTTTTCAACCTTTTCCCACATTTCAGGCTTCAAATATAAAGATAAAAATTTAAAATTTTATGATGAAGAATCAACAACAAGTGGGACACAATTGTGAAGTTGAACAATATTTATTGCTTATTTTAAATTTTTGTAAAAAATAAAAAACTGAAAATTGGGGCGTGCAATATTATTCGGCCCCTTTAAGTTAATACATTGTAGCGCCACCTTTTGCTGCGATTACACTTGCAAGTCGCTTGGGGTATGTCTCTATCAGTTTTGCACATAGAGAGACTGAAATTCTTGCCCATTCTTCCTTTGCAAATAGCTGGAGCTGAGTGAGGTTGGATGGAGAGCGTTTGTGAACAGCAGTTTTCAGCTTTTTCCACAGATTCTCGATTGGATTCAGGTCTGGACTTTGACCTGGCCGTTCTAACCCCTGGATACATTTATTTGTGAACCATTCCATTGTAGATTTTGCTTTATGTTTTGGATCATTGTCTTGTTGAAAGATAAATCTCCTTCCCAGTCTCAGGACTTTTGCAGAATGGTCCTGTATTTGCTCCATCCATCTTCCCATCAATTTTAACCATCTTCCCTGTCACTGCTAAAGCAAAGCAGGCCCAAACCATGATGCTGTCACCACTATGTTTGACAGAGGGGATGGTGTGTTCAGGGTGATGAGCTGTGTTGCTTTTACGCCAAACATATCGTTTGGCATTGTGCCCAAAAAGTTCAATTTTGGTTTCATCTGACCAGAGCACCTTCTTCCACATGTTTGGTGTGTCTCCCAGGTGACTTGTGGCAAACTTTAAGCAACACTTTTTATGGATATCTTTGAGAAATGGCTTTCTCCTTGCCACTCTTTCATAAAGGCCAGATTTGTGCAGTGTACGACTGATTGTTGTCCTATGGACAGACTCTCCCACCTCAGCTGTAGATCTCTGCAGTTCATCCACAGTGATCATGGGCCTCTTGGCTGCATCTCTGATCAGTCTTCTCCTTCTTTAACATGACATTTTTGAGGGATGGCCGGGTCTTGGTAGATTTGCAGTGGTATGATAATCCTTCAATTTCAATATGATCGCTTGCACAGTGCTTCTTGGGATGTTTAAAGTTTTAGAAATCTTTTTGCAACCAAATCCGGCTTTAAACTTCTCCACAACAGTATTCGGACCTGTCTGTTGTCTTCCTTGGTCTTGATGATACTCTCTGTGCTTTAAACAGAACACTGAGACTATAACGGTGCACTTTCTGATTGAGCACTCCGCCCTATAACCAAGCTGAGCTCATGTTCTTTAAAGCAGGAGTCTAGCTACCCAAACATGGAGGTTTGTAACCCAGATACAGGCATTACAAGTTAGATTTTTAGTCTAGCTGCCCAGACAGGGATGATTTTAACCCAGATAGTGGCAGTTCAAGTTAGGTTCCCGGTTTACAGAGATATACCTTGCCGTGGTGACCGGGCTTACATGCATTGGCCAATTCATAAGCCAAATATCTCTTTTTTCATATATTCCTATAGCAGTAATGCAATACCAGAGTTCCCTTATACATTGTTGACTTTTTAGTGTGCAGCTGTATGCATTTTGAAGTTACTATGTTTTTTCAGCTAGCACCTATTCACACTTGTTGGATGTGCGGATCAATTTTTTTGTGATGTAACATTCTGTGGAATTAATGGCGCTATTTACCGTAAGTGAATACATTTTAAAATTTAAATTTAAAATTTTTATTTTCAAATTTTTATTGGGGCCAATACAAAATAAATAATTTTTATTCACAATGAATTTTAGTGGTATTTTTGTGCTGTTTAGACTCTAGTGGCATATTTTTACATATGCCATTGTGCTGCTTCATTTGATCTGAAGATTTTTTTTTTTTCCATCGTGTGTGCCTGAGAGTGATGTGCAGAAAACACTGCAACAAAGCTGCTAGGTATAAAGCTAGAGATAAAAGGAATCTGATCTGCTTAATTTAGCGGACTGACTAACGGCCGCTTTACACGCTGCGACATCGCTCAAGCGATCTCGTTGGGGTCACGGAATTTGTGACGCACATCCGGTCGCTTTAGCGATGCCGTTGCGTGTGACACCTATGAGCGATTTTGCATCGTTGCAAAAACGTGCAAAATCGCTCATCGGTGACATGGGGGTCCATTCTCTAATATCGCTGCTGCAGCAGTAACGAAGTTGTTCCTCGTTCCTGCGGCAGCACACATCGGTACGTGTGACACCGCAGGAACGAGGAACCTCTCCTTACCTGCCTCCCCCGTGCGGAAGGAAGGAGGTGGGCGGGATGTTCGTCCCGCTCATCTCTGCCCCTCTGCTTCTATTGGGCGGCGGTTCAGTGACGCAGCTGTGACGTCGCTGTGACGCTGAACGAACCGCCCCCCTTGTACCGATATCGCAGCGTGTAAAGTGGCCTTTAGGCTCTGTTTACATCTGCATATATGGTATTCATCATATCCATCATAAATGCAAACCCTAAATCAGGGGTGGGGAACCTCCGGCCCATGGGCCGCATGCGGCCCGCCATGACCTTTTATGCGGCCCCCAGGTAGATTCCCGGGGGTGGCAGTGCTCGGCCACTGCCGTGGTCTTACCGGGCGCCGGCCCTTTAAGGCTTCACATGCGCTGCTTGCGCGCACCAATGAGCACTTTCCCTGGCAGGTGCCAGCGTGCTCAGGACTAACTTTGTGGGCGGGTTTAGCGATCTGCGCTTCCGTCCCACAGCAGCTTTACCGTTTCCTGCATTGTGCCGCCCGCTCTCCACCCCTTCTCCCATGCAGCGTGCCTCAATCAGTGCTGTCGCTCCCTGGCGCTGTGTGCCGCCCGCTCTCTGCCCCTTCTCCGGTGCAGCGTGCAGCTCCACGTGCTGTGTGCTGCTGCTCCCCGGCGCTGTGTGCCGCCCGCTCTCTGCCCCTTCTCCGGTGCAGCGTGCAGCTCCACGTGCTGTGTGCTGCCGCTCCCCGGCGCTGTGTGCCGCCCGCTCTCTGCCCTTTCTCCGGTGCAGCGTGCAGCTCCATGTGCTGTGTGCTGCTGCTCCGCCCGCTCTCTGCTCCTTCTCCGGTGCAGCGTGCAGCTACACGTGCTGTGTGCCGCCCGCTCTCTGCCCCTTCTCCGGTGCAGCATGCAGGTCCACGTGCTGTGTGCCGCCCGCTCTCTGCCCCTTCTCCAGTGCAGCGTGCCCCCTGCAGTGCTGTGTGCAGACTCCCCAGCGATGTGGATCACCCCCACTGTTGAGTTCTCTCCAGTGCTCCTTACCACCCCAAGTGCAGTGTACACCCTAGTGAAGTCTGTGTGCCCCCCCCTTAGTGATGTCTGTGTGCCCCCCCCTTAGTGATGTCTGTGTGCCCCTCTTAGTGATGTCTGTGTGCCCCCCCTTAGTGATGTCTGTGTGCCCCCCACTTAGTGATGTCCGTGCCCCTCCTAGTGCTCTCTGTGTCGCCCTAGTGATGTGTGTGCCCCCCCAGTGCCGTCTGTGCCCCACATCAATGCTTATGCCTCCCTGTGACCTAGTAATGTGTGTTCCCCAGCATCTCCTGTTATGTATATGCTCCCAGCCCCTCCTGTCATGGATATGCCCCAGCGTCTCCTGTGATGTGTATGCCCCAACCCCTCCTGTGATATATACGTCACACACTGGGGTATATACATCACATTGGAGATGCTGGGGGCTGTACATATGACAGGAGGGGCTGGGGGCATATACCTCACAGGAGAGGCTGTGCGCATATACCTCACAGGAGGGGCTGTGCGCATATACAGTCATGGCCAAAATTTTGAGAATGCTACAAATATTAATTTTTACAAAGTCTACTGCTTAAGTTTTTCTAATGGCAATTTGCATATACTCCAGAATGTCATAAAGAGTGATCAACTTAACAGCAATTACTTGCAAAGTCAATATTGGCTAAGAAAATGAACTTCAACCCCCAAAACACATTTCAACATCATTGCATTCCTGCCTTAAAAGGAGCAGCTAACATTGTTTTAGTGATTATTCCATTAACACAGGTGTGGGTGTTGATGAGGACAGGGCTGGCGATCAATCAGTCATGATTAAGTAAGAATGACACCACTGGACACTTTAAAAGAAGGCCGGTGCTTGGTATCATTGTTTCTCTTCAGTTAACCATGGTTATCTCTAAAGAAACACGTGCAGCCATTATTGCTCTGCACAAAAATGGCCTAACAGGGAAGAGTATCGCAGCTACAAAGATTGCACCTCAGTCAACAATCTATCGCATCATCAAGAACTTCAAGGAGAGAGCTTCCATTGTTGCCAAAAAGGCTCCAGGGCGCCCAAGAAGGACCAGCAAACGCCAGGACCGTATCTTAAAACTGTTTCAGCTGCGGGATCAGACTACCAGCAGTGCCGAGCTAGCTCAGCAATGGCAGCAGGCTGGTGTGAGTGCTTCTGCACGCACTGTGAGGCGGAGACTGCTTGAGCAAGGCCTGGTTTCAAGGAGGGCAGCAAAGAAGCCACTTCTCGCCAGAAAAAAACATCAGGGACCGACTGATATTCTGCAAAAGGTACAGGGAGTGGACTGCTGAGGACTGGGGTAAAGTCATTTTCTCAGATGAATCCCCTTTTCGATTGTTTGGGACATCTGGAAAACAGCTTATTAGGAGAAGAAGAGGTGAGCGCTACCACCAGTCTTGTCTCATGCCAACTGTTAAGCATCCTGAAACGATTCATGTGTGGGGTTGCTTCTCAGCCAAGGGAATCGGCTCACTCACAGTCTTGCCTAAAACACAGCCATGAAGAATGGTACCAGAATGTCCTCCAAGAGCTACTTCTCCCAACTGTCCAAGAGCAGTTTGGAGCCCAACAATGCCTTTTCCAGCATGATGGAGCACCTTGCCATAAAGCAAAGGTGATCACTAAATGGCTCATGGAACAAAACATAGAGATTTTGGGTCCATGGCCTGGAAACTCCCCAGATCTTAATCCCATTGAGAACTTGTGGGCAATCATCAAGAGACGAGTGGACATACAAAAACCAACAAATTCGGGCAAAATGCAAACATTGCTTATGCAAGAATGAATAGCTATCAGTCAGGATTTGATCCAGAAGTTGATTGAGAGCATGCCAGGGAGAATTGCAGAGGTCCTGAAGAAGAAGGGTCAACACTGCAAATATTGACTTGCTGCATTAACTCCTTCTGTCAATATAACCTTTTGGTACTCATAATATGATTGCAATTATATTTCTGTATGTGATGTAAACATCAGACAAACACAATTAAAAACCAGAGGGCAACAGATAATGTGAAAATATAATTTTGGTGTCATTCTCAAAACATTTGGCCATGACTGTACATCAAAGGAGAGGCTGAAAGCATATATATCACAGGAGGGGGCTGGGGGCATATACATGTCCCAGCCGCTCGTGTGATGTATGTGCCCCCAGTGTCTTCTGTGATGTAGGTGTCTCCTGTGATTTATATACAGCAGTCCCAGCGTCTCCTATATGATGTATATGCCAACAGCCCCTTTAGTGATGTATGTGTCTCCTGTGATTTATATACACCAGTCCCTGTGTCTGTTGTGTGATTATATAGTCTACCAATCTTATTATCACAAAGAGTTGCCTGCGCTCCAGACCGTGACAAACCTAGAAAAGAGAGAAGCAACATAAGTATCGCCGAACATCACAGCCGCACAAAACAGAAGCCGCTCCGGCCACCACAATAGGGGTGAGTTAACTAACTGTTTGACCAAATATAGTTGGTTCATTTTCACATTGATAATTTTGTGCGGCCCCCGAAGGTTGGAAGAAATTTCCAAATGGCCCCCGGCAGCAAAAAGGTTCCCCACCCCTGCCCTAAATGGAACAACTGGGGAATAATCTCAATTTTTCCTCATCAAATACAATGGAATTTAGATTGTGAGCCCCAATAAGGATAGTGAAGATCACATCTGTAAAGTGCTGTGGAATTAATAGAGCTGTATAAGTGAGTAAAATAACTAAGTAAAGTACAACCTAAGGTAAAGGGAATCTGTCAGCAGGTTTTTAATATGTAATCTGAGAGCAAAATGATGTATGAGCAGAGACCCTGATTACACTGCTGTCACTTTCACTTACTGGGCTGTGTTTTCCTGTTTCAATAAAATCATTGTTTTATCAGCAGGTGACTATCAATACAGGACGAGGTAACTCATGCCTCCTAGTTTTTCTGCTCTGTGTAACCATGGCCTCATCATTGATTAGCAGCTTTGTGTCAATTTACCGTGTACATAGAGCACTGCTAGATATGTGTGACGCCCCCGTGCCAGCAGCCGTCGCTGCTCGGATCTAGACCCTCTGCATTGCTCGAGGGATCCTCCGGATCCGGGGGTCACGGGGACACGCCGAATGAAAAGGGGGACGTAGTTGTATGGCCTTGACCGTATTGGTTTGTGACGCCACTCACGGTGTGTGGTGAAGTGGGATACCACCGCTGCTGTTGTGGGATACCCGGGGGGAGATGTAATGGCAGCCGGATGTGAACCCCTCCGTGGGTAGGGATGGTTGCCCCGGGGCCCAGTGTCTCTGTGCAGGGTATGGCGATGGCAGGGGCCTGCGTGCCCGGACGTACCTGGGGATTTACTCACAAGTAAATGAATCACACGAGTCTTTTGGTAAACCAAGGTGCTGGTGGCCGGCCGCCGTGGCCAGTTGTACTCTGGTCCCCCACCTGGGCTGGTGGTCGCCGTCTCTTCCTCTGCACTGGTTGTAGTTGTGTGTTTGGACTTCCCGGTGTGGACAACGGGACTCTGCTCCTGGCTTTCTGTGTGCCTGAGGAGTTGTGCCCGCTGACCCGTGGTATCTATGGGCCCTGGCGGTCGCCCTATCCCTCTCTGTGGGTGGTTGTCTGCTTTTGGGACTTTGGTTGGGACAAGACCTGTAATCCTGCCCTCAATCGGTTAATTAGCTAGGCCGTTGGTTCCGGTCCTGGCTTCAGGGTCCGAGTAGCCCCTCTGTGCACGGTTTCCGGTCGGGTCTCCGGTGTCGGTACTGGTGGGCTCCAACCCTGCTCCGGTCCTCCTCGGATCTGCCGAGCCGTCTTCCCGTCTCCTGCTGACGGAGACCATCGTCTGCCACCTAGCCAAGGTGCCAGGGCTCGGACCCTGGCACCCTTCAACTTGAACTTCTCCTCCGCTGGAGCTACACCTAGCTCCAGCCCACACTCCTCTCAATTTTAACTATGACTTCATCTGTTTGTTTTCCCGCCCCAGGCTCTCTAGACCCCTAGGTGGGGGTTTCCTAACCGCCTGGTCCCGCCCACTGGTGTGACTAGGGTTTCAGGTCGGCTGTATGTGACCTAGGTGAGGGATGGTGTTGTGCGGGGTCCTAATGTGTGACTACCTGGTTTTGCCAAGACGTCACATTTGCAGGAGAGAAAATGGTAATTGTATTAAAATGACACCATGCAGACTTAAAAGACAAATTTTTGGAGTCTATGTAATCTGAGAGCCACTACATCATGCTGCTTTCAGATTACAAAGCAAAATCTTGTAGTCTATGAGCACTCCTGAAGTCCAAAAAAAGGATTGGACATGTTGGATTTCAACATGTCCCACCTTTTGTTTTATCTGAAGAAAAAAATAGATATTACCATCTCCTTGTTGAGATAGTCATGCGTGTTCATGGTTAAGTTGGGAGAAATAACTGTTGACTGGACAAGTGTAAGTTAAGCCTGCTTTACACGTTGCAATTAGTTGTACAATCGCATTTGCGATGTGACACGCCCAGGTTCCATACGGGATCTTATGAGATTGCACGTAGGTCGTTCATTTGCTGTCACACGTGCATTAGTAGTCTATGTTAAATTGATCAATTTTGTGTGCGATCCTTTAGATCATGTGTTCTGTGATGTATGCATTGGGCACCCATTTTTTTTTTTTTTATTTATTGACTTGCCAAGCGTGTGTAATCTGTAGGGATGCGTTTTTACTATGTCATCTGCCATTCAGCTCTGCTACATGGCCGCTAACAGCAGACACAGACAGCCATGTAGCAGAGCTGAATGGCAGATGACAGCAGACACAGAAAGAGCCGCACTGTCAGAATGAACTCGGGTGAACTTCACCCGACTTCATGGTCATGCTGCGGCTCTGTCTGTGTCGCGCCCTGATTAGCGGTTACCAGTGAAGGACTCACCGGTGACCGCTAAACTCCTGAGTAACTGAATTGAGCAGCCCTCTCTCATATACTCACTGATGCCCGATCCCCGGCGCGGCGCTGCACGGCATTCACACTGCTCCGGCGGCTTTTACTATTTTGAAAAAGCCGGCCGCCCATTAAACAATCTCGTATTCCCTGCTTACCCCGCCCACAGGCGCCTATGATTGGTTGCAGAGAGACACGCCCCCACGCTGAGTGACAGGTGTCACACTGCACCCAATCACAGAAGCCGGTGGGCGTGTCTATACTGTGCAGTGAAATAAATAATTAAATAATTAAAAAAAACGGCGTGCGTTCCCCCCCAATTTTAAAACCAGCCAGATAAAGCCATACGGCTGAAGGCTGGTATTCTCAGGATGGGGAGCTCCACGTTATGAGGAGCCCCCCAGCCTAACAATATCAGCCAACAGCCGCCCAGAATTGCCGCATACATTATATGCGACAGTTCTGGGACTGTACCCGGCTCTTCCCGATTTGCCCTGGTGCGTTGGCAAATCGGGATAATAAGGAGTTATTGGCAGCCCATAGCTGCCAATAAGTCCTAGATTAAACATGTCAGGCGTCTATGAGACACCTTCCATGATTAATCTGTAAATTACAGTAAATAAACACACACACCCGAAAAATCCTTTATTAGAAATAAAAAACACAAACATATACCCTGGTTAACCACTTTAATCAGCCCAAAAAAGCCCTCCATGTCCGGCGGAATCCAGGATGCTCCAGCTTCGCTTCCAGCACTGCTGCATGGATGTGACCGGAGCTGCAGCAGACACAGCCGCTCCTGTCACCTCCACACAGCAACTGAAGACAGCCGCGCGATCAGCTGAGCTGTCACTGAGGTTACCCGCGGCCACCGCTGTATCCAGTGACAGCGGGTAACCTCAGTGACAGCTCAGCTGATCGCACGGCTGTCTTCAGTTGCTGTGTGGAGGTGACAGGAGCGGCTGTGTCTGCTGCAGCTCCGGTCACATCCATGCAGCAGCGCTGGAAGCGAAGCTGGAGCATCCTGGATTCCGCCGGACATGGAGGGCTTTTTTGGGCTGATTAAAGTGGTTAACCAGGGTATATGTTTGTGTTTTTTATTTCTAATAAAGGATTTTTCAGGTGTGTGTGTTTATTTACTGTAATTTACAGATTAATCATGGAAGGTGTCTCATAGACGCCTGACATGTTTAATCTAGGACTTATTGGCAGCTATGGGCTGCCAATAACTCCTTATTACCCCGATTTGCCAACGCACCAGGGCAAATCGGGAAGAGCCGGGTACAGTCCCAGAACTGTCGCATATAATGTATGCGGCAATTCTGGGCGGCTGTTGGCTGATATTGTTAGGCTGGGGGGCTCCCCATAACGTGGAGCTCCCCATCCTGAGAATACCAGCCTTCAGCCGTATGGCTTTATCTGGTTGGTTTTAAAATTGGGGGGGAACGCACGCCGTTTTTTTTAATTATTTAATTATTTATTTCACTGCACAGTATAGACACGCCCACCAGCTTCTGTGATTGGGTGCAGTGTGACACCAGTCACTCAGCGTGGGGGCGTGTCTCACTGTAACCAATCATAGGCGCCGGTGGGCAGGGAAAGCAGGGAATACGAGATTGTTTAATGGGCGGCCGGCTTTTTCAAAACAGTAAATGCTGCCGGAGCAGTGTGAATGCCATGCAGTGCCGCGCCGGAGATCGGGGATCGGTGAGTATGAGAGAGGGGGATAGACTGACATGGACAGAGAGTGAGGGACAGAGATAGTGACTGACTGACAGAGATTACTGAATGACAGACATTGTGAGGCGCTTCAGAACGCAGCTTTTCAGCTGTGCTCTGAAGCGGACCTTTTTTAAGCTGCGGTGCAGAGCGCACACCTGCGCACATAGCCTCAGACATCAAAATCGTATGAGGGATGTCACACGTTACAATTGACTAGGTTCGTGCAACAAAACGCTCAATTCTAGACAAAGATACGATGTGTTTGCGATCAACGGTTTTGCGTTCAATCCTGATTGCACTTAGGTGTCACACGCAGATACCTCACAAACGATGCCGGATGTGCGTCAGTTACAACTTGACCCCAACGACGGATTGTGAGATATATTGAAGCGTGTGTTGGGGGCTTTAGATAAAGGGGTTGTCTGCTGTGGACAATCATTACTTGGTAGATTTTCTTGACAATAAACTTATTACAAAGTGTCCTACTGTGAAAAGTGAAGTTAGTGTGTCATTTCCCCGCAGCACCATCACATGGGATATTAAGCATCACCCAGTTCTAATCAATGGGCTGTCTGTGCAATGCAGAACAGTTCCTCCACAGAAAAAGAGAGAGAGAGGGTCTTTGTAACTGCTCATCAAGCAGAAGACCGGGAGATTCAGACCCTGGACATAGGGCCTCCTCTACTAATTCAGAATTCCTTAACAGTGTATTTGAACACGTTTTTTTCTAAACTGGACAAGTCCTTTAACTAGCTTAGACCGCTCTGGTTATCAACCATTTTAGTACATGGATCATTTATTTCTTTTGTAAATTAGGGTGCTGAAACAGCGCCGCTTAAAGGGGGTAGTGACTATCAAACACAAATATAAATTCTGTTTTACGCTTTCTGTTTGTGATAAAAAAAAATAATTTGAAGTCGCAAAAATGTTCATATATATGTTATTGGATAGGTCACACTGTATACCGGATTTCTTATATTGGAGGTGACCACGCTAATGCTTGAACCTCCCCGCTGTGAAATGTGACTGAGATTCATTCTTATGTAATACTGTAAAAGGAATTTTATAACGGATCTTTATTATCCCACTATCATGTACTTCCATAAATCTAAAATGGATAACATCAATCAGGGGAAAAGTTATATTTTTGTCTAAATCAGAATACCTTCTTTCATTAACCTCTGTAAAGTGAACCTGTGCAGTTCTGGGCGCATATTGCTAATCCCTGCCTAACCGTCCCTGTATACACTAGCATAGAAAAAGAGAGCCTTAGAAAAAGGATTTGTAAAGATCTTTTGTCTTATGCTAATGAGCATGGGGACTAGTCCCAAGGGCGTTATATCCCCCGACTAGTCCTCCCTCTTAGTACACTTCGGTGGGTGTGCTATCATGCTAACATGCTATTCAATTCAGCATCACCAGAAGTGATGCGCATACCTGTGTTCACTGTGACCAATCTTCTAAATGCCAGGCACTTCCGGTCATGCGCAGTATGAAGCCGGGTGTATGCATCTCAACTTCAGAGAGGTCTACTGAACATGACTGGAAGTGCCCGGCATTCAGAAAAGCGGTCACAGCAACACAAATACGCGCGTCACCGCTGGTGATGCTGAATTGAATAACATGTTAGCACGCCCCTGTGGGAGTGTTAAAATGCTAAGAGGGCGGACTAGTCGGGGGATATAACGCCCTTGGAACTAGTCCCTGCACTCATTAATATAACATAAAAGGACCCAGTTAGAAGGGAAGACAGCACGCTGCAGTGACAGGGACAGGTCACTGGCAGAGCTGATGTGGTTGTGCTAGAACCCGGCAGTTCTGCTATGCTGGCAGACACCAGGTGTGAGTGTTAGGTCCTATAGAATCATCAGTGGTGCCCATTGATTTTGTACACCACATATCCGTCATTTTGTGCTTTGAAGTCAGCGAGATAGAAGACAGAAGCAATAGTAAACCGCTTCTGCTTTCTCCCCAAGGTCACCGGCTGTGTCTGATAGCAAGGAGCTTTGGCGATTTGCCATACAGTTATAATAGCACAGAGTTAATTGAAGGCACTTGGTTGTTATGAGGTTAAATAACTGTTTCAGAAAACACAAAAATTCTGACATTTTTTTTTGGATTTCACCATGAACTTTAATTTCCATTTTAACTTTTTTTTTTTGCAGGTCAATATCATTACGGGAAAAAAACAATTAAGTAATTTATCTTTTATTACTGTTATACAAGAACAATCTTTGATTTAACAAGTGAAGAGAGCTATAACTGTTTATTTCACTGTAGACAGAATACTGACCAACATACTACCATATGATAGTGGCCTTAACAGCCAAATCTCCACCACATAGTACTGACTATACAGCTGGAAATATTGTTCTCATGGATTCCGGCCCTAAGGAGAATGCAATACAAGATTGCTGTATTCAGTGGAAAGAATGTCTTGGCACTAGCCGTGTCATATTATCATGAGCACATGCATATACCATCTGAATATGTGCTTATTTTTAGACACATGATTGACACATTGGGTTTAGCTACTATGTTGTTTACTGGCTTATTAGCAAGTAATATTCTTGACTTTATCTTATTTGAAAACAGGAATAATATTTAAATACACAATATTTTAACATTTATTAATGTTCATTATTAGATATAATTTTATATAGCTATAATTGCATAAACAGTTAATTAATGTTGTAACAACATTCCTGATTTTGCATTACACTGTCATGTCTTTCAACCCAAAGTGCATTAAGATGCGCTACAGGCGTTCAACACATTTTTTTCAGGAACAAGAAGTTCTAAAGATTATATTAATATTATTATTATTATAAAGACGGTGGAGTATTTGATAAGCCCAAACGAGGTGAAGCAGTAAATCAATGATGTACCCTATTAAATATAATTAAACAATTTGTAACGAAAATTAGGGTACACTACACGATAAGTCCAAAAATCTATGCAAAACCAGGATACAGAAGTGATGGTACAGATGAAAATGCATAGTGAACATATCCTAAAAACTTAGAAAAAGTAAAAAAAAATTGGTCAATACCCACAAGGTGGTGCCTAAGTGATATGAGACCAAAGTCACTCAATATATAGGTCCACACAAGCAGTGTAGAGAGTAAAACAAGGATAGCCCCAGAGGAAGCCATAGCGAAACGAGCATCGGGGCGTGTATTTACATCCAGGCACTTTGCACTTTAATTATGGGTAAGACATTCACTACTCTTGACTTGTATCCATCTAATATTTACCTAGTACTTTTAATATGTCCTGCTTTGTTCTCTACACTGCTTGTGTGCCCCTATACATTTGTCACGGCCGGGCGGTCGGGCAGACCCAGGAGGTGGATCCACTGGACCGAACTCTCTGAGATGGTGGTAGGGAGTCCGGCAGCTGAAGCACTGATGGGCAGTAGAACAGTCCGTGCAAGTGAAGGCAGCGGAGGAGTCCCAGGGACCACGGAGTCACAGAAGGTGGTCTTGGTGACGTAGCTCAGGTTCGGAGGCCGAGGTGATATCAGGCGGGGTCCGGAACCTCTGGAGCAAGATGACGGGTCACCGCAGGGATCCGGGATGGTACGGACTGTCAGATGGCAGACGGACAGCGTGCGGGGATCAGGACACGGCAGACTGGATGGCGAAGCAGGCACGGCTCTACAAAGAGAGATAGGTGAGTACGAGCACAGTAACACCAGGAGACCTGACTCCTAGCTCAGGGAACACGAAGATCAGGCCCCGCCCCCTTGGACAATGACCCCTTATATACCCTGTACCTGTGCAACCTCATTTCCTGTTAATGGACGCTGGCCCTTTAAGAAAGGGTCAGTGACCGCGCGCGCGCCCTAATGCGCATGCGCGCCGCCCGGGTGCCAGAAGCCAGGGAAGGAGGCTGCGAGGAGGACGCAGGGGAGCCGGCCAGGTCCAGGGAAGCTGTCGGGCGCCGGGATCGGGGGCCCGGAGCCCTGGGACGGACGGAATCCGGTGACTGGGGAGCGGAGAGCGTGGCAGGTGAGCCGGGGAACGGGGGTGAGGACCCGGGGAGCGTGACAGTACCCCCCCCCCACGCCCCCCTCCCCGCAACCGGGACATGAAGGCACGGATAAGAGGAGTGCCCACGTTCTCCCTGGGCTCCCAAGACCTATCCTCAGGACCATACCCCTCCCAGTCCACCAGGAAGAACTGTCGACCTCGTACGGTCTTCATGGCCACGATATCCCTTACCGCATAGATGTCATCATCGGCAATAGGAGGAGGGGCCGGACTGGCAGCAGCGGAGAAGGGACCAAGGACAACCGGCTTGAGCAGGGAGACGTGGAAGGAGTTGGGTATCCTCATCGTGGCCGGGAGCTGTAGCTTGTAGGATACCTCATTGATCTTGCTGAGGACCTTAAACGGCCCGATGTAGCGAGGACCCAGCTTGTAGGAAGGTATCTTCAATCGGATGTACTGGGAAGCAAGCCAGACCAGGTCACCAGGAGAGAAACACGGAGGATCCAGACGTCTCTTGTCAGCGTGTTTCTTCATCCGCTGGGAAGCGCGCCCAAGGGACGCTTTGACAGAGTCCCAAATGGTAGCAAAGTCACGAACTGCAGAATCAGCAGCCGGAACATCCGATGAAGGGGATATAGGCAACGGGACGGAGGGTTGAAGTCCGTAAACTACATGGAAGGGAGATTTGGAGGACGACTCACTGATGTGGTGGTTATGTGAGAATTCAGCCCAAGGTAGAAGCGTGGACCAGTCGTCGTGATGGGCGTTGACGTAATGACGTAAGAAGGAGGTCAAGATTTGATTGACCCTCTCCACTTGGCCATTAGACTGAGGATGGTAAGCAGAAGAAAAGTCCAGAGTCACACCCAGATGTTTGCAGAGCGCCCTCCAGAAGCGGGAGGTAAACTGAGTTCCTCGGTCGGACACGATGTGGGATGGGAAACCATGCAAGCGGAAGATGTGTTGTATATAGGCTTCCGCGAGTTCCTGAGCAGAGGGCAGTCCAGCCATAGGGACGAAGTGAGCCATTTTGGAGAACCGGTCCACCACGACCCATATGACTGTGTGTCCAGAGGATAATGGCAAGTCCGTAATAAAATCCATCGCTATGTGTTGCCACGGAATTGTGGGTATCGGCAGAGGCAGAAGACGGCCATAGGGCAGGTGTTTGGGCGTCTTGTTCCTGGCACAAGAGGAGCAGGCAGAGACAAAAGCAGCGACGTCCGTGCGAAGGGATGGCCACCAATAATGGCGTACAATCGCACCCCATGTTCTCTTCTGGCCTGCATGACCGGCTGTTTTCGAGGCATGACCCCAGTGTAACACCTTTTGCCTGTCAGTCTCAGAGACATAGGTCTTTCCGGGCGGTATCTGGGCCAGGGTGACAGGGGCCACCGGAATAATCTTGCTAGGAGGGATGATAGGCTGGGTAGCCTCTTCCTCCTGCTCCATGGGCATGAAAGACCTAGACAAGGCATCCGCACGTACATTCTTGTCTGCGGGTCGGAAATGGAGCTGGAAGTCGAACCTGGCAAAGAATAAGGACCACCTGGCTTGCCGTGGGTTCAGTCGCTGAGCGGACCGTAGGTATTCCAGGTTCTTGTGGTCCGTGTAGATAATCACGGGGTACACTGCTCCTTCCAGGAGGTAGCGCCATTCCTCCAGAGCCAGTTTGACCGCCAATAGTTCTCGGTCACCGATGGTGTAATTACGTTCAGGTGCAGAGAAGCTCTTGGAGAAGAAACCGCATGTAACCATCTTCCCGGAGGAGGACTTTTGCATGAGCACTGCTCCGGCTCCCGAGGAGGAGGCATCCACCTCCAAGGTGAACTGGCGGTTTAACTCCGGACGGTGGAGTACAGGAGCGGAGGCAAATGCTCGCTTCAGTGAGCAAAACGCGGCGTCGGCCGCAGGTGACCAGTCCTTTGGATTAGCCTCCTTTTTGGTCAAAGCGGAGAGAGGAGCAGTCAGGGCAGAGAAGTGAGGGATGAACTGGCGGTAGTAGTTGGCAAATCCCAGGAACCGTTGGATTGCCTTTAGTCCAGAAGGGGGAGGCCAGTTGAGTATGGAGGACACCTTCTTAGGATCCATTTGCAGTCCAGTACCCGAGATGATGTATCCCAGGAAAGGGAGAGAAGACTGCTCAAAGACACACTTCTCATATTTGGCGTATAGACGATTCTCTCTCAGTCGTTGTAGGACCAGCTGGACGTTCTCTCTGTGGGTCTGGAGGTCCGGAGAGTAGATAAGGATGTCATCCAGATACACTACTACACAGACGTAGAGGAGGTCCCGGAAGATGTCGTTCACCAATTCTTGGAAGACTGCTGGTGCATTACATAGGCCGAAGGGCATCACGCAGTATTCATAGTGCCCATCGCGAGTATTAAACGCGGTCTTCCATTCGTCCCCAGAGCGGATACGAACTAGGTTGTAAGCACCCCGAAGATCCAGTTTGGTGAACACACGGGCTCCTCTGAGCCGGTCGAACAATTCGGGGATGAGCGGCAGAGGGTACTTGTTCTTTACGGTGATCTGATTCAGACCCCGGTAGTCGATGCAGGGGCGTAGGTCACCCTCTTTCTTCTTAACGAAGAAGAAGCCCGCTCCCGCAGGAGAGGAGGATCTCCGGATGAATCCCTTAGCCAGGCTCTCTGTGATGTAGGTAGACATGGCCCTGGTTTCGGCTGGGGACAACGGATATATCCGTCCTCGAGGTGGTGTTGTTCCTGGGAGCAGGTCGATGGCACAATCGTAGGGACGGTGTGGCGGGAGTACCTCAGACTCCTTCTTGTCAAAAACGTCTGCGAAGGACCAATAGGCCGAGGGCAGTTCCGGTAGGTTCTCTGGAACCGGAGGTCGTCGGATGTGTGGTATGGACTTCAGACACTTCTCATGACAAGAAGGGCCCCATCGGGTGATTTCGCCAGTACCCCAGCTGACTGAGGGTTCGTGTGTCCGCAACCAGGGAAGTCCCAGCAGGATTTGATGGGACATGTGTGGAAGGACGTAGAGAGAGATGTTCTCGGTGTGCAGGGCACCGATACGTAGTTCGACCGGTCTGGTGACCCAGGAGATGGTATCAGAGAGGGGTCTCCCATCCACAGAGGCTATCACGAGGGGTTTGTCAAGTGGAGTAACAGGCAGCTGGTACTTGTCCACCGTGGCCTGCTGAATGAAATTGCCTGCTGCCCCGGAATCGAGGTATGCCTCAGCCGTGAACCGTGTCTCTCCCGTTGACACTTGCACAGTCCACATAACCGGGTCTGAGAGAGTCCCAGCACCTAGGGTGGCCTCTCCTACCAACCCTAGGCTTTGGAGTTTCCCGGCCTCTCTGGACAGGCGCGTAGCAGGTGTGTGCCCTCTCCGCAGTAAAAGCAGAGGCCCTTGGCGAGCCGCTCTGCTCGACGCTGTTCAGACTGTCGTACTCGGTCAATCTGCATGGGCTCGTGGACGGGAATCCCAGCTGTTGATGACTGAGGTGCGGAGGGCTTCTGGGGAGGTGAGGAATGCCGTACCGGTCGTCTCTCACGAGACAGCTCTTTGGAGCGCTCCTGAAAACGAATGTCCACTCGAGTAGCCAGGACAATCAGGGCATCTAGGGTGGAGGGCAAGTCACGACCCGCCAACTCATCTTTGATGCGACTCGAGAGTCCCTCCCAGAAGGCGGCTGTCAAGGCCTCATTATTCCACCCGAGTTCAGAAGCCAAAGTGCGGAAACGGATGGCGTATTGGCCCACCGTCAGTGTTCCTTGACGTAGGCGGAGAAGTGATGAAGCAGACGCAGAGGCGCGTCCCGGCTCGTCAAAGGTACTGCGAAAGGCCTGCAGGAACTCTCGAAGGTTCTTGGTCACAGGGTCCTCCTTCTCCCACAAGGGGTTCATCCACGCCAGTGCCTCGCCCTCTAGGTGGGACATTATAAAGGCGACCTTGGCTTGGTCGGAGGCGAATAGATGTGGCAGCTGCGTGAAATGAAGGGAACATTGGTTGATGAAGCCCCTGCAGGTCTTGGGATCTCCAGAATAACGAGGTGGTGAAGCCAACCGGAGTTGGGAAGCACCCGACGAGGCTGCCACTGGTGCGGGAGCCGTGGATTGTCCATTGGAGGACCTGGGTGCCGCAGGCGTCATGGATGCTTGTAACGTGTACAGGCGGGTGTCCACGGAGGTCATAAATTGCAGCATGCGGGTCTGGACTTCACGCTGGCGTTGGAGTTCCTCTTGCAGGGCCAATAGTGCTGCAGCGGGATCCATGGCCTGATCTTACTGTCACGGCCGGGCGGTCGGGCAGACCCAGGAGGTGGATCCACTGGACCGAACTCTCTGAGATGGTGGTAGGGAGTCCGGCAGCTGAAGCACTGATGGGCAGTAGAACAGTCCGTGCAAGTGAAGGCAGCGGAGGAGTCCCAGGGACCACGGAGTCACAGAAGGTGGTCTTGGTGACGTAGCTCAGGTTCGGAGGCCGAGGTGATATCAGGCGGGGTCCGGAACCTCTGGAGCAAGATGACGGGTCACCGCAGGGATCCGGGATGGTACGGACTGTCAGATGGCAGACGGACAGCGTGCGGGGATCAGGACACGGCAGACTGGATGGCGAAGCAGGCACGGCTCTACAAAGAGAGATAGGTGAGTACGAGCACAGTAACACCAGGAGACCTGACTCCTAGCTCAGGGAACACGAAGATCAGGCCCCGCCCCCTTGGACAATGACCCCTTATATACCCTGTACCTGTGCAACCTCATTTCCTGTTAATGGACGCTGGCCCTTTAAGAAAGGGTCAGTGACCGCGCGCGCGCCCTAATGCGCATGCGCGCCGCCCGGGTGCCAGAAGCCAGGGAAGGAGGCTGCGAGGAGGACGCAGGGGAGCCGGCCAGGTCCAGGGAAGCTGTCGGGCGCCGGGATCGGGGGCCCGGAGCCCTGGGACGGACGGAATCCGGTGACTGGGGAGCGGAGAGCGTGGCAGGTGAGCCGGGGAACGGGGGTGAGGACCCGGGGAGCGTGACAACATTGAGTGACTTTGGTCTCATATCACTTGGGTGCCACCTTGTGGTTGTATTTTGTACTGAGCTTCTGCAGATGGCGTACAGTATATGTATATAGTTTTGATACTATTCTAATTAATGTCTGATGACATGCATGTATCTCAGTTCAATTGCCCCTTTTTTTTTTTTACGTTTTCTGAGTGTTTTTAGGATATGTTCACTAGGCATTTTTATCTATATCCTCATTTCTGTATCCTGGTTTTAAATATATTTTTTTACTTATCGTGTATTATACCCTATTTTTTGTTACAAATTTTTTCAATAAAGTTTTATTCATATTTAATAGGGTACATGATTGATTTACTGCTTCACGTCCTTTGGGCTTATCAAACACTCCATCCTCTTTTGAACTTCTTGATTTTCAGTTATTTGGGATTTTCCCTACACACATTGGATGAAAGTGTTTTTATTTGTTCCTTATTCCTCCAAATTTAAACGTTATTCAGCACCTGAACAGCAAACCTATACACGGAATTCCATAAGAAGTTTGTGTTTGAGTTCGAACACCCTAGTGTCCGGTACGAACCCTGAACTGTACAGTTCAGGTTCGCTCATCACTAACATGGACCCCATTGATCATTATGGGGCCTGTCTAGATTCCATTATATGTTAGGTTTTAGAACAGTAGAAAAAGATTCTGCATACAAATGGATAATTAAAGGGAACCTGTCAGGTGCAATATGCACCCAGAACCACGAGCAGTTTCTGCATGCATGTTGCTAATGCTTGCCTAATGTGGCGCCTCTGTGGCTTCAGTCGCCACAGAGTACTGCACCTCACTTAAGGTGCTGTACTCATCCTGGGTCCAGAGGAGGTCGGTACCAGTTTCACAATGCACGGGGGGGGGCAGCCACCCACTAGTGACAGGGAACCGGGGGAGGAGTGGCCACCAGGGGGAGTCAAGAGGTAACACTACAGTAAGGGAGTTCTCGGAGAGGAGAGGACGGGCTTCTTAGTAGCTCCTGTGGGACATAGGAGACTAAACGGTCGCCGAGGGGAGAGCTTCATTGCTCCCTCGGTACTGGTGCAGCTTAGTTTGCAGAGTCCTAGGGTGGAACAGAATTTACATTGTATCATCAGAATCTGCAGGACAGGGGCATTGTATGTCCCTCTGGCCACCACAAGATCCTGGAGCACAGTGGCACAAAGGGTCCGGAGTCGAGATCAAGGTCAGGCCCCACCACGGACCCGCTTCACCTGCACACGGGAAAGGAATTAACACTAACAGAACTGGGGTCCCCAAGTAGCTTCAGGCCACGGCGATCCATCCTTAATAGTTCAAAGAGGAAGGGCCCACAGACTACCATACCGGTTCTGACCTCCAAAGGATCCGGGATCAGCTGGGGTCCATTACAGCAGAGACTGGCACCCTGAGGGATCATTTGAACTGAGAGTAAAAAGACCTGGAACCACAGCAGCTGACTCAGCCTCTTATTGCCATCGCCCCGCACTCCGACGCCAACGGCCATTACAACCCTTATCATCCTCCCTGGGGCCTGCTCCACCTGTGGGGAGCCGTGCCATCCTTGCTGCGACACCACCAGCCCCAGAGGACTTCACCCACAGCGGTGGCTGCAGCCCCGAGCCGTGTGCTTATCTTGGCTGTGTATCAAAATAAGAGGGACCCTATGCGGCTTTTTTTTAATTATTGAAATAATTTTAAAAAACGGCGTACAGCTGGGGTCTAGTATTCTCAGGCTGTGGAGGTCCATGGTTATTGGGCCCTCCCCATTGTAATAATTATGTGGATACACTGGAGTGTAATCGCATGGAATATAATGAAACTGAGACAAGGGTTGGATGAATGCTCTGTTTTAAACAAACAATAAACACAGTGAAATTTAGGCAGAGACTAACAGAATACAACTACAAATAGAATGTAAATGCACCCGCACTATATGTAACTGTTCAGACAACAAATACAATAACAAGCACAGAAACCAAGACGCCAAAGTCCAGAATAGATATGAGTCCGCAACAAACTAGAGCATGAATGCCCAGAATATTGGAAGCATCGCAAGCAGAGGTGAAAAGTCCAGAGAAATAAATGCAGCAAACACGTGGATAAATTCCAGGGTAATATTGTAGCAAACAGGTAGTAAATGTCTAGGGAAATGTTCGTAGCAAACAGGTGGTGAATGTCCAGTTTTATGAGCACAGCAACAAATGGTGAAATGTCCAGGATATTATCAGCACAGCAGCAGGTAATAAATATACTACCTAGGAAAGAAGTAAGCCCCACAAAAGTCCAGCACACTGTCTGTGAAGAATGAGACCTGGATAAGAACAGTACTGAGGCAGAGCACAGGGTCAAGATGCAGCAGGCAGTCCAGAGCAAGCCAGAATGACTAGGAGCCAGTAGCACAAAATACTCAGGCAGGGAATGGACCCCAGATTGGGACTTAGGGGTACTTCACACACAGCGAGATCGCTACTGAGATCGCTGCTGAGTCACGTTTTTTGTGATCTCATTAGCGATCTCGCTGTGTGTGACACTGAGCAGCGATCTGGCCCCTGCTGTGAGATCGCTGCTCGTTACACACAGCCCTGGTTCGTTTTTTTATTGTTGCTCTCCCGCTGATAAGCACACATCGCTGTGTGTGACAGCGAGAGAGCAACAATCCTGAATGTCCAGGGAGCAGGAACCGGCGTCTGACAGCCTGCGGTAAGCTGTAACCAAGGTAAACATCGGGTAACCAAGGTGGTTACCCGATATTTACCTTCGTTACCAGCCTCCGCAGGTCTCACGCTGCCAGTGCCGGCTCCTGCTCCCTGCACACGCTAAGCGAAGCGGTGTGCGCTGGTAACTAAGGTAAACATCGGGTAACCATACGCGATGTTTACCTTAGTTACCAGTGTCCGCAGCTTCCAGACGCCGGCTCCGTGCAAGCGCAGCGTCGCTGCTGGCTGGGGGTGGTCACTGGTCGCTGGTGAGATCTGCCTGTTTGACAGCTCACTAGCGACCATGTAGCGACGCAGCAGCGATCCTGACCAGGTCAGATCGCTGGTGGGATCGCTGCTGCGTCGCTAAAGTGTGAAGGTACCCTTATAAGCAGGGCAGACAGGAAGTTCAAGGGCTGGACGAGGCAACAGACTCCATCTTGGACAAGGGCAAACAAACAACAAATTTCATGAAAAACCTGGAACCATACACCCAACCTAACAATAGCAGCTGCCTAGAATTGTCTCATCCATTAGGTGTGACAATTCCGGCACTTTTCCCGACTTAGCCTGATTGCCCTGGTGCGGTGGCAATCTGGGTAATATAAGGGGTTTATGACAGCTCACAGCTACCACTAAGCTCTCTATTAGTAATGAGAGGTGTCTATGAGCGTCCCCCCCCATTACTAATACTGTAAGTGAAAAGAAATAAATACAAACACTGAAAAAAATCCTTTATTTGAAATGAAAAATCAAAAAACACCCTCTTTCTCCAATTTATTAACCCCAAACACCCAGTTCCGACATAATCTACAACAATCCTGGATCTGCTACATACTGAAATCGCAGTGCGCAGGCACATTAGAAACATGACCACCTGTTGTGGCTTCAGGCAAAGACTGACTGAGTCGCAGCTGTGAGCGGTGACGTCACTTAGTTTTGTCTGAGATCACAGCTGGAGGTTCCCATCGTAACCCACCTGTGATCACAGGTAAACTGACCTCAGATGACCTCATTGAACTCAATGACCTCACTTCAGGTAAACTCATTCAGTTTAATGAGACTTGGATCTCCTGGCAAAAAAAATGCATCAAAATGCGCTGCAGTTTTGATGCGATATTTTTCCAGGATAGGCAGATTTGGTGCTGAAATTTATACACCAAATTCCTGCACCAAATCTGCATCTTCTGGCAAAAAAAACACATCTAAACACCATGCGGTTTTGATGCGACATTGATTTTTTTTTTTTTTTTGTCAGTAGATGCAGATTTGGTGCAGGAATTTGGTGCATATTAAATATCAGCGCCAAATCTGTATCTCTTGGCAAAAAACTGCACAAAAACAGTCTAGACTCTGTTTCAGTGCAGTTTTCTGGCAGGAGATGCAAATTTGGTGCAAAACTATTTACTCACAGCTCCCTTCTGTGGTGAGTATTCTCGCATCCTCTCTCTTGCAGGTGGGCTGAATTCCAACATTGAAAAGAGACTACAAGAATGTCAGCACTAGCTGGACCTTTCACTATTGGTGGGACAGTGCGTCATGTATGTTAAGGTCTTTTCCCTGCTAGTACTATAGCCCAGAAATGGCTCCACGACCCTCTGAAAGGCTATCAATCTGTGAATGTCAACTCTACTGGCAGTAAACAGATATTGAGAACATGTTACCAGGTTGGAAGACCCCACACTGCCATCTAACGCAGGCATGTCACCACTTTAGGCTGCTAAATTGATAGCATTGGCATCCTATCACTCGACCTGTGGAGTTTGTTCCATAAACTATAATTTACTCACATTCCTCATGCAGCATTTCTTCATGTTATTACCCACATAATCGTTCAGTATTAGAAGCACACTTCACAGAAGACTTTGTAAGAAACAATCTAATATTTAAAGCTGTTATGTATGTGTGTATGTGTGTATGTCCGCTAAAGGAATTTGCACCGTCGCATTTACAATCACGAAATTTTGCACAGACGCCCCACGTGACCCAGGGAACGTCATAGACTATGTTTTGATGGGAAAATTTAACCCCGCGCTTTACAGTTACTCTCCAAAATCCTACCTCCATTTAACTGAATGGAGGTGGGAGCTACTGGCTATTAATAGCAAATGTCAGTGGTTGCTAGAGGGACAAAATAAACTGTTAGTATAAGAAGCTTATGTGTGAGGTAATATGATGTCGGTGGAGAGATGGATAGAGAGAGAGACAGAAAGAGACAGACAGACAGCGACACACAGACAGAGACTGGGAGAGAGACAGAGAGACAGTTACTATCCCGGGCAATGCCCGGGTACTACAGCTAGAAATTTATTAAAGTCTAACTACAATTTGGTCAGAAGAGTGGTATCGATCTGCATTTTTACGTGCCTCAGTACTAGGACAGGAACCATACATGGCCCTTCAGGCTGCTTCATACGGTCCCCAGGCCCGTGCCCCTGTTAACTATTGCAGCGAGTGCATGGGCCGCAGCCATTGTCAGCGTTTTATGTCAGATAATTGTTTTGCCGACGCTGCGTGCTCAGAGTCAAGTGCTCTATGCTAAACTATTCCTCCAATGGAAACTGCATGACCTCAGCTGCTTACCTCTGATTGGTGGACGGCTATGGCTGCATTGGAAACGTTGTGCATAGAAAGCTTGACTCTGTGCGTGCAGTGGCGGCAAAACAATCTTCTGACATAAAGCACTGCCAGTGGCTGTGGCCCCTGCACCGGCCGCGATAGTCAACGGGGGCATGGGCCAGCAGACAGCAAGAAGCAGAGATGAGGCAGCCGAGGGAATGGGGCACAGGTGAGAAGAATGGTGTTTTTTCTTTTTTTTTTTTTGTGTGTATGTGAGAAACGGCACATTAAGGGACCAGTATGGGACATAACTACAAGCAGAGGACCAGGAAAGGGCACATTACTACAAGAAGAGAAGAAGAGGACCTGCATGGGCAGATTAGTAAAAGCGGACAGTGATGGGGCACATTACTACAGGATGGGCACATTACTATAGGATGGGGACAAGGTGGGCACACTACTATGGGATGGGAATAAGGCAGGGGACATTACTATAGGATGGAGACAAGGTGGGCACATTACTATGGGATGGGGATAAGGCTCATGACATTATAGGATTGGGACATTACTATAGGATGGGGACATTACAAGGATAGGCACAATACTATTGGATGGGGACATTACTATAGGATGGGGAAGAGATGGGCATATTACTATAGGATGAGGATATGACTATAGCATGGGGACAAGGTGGGCACATTACTATAGGACGGGGACATTACAAGGATGGGCACAATACTATTGGATGGGGACATTACAATAGAATGGGGACAAGGCTGGAGACATTACTATAGGATAGGGACAAGGTGGGCACATTACTATAGGATGGGGACAAGGTGGGCACATTACTATAGGATGGGGACAAGGTTGGCACATTACTATAGGATGGGGACAAGGTGGGCACATTACTATAGGATGGGCACATTACTATAGGATGGGAACAAGGTGGGCACATTACTATAGGATGGGGACATGGTTGGCACATTACTATAGGATGGGGACAAGGTGGGCACATTGCTACAGGATGGGCACATTACTATAGGATGGGAAAAAGGTGGGCACATTACTATAGGATAGGGACAAGGTGAGCATATTACTATAGGATGGGGACAAGGTGAGCACATTACTATAGGATGGGGACATTACTAGAATGGGCACAATACTATTGGATGGGGAGATTACTATAGAATGGGGACAAGGCTGGAGACATTACTATAGGATAGGGACAGGGTGGGAACATTACTATAGGATGGGGACAAGGTGAACACATTACTATAGAATGGGGACAAAGTGGGTACATTACTATAGGATAGGAACAAGGTGGGCACATTACTATAGGATGGGGACATTACTATAGGATGGGGGCAAGGTGGGCACATTACTATAGGATAGGGACAAGGTGGGAACATTACTATAGGATGGGGACAAGGTGGGCACATTACTATAGGGACAAGGTGGGCACATTACTATAGGATGGGGACAAGGTGAGCACATTACTATAGGATGGGGACAAGGTGAGCACATTACTATAGGATGGGGACATTACTATAGGATGGGGACAAGGTGAACACATTACTATAGGATGGGGACATTACAAGGATGGGCACAATACTATTGGATGGGGACATTACTATAGGATGGGGACAAGGAGGGGCACAATACTACATGATAGGGACATTACTACAAGGGGACAAAGATGGGAAACAGTACTGTAGGATGGGGATAAGGCTTGGGACATTACTATAGGATGGGGACATTACTATAGGATGGGGACAAGATGGGCACATTACTATAGGATGGGGACATTACTATAGGAGGAGCACATTACTATATAATGGGGACATTACTATAGGATGGGGACAGTACTACAGGATAGGGACAAGGATGGGGAACATTACTATAAGATGCGGACAAGGATGGACATATTACTACAGGATGGGCACATTACTATAGGATGGGGACAAGGCTGGGGACATTACTATAGGATGTGGTCAAGGATGAGGCACATTACTACAAGATGGGGGCAAGGATGGGGAACTATACTATAGGATGGGGACAAGGATGAGCACATTACTGTAGGATGGGGACTAGGATGGGGCACAATACTACAAGGGGACAAGGATGGGCACATTACAACAAAATGGGGAACATTACTAAAAGATGTTGGCCAAAATTACTATATGGTGCTAATTGTAAGACTATTAGTTACAAGAAAGGGATAAAATGTAAAAAATAAAATTCAAAATAAGGCATTTTTTTACCATCAAATTTTTTTTTATTTTTTTTTTATATTTAAACAAAGAATGTGCACATTCGTCATAATAAACAAGTGAAAAATGTTCAAAATCAGTAATCCAAAGGTGTGCAAAAAAAAATAAAAAAAAATATGGTACCAATAGAAATGTCACTTTGTCCTGCAAAGAATGAAGCCCCCAAAATTATTTTTCTTCCTCTGAGCCGAACCGAGTTTGAGATCCCTGCTGTAGAGGAATCCCACAAAATAAAATATATGATGGAGGCAGCCAGGTGCAAAATACTGATGAATATCCACTTGTCGTCAATAAGGGGGTGGATGCTTTGTAGTCTAAATGCACACAAATGAGACTTGTATGACGTAAGGGGAAACCTGAAAATAAGACCTACCCTGAAAGTAAGCCCTAGCATGATTTTTTAGGACTTTTTGAACATGCTAGAAATATAAGCCCTACTCCAAAAATAAGCCCTAGCTACAGTTCATAAAAAAATAATTAAAATTGTTTCCACACAGCTATACATGTACAGTACAGACCAAAAGTTTGGACACACCTTCACATCTCTAGAACAACTGTTAAGAGGAGACTTTGTGCAGCAGGCCTTCATGGCAAAATAGCTGCTAGAAAACCACTGCTAAGGACAGGCAACAAGCAGAAGAGACTTGTTCGGGCTAAAGAACACAAGGAACATGGACATTAGACCAGTGGAAATCTGTGCTTTGGTCTGATGAGTCTAAATTTGAGATCTTTGGATCCAACCACCGTGTCTTTGTAGAAAAGGTGAACGGATGGACTCTACATGCCTGGTTCCCACCGTGAAGCATAGAGGAGGAGGTGTGACGGTGTGGGGGTGCTTTGCTGGTGACATTGTTGGGGATTTATTCAAAATTGAAGGCATACATAACCAGCATGCCTACCACAGCATCTTGCAGCGGCATGCTATTCCATCCAGTTTGTGTTTACTTGGACCATTGTCAAGTTCCGAATGACGATGATGATGAGACTCAAAGGATCTCTCGATATCCGGCTGCTGCTTCTAATTAAAAATGTCATGTGTGCACACGAGAATGAAAAATAACTGGACAGCAAGTCAGTTACATCTATCTCCATGACTGGCTCTTGACCAAGTGCTTTATTATTTGAAAAAACTCTAAACCGAGCAGTAAGAGGGTGTAAACAAAAGTTTTAGTCCAATCAAATATCGGAGGGCAGGGCTTCATGACGTAGAGAAATCTGCACATCCTCCTTGGATTGGTCAGTCCAGACTTCAGGAATTTCCTTTGTCCATCTGTCTTGGGTGTAAAACAGGAAATAGCAGCCATGTTTACAATTACATGTGCTGGTATATACTGTGTCTAAGGAAAATACACTGAATATGCAATATACATATATACAGTTAGGTCCAGAAATATTTGGACAGTGACACAATTTTCGCGAGTTGGGCTCTGCATGCCACCACATTGGATTTGAAATGAAACCTCTACAACAGAATTCAAGTGCAGATTGTAACGTTTAATTTGAAGGTTTGAACAAAAATATCTGATAGAAATTGTAGGAATTGTACACATTTCTTTACAAACACTCCACATTTTAGGAGGTCAAAAGTAATTGGACAAATAATCCAAACCCAAACAAAATATTTTTATTTTCAATATTTTGTTGCGAATCCTTTGGGGGCAATCACTGCTTTAAGTCTGGAACCCATGGACATCACCAAACGCTGGGTTTCCTCCTTTTTAATGCTTTGCCAGGCCTTTACAGCCGCAGCCTTCAGGTCTTGCTTGTTTGTGGGTCGTTCCGTCTTAAGTCTGGATTTGAGCAAGTGAAATGCATGCTCAATTGGGTTAAGATCTGGTGATTGACTTGGCCATTGCAGAATGTTCCACTTTTTTGCACTCATGAACTCCTGGGTAGCTTTGGCTGTATGCTTGGGGTCATTGTCCATCTGTACTATGAAGCGCCGTCTGATCAACTTTGCGGCATTTGGCTGAATCTGGGCTGAAAGTATATCCCTGTACACTTCAGAATTCATCCGGCTACTCTTGTCTGCTGTTATGTCATCAATAAACACAAGTGACCCAGTGCCATTGAAAGCCATGCATGCCCATGCCATCACGTTGCCTCCACCATGTTTTACAGAGGATGTGGTGTGCCTTGGATCATGTGCCGTTCCCTTTCTTCTCCAAACTTTTTTCTTCCCATCATTCTGGTACAGGTTGATCTTTGTCTCATCTGTCCATAGAATACTTTTCCAGAATTGAGCTGGCTTCATGAGGTGTTTTTCAGCAAATTTAACTCTGGCCTGTCTATTTTTGGAATTGATGAATGGTTTGCATCTAGATGTGAACCCTTTGTATTTACTTTCATGGAGTCTTCTCTTTACTGTTGACTTAGAGACAGATACACCTACTTCACTGAGAGTGTTCTGGACTTCAGTTGATGTTGTGAACGGGTTCTTCTTCACCAAAGAAAGTATGCGGCGATCATCCACCACTGTTGTCATCCGTGGACACCCAGGCCTTTTTGAGTTCCCAAGCTCACCAGTCAATTCCTTTTTTCTCAGAATGTACCCGACTGTTGATTTTGCTACTCCAAGCATGTCTGCTATCTCTCTGATGGATTTTTTCTTTTTTTTCAGCCTCAGGATGTTCTGCTTCACCTCAATTGAGAGTTCCTTAGACCGCATGTTGTCTGGTCACAGCAACAGCTTCCAAATGCAAAACCACACACCTGTAATCAACCCCAGCCCTTTTAACTACTTCATTGATTACAGGTTAATGAGGGAGACGCCTTCAGAGTTAATTGCAGCCCTTAGAGTCCCTTGTCCAATTACTTTTGGTCCCTTGAAAAAGAGGAGGCTATGCATTACAGAGCTATGATTCCTAAACCCTTTCTTCGATTTGGATGTGAAAACTCTCATATTGCAGCTGGGAGTGTGCACTTTCAGCCCATATTATATATATAATTGTATTTCTGAACATGTTTTTGTAAACAGCTAAAATAACAAAACTTGTGTCACTGTCCAAATATTTCTGGCCCTGACTGTACATGTTAGTAAGAAACAAAAGCATTCACAAATGTGTGTGTTAGTTCACATCTACTGAACTATATAACTGAGTCTATGAAATGGCTGAATTAAGTATTTTTGGATACTCAATTCTTTATCCTCAACAGTCCCCCCTAAAGACTTACTTCTGCCATTTCTAAATTCTAAGGGTACTGTGTTCCCTTAGGAAGAGAGGTAGAAAGATCTGTTGAAAAACCTGCCTATCTGAACGTTGAAACATGGGCGGAAAGGGGTTTTCTTCACCGGTTTGAGACCAAGGACTCCTAGGCGAGTCCTCACCCTTTGTAGTTGGACTTTCCCATGTCTCAAGGTTCTCTAAGTCCTCTCTTCTAACTGTTCTGGCAATGCTGGTCTAAGACTGTACAGGGTTTTCTGAAAAGGATAAGTATGAGCAGAACGCTCAGTGCAGCTCTGGTTGATCAACCCTTCTACAATGCGAGGTGTGGATCCATAGATGTTTCTGTGGTTGGATCAGCTCCTCTAGTGTTGACTCATGGCTCTTTCTCGCTTGTCCTTTAGGATCAATCAGTCTCCTGACTGTAGACCATATGCTAATAGCTCTGATTTAAGATCTGGAATTGGAGAATACACCTGTTTAGCACACTATTCAGTCAATTATATAAAAATATACATGTCTGTGCTAAACCAAAAAACATCTTACATAAAGACCTGCTTATTGCAAAAAGAAAACAAAACATATACATTTTATACACAATTTACTAGTTTCCACTTTTCTATAAAATATACACTTTTTGTAAACACATTTTTTTTTACATACCACCTTCATGTGCTTCTCAACAATATCGTTTTCTGCACTGGAATGCCTCTGACCAAACCTGGAGAGAAATTTACACAACACGCACAGACTTGCATACAACGTGCTCATGATATACATCTATAATCAGTTTACAGTCTCTAAGAATGGGTAGAGTAGGTGCAGGGTGTTTCTACGGACTCTTTACAGTTTTTTCTCACTTCGTTCTAGGCACTTGTCTCACGAGACTGGGTGAATCTGCCCACCTGGGTACTGAACCCTGGTGTCACCAAAGCACACACTGACAATTGTCTTTCACAGATGTTACCTGGGCCATCATTAAGAAGAGCTCTCATGGCAGAGAAAGCTTACCACCCTTTGTCCACAGAACTTCCTCAGTCAGCTGGCTCCCTGCATGTCACACTCCATTCCTTGTTGTTTTGCTTGTTCCTGTAGGGATTTAAGAACACAAGGAGTGACAGAAGTCACTGACGTGACCGGTGTCACCAGGCATGGTCGGTATTGGTGAAAGACTCTCAACTCTAGGCCCATTCACTGCTTCTTGGTCAGCTGCACCTGTGCGAGGATCTCCATCCCGAATCCATCAGCTCAGATCTAGACTTTCTTTTCGGCATACCTAATTCATTTGACAACAGGAAAAAATCTACAACCTACATACACCTCTAAAGACTCTTACCCACTCCTGTTCTACCCATCAAGAGAGGCATTAATGCATCACTGTCTCCTGTATCAATAGGATTGGAGGGAGTGGTCGAATTTAGACTACCTCATGTGGTGTAAACAGCAGCATATCCAGTGCAGAATCGACCACCATCTGGTTTCATCTATAAAAACAAAAACTAAAAAATATACATTAGATCATTCTTATAACTTCATCTCTGATCATAATACAGTTAGTGGTCATCTATACTTCACATGACTGAGAATACTAAATAAATAAACAAACAAATAAACAAATAAACATATAAGACAAGACTTTCCTATTTCAGTTAACAGATATACCTCATAGTAATCTAATAAACATAGCCTGTGGGAAAAAGGTCAGCTTCAAAACCTATCTAATATGCCTACTGCACCCTCGAAGAAACTGGAGAATATAATTAATACCTTATTTCCCCCTTGTTTAATTGTTTATTTACCAATATGGCAAAATTCAGCGTTTTTATACTGGTATTCCCTAAAAGAAAAGATAAAACAGTAGGTAATAAATTAGCCACATACTAAAACTTAAAAAGAACAATCACTGAAAATAACGTATATCTCACAACAATATACATTACTCGGAAATTTTAAAACCTTACAATAAACACTGTATCCATAAAGAAAAGAAAAACCTTTCATAGTAGAAACAACTGAGACATGATGAAATGACAGCTGTGACTAGGCGACTAACCTGCAAAAATATATGAATTGTTTAGAAATAATCGTAAAAACAGAAAAGGTGATAGAGTCACAAAATAAAAATATATTGTTCAAATAAATCGCCATTAAAAACAAAACAACACAAATTATATCGCACATCCCATGAAATCTAATATTCCCTATTCCGGTATAAGCAGTAAACTAAAAATGGGAAATCCTGAACTCTAAGGGTTAAACCAAACTTACGTCACTATTGGGGAAAGACACATTCCATTCTTATCTCTGACTTTATCAATTCAGTAAAAAATTTCACTTACTTATCTTTGACTTGCATGTATTGGATAGCTGAGTAAACAAATATACTATTTATACTTATTCAAATGTGTTAGTCATTTATACCAGAGAACACCTCCCACCAGGGATGGGTGGAGAGCTTTGAACAAAGAGCCATTGCGAGGGGTGTGGCTTATGAGGTGTACTGCCATCAGTGGGTGTAGCAAGACGGCTGCCACAGGAAGTTCCAGGCACCTGACTTCCGGGTGTAGCATCCATGTTGTGACTCCCTGGGTGTACTGGGAGTGGCTGGAACTACGTAGTAAACCAGGGATACTTTTAGTGCCTGTAAATTTGCATTTCAGCATACAAAAGAGAGATTTGATTAGCACCAGATATAATGACTTCTAGAGAAGAACAATGAAGCACAGCTAGAGAAAAACATTTAGTGATTCTACAAACAGCAACACACAGTGAATAGGGTCTTTGTCCTCCAGTATACTCTCACTGGAGATTAATCTGAACTTCAATACATGGATTGCAGCCTGCCATCTAGTGGTAGTCCAACGATTTTACACAACTTTTTGCAATCTTTTATATTTTTTCCGTTTTTTGTAACTAGGGCGACAGCGTTCTCAGCTCCTACTAAAAACAACATATTTATCTTTTGAACAGAGTGTATACAAAGTGCTCTAATTGGACCGGCCGGCTCCAACCGGAATTCTTTCCCGCCTCGTTATGAAGACCTACCCCCTCATAACAGTGGCTCACGTTTAATACGCAGGGGAATACGCTAATTCCGACACTTTTACCTTAACTAAAGTGAGATCCTTTTCCCGCCTCGTCTGCCACGCAGACAGTGACATGCGCCTGAACCGCAAGGGAATACGCTAATTCCACTTTAAGTTAACAGAACCCTTCCCGCCTCGTTTATTATCTATCCAATATTCAACATTCAACATTCAATATTTAATATTTAATATTTAATATCTAACAAACAGTGGCTGTGTCATCCGCAACACAGGGGAATCGCTAGTTCTCATACTTCTGTTCAAAAACAAACAATTTAAAAAGACTGAAAAATGCATGAACCCGTTAATTTCTCTCTAATCCAAACCAAAATAACACTTGTCTTTCTTTCAAATCATTACAACTCATCTGTTTGCTTTACTATACAAAGGCTGCAGCCATCTCCTGTATGTTAGCCCACTGACCCCTCCTTTCTCCTCACTGCAAAGAGCTGCGCTGTCTTAACCCCCAGTGTCTGCCTCTTCACTCCTTCACCCCCCCTTGCTTCCTGCTCTCTTCTGTTCTCAGCTAAAAAATGCAGGCTGTGTAATTCGATCTCCGCTCTGTCTCTGTCTCAAGCAGCCGGTGGGCAATGGCCAACACACACTGACAACCCTTCTCCTCCACAGAACAAAGACAGCAGCTGCGTCTGTGTGGGCTTTATCAACCCCCCTTCTCTCTAACACAGCGAAGAAATGCAGGGGGGTAGGCTGCGTCTGTGGATTTCTACACTCTCCTTGCTTCCTTTATTCACAGCGAAGAAGAAAAAAACTGCAGGCACGCTGGGCTTCTCTCCACCATTTCTATAGCTGTCTGCTCAGACAATTAACTCTCCGAGAACCAAACAGAGAAATCACAAGCCTGATTAACTATACACCTATATACAAATCAACAGCTACTCAAAAAGCCCCCCATTTCTACCTTACTAAAGCCAGCTTTACACCTTACAATTAGGTATGCGATCTCGTATGCGATGTGACACGCCCAGGTCGCATATGCGATTGAATGAGATTGCACGTAGGTCGTTCATTTGCTGTCACACGAGCGTTAGTAGTCTATGTTAAATTGATCAATTTTGTGTGCGATCCTTTAGATCATGTGTTCTGTGACGTATGCATTGGGCACCCTTTTTTTTTTTATTTATTGACTTGCCAAGCATGTGTAATGTGTAGGGATGCCTTTTTACTATGTCATCTGCCATTCAGCTCTGCTACATGGCCGCTAACAGCAGACACAGACAGCCATGTAGCAGCGGTGAATGGCAGATGACAGCAGACACAGACAGAGCCGCACTGTCAGAATGAACTCGGGTGAACTTCACCCGACTTCATTGTCATGCTGCGGCTCTGTCTGTGTCGCGTCCTGATTAGCGGTCACCAGTGAAGACTCACCGGTGACCGCTAATCCCCTGAGTAACTGAATTGAGCAGCCCTCTCTCATATACTCACCGATCCCCGATCCCCGGCTCTGCACGGCATTCACACTGCTCCGGCGGCTTTTACTGTTTTGAAAAAGCCGGCCGCCCATTAAACAATCTCATATTCCCTGCTTTCCCCGCCCACCGGCGCCTATGATTGGTTACAGTGAGACACGCCCCCACGCTGAGTGACAGGTGTCACACTGCACCCAATCACAGCAGCCGGTGGGCGTGTCTATACTGTGTAGTGAAATAAATAATTAAATAATTAAAAAAAATGGCGTGCGGTCCCCCCCAATTTTAAAACCAGCCAGATAAAGCCATACGGCTGAAGGCTGGTATTCTCAGGATGGGGAGCTCCACGTTATGGGGAGCCCCCCAGCCTAACAATATCAGCCAACAGCCGCCCAGAATTGCCGCATACATTATATGCGACAGTTCTGGGACTGTACCCGGCTCTTCCCGATTTGCCCTGGTGCGTTGGCAAATCGGGGTAATAAGGAGTTATTGGCAGCCCATAGCTGCCAATAAGTCCTAGATTAATCATGTCAGGCGTCTATGAGACACCCTCCATGATTAATCTGTAAATTACAGTAAATAAACACACACGCCCGAAAAAATCCTTTATTGGAAATAAAAAACCCACACATTCCCTGGTTCACCACTTTAATCAGCCCCAAAAAGCCCTCCATGTCCGGCGAAATCCAGGATGCTCCAGCGTCGCATCCAGCGCTGCTGCATGGAGGTGACCGGAGCTGTAGCAGACACAGCCGCTCCGGTCACCACCACGCAGCTAATGAAGACAGCCGCGCGATCAGCTGAGCTGTCACCGAGGTTACCCGCGGCCACCGCTGAATCCAGTGACAGCGGGTAACCTCAGTGACAGATCAGCTGATCGCGCTGCTGTCTTGATTAGCTGCGTGGAGGTGACCGGAGCGGCTGTGTCTTCTGCAGCTCCGGTCACCTCCATGCAGCAGCGCTGGAAGCGACGCTGGACCATCCTGGAGTACGCCGGACAAGGAGGGCTTTTTGGGGCTGATTAAAGTGGTGAACCAGGGTATATGTGTGTGTTTTTTATTTCCAATAAAGGATTTTTTCGGGCGTGTGTTTATTTACTGTAATTTACAGATTAATCATGGAGGGTGTCTCATAGACGCCTGACATGATTAATCTAGGACTTATTGGCAGCTATGGGCTGCCAATAACTCCTTATTACCCCGATTTGCCAACGCACCAGGGCAAATCGGGAAGAGCCGGGTACAGTCCCAGAACTGTCGCATATAATGTATGCGGCAATTCTGGGCGGCTGTTGGCTGATATTGTTAGGCTGGGGGGCTCCCCATAACGTGGAACTCCCCATCCTGAGAATACCAGCCTTCAGCCGTATGGCTTTATCTGGCTGGTTTTAAAATTGGGGGGGAACCGCACGCCGTTTTTTTTAATTATTTCATTATTTATTTCACTACACAGTATAGACACGCCCACCGGCTGCTGTGATTGGGTGCAGTGTGACACCTGTCACTCAGCGTGGGGGGGCGTGTCTCACTGTAACCAATCATAAGCGCCGGTGGGCGGGGTAAGCAGGGAATACGAGATTGTTTAATGGGCGGCCGGCTTTTTCAAAACAGTAAAAGCTGCCGGAGCAGTGTGAATGCCGTGCAGCGCCGGGGATCAGGGATCGGTGAGTATATGAGAGAGGGGGTAAGAGGGATAGACTGACATGGACAGAGAGAGAGGGACAGAGATAGTGACGGACTGACAGAGATTAGTGAATGACAGACATTGTGAGGCGCTTCAGAACGCAGCTTTTCAGCTGCGCTCTGAAGCAGACCTTTTTTAGGCTGCGGTGCAGAGCGCACACCTGCGCACATAGCCTCAGACATCACAATCGTATGATGGATGTCACACGTTACAATTGACTAGTTTCGTACTACCAAACGTCCAATGTATGAGGAATAAACGACGTGTATGCGATCACCGTATTTTCGTTCAATATCGATCGCATGTAGGTTTCACACACAGATACCTCACAAACGATGCCGGATGTGCGTCACTTACAACTTGACCCCGACGACGGATTGAAAGATCTATTGAAGTGTGTAAAGCAGGCTTTACAGCTCAGAAATACAGACAACCGGATACTTTAAAACCTACACCTAGCCCCTATGGAAGCTGGGTCCTTCTAGCTCACCGGCGAGTGACAGTCACACCGTTAGGTCTCCGGTGCACTACCATTCTCCGGACTAGTGACCACCCCCTTTCGCCAGGTGTCTCTCGAACCACAGGTAAAACAGCACACACAATGTATATGATGGTTACCGCGAAATGAAGGGTGATCAATCCTATCGAGCGACACCTGGATACTTGTGGAGTAGCCCCCAGACGTCCGGAAAATGGAAGCTCTGACTCACCCTTCTCGGTGGCCCCACGTTGGGCGCCAACTGTCAAGTTCAGAATGACGATGATGATGAGACTCAAAGGATCTCTCGATATCCGGCTGCTGCTTCTAATTAAAAATGTCATGTGTGCACACGAGAATGAAAAATAACTGGACAGCAAGTCAGTTACATCTATCTCCATGACTGGCTCTTGACCAAGTGCTTTATTATTTGAAAAAACTCTAAACCGAGCAGTAAGGGGGTGTAAACAAAAGTTTTAGTCCAATCAAATATCGCAGGGCAGGGCTTCATGACGTAGAGAAATCTGCACATCCTCCTTGGATTGGTCAGTCCAGACTCCAGGAATTTCCTTTGTCCATCTGTCTTGGGTGTAAAACAGGAAATAGCAGCCATCTTTACAATTACATGTGCTGGTATATACTGTGTCTAAGGAAAATACACTGAATATGCAATATACATATATACACTTTATCCTCAACACCATCATTTATTTTTCTCAGGACAATGACCCCAAACACACCTCTAGGCTGTGTAAAAGCTATTTGATGGAAGAAGGAGAGTGATGGAGTGCTACGCCAGATGACCTGGTCTCCACAGTCACCAGACCTGAACCCAATCGAGATGGTTTGGGGTGAGCTGGACCGCAGAGTGAAGGCAAAAGGGCCAACAAGTGCTAAGCATCTCCGGGAACTCCTTCAAGACTGTTGGAAAATCATTTCTGGTGACTACCTCTTGAAGCTCATCAAGAGAATGACAAGAGTGTGCAAAGTAGTAATGAAAGCAAAAGGTGGCTACTTTGAAGAACCTAGAATATAAGACATATTTTCAGGTGTTCCACACTTTAAGTATTTCATTCCACATGTTTTAATTCATAGTTTTGATGCCTTCAATGTGAAGCTACAATTTTCAGAGTCCTGAAAATATAGAAAACTCTTTGAATGAGAAGGTGTGTCCAAACATTTGGTCTGTACTGTAAAAAAGTAAAAACAATTGCAATAAAATGCAGGACAGATAAACTCTTCACCAAGGAAAACAGACACCCCCAAAATAATAGGACTCAAAAGATATCCACGAGAGTCAAAACAATAAGGGTTGGCAAGTGCCAGGCTCTCACACACAGGTCAGGTAGTACTGCTAGCGTCACTCCACTCCTGAGTCCATTGTACTAGAACATTGTGGCAGCTCCCAACACAGTGGAACGTGGAAGAGGAGAGCATCTGGAATGCCAAGGCACCTGATTGCACATAACACGCCTGTGACATGCGTGACGCTAGCAAGACAACCCGAACTGTGTGCGAGAGCCCAGCACTTGCCAACCATTATTGTTTTTGTCTAATGGGGTCTTCTGAGTGTAATTCTTTTGGGGGTGTCTGCTTTTCTTGGTGAAGGGTCAATGCATTATATTCTATGGTACAGTACCATATGTTAACAGATGAAACAGAAATATACCGTAGTAGAATTTGGACCCCCAGACAACTTGAATGCAAAAAGAGCTAATCCATCAACAACAAGAAAGGAATCGTGAAGGACTCTCAGGGCAAATGTTACGTCTGAACCCTAAGACTCTCACGGGGATGGACAAATCAGGCAAGATGTAAAAGCAGAAATCCACAGGTCCCAAAACAGGCTGTTACTTTCCCAAAGCAAGAGTAGAAGAGGGAGAAGGAGGGACTCAGCACCAATACCGCAGAATAAAATGTTCCAAAATAAACGCCATGTGATTTGCCATGCGGCTTGACGCGTTTCGGATAAGGGGGGAACATAAAAGCAGTCCTTAATCATAAGCCTCTTCTACTCTTGCCTTGGATTATGGACCTGCCTGTCCGGTGGACTACGAGCATCCATCAAACCCTGGAGAACATTATATGGGTGAGATGAAATAATTCGTCCTTCTCTATGTTACTTGCCCAAACCTGACCATGATTTGTCCCTCCCTGACAGTGGAGGTTGGCACCCTAAGATCACGCAATGGCGCTCCCACTTGTTGGCGGCTGACCACGAGTTTCCCTAACTTTACTCTAAACTATAAACCTACGTAACACAAAAACAATAAATATCAATGAAGTGCCCACAGGCAGTGCGTGAGACACAGGGTTAGGAATGTGCAAAGACAGTCGTACAGGAAAGATGAAATGAAAGAACCAAAAAGAATAACAAAATACATGGAAACCTTCCCAAACCAAAGGGAAACAAAATAGGTGATAACTGTAAAGGGATTCATACAAACAAACTGCAGGCAATAGCAACGTCCCAGTAAGAAAACCTTAACCAAGGTGCTAGGACTCCAGACAACCATCCATCCAGAAATATAGCCAGCAGTGAGGTATGTGAGTAGTAAGTATAAATAGCCCCTCCTGTTGTGAATGTGAGTTATGCTTTTGCTGCTGTGAGGCTCCCTCTTGTGGCCAAGAATGGTTTGGACAGAGACCAGGTGTGTTTGAGCAATGGGCGTTTCCATTGCTAACTCTCTGCCTATTTAAACCTTGGTCTGCTGCCATTCTGAGCCGGATGTCATTTGTTGTTTAGTTTTCCAGCCTTCGCATCCTGCTCCAGACCACATCTAGCCTAGATAAGTGCTTGGTTCTTTCTTATGTTGTTTTTTTCTTTTTGCTCTTATCTGAGTTTGTCATTTGCTGTGGTTATTTTCAGTTTATTTGCAGGCAGGAATCTTCTCTCTCAGTTGCTTAGCTGGGACGCTCCCTGCAGCTATGTTTGGAGTATTACTCCTATAAGTCCGTGTGTTTGTTGCTTCTTGAATGTGTAATGGTTCCTGCTTTTTGTTCATTGGTATGACAAGAGCGCCTTGTATAGGACGGAGTTCAGATCCAGCGATCTGAGGGCTTTTTTTATACTATCAGGAATTTGGATTTTTGTAGGGTTTTTCTCTGGCCACCATCGGCCCCTTTCCTATCCTGTCCTATTTAGTCAGTGGGGCCTCACCTTTGCTAATCCTATCATCTATCTGGGTATTGTGTTTTCCTATATCACACAGTCTTTGAATGTGGGTGGCTTGCTATACCTTTACGGTCTATATCTGAGGCAGAGAGTTATTCATCTTTCCTTCCTTTAGGATAGCTAGCTTCTCCGGCTGGGTCCGCGGTGCATAGGATATTAGTTCATCCCTCAGCTACTTCTTTTTTTTTAATCAGATCTTTTTTATTAAACAATTAGGAATCAATACAGAGAAAATATATTGCATCTTATATAACTAGTAAAGGTGTACATTGAAAAAGCATATGCTGTCTATAAATCAGGTTCTTCCTTTGTATATAAAAAAAGGAATTTTAAAATCACAGTTATATTATATAAATTGAGCCTACAAACAACCTGGCTCCACAGATAAACAAAAATTAAATTACGGAACAATGCCTCAGTCTAATATGAAAGTCTCCTCCATAAGCCGTGTCGCTCCGCATCATATTTCCATACCCGCTTGCCTCTCTCTCCCCGTTTAGTCATCAATCACATCCGGCCCCCTCCCACAGCGCCGCTCAAAGTCCACTTTGCCACGTAAAACACTAGTTTTAACTTTTACTCCCCAAACGTTCCATTCACTGCAAGCACAACAGTAACTGGTCCAATATTGCATCCTGCACTATTGCCTTAGAGGGGAGGCCCGGCGACTCCACCCATGGCTGCCAAATTTTGTAAAACTTTCTCAGTGTTTTTCTTTTTAAATAAACTCCCCTTTCCAATCTAATGACGTTATTTAATTTATTTTTAAGCTCTGGTAATGTTGGTGGTAGAGGATCTAACCAATGGTATACCAGTATCTTCCTTGCTTGATACAGGATATGGGCTATTCCCAGGGCTGTTGGGGAATCCGGGTCTATTCCTCCCTCCCACAGACTCAACAAACATAGACGAGGCGACGGTTGTATTGTGATATGATATATTTGGTCTATGAGTCCCAGGGTTTGTTTCCAGAAATCACCAATGTGTCCACACTCCCACATAACATGCATCAAATGGGCATCATCCTGTCCACACCTAACACATTGTGCATTTGGTCTAAATCCCATCCTGAATAGTAGATGGGAGTTTTATATACCCTGTGGATGAGATATACTTGAGAAAGCCTTTGGCACTCAGAGACCGCCAGTTTAGGGACATGTTCTAGAATGTCGGACCACTGGTCGTCCGTCAGGGGGCCAACATCCCGTTCCCATTTGCTTTTAACGGTCAGTGGGTATGTCTCCAGATGGGCAGGTAATAATCTTTTGTATAATTCCAAAATAAGACCTTTAGAGGACTCAGATGCTCAGATGTAAGTAGCATATGTAATGTTTGATTATGTGTCACTGTCACCGGATTTGTCCTCCCAGTGCGTGTCTCAGCTGTAAGTATTGATAAAAGAAGATATGCGGGAGGTGAAACGCCATTCTCAATTGCTCAAAACTCTTAAGAGTTTTATTTTGTAGTACTTGTGACACTAAATGGATCCCTTTATCTTCCCATCCCCTGAACCCCACTAATTTTTTAATTTCTGGCAAATCCGGATTTCGCCACAGTGGCCAGAACTCTGTAGGGCCATTTATCTTCAAAAGAGCCTTACCTCTGTCCCATACCCTAAATATCATAGCCAGCGTGGGATATCGTGCCCCATTTATCTGTCTTTGTCCCACATCCAACCGGCAACCCGGATATTTCCATACCGATCCCTCTCTCACTATATCACCATTATTCTCATATGCTCCTTCTTTGCCCCAACCCCTAAGATGTTGCATCTGGGAGGCTATATAGTATATACAGTCAGGGCCAGAAATATTTGGACAGTGACACAAGTTTTGTTATTTTAGCTGTTTACAAAAACATGTTCAGAAATACAATTATATATATAATATGGGCTGAAAGTGCACACTCCCAGCTGCAATATGAGAGTTTTCACATCCAAATCGGAGAAAGGGTTTAGGAATCATAGCTCTGTAATGCATAGCCTCCTCTTTTTCAAGGGACCAAAAGTAATTGGACAAGGGACTCTAAGGCCTGCAATTAACTCTGAAGGCGTCTCCCTCGTTAACCTGTAATCAATGACGTAGTTAAAAGGGCTGGGGTTGATTACAGGTGTGTGGTTTTGCATTTGGAAGCTGTTGCTGTGACCAGACAACATGCGGTCTAAGGAACTCTCAATTGAGGTGAAGCAGAACATCCTGAGGCTGAAAAAAAAGAAAAAATCCATCAGAGAGATAGCAGACATGCTTGGAGTAGCAAAATCAACAGTCGGGTACATTCTGAGAAAAAAGGAATTGACTGGTGAGCTTGGGAACTCAAAAAGGCCTGGGCGTCCACGGATGACAACAGTGGTGGATGATCGCCGCATACTTTCTTTGGTGAAGAAGAACCCGTTCACAACATCAACTGAAGTCCAGAACACTCTCAGTGAAGTAGGTGTATCTGTCTCTAAGTCAACAGTAAAGAGAAGACTCCATGAAAGTAAATACAAAGGGTTCACATCTAGATGCAAACCATTCATCAATTCCAAAAATAGACAGGCCAGAGTTAAATTTGCTGAAAAACACCTCATGAAGCCAGCTCAATTCTGGAAAAGTATTCTATGGACAGATGAGACAAAGATCAACCTGTACCAGAATGATGGGAAGAAAAAAGTTTGGAGAAGAAAGGGAACGGCACATGATCCAAGGCACACCACATCCTCTGTAAAACATGGTGGAGGCAACGTGATGGCATGGGCATGCATGGCTTTCAATCGCACTGGGTCACTTGTGTTTATTGATGACATAACAGCAGACAAGAGTAGCCGGATGAATTCTGAAGTGTACAGGGATATACTTTCAGCCCAGATTCAGCCAAATGCCGCAAAGTTGATCGGACGGCGCTTCATAGTACAGATGGACAATGACCCCAAGCATACAGCCAAAGCTACCCAGGAGTTCATGAGTGCAAAAAAGTGGAACATTCTGCAATGGCCAAGTCAATCACCAGATCTTAACCCAATTGAGCATGCATTTCACTTGCTCAAATCCAGACTTAAGACGGAACGACCCACAAACAAGCAAGACCTGAAGGCTGCGGCTGTAAAGGCCTGGCAAAGCATTAAGAAGGAGGAAACCCAGCGTTTGGTGATGTCCATGGGTTCCAGACTTAAAGCAGTGATTGCCTCCAAAGGATTCGCAACAAAATATTGAAAATAAAAATATTTTGTTTGGGTTTGGATTATTTGTCCAATTACTTTTGACCTCCTAAAATGTGGAGTGTTTGTAAAGAAATGTGTACAATTCCTACAATTTCTATCAGATATTTTTGTTCAAACCTTCAAATTAAACGTTACAATCTGCACTTGAATTCTGTTGTAGAGGTTTCATTTCAAATCCAATGTGGTGGCATGCAGAGCCCAACTCGCGAAAATTGTGTCACTGTCCAAATATTTCTGGACCTAACTGTATATGGGGTTGGTACCGCCAATCCTCCCTCCTCCTTTCCCCGCTGTAGCACTTCCAATCGAATCCTAGCTTGTTTTTTCTTCCAGATAAGTTCCCGAAATAATGTATTAATTTTTGCAAAAAATTCCCTACGTATCCACACTGGAGAATTATGTATAAAATATAGTAATTGTGGCATTATTACCATCTTGATTAAGTTAGATCTACCGATATTTGATTGCGGCAAGCGGCACCAGGTATGTACCTTTGCTCTGAACCGCTGCAACAGGGGTTCCAGATTTAGGGCCTGGAAATCCTTCAGAATTGGGCTAACAGTTACTCCCAGATACTTAAACTCTCGGACTACAGGAACCGGTATTTGCAAGACCGAGAAATCCACCGGGAGAGGGTCTAACGACATTAAAGCCGATTTGGACTAATTAATCCGAAGGCCAGACCTCCGCCCAAATTCTTGAATGACATCCATTGCGGAAAATCGAGGAATGTACCCTTTCTAAATATAAAAGTAGGGCATCCGCATAAAGTGATATCTTCTGCTCCACTGCTCCACACCTAAATCCCGTTATTTCCCTGGACTTCTATATTGCAACTGCCAATGGCTCTACTGCAGTAGTAAATAGCAAGGGCGAGAGCGAGCACCCCTGTCTAGTACCTCTTCCGAGAGGAAAAGACTCAGAGACCCTGCCATTAGCCCTAACCTTCGCCACCGGTGAGTCATGTAGCAACTTCACCCAATTTATAAATCTGTGTCCAAAACCCATTTTCCGAAGTACCGCCCACAAATACCCCCATTCTAGGCTATCGAACGCCTTAGCGGCGTCTAAAGACAAAATTGCCCTTTCCCCTGGCTTCTCAGAACTATGTTGAATCCCTAAGTATAATTTCCTGAGATTCATTGATATGGCTCTACATAGAATATATACTGTTTGATCATTCTGAATAATAAATGAGATGACTCCGGACATCCCATTGGCGAGCACCTTGGCCAGTAATTTAACATCTGTTGGTAGTAGAGAGATTGAGCGTTACGAATCCGGGATCTCTGGATCTTTTGCGGGTTTTAATATTAAGACTATTAAAGCTTCCCTCATAGAAGGCGGGAGGACCCTCCGCCTTTCAGCCTCTTCAAATACTTTCAGTAGTTTAGGTAGCAGTAAGAGTGCATAAGTTTTATAAAACTCGCCAGGCAGGCCATCCGTTCCCGGAGCTTTTTCGTTTTGTGTCTGGCCAAGCGCTTCCTCTAATTCTTCTAACAGGATGTCTCGATCCAACAAATCCCTTTCTTCGTTGGCTAGTGTGGGGAGAGAGAGAGCATCCAAATATTGCTCAATCTCAGTCTCCGTGAGGTCACATTCTGATGTGTATAGTCGCATATAATACCTCTTTATCTCCCTCACTATATCCTCACTTTCCGTTACAAGATCACCAGACTCCGTCTTTAGCCTATTTACATATGAAGATCCTTCCTGTGCCCTAATGACCGTGGCTAGTAAGTTCCCTACTCCCTCCCCCTCTATGAAATATTTCTGTTTAAAGAAGTAACGTTTATTTGTGCCTTCTCTAGAGTGTTTTTAGTTTCCTCTGTCGGGTTGAGCACCACCGCAGCCTCCGCAACAGATACTTCCTGAATTAGACTCTGGGTGTAGCGTCTGTTTTGGTTTTTACGTATGCATATTTCTCTGATATAGATGCCCCTTACCACGGCTTTCATAGAGTCCCAGACTATATGTGATGGTGCAGAGCACTCATTAAGTTGAAAATATTCTAAAATAATATCATGCAAAGATCCCCCTATAAGCTGGATCCAGAAGGGATTAAGTTTCCAGATAGGCCTAGACAGGGTGAGGGGGTTTCCCCATGAACGTGTAACATGGAGTAGTGAGTGATCAGATATGCTTCTAGGTAGATAGGCCACCATTTGTACATATGAGGTCATAATTGTGTTCCCAATAGCCAGGTCTATCCGTGACATAGTGTGGTGGGAGCTAGAGTAGCAGGAAAACTATTTGGATGTGGGGTTTTGGACGCGCCAAAGGTCTACCAAACCCAACTCTGTCAGAATTCTAGCAAATGAAGTTGGGGCAGCATCCTCTGATATGTTCCCCGAATGTAGCTTATCTAGATAGGGGATTTTAACACATATTTACATCCCTATCAGAAGAGTCGGCGCAGGGTGGAAGGAGTCTAAAACAGACAAGATTCTTCTTACTGCTTCGACTGAGTACGGTGGAGGGATGTATAACGGAACCAAAATAAATTGTATATCATACAGCGTGCAAAGTAAACAAACAAATCTGCCCCCAGGGTCAACCACTGACTTGGTACATGAGAAAAGGCATGGATTTGTGCACCAACACACTGACACCCCGTGCATGGGTCGAGTATGTGGAACGATATTCATGTGTGATCCATCCATTCCTCAGCCAATGAACATTATCTCTCACCATGTGGGTCTCAGATAAACATAGAATAGCCGGGAAAAACGTTTGCTAATGAGTAAATCTAGCACACCTCTTATTCGCATCCCCAAGCCCCCTAACATTCCACGCTACAATATTAAGTGATGTCGCCATAAGAGCAGATTAAAAAATAATAAACCAGAGCATACTCCATTCCTGGGGGAGAGAGGCAATCTCCACCAATTCCTGTTAGCATTAGCTTGAGCGACACGACTGAGGTACACCACACCCCACATATTAATTGCAAAATACAACAATAAAACGAAAAAAACAAGGAGGGAAATAGAGCCCTGTACACCAGTGCACAGTGCCCCCACCCTCAAAAACAAGTGTAACTTGCACATTTCTCTCAGATAGAGAGAATCAGGGCTAGAAAACTCGCCCAGAGTCCATGCAGGGAGAAGGGTCCACAGCTTGTTCCCGTAACGAGTGTCCACAGTGAACCGGTCATCTCCCGCCCTGGATCCAAAATGAAATGATCAGTAGTAATTATACCAGCATAGCGTCTCAGACAAAAAGAAACAGCAGCACCTGGCAGTAGAAAGGGTGATCTTCAAGTATTCTTCCTCCTCATGGACCTCTCATTAATATCCAGCCAAGACAGCGCCACTCCTGCTGTATCAAAAAAGTGAGTTTCTCCATTCACCTGTCAGGTTTCCGGGATTTCCAGTTCTCTTTTGAAAGAGCTTGCCCTCGGTTAACATGGAGTTTACTGTTCTGTTGCCCTACTTCCTGTCCAGCTGCTTAAAAGGCCGCCTCTAAGCCTAGTCCAGTGCCTGAGTATACTGCTTGCTGTGTGCTCCTGCTTTGCTGCTCCTAATTCCTGATTGCCATTTGGATCCTCCTGAAAGACTACCGACACCGACTCTGGACCGTACCCGGTTTCTTCAAGCTGTGCCCGGACTCCGTCTGCCGTCTTTGGTCAGCACTTCTGCCCGGTTCCTTCCGGTTCGTAACCACTCTGGACTATCATCCCGTACGGACACTTCTGGACTTTACCTCTTGCCCCTTGTGTCCCGGCTGCTGCGCATTTAGGCCTTCCGGGGTGATTGCCAGACAGTCCCTGTATAGGGGTTCGCTCTTGGTGGTCTCCCTGGGGGAGTCCGGTGCGTGGTCCCGGAAATTCCCTTCGCTCCGATTCGGGAAGGTATTTCGTGTGTTATTGTTTTACTGTGTTTGTTCCGTTTGTGTACCTATCGTGGTTACATATTATAAACATCTCTGTACCAAGAACTCGTCTCTGGTTGTCATTGCCCTAACGCTATCGAAATCCTCAGAACATACAATAGTATTACATCACCGCAATTCGCAGTCTAGCAGGATACATCATGGAGTATGGCACTTGTAAGCCGCGCAGGCGTTTTTTAATCTCAATAAATTGCGCCCTTTTACGTTGTACTTCCATGGAAAAATCAGGGAAAATAGAGATCTTCCTCCCATTAACAGCAAGTTCCTTAATATCTCTGGATCTGCGCAGAATGGCATCCCTGTCTTTAAAATGCAGAAGTTTGAGCAAGATAGGACTCCTCAGCTACTTCTAGTGTTAATGGTTAGTAAGGGGATGGCGGCCAGATTAGTTGCCAGTGCTCTTGTCACCTTTTTACCAATGATTTATGGTGATCTTCCATGGTTCCGGATCATAACACCCTCCCAAAATATGACTGGGCAAGCCAACTGAGTAAGTAAGTGCACACACCTAAATAGAAGTGAAACAGGAAGGCAAAGAATAAGAAAGAAAGATAAAAGATCCTTCAGCAGTTGGATCAACACAAAACAGTCTGTGGTCCAACCAAGAGGGGAATTGACTAACAACCAGTTTGAACACTGTAGTGGAGTCATATGAGCAAAAATCTTACTACTTTCTACAAAGACATGTTGGATATCCGAAGAGTACGAAAATGCTGAACAGAGTGTGATAACCTCAGTCAAGAGGTTATAAGGGAAATGCTAAGAAACTCAAGTGTGGATCAGGTCAGCAACACTTATTTCCCAAGCTGGAAGACATGACCTGTAAATGAGTTTCTGATAAGAGAGCCAAGGCTTTGGTCATGGTTGATTTTTATTCTTGAAGAATAAATGTAGATTGTTGTTTATGGAAAAAAAAGACATCCCCTGAAAATAAGCCCTAAGAATTATTTTGGAGCAAAAATGTATATAAGACCCTGTGTTATTGTTTGGAAAAATGCACTGTATGTGCAAATGATGATTTTTTCAAGTGAAAACCACTTCAAGAAAAGTTCCTTTTATTTAGTGTTTTCATAGTGACATGCACTGTGTGCAGACTTATTAGGCAAATGAGTATTTTGATCACATGATACTTTTTATACATGCTGTCCTACTCCAAGCTGTATAGGCTTGAGAGCCAACTACCAATTAAGTAAATCAGGTGATGGGCATCTCTGTAATGAAGAGGGGTGTGGTGTAATGACATCAACACCCTATATATATATATAAGGTGTGCTTAATTATTAGGCAACTTCCTTTCCTTTGGCAAAATGGGTCAGAAGAGAGATTTGACGGGCTCTGAAAAGTCCAAAATTGTGAGATGACTTGCAGAGGGATGCAACAGTCTTCAAATTGCCAAACTTTTGAAGCGTGATCACCGAAGAAGCGTTTCATGGAAAATAGCGCAAGTAGAAGGAAAAATGTGCAGAGCACTGCTTACCATATGAAAAAAATCCTGGCAGCGATTTTCTCAGCGGGTCCGTTCAGTGTTCAACAGCCACATGCAGTCAGTCAGCATGTAGCAGAGTGCTGTGCGCCTTCTGAATCTTTACCAAGTCCATATGGCTAGAGGAGAACAGCTGATAATTTACCCACAGTGCTTATACCATAGTGCAGAAAGTCCATCAGAAGAAAAAGAAGAATGGCAGCACTCTGTAAATCAACTTAAACTGCAGAGTGCTGCCATTCTTCTTTTTCTTCAGTTTCGTGGCAAATAGCCAACAGGGTCGCAAGAAGCGTGTTGGTCAAAAAAGGCGCAAAATAACTACCCATGAATTGAGGAAAATCAAGCGTGAAGCTGCCAAGATGCCATTTGCCACCAGTTTGGCCATATTTCAGAGCTGCAACTTTACTGGAGTATCAAAAAGCACAAGGTGTGCCATACTCAGGGACATGGCCAATGTAAAGAAGGCTGAAAAACGACCACTTTTGAACAAGAAAGATAAGATAAAAAGTCAAGACTTGGCCAAGAAATATCTTAAGACTGATTTTTCAAAGGTTTTATGGACTGATGAAATGAGAGTGACTCTTGTTGGGCCAGATGGATGGGCCAGTGGATCAGTTAAGGGCAGAGAGCTCCAATCTGACTCAGACGCCAGCAAGGTGGAGGTGGGGTACTGGTATGGGCTGATATCATCAAAGATGAACTTGTGGGACCTTTTCGGGTTGAGAATGGAGTGAAGCTCAACTAACAGACCTTCTGCCAGTTTCTGGAAGACAACTTCTTCAAGCAGTGGTACAAGAAGAAGTCGGTATCGTTAAAAAAAACACATGATTTTCATGCAGGACAATGCTCCATCACATGCATCCAACTACTCCACAGCGTGGCTGGCCAGTAAAGGTCTAAAAGATGAAAAAATAATGACATGGCCCCCTTGTTCACCTGATCTGAACCCCATAAAGAACCTGTGGTCCCTCATAAAATGTAAGAACTACAGGGAGGGAAAACAGTATATCTCTCAGAACAGTGTCTGGGAGTCTGTGGTGGCTGCTGCACGCAATGTTGATCGTAAACAGATCAAGCAACTGACAGAATCTATGGTTGGTAGGCTGTTGAGTGTCATCATAAAGAAAAGGTGGCTATATTGGTCACTAATTTTTTTTTTTGCTTTGTTTTTGCATGTCAGAAATGTTTATTTCTAAATTTTGTGCAGTTATATTGGTTTACCTGGTGAAAATAAACAAGTGAGATGGGAATATATTTGGTTTTTATTAAGTTGCCTAATAATTCTGCACAGTAATAGTTACCTGTACAAACAGATATCCTCCTAAGATAGCCAAATCTAAAAAAAAACCACCCCAACTTCCAAAAATTATTAAGCTTTGATATTTATGAGTCTTTTGGGTTGATTGAGAACATAGTTGTTGATCAATAATAAAAAAAATCCGCTAATATACAACTTGCCTAATAAGTCTGCACCCAGTGTAGTTACATAGTTACATAGGTTGAAAAAAGACCGAAGTCCATTTAGTTCAACCTTCCTCCACCAATTCTACATTTTGTCCCTAAGTCACTTATAACCAACAATGTTGTGTGTACTGAGGAAATCATCCAGCCTTTTTTTAAAAGCTGTTATAGTGTCTGCCATCACTACCTCTTGTGGTAGGGCATTCCACAGTCTGACTGCTCTAACTGTAAAGAACCATTTCCTATTTAGCTGCCGGATCGCTTTTCTTCCATTCGCGGTGTATGCCCTCTGGTCCTTAGTATTGTCTTTGGAAGAAATAAGTCATGTGCCAGTCCTTTATATTGACCACACATGTATATATACATATAAATGAGATCTCCTCTGAGACGTCTTTTTCTAAGCTAAACATATCTAACTTTTCAACCTCTCATCATATGGGAGGCCTTCCTTTCCTTGTTGTAGTCGAGTTAGCCGCTTTTGAACTGATTCTAACTTCTGAATGTCCTTCTTAAAATGCGGAGCCCAAAACTGGATCCCATATTCCAGATGTGGCCTTACAAGTGATTTATAGAGGGGTAACAATATGTTGGGATCACAGGATCTAATCTCTCTTTTTATACACCCTAAAATCTTGTTTGCTTTAGCAGCTGCTGCCTGACATTGAGTGCTGCTGCTCAGCTTATTTGTAATTGGAATACCCAAGTCCTTCTCCTGTTCTGTAGTCCCGAGTTTACTTCCATTTAATGTATATGCAGTTATAGGATTACTCCGTCCTAGGTGCATTACTCTGCATTTATCAACATTAAATCTCATTTGCCAAGTATCTGCCCATTCTGACATCTTATCCAGACCTTTTTGTAATATTGTACTATCAAGGTCAATTTTTAATATCCTACATAGTTTGGTGTCATCAGCACAGACTGACACTTTACTATCAATCCCATCCACAAGGTCATTAATAAAGATATTAAAAAGAATCAGTCCTAGCACAGATCCCTGCGGTACCCCACTGCTGACTATAGCCCATTTAGAGAATGTACCATTTATCACTTTTCAAGGCATTTTCTTTTGTTCTAAAGTGTTTCTTTCAACGTTTTTGTTTTTTTCAAGGAAATGTATCACCCAAAAAGTAAACAACTGAAAAAATGTAAAGTATTAATGTTTTTTTAAAGATCTTTTTTTATCTAATGGTATAAAACATCAAAAAAATAATTAAAATATTTTGATGTTTTCAACTTTTAAACACTAGAGGGAGCATTCACAAATTTGTTTAAAAATGGTTTACCCGTAATGTTTTAACATTTATGTGGAGAGCACATTGGTTTAATTGCATCTTAAGGAGGTGGGGTGACTAAAAAAACTACAGTGCTTGTATTTGGATTTTCTTTCTGATTATGGCATTTACAGTACAGGCTGATTTTATACTTTGATAGATCATACTTTTACATTTGCGGCAATACCAAATATATTTATATACGCTCTTTATTTTTAATAGAAGAGGGGGAGATCTTTTTTTGTTTGTTTTTTTTTTAGAGGGACTGGCATTATAGTTTAGGAAAGGGGGTGCTATCTACCCCCTTCTAACAACTTCTATTATGTTATGAGGTTTTTCAGTTGCTGTAAGTTGTATCAGTTCCTGGGAAAGCGTGCCACTCAGCTTTCCCAGGAACAGACAAACGTAAAAGCAGTTGAAGGGCCTAACAAATTCCCCGCACTCTCCTCCTCTCCAGCTCTGGTCACCGCTCACTGGTACGTAAAGTGATGAGAGTGCAGCAGGCGCTTCATTGCTGGCAAAAATGTGATATAGTTCCATGAAGCTTCTTTTTGTGGAGATTTTCTCATGTTTTTCTAAATCCATTAAGCAATTAAGAAAATGCTTATGTTATAACTTATGAAGCAGAAAAGCTTAAAAAACTTTACAAAACCAGGGGTCTGTGTGTAGGAGGTGGTCGAGTCCCCATGCTGTTTATGCCATTTTCCTAACTATAAAAGATGTATTTTAGACTAAGTATATTGTAGATGTTGTTAGGTATTAAAGTGTATATGATATGTACTGCTGCTAGTGAACTGTAGGCCCCGATGTAGCAGAGACAGGACCATGTAGCGCCATCTAGTGGTCGGGCAGGAGAAGCGGTATGTTAGATGTTAGATAAGATAGTGTTGAGCCTACTAGAGGAGGAGTGACAGGTGGCAAGTGGTTTGGCTAAGTGGTAAGGCCCTCTTGGAGTGCCAGTTCTGAATAGGGTTCGAGTAAGGGAAGACGTGGCTACGGTGTAAGGGAACTCTGAGGTAAATTCAAGTAGTAAATCAATGAGGGGAGGAAGGGGGCAGGGAAAAATGGAATCCAGCATCAAAAATTATTTTATATAAAAATCAAAAATTTATTGAGACATATAAGATAAAAATATGAAAACCGCAAAAGGGGGGAAAGGGGTATCATAATATCCTTAAGCGTTTCGGACAGGAGGTTAAAAACATGTCCTTATTCATAGGTAAATTTAAGTAGGCTCATAGAAGTCGTACGACTAGACAGCTGTTGGGGCCCAGAGGTGGACACGGTGAGAAGAGTGGGGAAACGGAGACACAGACCCGGCAGCTTGAGGACGAGATCCCAGACAGGCGGATAGGTCGAGAGAGTACCCCAATATGTAGTAATAGCAGAACCGTGAGCAGTCATAGCAGTGTGAAGAATAAACGGTTAAATTGTGCTTAGCCAAGAGGACTCCGGTGTCACGTGTTTCACTACTTCATCTATGATGGAGATGGGTGATAGACGCAACCCTAAAGGAACCAGAAAGTATTGCCCAAACCACCCGAAGTCATACACACTGACTCTCTATGGAGCGCGGAGCCCGTACAGTCCGTGCCTTCCTTCATGTGTGGAGATTTTGTAGCCTTACCGATGACTTCTATGGTAAAGAATGGAGCAGCTTCATAGCAGGAAAAAACGCTGTTTTGAAAACCTGAAGTGAATAAAAACGATGAAAAGACTGAATGTGTGAAGAGATAAAAAACAAAGATGGCCAAAAACATGGTAAAAAGCGCTCAGGATAAAAAAGAGATAAGAAGAGGCTTCAGGACGAGTCCTGGAATAAGGTGCCCCATAGAAGAGTGTGGCCATGGCTCCATGTGTCTGTAGACGGGGCTGTGTGAGTTTCTTCGCGGGGTGAGATGTTATTGTCACCATTTTGGGTACATTCGATGTTTTATCGCTTCTTATTGTATTTTTTTTCCTCGAGATATCTGACAACCGAAACATGAATATTAAAATTGTTTTCCCTTTACGGCTTTTGTCTTTTGACAAATCGGATCTTCGTGGACGTGGCGAGAACAAATGTATTTTTGGGGGAGGAAATTCTATATTTTTTAAACCTTTTTTGCTTTATATTTGGACCTGAAGCTGTGATTGTCTGAGCACTCGCTGTATACACAGTAAAGCCTCAGTATTGCAGTATTTTATAGCTAAAATCACAGTGTGCTGAAGCCCAGCTACACAATGGCTGCATAGACTGCTCCTCCCAGGCCGCCGCACACAGTCAGTGCCACTGAAGACCTTGCTGCTGCTGTTCAGCACGTAAAAGGCCGCCTGGGAATTTGTCTGCCGAATAAGGTTGTTAATAAAGTTTTTTTTCAGGAAAAAAAAAGCTTCTGTTTGTGTAGTGTGTTCACTCCACCCCTTTCACATGACCTGTGACCTCAGTCTCAGCCTTCCATCCGACTTCCCGTTCTAAACCACGTGTGCTGTGTGCGCCTGGCTTCCGGGCGGGGGACAGCATGGCGACCCAGGGGCACTGCCTGCGCTTCGAGGGCTGCAACTTCTTCCGGCAGCGGCTGGTACTGTCCACCTTAAGCGGCAGGCCGGTGAAGATCCAGAAGATCAGGGTGAAGGACGAGAGCCCCGGGATAAGGGGTAAGGGGTGCAGCAGGGGCCGCTCCTAAGCCTGCATGACTGCTTGTTTACATCTCATGTCTGATCGCTTTAGTCTGTGACTGGTATCTGTTGTTCTCTGGTATCAGCCATGTGAGGCCAGGCAGAAGCTTACTGTAGATGGGGCTGTTCCTTTTATATACAGTTGTTTACATCCCATGTCTGATCCCTTTATTTCTATGGCTGGTATCTGTTGTTCTCTGGTGTCAGCCATGTGAGGCCAGGCAGAAGCTTACTGTAGATGGGGCAGTTCCTCTTACATCCCATGTCTGATCCCTTTATTTCTATGGCTGGTATCTGTTGTTCTCTGGTGTCAGCCATGTGAGGCCAGGCAGAAGCTTGATGTAGATGGGGCTGTATCCCCAGTATACATTTGTTTACATCAGATGTCTGATCCCCCTTAACCCCAGAACGCATACATTAGGCCTCGCAGGCCTGCTAGGTTACTTGTTTTCTAGGGTAGATTTCTATGGTTGCGCGTTCTAGGGTTAATCTGTCTTTTATCTGTTGTTCTCTGGTGTCAGCCATGTGAGGCCAGGCAGAACCTTGTTGTAGATAGCTGTTCCCCTTGTATACAGTTGCTTACATCTCATGTCTGATCCTTTTTGATTGTGTCTGTCTGTTCTCTGGTGTCAGCCATGTGAGGCCAGGCAGAAGCACATGTCTGATCCCTTTAATCTATGGTTGGTATCTGTTGCTCTCCGATGTCAGCCATGTGAGGCCAGGCAATAGTATACAGTTGTTTACACGCCGTTTCTGATCCCTTTATGTCTATGACTGGTGCCTGTTGTTCTCTGTTATCAGCAGTGTGAGGCCAGGCATAGGCTGAGTAGGCTGATTTGTTGGAGCTAGTGACAGTCAGCACTGATCATGGAGGCAGCCATTTTTCTGGCTATCACCTGGCATATCTCAGGTCTATATTCCCAGCTGTGTTACTGCATGCTCTTCACCTGTGATCCCTGCTGAGGTCCAGCATGTGGCTTTATGTTGGTGCTGGTGGGATTGCTGAATATCACAGCCTTACATGCCTGGCTTAGGTACATGATTTATGAGACGACGCTGACATAATCCACAATAATAAGCATTTAGTGACAGTGCCTCAGGGGCAAAGCCTCCTCCATTAATGTACTCGGTCACATCATACAGTACTTTTGTCTGACTGATATTTGCCTGTCTCATTTTTCGGCTGTGTTCACACTGTGTATTCAGAAGTCACACACAGGCCTTCAATAACGGAGTTTATTTTACAGGATCAACATGGCCAGAAAAGGCACAATTACGGTAGTGTCCATCTGGACGCTGTATTTGCAGACTATTGCTTAGTTTGGGCATTCATTTGGATTCTCTTTTTTGTGGGGGAATTCAGACACAAAACACTGTACACATTGCATTAAAGGGGGTTATCCGGCTTATTTTGACTTTTTTTTTTATTACCCTATTGGGCTACATTGGGGCAGGTAAGTAGATAGTGACCACTTACCTGCCCTGCTGTCAGCCCCTCTCCCCCGGCTCAGAGTGGTCATGTGACCGCTACTGCCGCGATTTTGCTGCTTCCGGTCATTTCATGTCAACATGGGCAGGACCATGTTGACATGCAAATCTGGGAACAGCTTGTTGCCTCCCTGCTGGGCGGCTACAGTGCGTGGAGTCTCCGCCCCCTTCCCTGCACCCTCCCACACATTCCCTCGCACTTCGCACTCTCCCCGCCCACGGTGTCACCGCCAGCATCGGGCCCCCTGCTCAGGATAGCAGGAGTGCCCGTGCGGTCTGTGTCCCGCTCCAGCCCCGGAGTGCTGATACTGCAGTGCACTCCTGCAGTATCAGCAGCTTCTCACATTGCAGTGCTGGCAGCCGCGGGGATGACGAGCGCTGCTGTCAGGAGGTTAGATGAGATCATTACCTGCTGTGACGACTCCTGACGTCAGCGCTGTCACTGCCTTCTATGCCCGCTGAGTTCTCATGTCACTAGCGGTGACGTCACAGGCAATACTGCTGAGAACGTGGCGAGCATAGAAGGCAGTGGCAGTGCTGACGTCAGGCGTGCAGGAGATGGTCACAGCAGGTAATGATCTAACCTGAAGTCAGCGCTCATCATCCTGTGCAGTGACCTGGGCTGACCTATTGATGTTAGCTCAGGTCACTGCACTGGTCTCCCAGACAATGGGGAACATTCTGTTCTTCATTGACTGGGACAGTGACTATGGTATGGATCGTCGTGGGACCCCCTTATTGGATTACGCCGGACCTGGATTTGTTTTTCTTTTCAATAAATTGGTGAAAAAGGGAATGTTTTGGGGAGTGTTTTTTCAAATAAAACTTTTTTTTTGTTGTTTATTTATTTTTTTATTACTGACTGGGTTAGGGATGTCGGGTATCTGGTAGACGCTATGACATCACTAACCCCAGGGCCTGATGCCAGGTGACATTACACATCTGGCATCAACCCCATATATTACCCCGTTTGCCACCGCACCAGGGCATGGGATGAGTTGGGGCGAAGCGCCAGGATTGGCACATCTAATGGATGCGCCACTTCTGTGGTGGCTGTGGCCTGCTATTTTTAGGCTGGGGAGTTTCCAATAACGGTGGACCTCCCTAGTCTGAGAATATCAGACCACAGCTGTCCGCTTTACCTTGGCTGGTGATCCAATTCAGGGGGGACCCCACGTTTTTTGTTTTAAGTTATTTATTTAATATAAAATAACAGAGTGGGGTGCCCTCTGTTTTGGATTACCAGCCAAGGTGAAGCTGCCAGCTGTGGTCTACAGGCTGCAGCCGTCTGCTTTACCCTAGCTGGCTATCAAAAGATAGGGGACCCCCACGTCAATTTTTTTTTTTTAATTATTTATTTTTTAGCTAAATACAAGGCTAGGCACCCTCTAGTGCCACATGGGTCACTAAAGGGCCCCAGCTTAGAATATGCAGGGAGGTGGTATATTATATAGGTCTTTCTCATCTATCTATCCCTCCCTCTATTCATTCATTCATCTCTCTCTCTCTATATATCTGTCTATTTTTCTCTATAGCTACTCATCTATTTATCTTTCTTGCTGCTTCCGTTTTTTGCGGTCTGTAAAAACAACGGAAGACACACGGATGCATCCGTGAAAAAAATGGACCGTTTTTTGTGAACCGCAGAGCCCTATGTGGGGCTGTTATTTCCATTGCTAGAGTGATAACAGCTCACGTGCTGGGGCAGAATACTGACAGGGAATGTGTGTGCAGAGGGCGGGCGGGGCTGGACACTGAGGCTGGGCGGTGCCAGCTGTGACTGGGAGGTTTTGCACAGGAAGTTATCATGTTTGCTGGAGCTGAATGTAAACAAAGAGCTGCAGAGAATAAAGGGATAATTCAAGAGGAACAAAAGATAGAAAACAAAAAATAACAATGTAGGGGTGTTTTATATGACAATACAGCACATTTGCTTGTCCCCTAGGTAGATGTAGAGAATAGATACTTGGTACTATGACTGCAGGAGCTGACTACACACAGTTTCTGTTACCGTGGAGACGTATAGTCTGTAGCTGTGGAAACAAAATGGTAGGAAATTTTGAAAGCAGCACTCCAGCGTTTTGTTTTGTGGTGCTTTAAATTTAAGCCCCCTGTTACATGCTCACCTTCTGATAACTTAATCATGTTACGGCGCCTTTTTGCTCCCGTGCTGCCATCTAGTGCCCATTACCTCTGACTGGCTGGAAGTCAAAAGTTGCATCACAAGCTCCCAATGCAACCCAGAGCCATAATGAGGCTCTCATAGACTTGTATTGGAGTTGTGACCTTCAGCGCACCCCAGGAAGCACTGGAGCAGCCAACAGGTCACAAATCACTGGAGACTGATTGGGACGACAGCAATAAGGGTGAAGATGGCAGCAGGTGAGTATAAGACGGGGCAGGAGGCTTTACATTCAAAGCACCACTCCAGCGCTGAAATAAAAAAACTCCACTGGAGTGGTTCTTCAGTTACACCTGTTAGGGTAGGACACACACTGAGTAAAATGGGCCAAGTGGAATGTGATAAAAATCACATTCCTCTCGGACCAATGTTACTCTATGGGGCCGTTCCCATCTGCAATATTTTTTGGTTCTCTCAGCCCTAATTGGACCGAGAAAATAGTTGCAGCATGCTGCGAGTGACAGTCTGAGATCACTTGCACCCATACAGGTCTGTGGGTCTCAGATCACTCGCACCCATACAGGTCTGTGGGTCTCGGATCACTCGCACCCATACAGGTCTGTGGGTCTCAGATCACTCGCACCCATACAGGTCTGTGGGTCTCAGACCACTCGCACCCATACAGGTCTGTGGGTCTCAGATCACTTGCACCTATACAAGTCTGTGGGCACTCAGCTGATATCCAAGTGCAGTGCAATATACGCACAGGCTGACAATGGGGGAGATGGACAGATTAATCCCACCCTCTCCTCCACAGCTGTGATTTGATCTCAAGATCGGACCACAATATGACACTTGGAGCACAGCGGGAGCTGAGGGTCATTAGCATATTGCATATGATGCTCTCCCATGCGATGCCAGATGCTCGTGTGGCCCCAGACTTGCCTAAACATTTCATATGCAGTGACGAAAAAGCAGAATGCTTGCTAAGATGATCCTAGCCTGATCCACCACTCCAAGGGCTCCTTCACACGTCAATGATTGTTCTTGTTCGCAAAAAATGGTCGGAGTTTCATCAGTGTTATTGATTAATGTAAGTGTTTATACGGACTTTCATCTGTTCTTATCAAATTAAAAAAAAAAGGAAAAACCAATGGATGTTTCTGAATATTCTCTTATCAAACAATCCGTGAAAAACGGACAGGGCATGGGTTGCACCAAAATGCTGTCCGTTTTTGTATTTAACCCATCTATAGACTTGCATTGGCGAACTTAGATAAATATTAGACAAATCTCCGTGCTATCTATCATTCTTCGGGTTCAATCTGAAGTCTTTTTTTTTTTTTTTTTTTTTACCTATACGAGAAAAACAAAAGCTGAGTATTTTATTTTCTCATCTATATCTTACCACCTTTTTTTCTGTCTTACAGACTTTGAAGCAAGTTTCATCAGACTCCTGGATAAAATAACGAATGGCGCTAGAATAGAAATCAATGAAACGGGTGAGTATTCCTGCAGCAGGCACATGTGGGGAATCTGCTGGAGTCATAGCCACGTATTATGGCACAGTTTGTACTGTTTTATTCTTTGTTCAGGCACTTGGTATTCTTTTGCTGTCTGTTGTACAATCCTTCTGTTCTGCAGTCCGTCCCCACCCCAGTTTGTCCTTGGCTGATCCTGGTGCTATCCACACCCAGAGTTCGTCTCTCGGTGCTTGTTGCGGTGCCAGTGGGAAGACTTTAGGAATTTGGCAGGTTGGATGTGTTTCCTTTTAGCGATGTATGACCGTGATTGATGAAGCGGGAACCCCGTGTGAAGCAGTATAATGCAAAGTACAGTACCTGGCGGAATTTCTCCATATATGATCTCCCTGATTACATATGTGAATTGCGTTGAGGGTTTTCTCACTATAGTAGATATGGTGTACAGCTCAGATACGGAAAATCTGGATTGGTTAGTGCCAGACTGCTGGGGCCGATTACCAGGTCGAAGGAGCCTCTACCTTTTGTGTTTCTCCAGATTGCAGCTCTTGGCTACTGAAAGACAGAGGATAGGGCTTAGTTTATGTACCTGCACAGCATTTGTAACATCTTCCAGAAAAATGCTCAAGTTCACCATTGACTTCCATTATAGTCTGAACACGAGTCAAGCCCGTCCCAGCATCTGACTGCTCGTTACGAGTACTGAGCACCCGAGCATGGTAGTACTCGCCCATCACTAGACAGCGTCCCTTTAACTAAGGCTGCTTTCACACATCCGGTTTTTGCAGTGCGACTCAATCCGGCGAAAAAAACGGATGCGGTGAAAAAAACGGATCCGTTGCATAAGTTTTTATTTTTTTTCCATGCGGTCCGTCCGTTTTTTGACGGATGCGGCTTGATACTGAGCATGCGCAGTGCAAAAAAACGCATCTGGCGGCCGGATGCGGTTTTTGCCGCAGGACGCCGCATCCGGCATCCATAGGCTTGTATTCGGCGCGATGCGGTTTTTTCGCCGCACAAAAAAACGTGCCAGGCAACGTTCCATCTGGCCGCCACATGGGCTAAATATGCCGCATCCAGCAAAATCCGGACACAACGCAAGGCCATGCAGCACAATACGGCGCGAATGCAAGTCTATGTGGAAAAAATGCAACCGGCGGCAAAAAAAAACAGTTGCATTTTTTCTGCAACGCGCCGGATTGTGCCGCTCAGCAAAAAAGCAGCTTAGAGCGCTGATAGAAGTTGCTGTTACATTGCTTGTAAGTGGCTCATCTTCACACAATCTGTCCTAATATATGTACAGTCCTTCGAAAAAGTATTTATACCTCGTGTACATTTCCATATCTTTTTAATGCTACAACTGCAAACTTGAATGTATTTTATTGGGATTTCTTTGTCGCTCCATTGGGAGACCCAGACAATTGGGTGTATAGCTTCTGCCTCCGGAGGCCACGCAAAGTATTACACTTTAAAAAGTGTAACCCCTCCCCTCTGCCTATACACCCTCCCGTGGATCACGGGCTCCTCAGTTTTATGCTCTGTGTGGAAGGAGGCACACATCCACTCATGCATTCTCATACTAGTTAAGTCGGTTGGAAGAAAAGAGGGCCCCCACGGGGCCCCCGGCATGTTCCCTTCTCACCCCACTATGTCGGCGGTGTTGTTAAGGTTGAGGTACCCATTGCGGGTACAAAGGCCGGAGCCTCATGCCGTCTCCTTCACCATCCCTTAGCGGCTCTGGGAGAAGTGGGATCCTGAACGGTCATCCAGTTGCTGGGACCGTGCTCCCTCTGCAGCCCCTGTGGGAATCTGCCGGACCGGAGTATATTCAACTTCAGGGACCGGGCCCTGCAACTCAAAGGTACTCTGTGTCCCCATTGGGGAATGTGCAGGAGCGCACCTTCTTCCCAGACGCTGCGGCAGCTGCTGGATTGTGAAGACCGGCGGACTTCCGCGCCGACCGTGCCTGCTTGTCGGGCGCGGTCTCAAATTTAGTCCCCGGCTTCATCGCGGCCTAGTTTCAAAAATCCCGCCCCCGGGCCTGCCTGTCAGGGGTAAGGGCGGGACTGCCGACCTGACGTCGGATGTGAGGGCTGGAGCATCCTGCATGTTTCCTCCCCCCTCACTGATCACTGTGGGGACCCCAGATTCCCGCACTTTCCTGGCGCCGCCCACGGCTCCACTCCTTCCCTGAGATCTCCGGCAGCCATTTTTTGGGCATTCTGCCGGTGGAGGATTCTCAGGAACAGCTCTGCAGCTCCAGGGGACCTAAAGCTGGGAATCTGGAGGCACACACTCCGCTTGTTAGCGGTCGGTAAGCCACACCGGTCACCCGGTGCTGGTCCCCCCTAGGGTGCCGGAATAGATACGTATTTATATATATATATTTCTGTTCGGTCGGGCTGTATACCCTGTTTTTGCCCATATACCCTCAGTGATCATTCTCCTAGGAGACAACAGCATGTCGTCCACAAGGAGCAAAGCTGTTAAGGCACTGGGTTTTTTTGCGGCCTGTACCTCTTGTGGGGCTATGTTACCTGTGGGTTCCACCTACCCTCACTGTGAGCAATGCTCGACCCCTGTTTCACTTGCTCAGCCGGAGCCTCGGTCACTAGTGGACCCCTTGGCTCATGTAGACCCCCCTGCTCCCCCTGTCCAGGTGCCAGGGACAGAGTTCTCCTCTTTTGCTGAGAAACTCTGAGTCACTTTCACAATCCATGGCTCAGTCTATGGACAAATGGTCTGCCAAGCTGCTAGAAGCTTTGCAGTCCAGACCGGTCCTTACACAGGCCCCGGCCCCTGTTGGATCGTCACCTCCAGGCCCCTCTCGGTCCGAGCCGCAGCGTGCTCCCAGGTTGGGCCCTAGGTCCCACGCGCAGGACTCCTGCCAGGACCACAGTCCTAGTCGGGCTAAGCGGGCTCGCTGGGAATCTTCCCCGACCTCTTCACGCTGCTCGGGTTCCCAGCTTGAGGACTCTCTGGAGGACGAGGCGGACGTCGCAGCTCAGGGTTCTGACCCTGACGTCGCCCTTAACCTTGATACACCTGAGGGGGACGCATTAGTGAATGATCTTATCCCGTCCATCAACCAGGTGTTGGATCTCTCTCCCCCGACTCATACTGTGGAGGAGTCGGCGTCTCAGCAGGAGAAACACCAGTTTCGGTTCCCCAAACGTACACGCAGTGCGTTCTTCGATCACTTTAACTTCAGAGACGCTGTCCAGAAGCCCAGAGCGGTTCCGGACAAGCGCTTTACTAAGCGCATCACTGACACGCGTTACCCCTTTCCTGCTGAAGTCGTTAAGGGGTGGGATCAATGTCCCAAGGTGGATCCTCCAGTCTCTAGATTGGCGGCTAGATCTGTGGTATCGGTGGCAGATGGCTCATCGCTAAAGGATGCCACCGACAGGCAGATAGAGCTCCTGGTGAAGTCCATCTATGAGGCCACGGGCGCGTCTTTTGCCCCGGCCTTTGCAGCCGTGTGGGCACTCCAAGCTATCTCGGCTTGTCTGACTGAGATTAATGCTGTCACACGTAATTCTGCTCCGCAAGTTGCGTCTTTGACTTCTCAAGCGTCAGCTTTTTCATCCTACGCCATGAACGCAGTCCTAGACTCGGCTAGCCGTACAGCTGTGGCATCCGCTAACTCTGTGGCAGTCCGCAGGGCCATGTGGCTGCGCGAATGGAAGGCAGACTCGGCCTCCAAGAGGTTCTTAACAGGTTTGCCATCTGCTGGCGAACGACTGGATGAGATTATTAAGGAATCCAAGGGAAAGGACTCATCCTTACCCCAGTCCAGACCTAAGAGATCTCAACAACGGAAAATACAATCGAGGTTTCGGTCCTTTCGTCCCTCCGCCAAGCCCCAATCCTCTTCATCCAGCAGGCAGGAGAAAGGCCAGAGGAACTCCTATGCGTGGCGGTCCAAGTCACGCCCCCAAAAGGCCGCAGGAGGCACTGCCTCCAAGACGGCCTCCTCATGACTCTCGGCATCCCCTAACCGCATCCTCGGTCGGTGGCAGGCTCTCCCGCTTTGGCGACGCCTGGTGGCCATATGTTCAAGACCAATGGGTGAGAGACATTCTGTCTCACGGTTACAGGATAGAGTTCAGCTCCCGTCCTGCGGCTCGTTTCTTCAGAACCTCTCCGCCCCCCGCTCAGGCCGACGCACTTTTTCAGGCGGTGGACGCTCTGAAGACAGAAGGAGTTGTGACCCCCGTTCCCCTTCAGGAACGTGGTCGCGGCTTTTACTCCAACTTGTTCGTGGTGCCAAAAAAGGACGGATCTTTCCGACCCGTTCTGGACCTCAAACTGCTCAACAGACACGTGAGAACCAGACGGTTTCGGATGGAATCTCTCCGCTCGGTCATCGCCTCGATGTCACAAGGAGACTTCCTAGCATCGATCGACATCAAAGATGCTTATCTCCACGTGCCGATCGCACCCGAACATCAACGCTTCTTGCGTTTCGCCATCAGGGACGAACACCTTCAGTTCGTGGCATTGCCTTTCGGCCTGGCGACAGCCCCACGGGTTTTCACCAAAGTCATGGCATCCGTCGTGGCGGTCCTACACTCTCAGGGCCACTCGGTGATTCCCTACCTAGACGATCTCCTAGTCAGGGCCCCTTCTCGGGTGGCGTGTCAACACAGCCTTACAGTCGCTCTGACGACTCTCCAGCAGTTCGGGTGGATCATCAACTTCCCAAAATCCAAGTTGACACCGACCCAATCACTGACTTACCTCGGGATGGAGTTTCATACACAGTCAGCGGTAGTCAAGCTACCGCGAGACAAGCAGCTTTCTCTGCAGGCTGGGGTGCAATCATTTCTTCGGAGTCAGTCACACCCCTTAAGACGCCTCATGCACTTCGTGGGGAAGATGGTGGCAGCGATGGAGGCAGTGCCGTTCGCGCAATTCCATCTACGGCAGCTCCAATGGGACATTCTCCGCAAATGGGACAGGAGGTTGGCTTCCCTCGACAGGAACGTCTCTCTTTCCCTTGCAACCAAGACGTCACTTCAGTGGTGGCTCCTTCCCAATTCTCTATCGCAGGGAAAATCCTTCCTACCCCCAACCTGGGCTGTGGTCACCACGGACGCGAGCCTGTCAGGGTGGGGAGCGGTTTTTCTCCACCACAGGGCTCAGGGAACCTGGACTCCGATAGTCTTCCCTTCAGATCAATGTTCTGGAAATAAGGGCAGTGTATCTAGCCCTATTGGCTTTTCAGCGGTGGCTGGAGGGCAGGCAGATCCGTATCCAGTCGGACAACGCCACTGCCGTTGCATACATCAACCACCAAGGCGGCACTCGCAGTCGTCAAGCCTTCCAGGAAGTCCGGCGGATTCTGCAGTGGGTGGAAGCCACAGCCTCCACCATCTCCGCAGTTCACATCCCGGGCGTAGAAAACTGGGAAGCATATTTTCTCAGTCGTCAGGGCATGGATGCGGGGGAATGGTCTCTGCACCCAGAAGTGTTCCGAGAGATCTGTCGCCGCTGGGGAACGCCGGACGTCGATCTCATGGCGTCACGGCACAACAATAAAGTCCCGGCATTCGTGGCACGGTCTCAGGATCACAGAGCTCTGGCGGCGGACGCGTTAGTTCACGACTGGTCGCAGTTCCGACTGCCTCATGTGTTTCCTCCTCTGGCGATGCTGCACAGAGTGTTACGCAAGATCAGGTCCGACTGCCGTCGCGCCATTCTCGTCGCTCTAGACTGGCCGAGGCGGGCGTGGTACCCGGATCTGTGGCATCTCACGGTGGGTCAGCCGTGGGCGCTTCCAGACCGCCCAGACTTGCTGTCACAAGGGCCATTTTTCCATCTGAATTCTGTGGCCCTCAACCTGACTGTGTGGCCATTGAGTCCTGGCTCCTAGCGTCTTCAGGGTTATCTCAGGATGTCATTGCCACCATGAGACAGGCCAGGAAGCCAACGTCCGCCAAGATCTATTACAGGTCTTGGCAAATCTTCTTATCCTGGTGCTCTGATAACGGTTTCTCTCCATGGCCGTTTGCCTTACCCACTTTTCTTTCATTCCTCCAATCCGGAATGGACAAGGGTTTGTCACTCGGCTCTCTCAAGGGCCAAGTATCGGCGCTCTCCGTATTTTTTCAAAAGCGTCTAGCCAGGCTTCCGCAGGTCCGCACGTTCCTGCAGGGAGTTTGCCACATAGTCCCACCTTACAAGCGTCCGCTGGAGCCCTGGGATCTTAACAGGGTGCTAACGGCTCTTCAGAAACCACCTTTCGAGCCGCTGCGGGATGTCTCTTTATCACGCCTTTCGCAAAAGGTGGCCTTTCTAGTGGCAATTACATCACTCCGGAGAGTGTCTGAGCTTGCAGCGCTATCATGCAAAGCTCCCTTCCTGGTGTTTCACCAGGATAAGGTGGTTCTGCGTCCGGTTCTGGAATTTCTCCCTAAGGTGGTATCTACTTTTCATCTCAATCAGGATATCTCCTTGCCTTCATTTTGCCCTAATCCAATTCACCAATGTGAAAAGGATTTGCACTCTTTGGATCTGGTGAGAGCACTCCGACTCTACGTGTCTCGCACGGCGCCCCTGCGTCGTTCAGATGCGCTCTTTGTCCTTGTCGCTGGCCAGCGTAAGGGTTCGCAGGCTTCCAAGTCAACCTTGGCTCGGTGGATCAAGGAACCGATTCTCGAAGCCTACCGTTCTTCTGGGCTTCCGCTTCCTTCAGGGCTGAAAGCCCATTCTACCAGAGCCGTGGTTGTGTCCTGGGCATTGCGGCACCGGGCTACGGCTCAGCAGGTGTGTCAGGCAGCGACGTGGTCTAGTCTGCACACTTTCACGAAACACTATCAAGTGCATACCTATGCTTCAGCAGACGCCAGTCTAGGTAGGCGAGTCCTTCAGGCGGCGGTTGCCCACCTGTAAGAGGAGGGCCGTTTCGGCTCTTGTTATTGAGGTATTCTTTTACCCACCCAGGGACTGCTTTTGGACGTCCCAATTGTCTGGGTCTCCCAATGGAGCGACAAAGAAGAAGGGAATTTGTTTACTTACCGTAAATTCCTTTTCTTCTAGCTCCTATTGGGAGACCCAGCACCCGCCCCTGTTCCCTTCGGGCTGGTTGTTCTTTTGTGTACACATGTTGTTCATGTTGAATTGTTCTTTTGGTTCATGGTTCAGTTCTCCGAACATCCTTCGGATTGAATTTACCCTATACCAATTCATAAGTCTTCTCCTTCCTGCTTTTGCACCAAAACTGAGGAGCCCGTGATCCACGGGAGGGTGTATAGGCAGAGGGGAGGGGTTACACTTTTTAAAGTGTAATACTTTGTGTGGCCTCCGGAGGCAGAAGCTATACACCCAATTGTCTGGGTCTCCCAATAGGAGCTAGAAGAAAAGGAATTTACGGTAAGTAAACAAAATTCCCTTCTTTATGTGATATACTAACGCAAAGTAGCACGTATGTGTGACCTCTAAAGGAAATGATACATGGCTTTCCAAATATTTTAAAAATATAGCTGAAAATTGTGACGTGCATTTGTATTCAGCCCCCTGTAGTCTAATGCCCCTAAATAAAATCCAGAGCCACCAATAGCCTCCAGAAGTCACGTAATTAGTAAATTGAGTCCACCTTTGTGTAATTTATTCTCAATATTACTACAGCTGTTCTGTGAAGGCCTCAGAGGCTTGTTTGAAAACATTAGGGATCAAACAGCATCATGAAGATCTGGGGACACACCAGACAGGTCAGGGATAATGTTGTGGAGGAGAGTAAAGCAGGGTTAGGTTATACAAAAATAGCCCAATCTTTAAACATCTCATGGACCACTGTTCAATTCATGATCCAAAAATGGAAGGCGTATGGCACAACTGCAAACCTACGAAGACATGGCCGCCCATCTAAACTGACATCCCAAGCCAGGAGAGCACTAATTAGAGAAGCAGCCATGAAGCCCATGGTCCCTCTGGAGGAGCTGTAGAAATCCACAGCTCAGGTGAGAGAATTTGTCCACTGGACATCTATTATTTATATACTCCACAAATCTGGCTTTTATGAAAAAGTGGCAAGAAGAAAGACACGTTTTTGAAAGCAAGTTATAATCCGCTCACAGATTGCAAAAAGCCATGTTGAAGACATAACTAGCATGTGGAAGGTGGTGCTCTGGTTAGATGAAATCAAAGTAGTACTTTTTGGGCTAAATGCAAAATGCTTTGTGTGGTGGAAAACTAACACTGTACATCATCCTGAAAACACCATCCCCACCGTAAAACATGGTGGTAGAGGCATCATGCTGTCAGGATTCTTTTCTTCAGCAGGGACAGGGAAGTGGGTCAGTGTTGATGGGAAGATGGATGGAGCTAAAGACCAGTAATTGCAGCAAAAGGTCGTCGTACCAAAGTATTCACCTGGGGGGAGGGAGGGGCTGAATACAAATATACGTCGCAAGTTTCAGATTTACATTTTTAAATATTTTGATAACCGTGTATCATATCCCTTACACACAACCTGCTATCTGGTGTGGGTAAATCACAAAAAATTTGTTTGATTGTAATGTGGAAAGGTTCACAGGGTCGACCATTTTTGTGTTTCTTAGGAATTTCTGTTGATGTTGGATCTCGTAACTGCTGTGAATTAAACATTTATAGATCAAAACTGTCACAGAAAAAAGACCTTTTTTTTGCAAATAGAAACTCATCGTGGCTTAGAAGTTGAAAACCTCAGATTTCAGTGAATTAAGCCCGCTTTACACGCTGCAATGTGTCGGCGGGGTCACGTCGTAAGTGACGCACATCCGGCATAGTAAGGTACATTGCAGTGTGTGACAGGTACGTGCGATTGAACGTTAAAACATTCATCGCATACACATCGTACCTTTCTCTAGCATTGCACGTCAGATTGTTCATCGTACCCGGGGTAGTACACATCGCAGTGTGTGACACCCCGGGAACGATGAACAGATCTTACCTGTGTCCTGCGGCTCCCAGCTGGCTATGCGGAAGGAAAGAGGTGGGCGGGATGTTTATGTCCCGCTCATCTCCGCCCCTCTGCTTCTATTGGCCGGCTGCCGTGTGAGGTCGATGTGACGCCGAACGTCCCTCCCACTCCAGGAGGTGGACGTTCGCCGCCCACATCGAGGTCGTATGGACGGGTAAGTACGTGTGACGGGGGTTAATCGTTTGCGGCACATTCAACAAATTGAACGTGGCGCACATACGATGGGGGCGGTTACGATCGCATACGATATCGTATGCGAAATTGCAACGTGTAAAGCAGGCGCAAAACAAATGGCTGTGTCAACCAAGAACAGGGCTCGGGGCACCCTTGGCATCACCCTTGGCATGACTGAGCTGCTCGGTGACCTTCCCATCTACATGTTTTTACATCAATCTCCAGCCTCCTATTCCTTGATTGAGAGCTCTAGTGTTACCGGAGCCAGAAAAGGGCAGAGATTAATGGGAACACAAATATATGGAGGTGCACTGAACTGCTCAGCCATACAAAGGGTGCAGCGCGTGCCTGTGCTTGGTTTGAACAGTCCTATATTGTGCGGACAAACCTTAAGGCTATGTGTCCACGGTAGAATGTACCTGCGGATTTTTCTGCATGAAAATCCGCGGATTTGCCGCAGATTTTGATGCGGATTTCATTTTTTTTTTTTTCCCCATTCTATACCCAAAATCCGCACCAAAATCCGCAACAAATAATTGACATGCTGCAGATTTTTCCGCATCAAAATCCGCGGCAAATCCGCAGCGGAAAAATCCGCAGCATGGACACAGCATTTCCAAAATGCCATTGAAATGGCTTGGAAGTGCCGCTGCTGCAGATTTTCGGGAAATCCGCGGCAAAATCCGCGGTAAATCCGCAGTGTGGGCACATAGCCTTAAGGTAAAGCAGTCCCCATATACGAATGCAATATAATTGTGGAGATCCAGCAGAATGTTATTTTACAATGGTGCCAGGGTAATATTATTAAATAGATTCCAGACTTTTATTTGTGAACAGAAACTGAATTGTCATGGAAATGTTCCACATCTGTATCATGCGGAGGGGGCTGTGGCCGTGTGATGGGAGGCCGCCGTGCAGGAATCCATTATTGACTTTGCAAATCAAGTGACTTCTGGTTTTGCTGCCAGCAGCATGAGATGACGTGTGTTAAGGCTCGCTCATAACCTCCAGAGATTCACCCAGAAAGCAAATATTGTCTAATGTAATGTGGTGATGGCGTCAGAATTGAGATGGATGGGAGATGGTAAACACTATCTGGATGTGTACTCACTCTTTACTCACAAGGAAATAATCATTTATCAAAAAACTATAATGTGCTCTCCAAGTGTATCCAATCAAGAACCCATAGAAATCACTTCAAAGACCATATCACAGGTACATAGAAACAAATCTTTATTACCATGATTAAAAAACATGAACACAATAGACATAATTGAAATTTGATGGGGTGTAAAATGGAGGGTCAATCATAATAATTAGCATAATTTGTAATATGAAAATATACAATTCTATGAATCACACAATGACAAATATGTGTGTGTGTGTGTGTGTGTGTGTGTGTATGTCACTAGGATTGAATCTCCTTGTATAATATCTCCATTAAGAGATGATGATAAATGCATTCATAGAATTATATATAAGAAATGCCACTACATGTCAAAGAAAAAGCAAAATCCATGTGAAGGGATGCAATTAGATTAACAGTATCTCATAATTAATGAATATATCCAAGGGCTATCACTCAGACTAAGAAATACTGACTAAATACATTCATAAATCTGTATATGAGGAATACAATTCATGTAGTAGAAAAGCAGAATCCATATGAAGGAATGCAATTGATTTGCAGATGTCTCATTCAATAAATAAACCTAGGGGGTATCACTCATATAGTGAAGGAACAAGGCCCATGTAAAACTGATGTGTAGATAATCTTGAGGATACTTTACCTATTAGGGCTAAGCCACACGGCGAGAAAATCGGTGCGAGTGGAGTGCGATAAAACATCGCATTCCACTCGGACCAATTCTAGCCTGTGTGTCAGCACACATGGGCGATTATTTTCTCAGCCCTAATCGGACCGAGAAAACAATCGCAGCATGCTGCGATTGTAATCCGAGACTCTTTCTCTCGCACCCATTCAAGTGAATGGGGCGAGAGAAAAATCGCACTGCACTCGCAGTACACCGGTGTACTGCCAGTGCAATGCGAGAATGGCTATAGCTGACTACGCAGGAGAGAGGGAGAGAAATCCCTCCCTCCCCTCCTGAATGCCGGCCCGCCCCCCGCAGCTGAGGTCTGCTCGCACGAACGGACCTCAGTTGCAAGGACACACGCATGACACTCGGCTCTGCTGTACTGCCAGCACGAGCCGAGTCTCATGCAAGGGGATCGCAGTAGTCCCCGTGTGGCCCCAGCCTTATTGACAGACCCTCCCCACACCACTCCCAACGATCGTTTCACGTAGCTTCGTCAGGCGTAAAGTATCCTCAAGATTATGGCCTATGGCCCCCTATGGAATGCACATATTCCCCTGTGCTGCCCATGGCCCCTATAGATCGCACAAGTCCCCCTGTGTTAGATATGGCCCCTATGCTGCTGCCCATAGTAAAATAAAACCCTCTTTCCTTACCTTCTCAGCGCTGTCCCTCCTCGTGTCTCCCTCCGTGCTTCTGCTCTCCTCCACTTCCTGGTTCTAGGTGTCGGTCATGTGATCGGCACAGCAGAGTGATATCATCTCTGCTCGCCTGATTACAGTGGAAGCAGGGACACCGGGGAGAAACGCTGGAGGGGTTAAGTAAAGTTTTTTTTATTGTAGGATGAGCAGCAGCATGGGGGCCATATCTAACACAGGGGGGCATGTGCCATCACAGGGGGGCGCAGGCACAGATAATATGCGCCGCTGCCCCAGCCCATCACTGCGGTGCGGTTTCAGCACCACGGTGATGGACAGCGGCTGTGCATATTATATGAGCGGGAGCAGGAGATCAAACGCTGCCGCCCGCAGCTTTCACCTGCCCCCAGCAGCGCTCCAGAGCTGCCCCCACCTCCCCTGAACCCTGCAGTGTGCTGACACTGTTATGGGGGTAATGTCCCCAAATTCTTTACTAAGGTACCCCATTCTGGTAAGGATCCTCCTGCCTTGTATATGATCCTGCTCATAATATACCCCCCATCCATCCTGCTCATAATATACCCCCCCATCCATCCTGCTCATAATATACCCCCCCATCCATCCTGCTCATAATATACCCCCCATCCATCCTGCTCATAATATACCCCCCATCCATCCTGCTCATAATATACCCCCCCCATCCATCCTGCTCATGATACACCCCCCCAATCCATCCTGCTCATGATACACCCCCCCCATCCATCCTGTTCATGATATACCCCCCATCCATCCTGCTCATGATATACCCCCCCATTCATCCTGCTCATGATATACCCCCCCATTCATCCTGCTCATGATATACCCCCCCATCCATCCTGCTCATGATATACCCCCCCATCCATCCTGCTCATGATATACCCCCCCCATCCATCCTGCTCATGATATACCCCCCCCCCCATCCATCCTGCTCATGATATACCCCCCATCCATCCTGCTCATGATATACCCCCCCATCCATCCTGCTCATGATATACCCCCCCATCCATCCTGCTCATGATATACCCCCCCATCCATCCTGCTCATGATATACCCCCCCATCCATCCTGCTCATGATATACCCCCCCATCCATCCTGCTCATGATATACCCCCCCATCCATCCTGCTCATGATATACCCCCCCCATCCATCCTGCTTATGAAATACCCCCATCCTGGTATGTAAAGGCAAATAGAAAAATTTCCAGCGTCTCCAGAAGATAAAATAGCAATTCCTTTATTCATGTAAAAATCTTCTTACCATCAGATAAATGACATATAAGGACATATGGACAGAGGAGCTCTTTCCTACGCGTTTCACCCTGTGAAGGGCTTAATCCTGGTATATGGCGTGTATCCTGTGGCACAGGAAAAAAAATAAACGTTTATACTTACCCTTCCTCACTCCCTGAAGCACCGATATCTGTCTCAGCTGCAGCTTCGCTGTGTGGAGCCGTCACCGTGTGTGGAGCCGTCACCGTTAAGCATCGCGAATCGATGTCTTCCTGTCTGAGCCCGGTCAGCTGATCTGGTGGACACTAGCGGCAAGCACAGCGATGACGTCATCGCTGTTCGCGCCGCTAGTGTCCAGATCAGCTGACCGGTACAGACAGGAAGACATCGCGCGATGCTGCAGGGGGGGATGGCTCCACACACTGTGACGGGTGAGTGTACTGATTCACTGCTCCCCGCGCTGATAATGATGCACGGGGGACAGTGAATACAGCCGCACATGATCACTCCAGGCTGTAGTTGCCAGGGGTGATCACGGCCGGCTGTTAATTATGCGCGCGCACCCCCCCCCCCCGCCCATCACCCCGCCCACCTGTCAGTGCCGGTGAGAGATGATGGGCGGGAGGATGGGCGTGCATATGTAATGAGCGGACCCACGTGGTCACGGCAGGCGCTGCTGCAGCCTGCTCGCGCCCCCGATGGCCCGCTCCACCGCAGCACCCTCATTCCTGGCCGCAGCCCTATAGTCAGACCATAAGACGCACCCCCCACTTTCCCCCAACATTTGGGGGGGAAAAAGTGTGTCTTATGGTCCGAAAAATACGGTATACCCCCCCCCCGTATATTTGGCTTATAAGACGCACCCCCTACTTTCCCCCAAAATTAGGGGGAACAAAAGTGCGTCTTGTAAAGCGAAAAATACGGTGTGTGTAATATATATAATATATATAATTATATTATATTCTCCTTTTTGTTTGTCCTTTCACAGATTGTGATTCATAGAATTGTATATTTTCATATTACAAATTATGTGAATTAATTATGACTGACCCTCCATTTTACACCCCATCAAATTTTAATTATGTCTATTGTGTTTATTGTGTTCATGTTTTTAAATCATGGTAGGTCTGCTTTCACACTACGTTTTTTTTTAACGCAAAAACGGATCCAGTGCAAACCCTGATCCCCTCCCACCACACTTACTGTATTTCTCTTGCTTTGGCAACACTAATTGTATTTTGGTCCTGCCAATAAAGCATATTTGAATTTGAGACTGAGAGAGAGAGGGAAGAGAGAGAGAAGAGAGAGAGAGGGGGGAAATAAAGGGAAAGAGAGCGTGCGCGAGAAAGAAAGAAACTCACTCTGGTTTCTGGGCATGCTCAGTACACCAAGCAGGATCCTGTCTATCAGTATACCACCGTTCACATGTGTTTGCATGCTGTTTTGTCAGGATCCAGCGACTTGCAGTATTTGGATGCAGCTCAAAAACGCTACAAGTAGCGTTTTTAAACAATGTTAAACTGCAAGTCGCTGGATTCTGACAAAACTGCACGCAAACGCATGTCAACGCATGTTAACGCAAGTCCATTACAAATGCATTGAAATGAAAACACATTTGCACTGGATCCGCTTTTGCAGCAAAAAAAACGTTCAGGACGCATGTTAAAAAACGTAGTGTGAAAGCAGCCTAATAAAGACTTGTTTATATGTACCTGTGATACTATCTGGATGTGGCTTTGCTTTGGCAGCTCTGCTGAGCAAAGTACAGGCGGAGAGTCTATGTGTTGATGTTTTCTTTGTATATTTTTATTAAACAAAACATGTTCTTCTGCACAACATCACATCGCAGTCTAAAGGCTAAGGCCGGGCTCACATGGCCTAGAAACATGGACCAGGTTCAGATCTCAAACCAGAGCTGACTGGGCCTCTAGACTTAAGCACACTGCTTATAGATGCCCGTGAGGAAGTTAGTTTGGATCGAGCCAGATCTTGTGATCAGATCATGGTCTTTGTTTCACTGTCATGTGAAAACGGCCTAAAATGGTAATCCTTGTGCAGGCCACAAATGTTTCGAAGCCATGTATGCAACTGCCTCCCAAGGTCCTGCCCTTGCCTCCTCCTCCCGTGGGCCCTTGCCTCCTCCTCCCGTGGGCCCTTGCCTCCTCCTCCCGTGGCACCTTGCCTCCTCCTCCCGTGGGCACCTTGCCTCCTCCTCCCGTGGGCCCTTGCCTCCTCCTCCCGCGGGCACCTTGCCGCCTCCTCCTCCCGCGGGCACCTTGCCGCCTCCTCCTCCCGCGGGCACCTTGCCGCCTCTGGTTTTTGCTGCTTCACTGCACAGGATAGACCAGGCATACAATGGATGAATAATATGAAATAATGGAGCTCAATATGACATTTCATATAGGCTTCATCAGTTACTAGTGTACAAGGCCTGGGGAGGGGCGGTTAATTAGATTCTAAGACTACTTATATACCACTGACAAGTCAAGTGGAAACATTAATTATCTCGTTACAAACAACATCTGTCAATTGGGGAGATATATTAGGCAGCAAGAGAACAGTCAGTTTGTGGAGTTGATGTATTGACAGCAGACAAAATTGGCAAGCGTAAGGATCTGAGTGACGAGCCAAATTGTGTCAGATACGTGGATCAGAGCTTCTACAAAACAGTAGGCCTTGGTGGGTGTTTCCAGAATGCCATGATCTCTAGCCAATCCCAACCTGCACAAACTCCTCATCCTGCAGTCACCCCAATACTGAGCCGCTGCTGCCATATGTTTCCCTATTACTGCACCTGCTGTGCGGCACAATTCCAGGGCTCCGTCTACCGCCCCACATAGTAATGCCACCACTCTGTCCCTTCCTCCTTTGTGCCCTCTAGATGGTAAAATTGCTCCCTAGCAAATATTAATGTCCTGTGCAAAAGGGCCCACATATTGCCCCTAGAATGTAATAATGCCCCGTGTGTTGTGACGGTCACAATACCCTGAGTGCCTTATAACAGTAATGGTTCTTAACCCCATTACGACCGCGTTACGTTTTAAAACGGCACCAAAAAAGGGTACTTATTCCTTTCTGCCGTTTTAAAACGGCGGGCAGAAAAAAGGGTCTAGCGCCCCCCAGCGTCAGAAAATCTCCGGGGTTTCAGCTACCGGGGGTAGCTCAGACCCTGGAGATCATGATTCGGGCCGGTTTTTCCGGTCCCCAGTCACGTGATGACCGGTATACACCGTATACCGATCATCAAGTTATAGTAAATGACCGCGCCGGTAAAAAATGATTTATCTCCCATCTGGCATGATCAAACATGTCAGATGGGAGATAAATCTCTTTCTCGGTTCCCTCTGGTCCCCTCGGTATCCCCAAAGTGCCCCCCCCGACCCCCAACCCCCGCCCGAAAATCCAAGATGGCCGCGCGCACCGCCGATCACAGCAGCGCGCCCGCCACATTCACACTGTTCCTATGGTTTCTGTCGCATGTGCCATAACACATGCGACAGAAACCTGCTCCCTAGGCCCTGCCAGGTCCCCCCCCTATCCCCCCCGGTGTCATACATACCTGTCGGAGCGCTGATCCCCCGCGGCCCCCTCCTCCGGCTCCTTCTCAGCAGACGCCGGTCACATGTACAGAGCAGCTGACAGCTTCCTGTGTTCAGGACGCTGGCTGCTGCTGCTGCTCGGCACTTTGCAGCTGTGACCCGGGGAGGGTGGGTGCAGATTCTTTGCACCCACTCTCCTCAAATGGAGGGTCTGCACACCTAGAAAATGGGGGATACGTTCCCTGAACGTGTCCCCCATATTCTAGAAGGTCCAGAATCTACGTGGGACGTCCAAATGGATTACAGCGGATTTTTTTTTTTTTTCTTTTCAATAAATTGGTCAATCAGGGAATGTTTTGGGGAGTGTTTTTTCAAATAAATTTTTTTTTGTTGTCAATTTTTTTTTTATTACTGTCAATTAGTTATGTCGGGTATCTGATAGACGCCGTGACATAACTAATTGCTGGGCTTGATGCCAGGTGACATTACACATCTGGTATCAACCCCATTTATTACCCCGTTTGCCAACGCACCAGGGCGCGGGATGAGCTGGGGCGAAGCGCCAGAATTGGCGCATCTAATGGATGCGCCATTTCTGGGGCGGCTGCGGCCTGCTATTTTTAGACTGGGAAGAGTCCAATAACCATGGCTCTTCCCATCCTCAGAATACCAGACCCCAGCTGTCAGCTTCACCTTGGCTGGTGATCTAATTTGGGGGAACCCCACGTTTGTTTTGTTTTTTTTAATTATTTATTTATAAATAATTAAAAAAAAAAAAAACAGCTTGGGGAGCCCTCCAAATTGATCACCAGACAAGATTAAGCTGTCAGCTGTGGTTTGCAGGCTACAGCTGTCTGCTTTACCCTAGCTGGCTATCAAAAATAGGGGGGACCCCACGTCATTTATTTTAATTATTTTTTTTTCTTTTGGGCTAAATACAAGGCTAGGCACCCTTTAGTGTCACATGAAAGGCACTAAAGGGCGCCAGCTTAGAATCTGCAGAGCGGGGTGGACATTATATATATGTTTGACATCTATCCATTCATCCATTGTAGCATTTTACGCTGTGTGCCCACAATCGGCGTTGTGCAGTAGATGCACAGTGGAAGGATTTTTAGAAATCCCGTGCCCACTGTGTTTCTTTTCTCTGCAGCATAAACTGACCTGTGGCGCAGCTTCCCGAGCCTCAGCATGTCAATTTATGCTGCGGAGATGAGTGTTTTCTGCAGGTAGAATAGAGCCAAAGTCCACAGCAGCCTGAACCCAAATCGTGGGCATGGGCATCTGCGTTCTCCCGTGGACAACACTCACATCTCTGCAGGAAGGCTGACACTGTGTACTAGCAACATTTTTGTGAAGTACCTGTGGATTCAAAATGCTTACTATACTCCTGAATAAAATCCTTGAGGGGTCTAGTTTCCAAAATGAGGTCACTTGTGGGGGGTTTCTGATGTATAGGTACCCAAGGGACCCTGCTAATGTGACATGGTGCGCGCAATTTACTTCAACTTTTCCAGAATTCAAATGGTGCTCTTTCCATTCCAAGCCCTCCCATTTATCCAAACAAAGGTTTTTGGCCACATGTGGGGTATCACCGCGCTCATAAAAAAGTGGGTAACAAACATTGGGGTGAACTTTTTGGAATTACCTCTTGAAAAAGTGAAAAAATTGATGCTAAAGCAACATTTTTTAGAAAAAAATGAAAATTTTCAATGTGACAATGTAACGTTATCAAAATCTGTGAAGTACCTGTGGATCCAAAATGCTCACTATACCCCTAGATAGAAGCCTTGAGGGGTCCACTTTCCAAAATGGCGTCACTTGTGAGGGGTTTCTTCTGTTTCCTTAGCGGACCTGTAAATGCAACATGGTGCCCGCAATCTATTTCAGCCAAATTTGCTTTCCAAAATTCAAATATTGCTGCTCCTGTTCCGAGCCCTCCTATTTGTCCAAACAAAGGTTCCTGAACACATGTGGGGTGTTGGCGCGTTCATAAGAAAGTGGGTAACAAGTTTTGGGGTTCATTTTGTTGTGTTATTTCTTCTAAAAGTGAATAAATTTGGGGTAGAGCAACATTTTAGGTAAAATTTTATTTTTTGCTTTTTTTCATTCCACTTTTCTTTAGTTCCTGTGAAGCACCTGAAGGGTTAATAAACTTCTTGGATGTGGTTTTGAGTACTTTGAGGGGTGCTGTTTTGAGAATGGTGTCACTTTTGGGTATTTTCTGTCACCTGGGCCTCTCAAAGTCACTTCAAATGTGATGTGGTCCCTAAAAAAATGGTTTTGTGAATTTTGTTGAAAAAATGGGAAATTGCAGATGAACTTTGACCCCTTCTAACTTTCTAACCCCAAAACATTTTGTTTCAGAAATTGTGCTAATGTAAAGTAGACATGTGGGAAATGTTATTTATTAACTGTTTTGTGTGACATAACTCTCTGGGTTAAGGGCATAAAAATTAAAAGTTTGAAAATTGCAAAATTTTCAAAATTTTCATCAAATTTCCGATTTTTTTCACAAATAAAAGCAAAAAATATCGTTCTAAATTTATAACTATCATGAAGTACAATATGTCACGAAAAAACAATGTCAGAATCACCGGGATCCGTTGAAGCGTTCCAGAGTTATATCCTCATAAAGTGACACTGGTCAGAATTGCAAAAAATGGCCTGGGCATTAAGGACAAAACTGGCTCCGTCCTTAAGGGGTTAAGTGTCCACTTAACAAATCCCATGGAGACTTGTCCATTTCGCTTCTGGTATCATGGATGACAAGGGCCAATGGAAGTCAGTGGGTCCGTGAAACAAGCACAGCACACGGATGGCATTGGTGTACCACTAGTGATGAGCGAGTACTAAAAAGCTCGGGTGCTCGAAGCTCGGGCCGAGCCTCCCAAGATACTCGTGTACTCGGCCCGAGCAACGAGCCCAATGTTATCCTGTGGGAGACCCGAGTATTTTTGTGAAATGACCCCCCGGCAGCATGGAGAAACCCTAAAAATGTCACAAAAGTCTCAGAAGAGTGCTCAAATGACATGGCAACAGCATGGGGAAGACCCCTTGAAGCATTTATCACTGAAAAGTCACAGCTGTGAACAATTTTGTCCGCGTTTTACGCCATTTTTACGGACTCACCAGAAAACCTTCCAAAATGACCCCAAAATGATTTTTCATGGCGGAAATGTTAAGGGCACATACCCAATAGTGAGATAGAGCTGGTGTATGTTACTTTTTGAGATTAATACATGAAAGATTTTACGTGAAAACATTGTGTGGCACTCCGATGTCCCTGAGAAGAGACGTACATGAAGGCCTCTTGAGTCTAATGTGCCCATTTTGAGGAAGTGAGTCTTTGTAGTATTTTCCTTTGCCAGGGCAGTCCAAAATTGTGAGGTTCACCAATGCCCCTGCATACAGACGTGCATGAGGGCCTGTAAACCTGAAGTGCCCATTGGAAGGAAGTGGGTCTATTGTAGTATAGCCCTTTGGCAGGGCAGCCAAAAATTGGGAGGCTCCACGTTGTCCCTGGATAGAGACGTGCATGAGGGCCTGTAAACCTGAAGTGCCCATTGGAAGGAAGTGGGTCTATTGTAGAATAGCCCTTTGGCAGGGCAGCCAAAAATTGGGAGGCTCCACGTTGTCCCTGGATAGAGACGTGCATGAGGGCCTGTAAACCTGAAGTGCCCATTGGAAGGAAGTGGGTCTATTGTAGTATAGCCCTTAGGCAGGGCAGCCAAAAATTGGGAGGCTCCACGTTGTCCCTGGATAGAGACGTGCATGAGGGCCTGTAAACCTGAAGTGCCCATTGTAAGGAAGTGGGTCTATTGTAGTATAGCCCTTAGGCAGGGCAGCCAAAAATTGGGAGGCTCCACGTTGTCCCTGGATAGAGACGTGCATGAGGGCCTGTAAACCTGAAGTGCCCATTGGAAGGAAGTGGGTCTATTGTAGTATAGCCCTTAGGCAGGGCAGCCAAAAATTGGGAGGCTCCACGTTGTCCCTGGGTAGAGACGTGCATGAGGGCCTCAAAACATTAAGTGTCCATTGTCAGGAAGTGGGTGTATTATAGTATAGCCCTTAGGCAGGGCAGCCAAAAATTGGGAGGCTCCACGTTGTCCCTGGGTAGAGACGTGCATGAGGGCCTCAAAACATTGTTCCCATTGCAAAGGAGCGGGTCTCCTGTCGTTGTAATGTCCATTCTGCAAAGAATGGGCGAAAAAATTTACCACTGGGGGTATACCTGAAACAAAGGCCTAAGTATTGCAATTTGTAACGGTCATCATGGTGGCGCATGAGGAGAAGGAGGAGCAGTCCAGTGATTATCCAAAGTCCAGAAGTGTGTACCCATGGGTGAGTGGAGGTACATGGCAAACTTTAAATTCCGCTCTCATTTGCTGGTGGTGTGGTGAAGTCTGGCCCAATCCAACCCTTGTTCATCTTGATCAGAGTCAGCCTGTCAGCATTTTCAGTTGACAGGCGGGTGCGTTTATCTGTAATGATTCCACCTGCGGCACTAAAAACACGCTCTGACAAAACGCTAGCGGCAGGGCAGGCCAGGACTTCCAAGGCGTAGAGAGCCAATTCATGCCACGTGTCCAGCTTGGATACCCAATAATTGTAAGGCACAGAGGAATGTCGGAGTACAGTTGTTCGATCTGCAAGGTACTCCTTCAGCATCTGGGCAAACTTAGGATTTCTTGTGGCACTACCCCGCACCTCAGGGGCTGTGGTACGTGAGGGGCTGAGAAAACTGTCCCACATCTTAAAGACTGTTCCCCTACCTCTGGCGGATTGGACTTGTGCCTCTCTCGGCTGTACGCCTCGGTTGTCCACTGATTCCTGACCTATGCCGCTAGCGTTTTGTGAGGGGAATGCTTTGGCTACTACCGTGACTATGGCCTTCCGGAACTGCTGCATTTTGGTTGACCTCTCCTCCACGGGAATAAGAGACAAAAAGTTCTCCTTGTAGCGTGGGTCTAACAGTGTTACCAACCAGTAATGATTGTCGGCCAAGATGTTCTTAACGCGAGGGTCACGAGACAGGCAGCTTACCATAAAGTCAGCCATGTGCACCAGACTCTTAACAGCCAGGACTTCAGTAGCCTGACCAACAAGATGACTGAACATGCTGTCCTCCTCCTCCTCCTCCTCCTCCTCCTCCTCATCTACCCTGTCCTCTGGCCAGCCACGCTGAACCGAGGATATGACTGGTGTGCATGTCCTATCCTCAATTTGGCCGGAGAGTTGCTCCATGTCTTCATCCTCCTCCTCGTCATAGTCCTCCACTGCACGTTGTGATGAGACGAGGCTGGGCTGTGTGTTATCATCACCCACACCCACTACTGTTTCTTGCTGCAACTCATCGCGCTCCGCCTGCAATGCATCATGTTTGTTTTTCAGCAGAGACCGTTTTAGAAGGCAGAGTAGCGGTATGGTGACGCTAATAATGGCGTCATCACCACTCACCATCATGGTGGAGTCCTCAAAGTTTTGGAGGATGGTACATAGGTCTGACATCCATCTCCACTCCTCAGGTGTTATGTGTGGAATTTGAACCATTTCCCGACGGCTTAGGTGATGCAGGTACTCAACAACTGCCCTCTTCTGCTCACATATCCTGACCAACATGTGCAGAGTTGAATTCCAACGCGTGGGGACATCACACACCAGTCTGTGAGCCGGAAGATGCAAACTGCGCTGAAAGCCGGCAAGGCCGGCTGAAGCAGTAGGTGACTTTCGAAAATGTGCAGACAGGCGGCGAACTTTTACCAGCAGATCAGACAGCTCTGGGTATGACTTTAGAAACCGCTGAACCACGAGGTTGAGCACATGGGCCACGCATGGAACATGTGTCAGCTGGCCTCGCCTCAAAGCCGCCACCAGGTTCCGGCCATTGTCACACACGACCTTTCCTGGCTTTAGGTTCAGAGGTGTGAGCCAGTGATCTGCCTGCTGTTTCAGAGCTGTCCACAGCTCTTCTGCATTGTGGGGTTTGTCACCTATGCAGATTAGCTTCAGCACAGCCTGTTGCCGCTTCGCCGAGGCAGTGCTGCAGTGCTTCCAGCTTGTGACTGGTGTGGAGGGTACAGTGGATGAGGATGCGCAGGAGGAGGAGGAGGCTGAAGAGCATGACATTCCGGAGCTGTAGAGTGTGGGTGAAACACTGACTGAGGTAGGGCCTGCAAACCTTGGTGTGGGAAGGACGTGTTCCGTCCCTCGCTCAGACTGGGTCCCAGCTTCCACAATATTAACCCAGTGTGCCGTCAACGAGATGTAGCGGCCTTGCCCACAAGCACTTGTCCACGTGTCTGTGGTTAGGTGGACCTTGGGTGAAACAGCGTTGTTCAGGGCACGTGTGATGTTTTGTGACACGTGGTTATGCAACGCGGGGACGGCACACCGGGAGAAATAGTGGCGGCTGGGGACCGAGTAACGTGGGACAGCTGCCGCCATCAGGTCACGGAATGCTTCTGTCTCCACCAGCCTAAAAGGCAACATTTCCAGCGCAAGCAGTCGCGAAATGTTAGCATTTAGAACTGTGGCATGTGGGGTGTTGGCAGTGTATTTGCGCCTGCGTTCAAAGGTTTGCTGAATGGATAACTGAACGCTGCGCTGGGACAAGGACGTGCTTGATGATGGTGTTCTTTCTGCGTAGGCAACTGCAGGTGCAGGAGGCTTGTTCGCAGGCAGCATGGACAGGGGATTGGCTCGCATGCACAACCAGCGAAGACGTAGCAGTGACATCAGCAAGCACTGCTCCTCGACTCTGTTGTACTTCCCACAAAGTCGGGTGCTTGGCTGACATGTGCCTGATCATGCTGGTGGTGGTCAGGCTGCTAGTTTTGGTACCCCTGCTGATGCTGGCACGGCAGGTGTTGCAAATGGCCTTTTTTGAATCATCTGGATCCAACTTAAAAAACTGCCAGACTCGGGAAGACCTAACATTTGTACAGGCACCTTGTGTCGTCGTGTTGTTCCGGGGAACGGTTGCCTGACTTCTGCCTGGGGCCACCACCCTGCTTCTTACTGCCTGTTGTGATGCTACGCCTCCCTCCCCCTGTGCACTGCTGTCCTCGCTCTGCATATCCTCCTGCCAGGTTGGGTCAGTTACTGGATCATCCACCACGTCGTCTTCCTCTTCCGCACCCTGCTCCTCCTCCTGACTTCCTGACAATTGTGTCTCATCATCGTCCACCACTTGTTGAGACACGTTGCCAACTTCGTGAGAACGTGGCTGCTCAAATATTTGGCCATCTGTACAGACGATCTCCTCATGACCCACTTCAATATGAGCTGGCGAGAGGCCAGAATGTGTGAATGGAAACGTGAACAGCTCTTCCGAGTGTCCAAGTGTGGGATCATTAATGTCCGAGGAGGACGTGTACTCAGCCTGGTGGTAGGAAGGAGGATCAGGTTCAGAAATGTGCGGTGCAGTATCACGGCTACTGACACTTGACCGTGTGGAAGACAGAGTGTTTGTGGTGGTGCCAATCTGACTGGAAGCATTATCTGCTATCCAACTAACAACCTGTTGACACTGGTCTTGGTTCAAGAGCGGTGTACTGCTGCGGTCCCCAAGAATTTGGGACAGGACGTGCGAGCGACTAGATGTGGCCCTTTGTTGTGGCGAAATTAGAGCTTGCCCACGACCTCGGCCTCTGCCTGCACCACCATCACGTCCACTTCCTTGTTCCTTGCCAATGCCCTTGCGCATTTTGCAATGCTGTGCTGACGTGTATATTCACTACTTGTGCGTTATATCAAAGTTTGTGGAAATTGCACACAAGTGCACCTGTACGCTGCCACCGACAGGCACACACGTGCGGTTTTAAAAACCAAGCACGGACGCAATAAGAACCTAACAGGTTTTTTTGGGGAGCGACAATTACAGACAAGTCAGACACTATCTGGACTGTTTTAGACTGTGTACACCAGCCCCAGATATGATGAAGGCTGGTATACGGTCACCACTAGGAATGGCTATATATACCCTGCCTGCCTGCCTGCCTGTATACTGGTACAATAGTCCTGACAAGGACTCTTCTGGTCACTAGCCTGTATTCAGACCTGGCTATACCCTGCCTGTATATAGCAACAATAGTCCTGAGAAGGACTCTGCTACTGTACTCCGACCTGGCTATACCCTGCCTGCCTGTATACAACTAGAATAGTCCTGAGAAGGACTTTTGGTCACACTGTTTGCAGCCCTGCAACTGAAAAAGCTATAAAGGGCCGCAAAGCTTTCCCTGAATCAGCGACACTCTCCCTGCACTGACTGTCTGGATAGCTGTGAGCAGAGCACAGCGCGCCGGCCGGTATAAAGGCTCGGTCACGCTGTGCAGGCCGGCCAATCACTGCAATTCCACAACTAACAGGGCTGTGGCATTGCAGTGGTCTGCCAGCCAATCCCTGCATGAGGGCTGGCTCTCAAAAGAGCGCCAACATGCAGGGATGAAGACCACGAGTACAGCACGAGTATCGCGAGATTACTCGGTCCCCGCCGAGTAGACCGAGTACAGCGATACTCGTGCGAGTACCGAGTAGTGACAAGCATGCTCGCTCATCACTATGTACCACCCATATGCCGTATGCATTGTGTATGGACACTATTCTTTGGTTAATTTGTTTCTATGCATCTACATAATATTTATCTGAAGTCAGACATTGATGGTACTTATTCTAATGGGTGTTATTGTTAATATTTTCATTTGTTAAAGTAAAATAATGTACATAGTACATCATGGGTCGTTAACCCTTAATTTTTAAATCAGATCTTTTTTTATTAAACCGAAATCAATACAGAGAGAATATATCACTTCTCATATGGCTAATAACAGGATACATCAAATAAGCACAGTTAACCCTTAATTTTTATTTCATAAATCGATAGTACAAATAAAAAAAAGTAACTCTGGATTAGATCTTACCTGACAAATTTGTACCAACTCTCATTTCAGTAATGGGAAAGTAGTCACTGAATACAGATACACCTCAGAACTGAGAATATTGATAATGACTGATCAATTCTGGCAGAGAAAGAAGCAGATTTCTCTGAGATTTATTACACATGAAAATAAGCAACTTTGTACAATTGATTTGTGAAACAAAAGTTAAAATGACAGGCTTTTAAGTTTGAGGTATCTGCACAGCTGACGTCCATTCTGCCTGTGGGTCGGGCAGCATATCGGACACTGGCTACACAATTTGAGCCATATGTTTGACTAAAATGCTGCATCATTTCATCAGTGAAAAACCTACTTTGAAAAGTGCAGGAGACTAATCGGACAGGTAGGTCTCTGGCAGATTGTCCCACCTGCTGTCCTGAAACGACCATTGTCTCCCCATACGCGCACCCCAGGGGAGAGGGTGGGAAGAAGCCGCCAGGGAGCCCCTCCGACTAGTCTTCTATGCGGCTCTGTCTCAGACAGCGTTTGAAGTGGGTTTTCTCTGACACTCTGCAGCCACATACATAGCTGTAATCCTGAAGCCAGCATCTGATGCATGCTGACCAATACATCAGCAGCATGTATCAGCTGTCAGGTTCCCTTCTGAAGGGGAAAGAATAACATTTTTTACCCTGCAAGCATATATTGAGAAAAAAAAAAAACCCTTCACAACTGCAGTGTAGCTAGTCAGTGGGCTCAGTGGTGGTGTGCTGACCCAGTGGCATCACTGCGGAGCTCAGTGATCGGCTGCACTGCCCTTGACATCTCTTCATTTTTTAAACATTTGATACCGTGTTTGTGTTTGTGTTTGTGTTTGTGTTTGTGTTTGTGTTTGTGTTTGTGTTTGTGTTTGTGTTTGTGTTTGTGTTTGTGTTTGTGTTTGTGTTTGTGTGTGTGTGTGTGTGTGTATATAATATAATATTGCCCCTGTCTGTCTGTCTTGCTCCAAAATTGTGTCCTTACGGTGACAAACAGCAGATTGGCCGCTGGGCTCGCCATGGCCCCGCCCCCCGCACGGATTGGCCGCTCGCCTCGGCTCCGCCCCCTCGCACGGATTGGCCGCTCGCCTCGGCTCCGCCCCCCGCATGGATTGGCCGTGTCCTTACGGTGACAAACAGCGGATTAGCCGCTGGGCTCGCCATGGCCCCGCCCCCCCGCACAGATTGGACGCTCGGCCTCACGGATTGGCCGCCCCCCCCGCACGGATTGGCCGCTCGCCTCAGCTCCGCCCCCCGCACGGATTGGCCGCTCGCCCAGGCTCCGCCCCCCCACACGGAATGGCAGCTCCGTGGTGAGCGCATCAAGGTCCTGCAGCGGCGGAACACACACACACGCACACATAAGAACAGACACACACGCACACATCAGATCACACTCACTCACACACACATCAGATCGCATCCACACACTCACAACATACCGTGATATCGCTTGCTTCTCGGCGGCGATCCTGTGCGTGCAGTGACCTTCCAGGACCTGCCGGAGGATCACATGGCCGGAAGCATGTGGTATCTCCGGATGTTGTGATTGTGTGAGCGCGTATGTGCGATATCGTCAGTGTGTGTGCGTGTATGCGATCGGATGTGTGAGTGTGTTCTGATGTGTGTGTGTGTGAGTGTATGCGATCGGATCTGTGAGTGTCGGCAGAGGAGCACGGCGTGCAGCACAGCTGCTGGGACCGCCCACCGGTGGGCACAGGGAGAAGGGGGTGTGTGTGTGTGTGTGTGTGTGTGTGTGTGTATATTCGATCAGATGTGTGCATGTATACTGTCTGATGTGTGACTGTGGAGCACGATGGGGGGTGCACAGCATGGGGGATGGAGCACGATGGGGAGTGCGCAGCATGGGTGATGGAGCACGATGGGGGGTGCGCAGCATGGAGGATGGAGCACGATGGGGAGTGCGCAGCATGGGGGATGGAGCATGATCGGGAATGCGCAGCATGGGGGATGGAGCACGATGGGGAGTGTGCAGCATGGGGGATGGAGCATGATGGGGGGTGCACAGCATGGGGGATGGAGCACGATGGGGGGTGTACAGCATGGGGGATGGAGTACGATGGGGGGTGCGCAGCATGGGGGATGGAGCACGTTTGGGAGTGCGCAGTATGGGGGATGGAGCACAATGGGGAGTGCGCAGCATGGGGGATGGAGCACGATGGGGGTGCGCAGCATAGGGGATGGAGCACGATGGGGGGTGCGCAGCATGGGGGATGGAGCACGATGGGGAGTGCGCCCCATGGGGGATGGAGCACGATGGGGAGTGCGCAGCATGGGGGATGGAGCACGATGGGGAGTGCGCAGCATGGGGGATGGAGCACGATGGGGAGTGCGCAGCATGGAGGATGGAGCACGATGGGGAGTGCGCAGCATGGGGGATGGAGCACGATGGGGAGTGCGCAGCATGGGGGATGGAGCACGATGGGGAGTGCGCAGCATGGGGGATGGAGCACGATGGGGAGTGCGCAGCATGGAGGATGGAGCACGATGGGGAGTGCGCAGCATGGGGGATGGAGCACGATGGGGAGTGCGCAGCATGGGGGATGGAGCACGATGGGGGGTGCGCAGCATGGGGGATGGAGCACGATGGGGGGTGCGCAGCATGGGGGATGGATCACGATGGGGAGTGCGCAGCATGGGGGATGGAGCACGATGGGGAGTGCGCAGCATGGGGGATGGAGCACGATGGGAGGTGCGCAGCATGGGGGGGATGGAGCACGATGGGGGGTGAACACCTCCCCCCAAAACACATACACTGGGAACCACAAACACTGCCCTACACAGACACCCACACACACAGACAACGCCACACACAACACCCAATATACGCACATACCGCACAACACACACATTGCACAAAACATACCTCCCCCCCCAAAACACACACACCCACCCCATACGAACCGCGCAACACACAAAGCTACAGACACACAGCGCTCCACAAACAACACCGCTCTCACACCCCGCCACACCCAGACAACACCCAGAACATGTACAGCCCCTACACAAACACTTGGTAACTACACACAACAACATCTATATATATATATATATATATATATATATATATATATATATATATATATATATATATATATATATATATATATATATATATATATATATATATATATATATATATATATATAAACATCATACATTAGCTACTAACTTTAAAAAAACAAAACAAAAAACAAACAAACTCAGTCCCCTACATCACTAACAAGCTGTACTGACCGATAGTCTGCAGCGGTCACCTGTACCATAGTGGTGACACCACCTTTGCTGCCTGTCAATCTAGGGGTAGCAGTAGAGTGGAGGCTGGAGCAGGGGTAAGGGGTGAATATCTAATTCTTGGAAATCCTATTTATGGCTGTAATTGGTACTGGTTGATATTTGACTGGCTGTGTATATAGTGTTCTTTGTCACGCTTCATCCATAGAAAGCTCACCACTGTCTATCTCTTCTAGGTACCTCCTTGTATTATCAGCCGGGCCTTCTTTTTGGAGGAACTTTGGACCATGACTGTAATATACAACGTTCTATTGGCTACTACTTAGAAAGTTTGATCTGCCTGGCTCCATTCATGAAGCATCCACTAAAGATGACCCTTCGTGGAGTCACCAATGATCAGGTTGACCCCTCAGTAAGTTGCTGTAGCAGACAGAGAAACCTTCTTTTTTCGGTTCTTGGTTAATTCATTGCTTTGCCTATTAGTTACACTGTAGTTACCATATTTATTTCTCTTTACTAGGTTGATATTCTAAAGGCCACAGCCATTCCATTACTGAAAAGGTTTGGTATAGATGGTGAGCATTTTGAGCTAAAGGTAAGATTTAATGTTACATTTAAAAACAAACAGTCATGTAATGGAGATTGCATTTGTAGAATTTGGGTTTTCTTCATATAAAGCTATACATATCTGATGGGCCCTTTTCACTGAATGTCCTTCCACGCCGCCATTGAATAGTCAGTTTGGTGAAAAGCTGTTGCTAGGAATGTGGAGGGAAGGGCCTTGTTGCCTTGCGAGCTGGACAGTTATGCCAATTGTTTAGCCACCAATTGCAGTACCCCTTTAAGGTGCAGTGCTTGGTCAAAATTAATGATACTCTAGTTTTTAAATTTTCCATTTTGGCAAATATGGGTCATTTTTGGTATGTCATTTGTTGCCTGATTTTATATTTCTAAGACTTTTTTTCTCTTCTGGATGATGACATTTTATTTTTATTTATGTCTGTCTTTGTGGGACGCAGATGAATGATTTTGGATATGGAAGCAGACACGAAGCAAAAACCTGTTTGCTTCTCCTACAAGGTCTACCCCTATTGTAGACACTAAAAAATGAGCCTTTTACACTTGGGGCTCATTAAAGCTTGTGCACCCGAAGGTGTTAAAAGCTTTGAAAAGTTGTGAAATTTTGATGAAACTCAAGGCTACACCTACATTTTGCAATTCTTGGCATGTTCATGCCATTTTTACCCAGCTTCGAGAAAGTGAGCAGAGCCAAGATAAAGGCGTTGGCATCCGCCGCTCATCATGAATTTGACAAGCTTCGGTGTTTGCTATACCTCAAGTATTTTCCAGTCACTGACACTAGTAAGATTAGTTGCTAACGTACACAATGGTGTGCCACTTCTTTGATCCTGATTCATGACCCATGACTTGCTGGGGTGGCGCATGAACAACTGGGTATTCTTAAAAAGCACACTGACAGTGCACTCTTCTGCTGCCTCGTTACTTCTGATCAAAGCCGGCACAGCGCATTCACTGAGCATATTGCATGGTGACAAGAATCTACTGGAGCATCCATCAGAAATCACAATCCAATCAGTGGTGTAGAGACTAGTTCAGCCCCTGAAATAGGCGTCACTGCTGATGCTTAGTTTTTGGGAGGGGGCAGAGGCTGTGACAGTGCAACATTTGGTTTCTGATGACGCTTTATTTCAGGGAGGGGCAGAGGCTGTGACAGTGGGATCCATGGTTATGGCCACAAGCAACTAACTGTGACTATATGTGTGGTCATAACCATGGATACCTAATGCCCTGCACATGAGGTAAGTAACATAGTGAATCAGAAGAACTATACTACATTTCTAATTGGAGGTATTTGCTAAAATTATTATTACACCTACTACATGGATAGGATCTTGGTGATTTTGAGTACCCCATTTAATTGCTTAGTGTCCACCTTCTACTTCTAGTGGCAGAGGCTACTCTATACCTAAGGCTTTCATCTTTGTCCACAATAGATTTAATGACAGATTTTACGAGTAGCAAAATTTCAGGGTTTTTTTTCCCATTAACAAATTTAGACATATTTTCTTATAACTGACTTCCATTTCTTAGCAATTATGAATGCATTGACCACTGTGTATTGCCCTGCCCCTTGTTACAGAGTTGTCCTGCAGCACTAATTGGACACCATCAGAGTGCAGGAATATGCCCCTACCTGTCAACACTCAGGTGTTAAGGGGGGATTCTCAAGTTTGGAAGTTATCCACTATTTGATTGCTGGGGTTCCGACCGTTGCGAACCTCACCAATCCCAAGAGCCAGGGCACTGAAGAGCTCTGAGTGAATAGAGCATTAGTCAATCATGTACACTGCTGCTACATATATTCTTACTGGAGGGCCGAAGACCACTGGAGCGCACCGCTTGGTAATATGACCGCCCCATTAATTGACCATCCGTTCCATTCACATGGGTTCTTCAGAATCCTGGTTCCCAGTATCGGTGACCGTCCCAAGAGTTGGACCTTTTTTGATCTGTAAATTCACACATATCAAATGGATAAGGGATAACTTCAGAATTTGAGAATTCCACGCTTAATTTATTGATTTCTAAGATAAGTAACTAAGCAACAGCACGGCACAAAGTTCTAAGAAAAGATTCTCGAACAGTGGTGTTTATACAGAATATAAGTGTTCACCAAAAGGAACATATCTGGAGATCTGATAAGTCTTCTCTACACAATGTGTTTGTTTATTTTTTAATCTTTTTTAATTTTTTTGCATTTACAGATTTTAAAGAGGGGGATGCCACCTGGAGGAGGTGGAGAAGTAATGTTCTCCTGTCCAATTAGAAAGGTCCTTCGACCAATTCACCTGACAGATCCTGGCAAAATAAAGCGTATCCGAGGAGTGGCGTATCCTTATGTCAAGTGCTGTATTACTGTGTTAAAATGGAAGGACACTATTTTTTTTCTGGCATGTCTATTTTAATTGGCATAAAAAAAAAACTGGAAACACAATTGTAATTAACCCCTTAAAGACCTATTATGTACAGTTACATCATATGCCATCTCCTGACTCAATATGGGCTCAGAAACAGAGTTAGCATCTTTGCAGGTAGATGATGCTAGTATTATTCACCCATCATCTGCCTCTAAAAGCCGCAAGTGCCATGGCCATTAACTTGTTAAATGCCACTGTCAAGGTGTAACAGCGGAATTTATGGCACACCACTTGGGAGGAGGGCAGTGGGGGCGCTATTCTAACTGCCCATGGGTTGCCATGACAACTGGGGGTTTGCATGTCATAATGGTACTTATATAAAAGTGAACCTGGGGCTGGAATTAATTAAACACTATTTTAGCTATGTGCAACAGTGCTGTAGTATAAGTGATCTGATGATTGCAGGTTTCATTCCCCAACAGAACGTACTACAATAAAAAAAAGTGCAAAATAATAAAAAGAAAAAAAAATCTGAAAAAAAATAGACATTCTAATCCACCACTTATTTTCTTTTTTTTTTTTTTCCCCCATTACAAATGAAGAAAGGAAAAAAAATAATTGTGGTATCTCCACTTTTGGAACAGTCCAAGCTATCAAAATATAAAACTAATTCACCCAGTCGATAAACCAGAAAAAAATGTTACCGGAATTGCATTTTTTGACCACAACAGCGCAAAAAAATGCAATCAAAATATATCTACCCCGAAATGTCAATAAAAATGTCGGTTCATGTTCCAAAAAAAAAAAATGCCCTTCCATAGCTCAATCACGCGAAAATTGGAATTATACATCACATGTAAGCAAGGGTTTTTTTTGTTTGTGTGTGCACAAATTTTTATATTATATTTTTCTTTTTTAACCACTTAATAATAATAATATAATAATAATAAACAACACTATTTAGTATCACCATAATCTTACTGACTGTCCTGAAGAATAACTGTGCCAGGTCATTTTTACCATGTAATGAATAATGTAAATGAAAACCTCCAAAAAACAATGATGGAATTACACTTTTTCTCTCTATTTTTCCGCATTTGAATTTTTTATTCACGCTGTCCACTATATCACATGATAAAATGAATGCTGTTATTCAAAAAGTACAACTCTTCCCGCAAAAAAATAACCCCTCACACAGCTCTATCCATGGAAAAATAAAAAGGTATGGCTCTTGCAATAAAGGGAGGAAAGAACGTAATCGCATAAAGGAAAATGTGCCCATTTGGGAAGGGGTTAATACAGGTAATTAAAGCTTTAAATACTAAACACACGATACCTAAAGTGTAACACGATGGAAGGAAATGATGATCTTCTATTTTATGCAATTTATGTCATTTTTTTGTTCCTTTGCTTCCACAGCTGTGTGCGTTTTAGGGTCCACGCCAATATTTTTTGCTTTATTGCAATATATACAATTTTCTCCTTAACTCTTGGGTAATAGATATTCTGTCCGTGTATCTCCTCAAATTGGCAATAGAATTGTAGAATCGGCAAGAAGCATATTAAATAAATTTCTCCCAGATATTTATATATACACGGACCACCTTAAAGGGGCAAATTCTGGAAAGTAAGTATGTGTCAGAGTGCCGCACGCTTTGTTGAATGATTCGTTTTTCTGGTGTATGTTCTAAGTATATCCTCGGGTTTTCTTTGTCTAGGTCCCCTGGCTTTGGTCTGACTTTAGTGGCTGAAACCACGGAAGGTTACTTCATGAGTGCTGAGCTCGCGTCTAACCCACAGGGGCAGGGAGCGACTGTACTTCCCGAAGATTTGGGCAAGAACTGTGCAAAGCTTCTTTTGGAAGAAATCTATAGAGTGAGAATGCATTTACTTGCCAAAATTGACAAATTTTAGATTGTTTTTTCTGTATTACAAATATCAATGTAGAAGGGGTAGATGTTCAATAAAAATTGACCTCATCCCCCTCTAGTCTCAAACCTCCACCCCTGCAAAAAAAAGCTGCAAAGTTTGCCTTACATCCTTACAGCTGGGAACTGTATGTTTTGTGTTATAAGACGCACCGGATTATAAGACGCACCCCAAATTTATAGAAAAACGGGGTCCATCTTACAATCCAGTGGTCTCTTACGGGGGGATGGAAGCGGTGGTGGAGCTGGGTCACAGGAGGCAGGGGCGGTGGTGGAACAGATCGATGGTGCAGGCGGCAGGTGTCCCAGATGCTGTGAGGTAGGCAACATCCAGTAACTGTCGATAGTGCGGTCTTTAAAGAAATGGCGCCAGGAGTCGGCACGTGCTATTGGCTCAATGACAAGCTGAGATCTGATCTGCGCACTCTCTGCCTCTGGGGCGCCATTGCTAGAACCCTGCACCGCCAACATTTTTGAGATGCCCCTGCCTGCCGCACAGGCCCCAGCACAGCGTCTGCCTCCTGCGACCCCTCTCCACCAACTCCTGGTAAGATGCATTCGGATTGTAAAATGCACCCCTCATTTTCCTCCCAAATTTTTTGGCAGGAAAAGTATATCTTATAATCCAAAAAATACGGTATATTGGCTTCAGGTTCACAGATTCATGTTTATTTTTTGTGTGACATATTGTGCGTAATATTAGTGATAAACGTAGACAATAAATTTTGTGTTTTTGCAATAATATTGGAAAGTTGGTGAAAATTTTGCAATTTTCAAACCTTTAATTTTTAGATCCTTAAATCAGAGAGTTATATCGCAGAAAATAGTCACTAAATAACAACATTTCCCACATGTCTATTGTACATCAGCACCATTTTTTGAAACCTCATTTTGACCAGGGACTTGGGTTTTGCATTGACTTTTTCATACTTTATTTGAAGCGGAGTACAGCTTTATAGCATCCTCTAATCTACATGTTAGCCAAGAGGAAATGCTCTAGTAATGTTAGCATTCTGCACTAGGTTGATGTTTTTTAGTTACACGGGGAAGGGCGGACCTCCACAGCCCTACAAATCTAAATCTGTACTGACTAGTCTTGGAAATGCGCCCTATATTACCTTCCAAGTATCAGCGTCTGCTTGGCTCATTTTACAAGCGTCGATGGGAAAGCTTTGTTTTTCTGGCTTTATTCCTGCAGAATTTTGCTATGCCACATTGCGGTTTTGTTGGCAGCAGAAATATATTGGTTGTAAGATTATTTTACAATTTTATAGGTTTTAAAATTACACAAGCTAAATGTACTTTTAGGAGTCGAATATACCCTAAGGATTCCTTTTTAGGTTTTTTTTTTTACAGTTATTAAAAGTAGGGACTTTCATTGACTCAAAGAGCGGGCTTTGCACACTACGACATCGCAGGTGCGATATCGGTGGGGTCAAATCGAAAGTGACGCACATCTGGCGTTGCAGTCGATATCGTAGTGTGCAAATCCTTTTTGATACGATTAACGAGCGCAAAAGCGTTGTTATCGTATCATCGGTGTAGGGTCCGACATCTCCATAATGCCAGCTGCAGCGACAGGTACGATGTTGTTCCTCGTTCCTGCGGCAGCACACATCGCTGTGTGAGAAGCCGCAGGAGCGAGTAACATCTCCTACCTGCGTCCCGGCTGCAATACAGAAGGAAGGAATTGGGCGGGATGTTTACATCCTGCTCATCTCCGCCCCTTCGCTGCTATTGGCCGCCTGCCGTGTGATGTCGCTGTGACGCCGCACGACCCACCCCCTTAGGAAGGAGGCGGGTCGCCGGCCAGAGCGATGTCGCAGGGCAGGTGAGTGCATGTGAAGCTGGCGTAGCGATAATGTTCGCTACGCCAACTATCACCATGATATCGCTGCTGCAACGGGGGCCGGGACTATCGCGCTCGACATCGCAGCATCGGCTTGCGATGTTGCAAAGTCTGAGACTTAAAGATGATCTGTCACTTATTCAAATATTTTAATGCATTATAACTATTCCTGAGCTCCCCTACTTCACAGTAGCAGCAGATAGCAGGGCTGTGTCTCATTACATCTAACAGGGGAACGTGGATTGTACATACTTACTGGTGGCGTGTTCTTTTGTTCTCATGTATGACGCCTCCTGCTTCTGATTGGTCAACATCATGCAGGGGACAAAGTACACCCTGCCCTCTTCTACATAGTAGTATCTGGTACTGCCCCTTTTGATTCGTTATAAATTCTAACCTTAACTTTACAAGCTATTGACTTTGCAACTATTCCATGATGTGGACACATGCTAAAACTGGTGACCGTTCCTCCTTAAAAAACAAACAAAAAACACGGTTAATATATCTTTAAAAAGGTACAGAATATTGGCAGTTAAGATGGTTACCCGGACGTAACGTAAAATATAATTCGAGCATTGGGAGGAAAATAATAATGTTAAAATATAAAAGCAAATAATTGGGGGTTGGGCAACTATTGAGAGATTCAAATGTGAGCTGTGAGTTGGCATAAATGGTCCTGAAGACCCAAATGTGTATGACATGTATTCTAGGTATCCAGAAATATGCCTGTGATCCCCTCATTAATCTAAAGCAGGGGTCTCAAACTCTGTTGCGTATATGGGCCGCACGTAGAAAAATAAAATTTGGGGGGCCCACATCATTATTTGCAGGACAGAGTGACATTTTTAGTGATTTCATTTTTTATGTTCTATGCGCCTTTGGATCATGTTTTTTTGAACAATTTTCTCTTATTTATAACAAGTGTACTTTTTTGTTTTAAAATTCATGAATTATTTTTTCTTTTCTTCAGTTTATCCCTTTCTTGTAAGTAATATACAGTGGTACCTTGCTTAATGAGACAATCCGTTCTGCGAGTGTGCTTGTTAATCAAGTTACTCGTTCAGCAGAGCAAGGTTTCCCATAGGAAATCATTGCAATAGTGACAACTCGTTCCACAATGTGTTAAATGTCCCATCCTGGTCCCCTATTCTGTCATTCTACACATACACAAACGCACACAAACATGTACACACACACACAAACTCACACAAGCACACGCACATATTATATGCTCTGCTTACCTTCCGTTCCATCGCTGGTCTCCTGGGACTTGCTGTTCTCCGATGCGGGCCGTGTATCAGGTAACCATAACGACGAGGGCGGAACTTCCTGCCAGAGCGCTGACATCAAAGGCAGAGCCGCTTGCCTCTGATTGGCCAGCGCACTGCCTTTGACAAGCGGTGACAGGAACCAGGAAGTTCCTGCTTCGTTGCTATGGATGCCGATGCCTGGAGCGGAGCAGAGCACTACAGGACCCAGGAGGCCGGCGTTGAAACGGAAGGTACATATATTATATGCTCAACTTACCTTCCGTTCCACCGCCGGCCTCATGGTACTTGTAGATCGCCGCGAAGTACCCGGGAACTCCAAGAACCATGAGGCCGGCGGTGGAACGGAAGGTAAGGTGAGCATAATACTGTATGTGTGTGAGTGCGTGTATGTTTGTGTGTGTTTGTGCGTACATGTGTGTGTTTGTGTGGACTGCAAGTGCGGGTCAGAGTCCGGTGGATGGACGAAACCGGAAGTGTGTGCAGTGAGGATTTCGCTCGTACAGCAAAGCTTTCTCGTAAAGTGGGTTACAAATTTACAGAAAGCTTTGCTTGTTAAGCGAAATTCTCGTTAAGTGGGTTACTCATTAAGCGAGGTACCACTGTAGTTTTACAATTGGCACCATCTAGTAATTTTGCCCAACATCTCGTAGTAATGTGCCAATCTTTGTCCGCAGTAGTAATGTGCCCATCTTGTACCCATTCATGTTCCCTGTAGTAATGTGCCCATTCATGTTCCCTGTAGTAATGTGCCCATCTTGTCCCCATCCTGTAATTGTGCCCCATCTTTGTGCCTATCCTTTAGTATTGTGCCCCATCCTTGACCCCACCCTGTAGTATTGTGCCCCATCCTTGTGCCCCATGCCGTAGTAATGTGCCCCATGCCATAGTAATGTGCCCCATGCCATAGTAATGTGCCCCATGCCATAGTAATGTGCCCCATGCCATAGTAATGTGCCCCATGCCGTAGTAATGTGCCCCAACCTTGTGACCCATCCTGTAGTAATGTCCTCATCATGGTCCTCTATTATGCTGCTCTTTACATACACATACACATACACACACACACACACACACACACACACACACACACACACACACACTCACCTGGTCTCCGTTTGCAGTTCTATGCTGGGGGCCCGGGCTGGTGCAGTCAGCAATTTACTACAGTTGAGTCATTTGCAGCACAGGGGATCTCTGCACTATGATAATGGCAGTCACCAGCCACTCAGAGGCAAGCAGCTGACATCATACACTGGTTGCTGACATTGGTATAGTACAGAGATCCCTTGCGTAGCAAATGATTCAACTGTAGTGCATTGCTGACGGCGCCGGCCCCCTGCACCGGCTGCAATCGTCATAAGGTCTGCGAGCCGCAAGAAGCAGCCTCAGGGGCCGCGTGTTTGAGGTATGTTTACACTCTGGTGTTTTTTTGTTTTTTTTTTTAACGGGAACCAAACATCAGGATTTTCCTATATAAGATAGTGCCAGTACTGCACTGGCTTTATCAGGCACAGGCTGTACATACCATTAGTGGGCAGCTCGGTTAGGCTGTAAAATCCATGTTTATGAAGTTTGAAAATTCATCGTGTTTTTGATTGACGTGTGCACCTCTGCTGATAATGTCCGGGCGGGTTATGCACATGATTCCCACCCCCGAGCCGCCTGTTCCTCCCTCTCTCTGGCTGTATGTAAATTTTTCTATTCAGAAACACGGCGTCTGAGTTAGCTCCTGCGCATAGCGCTTATCTCAGGCGCCATGTTTCTGAAGCTCGTAGTACCTAGTATTGTGCATGAGAGGGCGGCGCATGCGCCCTCGCTTCTTCAGATCTCATTGTGACCACGGGAACGCGCACGGTCACAACAGGAGTGGAGAACAGCTGATCTTACCCTGGATTAACTGCAGCAGACGTCTGCTATGATATTGTCTACTGCAGCTAATTGGTAAGATCAGCTGTTCTCCAGATAAGCGCTATGCGCAGGCGCTAACTCCGATGCCGTGTTTCTGAATAGAAAAATTTACATACAGCCAGAGAGAGGGAGGAACAGGCGGCGGGGGGGGCGGGAATCATGTGCACACATTATCAGCAGAGGTGCGCATGTCAATCAAAAACATGATGAATTTTCAAACTTTATAAACTTGGATTTCACAGCCTAAACATCTGAGCTGCCCACTAATGGTATGTACAGTCTGTGCCTGATAGTGCCAGTACTGCACTAGCTTTACCTTATATACCAAACTCCTGATGTTTGGTTCCCTTTAAGTTTTTGGTAGAGAAACAGTGGAAAATCTCCAAATCCTCCTCAAAAACTTGAGTTTCCACTGCAAAAATTTAGCAAAGACTTGGGTCCCGATTTTAGTTAAGATTAGTGACAGAATAAGATTGCACAATGCCAGGGAATACCTTGTTTTCTTCTGTTTATACTGCATAAACTCCGCTTGTATGCTGCGAAGAGGGTTTCATAAGATGTTGTGCAAAGTGCTAGTGAACAATTTGTTGTTCGAGTGAAGGCAACCTCCGTTGTATTTGGTTTCAGTTAATAAATACCAGTAAGGCTGCTTGCCCAGAAAGCATAGCAAGCTTGTGTGGGGATGACACAGTGGGCATTAAATTATAGGACGAGGTCGAGGAGACGTTGTTTCAGACAGGGAAGGCTAGAAGGGATCTCCTAAATGTAAAATGCAGGTAAGCCCTAAATTATACTCTCCTGTTCCTGTAATCTGTCACAAACTGGCTAGCTGTGGTTTTTGTTGTATTGTATTAATGCTTTAGGAATATTCACTACATAGAATCAGCCCATCCATAGCGACTACTTAATTGGTATATGCTTCATTTGTGAGTACAGAAATGGTTAATTTCCACTTGTACACCTTGACAAGTACTATATATATATATATATATATATATATATATATATATATATATATATATATCTCTATCTCTATCTCTCTATCTATCTATATCTATATATAATCCAGTGGAAGTTGCACTCCGTAATATTTGGTGCATGGCACATTTGAGAAAAAGCAGGCTATAGACATAAGGTAATTGTCTACTGAGCTATGAATCAAGCTTCCTCTTTCTTCCTCTTTCTTTTTTCCCTTGACAAGTAGGTGTAGCTCCAGGTAAAATTCTTTTCCCTCCATATAGTTTTTTAGCTTTTTGCATACACTCACACTTTTTATTGTATACAGTATAACTTATCCTCTGCAGCACTAGGGTCTCTTTACCTGGGTACAACATGGGTAAGGGTACGAGTGCACAAGCCCATCTGTTGGCACAATATGACCACCAGTCGGTAATCTTTTACCAAATTGACTGTCATTTGAATGCCTGTTTACACACAGACCAAAGTACACAATGCGTACCGAGCAATATATACCAGATCTCTGTGCACTCATGTTGCTTTAGGTCTTGTCATTGTGATTCCTGTTTACACAGTATGATGAACTTCTGAGAACAATTTTTTTTTTTTTATGCTGCACAAAAGATTTTCGCCTCATGAACAAGCATTTTGCAGGATAACTGTTAAATGAACCTTTTTAACAATGCTCATTCGCCCTAAAGGGGTTGTCCTGCGAACAAAGTTGTTTTTAATCAATAGATCATGAAATAATAATTTCCACAATGTGTGTTTACGAAAAAAAAAAAAAAAATGTTCCTGTGCTGAGATAATCTTATATATGTGCCCCTGCTATGTACTGTGTAATAGCCGAGTCTGACCATACAGGAACATGGTCTGATCATACCACAGATCCTGGGCCGGGGAAGAAGTAAAAAGGTGTACAGAAATTACAGCAGGGGGATCGCAGATGATTCTTTTTGTGAGGTAAAACATTTTTGAAGACAGGCAGGAAAATGTTTTACCTCACAAAAAGAATCATCTGCGATCCCCCTGCTGTAATGTTTTTATACTTATTAAATGAAAAATACAGTAAATAAGACTCACCGGATTTTAAGACTCACCTCAAATATTAAGCTAAAAGAGGTAAAAAAAAAATAAATAAAAAAATGGAGTCTGTCTTATACTCTGGTGGTGTCTTACCTGGAGGAGAGAGGCAGCAGGGGTGGAGTGGAGTCACAGGAGGCCAGGGGCGGTGCACAGGAGTATAGTGATGCTGCTGTCGGTGGTGGGGGCTGTGCTGGCAGCGGTCGGGCTGTGCTGCTGTGTAGAGCAGGCTTGTGCTGCGGGTGTTCCAGATGCTCTGTCGGTGGTGTGGGCTTCAAAGAAATGGCGCTCAGAGTGGCACATGCACAGATTGAGCTCTCAGCTCAATGACAAGCGTACAGACAGCTGGCCGACCGTCCGTACAGGTAGCCGCCCGCACAGCCCCAGCACAACCAGCCGAGAACCAATTCTCCACCTCTCTGTAAGCTATATTCAGATTTTAAGATGCACCCCTCATTTTCCTCCCAATTTTTCAGGAGAAAAGTGCGTCTTATAATCCGAAAAATACAGTACATCGTCCCCTGCCCAGGATCTGTGGTATGATCAGACCATGTCCCTGTACAGTCAGACACGGCCATTACACAGTACATAGCAGGGGCACATATATAAGATTATCTCAGCACAGGAACATTTTTTTTTCAAGTGGGGAAATTATTGTTCCAAGATCTATGAATTAAAATTAGCTTTGTTCATGGGAAACCCCTTTAAGTATATAAAGCTAATGGGATTATTCCCCCGGTCTCCCAGGTGTCTGCTGTTGTGATCATATATGCCTGGAGCATGAACACGCAGTCCTAGCAGTGTGCACAGGAGGATAGCTGAGAGGAGTGTTGCCCAATCCTGCTTCCCTATATACGGTACCTCTGGGTAATCCTAGTAAGTTCAGCAGCCTTGGAGTAATGTGAACTCCTCAGAATGTGACTGGTCTGCAGCCTTGCTGAGTAGGCATACCGTATGCCAGTATTTTTAGAGGGCACCATGTCCTGAATCCTTGATTGCTTCTGACAATGCAGCCTGCAGCAACTTTGTGTTTACGTGAAAAGATACCTTTTTTAATTATCCTCCTCTATACAAGTTATTTTTACCGTGGAGCACCAGGGTAGAGTTAGTACTAACCATGATCACCACGGAATAGGGTCTTTGGTTGTACTTGGTGAATAGGATATTATACAGTGTGTCGATTCGTATTGAATTGATGATGCCCTACAATTTTGTAATTCACTTTTTTTTCTCCTATCTCATTCCGTTTTCGAGATAAAAATGCTAACTCCGTTGTTTTCCGCCAGGTGGCGCTATAGGTGGTTTCATTGCGTAGCGCATGGCTACTTTACTATACCTAGACACCACTTGTATGCCTATAGCTGCCGCCATTCTCAAGTTAATGGCGGTGGACAGGATATGGATGGGTGGACACACTGTATATAGATGAATATAACTTGTGCATAGTGTTGCAATTTATATTGCTACCTTATACAAGAAGTATTGAAGTGCCTTTGGACCTGAAGTAGCAAATTGCAGCATTAGATCTTTAATTTTGGAAAACTTATGGTTTCTTTGTTTCCATATTTTTCCATATTCTTAAGACAATATTCCCCTTCACAGCATTAAAACAGAGCTCATGTTTTGCAATGATATAGCGTCATCACCCCACTAGGGGGCAGTGTAGCCAGGACAGAAGTTCGACATTAGCTTGGATATACTATGAGTCTTCCTGGCCGCTTCTGATTGTTCTTAGTATATTCTTGGGCGTCTTTATAGTATTCACCTGTGACCTGCCAGTTTGGTTATCCGTAATCATTGTGCTTTTATTCCCCGTTTTCCATGCAATGTTGGATACTAAGCCCATAATATAATTGCTTGTGTTTGCAGGGAGGATGTGTGGATTCGGTAAATCAGAGTTTGGTTCTTCTCCTGATGACCCTCGGACAGCAGGATGTTTCCAAGGTTTTGCTTGGCCCTTTGTCTCCTTACACGTGAGTTTTGTGTTTTTGCACTTTGTGGGTTGTTTCTTTTGCCATATTGCAGATGATATTCCTACTGGAGGCTGTTGGATAATCTCTGGCGATCAGTCATGTCATGTTCTTTGGAACTGTTCTATAGAGAGGATCATCCATGGCCTGGTGCGGAGTCAAAGAATGTGAACTGTCCTTTTTCGGTTATCATGGTACCGGTGCTGTATATATGTAAGGTACAGTACTGTGATAACTGAAGAATGGTGGTGCCATCAAGAGACTGGCTGCTCAGGGTTTCACTAAGCAGAAAATGGCCTGATCTATGGATGTTAATGAATATAGTAAGACTTAACTTTTCCATCATTCTCTGACTAGTGTGAAATAAGTTACAGTTAAACATTCCTTAAAGAGAATATGTCATCAGATTTTTTGCTACCTATGAAAGCAGCATGATGCAGAGACCCTGTTTCCAGTGATATATACTCGTCTGGTTGCTGCAGTTTTGATAAATTTGTAATTGTATCTGCTCCAAATCTATTAGTTTTCTGAATGCTGAGTTCTCTATAACCCTGCCCACACCACTGATTAATAGCGGTTAGTGTATGCTGTGCATAGGCAGAAAGCTGCCAATCAGTGGTGGGGATGGGGTTATATAGAGCTCATGAATATGGAACACTATATCACAGCAGGTTTACTAGTCCTCTATTGATAATCTCCTGCTGATAAAACAGTGATTTTAGTAAAGCTACAGTGTGCTGTCCAGCAAGTGACACTCCGGGTCTCTGTCTCTATATATTATGCTGCCTTCAGGTTTGGTGACAAAAAAACCCCCCTCAATACTGCTGACAATCCATTTTTCAGAGCTCTACAGCAGTGCCAAGGTATGGCTCCTGCTTTACAATAAACTGCGATATAGTATATATGTATATGAACGTGTCTGTTTTGTGTGTGTACTTGGCAGGATTGAATTTTTGCGTCATCTGAGGAGTTATTTCCAGATCATGTTTAAAATTGAAAGCAAGACGTTTGAAGAACGCAAAGGAGCGGAGAAAGTGCTGATGACCGGCGTCGGCGTTGGATATTCCAATCTCAGCAAGACCATACGATAATGCAGCCAAATTGTCTTTGGGATGGTACTGACAATGTACTCTGTGTCCTAGAGTCAGAATTTGGGAATTCCTGTGCTATGTCACTTGGGAACGGTGATGAAGAAAACAAGACTTGATTTCCAGTCTGTAGGACCACCTCATCAATCACACTGACCTTCCAAGCACTCGGCATCTAAGCCTCTGCCACCAGCTATTTACAGAATCCTCCGACCCCATCCGTTATCCAAAACAGTTTTTTAGATTTTTTTTTTCTATTTACAAATATATTTATTTTTCCCTGTTGCCGTTTTGTTAGGAATATGCCCCTGTATATGTAAATATTTGTCCTTTTCTGCTAGTATTTTACATATTTTTTGTAAATTCGATGCACTTTTAAAAACTGGTAAATTTCACAAATTTGAAAAATGGACTTGTTTTGTAGATGGTTTGTAAAGAAATACAAACTGGAGAAAATCCATCACTACGTTTCTAATTTAGTTTTTGCGTTTTTTTGTTCTAATTGGGCTGACGCCAGATGGATGAAGAGTCTTGGGCTAGTAACATTGCTATCTTGGCATGCTAAGGCTAAGGACACACGGTGAGAAACTGAGCAAGTGTAATGCAATAAAAAAATCTGTGTTCCACTCGGACCCATGTTACTCTATGGGGCTGTTTTCATCTGTGATTATTTTCTCAGCCCAAATCGGACTGAGAAAACGCAGCATGCTGTGAGTGGAATCCGATTTGTTTTTACTCGCACCCGTACAAGTCTATGGGTGCAAGAGAAACACAGCACTGCACTCGCATTACACCGGAGTGCAGTGTGATAATCACATCAGCCGACAATGGTGGAGATAGGGAGATTAGTCCCCTTCTCTCCTCTGCAGCTGTGATCCGATCGCAGGATTGCATCACAGTATAATAACACTCTGCTTACACTTCAGCAGAGCGGGAGCCGAGTGTCGTGCAATTCAATCGCATTAATGCCCGTGTGTCCCCAACATAAGTCTCCATTTTCAGGTGCAGAGGCACATATCCTCTTACTTTTGCCATGGGTTTTAATGTAATATTTTACGACATGGATATGGAAGTTTTACTGGAATTATTGTTCTACTGTCTCAAGAATTGTAGCCATACAGTGTATAGTTTGTGATTTATGACCAAAACTGATTTCCAGAATGAAAGGGTTTATAGTGTGGCCCTCCTCCTTCCCATATACGTATTTTATTCCAGAAAGGTTTAAGATCATCAAATCCTAATTAAACTGAACGCATTAGCGTTAGGGCGCATTCAGACATCAGTGATTGTCCTGTACAAGAATATAGGTCTGAGTTTCATCAGTGTTTTCTATTATCAAAATTTGGTCCGTGACAGTTTTTATAGAAATGACAATACCGTGACCCCACAAACTGGAGAACATGTGTGTCGATAACCTAAAATGCCTGTAGGGTGAGTCAGTTTTTTACATGGTGCCAGATTAAAAAAAAAAAAATAAAATAAAAAAAATACTATACCCTTAATTCCAATTGGATTATACTAGTGCCAGATTAAAAAAAAACAAACCTATAGCCTTAATTACAATTGGTTTATATAATTTTTTTTTTTTTTTTTAATTCTGGGTGGCACTATGTACAATCTGTGTCTCACCCTACAGGCATTTTAGGTTATCGACACACATGTTCTCCAGTTTGTGTTCAGCTGTCAGTGCCGGCTCCTGCTCCTTGCACACATAGCCAGACTACACATCGGGTAATTAACCTGATGTGTACTGTGGCTAGGAGTGCAGGGAGCAGGAGCTGGCACTGGCAGCTGAGAGCGGTGGACGCTGGTAACGAAGGTAAATATCGGGTAACCAAGGGAAGGGCTTCTTGGTTACCCGCTGTTTACCGTGGTTACCAGCGTCCGCAGAAGCCGGCTCCTGCAGCCTGCACACGTAGCAGAGTACACATCGGGTAATTAACCCGATGTGTACTGTGGCTAGGTGTGCAGGGAGCCAGCGCTAAGCGGTGTGCGCTGGTAACCAAGGTAAATATCGGGTTGGTTACCCGATATTTACCTTAGTTACCATGCGCAGCATGCTTCCATGTGTAGCGACGCTCCAGCGATCCCTGCCAGGTCAGGTTGCTGGTGGGATCGCTGGAGCGTCGCTTAGTGTGACATCTCACCAGCAACCTCCTAGCAACTTACCAGCGATCTCTATCGGGTTGTATCGTTGTTGGGATCGCTGGTAAGTTGTTTAGTGTGACTCGGCCTTTACATTTTGTCTGGAGGAAAATACTGAGCCTTCTGGCTGGGAAAGTCCAGTGGGATCTAGAATAAATGAGGTATTCTTTTGTTAGTTGCTCAAAAATATAAAAAAAATAGGCATAAAGTTAGGATGAAGTCCATGTAATGCGATTCAGTTGAGGACTGGTGTCTTCATCAGGCCTAATGGACCCTAGTCTTTGGTTGCAATATACACACTTTGATGACAGTTGAAGTGCAGTGACCCCTGACCTTATGTACAAATTACCCAAGATTATCTATAAAAAGCCTGTAAAAACCAGAGGCTACTCTAAGGCTACTTTCACACATCCGGATTTTTGCTCTGCGGCACAATACGGCGTTCTGCAGAAAAACCGCAACCGGCTTTTGTAACGCCGGTTGCGGTTTTTTTTTGCATAGACTTACATTAGTGCCGTATTGTGCCGCAGGGGCTTGCGTTCGGTCCGGTTTTTGCCGCATGCGGCAGATTTAGCCGATGCCGCGGCCGGATCGAACATTCCCTGCAATTTTTTTTGCTCCGGCAAAAAACACTGCATCGCGCCGCGGCGCATTTTTCAATGCATACCTATGGAGGCCGGATGCGGCGCGATGCGGAAAAAACCGCATCCGCTCGCCGCATGCGGTTTTTTCCACTGCGCATGCTCAGTAGCATGCCGCAACCGGAAAAAAACGGACGGGCCGCATGTAAAAACGTATGCAAAGGATGCGGTGTTTTCGCCGCATTCGTTGCATAGTTTTCACAGCCGGATTGAGCCGCAGTGCTCAAACCGGATGTGTGAAAGTACCCTAAGAGCTGACACAAAACCTAGATGCATGACAATTAGCCTGGCATTGTAAACCTATCGTTTGAAGTTCTTTCATTTGGAGGTACTGTGCTTCCCCCTTTTACTTTCCCTAGAGCGTCTTAGATTTTTGCCTGTTTGAGAGGATGGTGATGATGATTGCTATTGAACGCAGCTTACAATCCGTGTCATGTTGCTGCATCCAGCTATCTGACAGCCAGCGACAAAGTTTTTGTGGTTGAAATGGCTGATCTCCTGGAACACAGGAAAGTTGTTATATATTTTTCAAGCTTAAAATCCACAACCTCTATGATGAAAAATGAGTCAGAAGTAGCAGGTGCTGCCCATGTGGTGGGTAATAGACTGTTAATAGGCACAATATTTCAGATAAAGGTAAACAGCATGGTTGCCTGTCAATCAAAGGAGGTGAGTTAAATTCTGCTGAAGAACAGCAGGCTCAGATTCCATTCTGCTCTCTTACTGCTTAATAATTACGCCTGAAAGGGTCTTAACACTAGAACTACTGGACTCGTGACACCTATATAGAAATACATAGTGCAAAGTAGTCAAAATGACTACCTCAGTAGTTCTAGTGTTAATGACTGACCAATGTTTTATTTTTTTTCCACTGATGTGGCTGTTTGAGCCTTATTATTATTTTTTTTTTTTATCCCCACTGTCAGGTGTCTATAGGAACACTAGTTACAAAGAAAAATTGCATACTACTGTGATACAGGTCACTAGCAGAGCTAATCTGGGTCTCGTGATCGCCAGGTCCTCCAGTAGCTTTGGCACAGTGATTGTTTGTTTTTTTCTTTTTCGCTCTATTGGGAGACCCAGACAATTGGGTGTATAGGCTATGCCTCCGGAGGCCGCACAAAGTACTACACTTAAAAGTGTTAGGCCCCTCCCCTTCTGCCAATACACCCCCCGTGCTCCCACGGGCTGCTCAGTTTTTTGCTTTGTGCGAAGGAGGTCAGACACGCACAGCACAGCTCCACAGATTAGTCAGCAGCAGCTGCTGACTAGGTCGGATGGAAGAAAAGTGGGCCCATATAGGGCCCCCAGCATGCTCCCTTCTCACCCCACTTTTGTCGGCGGTGTTGTTAAGGTTGAGGTATCCATTGCGGGTACGGCGGCTGGAGCCCACATGCTGTTTTTCCTTCCCCATCCCCCTTAGGGCTCTGGGTGAAGTGGGATCTTATCGGTCTCCAGGCACTGAGACCGGGCTTCATCCACAACTCCTGTGGAGCCTGATGGATAGCCGATACCGTTCAGGGACATGGCCCTGCATCTTAAAGGTACTCTGTATCCCTATGGGGACCGCGCACGGCATCACCTCAGCTTTGCTGGGTGTGCTAGTGCACCGGGGACCGCGGCGCTGACCGGGTCTATATGTGCCATTACACACTCAGCGTCGCTGAGTGTGTTTATATGTAAGGGCTACCGCACTGACCGCCGTTGCCACGGGACACTGCGGCGCGGCTGGGACTTGTAGTTCGCCGGGGACTTTCACGCGACCGCGCTTTTACGGCGGCCGCGTTTATTACTACAGTCCCCGGCTTCATTGCGGCCTAGTTTCCCTTTTTTTCTCCCGCCCTCAGCCCTGACAGGCAGGGGAAGGGCGGGACGCTGCACGGAGCGAGCAGCAATGAGGGCTGGAGTATGATTTACATGCTCCACTCCCCTCACTGTACACAGTATGAGCGCCCGTTTCGCGCTCTTTCTAGGCCACGCCCACAGCTTCCTCAGCTCGTCAGGACGCCGCAGCCATTCCTGTCAGCTCCACCGACGCTGCAGAGAGGGACATATTCATGGGAGACCCAGACACGGTCTCTGGTGGCCTCACAACCGCTTAGGCGGCTGGTAAACAGCACATGTGGTGCTAGCCCCATGGTGCTGTATTGTATGGGTACATTATTTGTGTACTGTATATAATTTACACTGTATGAGCACAGTTCTTTCTGGCTATATACCCTATTGTGTTACTCAGGGAAAACTATAGCATGGCGCCCATAAAAGGCAGGAGTGCCAAAACACAGGCTTATTATGTTGCCTGCGCCGCATGTAAGACCCAGCTACAGGCAGGTTCCACTGACCCTCATTGTGTACAGTGTTCGACCCCTGTGACACTTCCTCAGCCGGATCCTCTGCTGTTGACACTGTCCAGGTGACGGGGACTGAGTTTGCAGCCTTTAAGGATCAACTCTCTGAGACTATGGCTAAGATACTAGAAGCCTTGCAGTCCAGACCGGTATCTCAGCAAAGGGACTCTGTTGAATCATTGTTCCCTGACCCCCCTCAGTTGGACCAACAATGTCCTCACGGGGTATCTCATACATCCCAGACGGAGGGTTCGGACTTAGAACCTAGCTCCAGATCGTCTAAGCGAGCCCGCTTAGAATTTCCCTCGACATCATATTGTTTAGGGTCTCAGCGGGGGGATTCTCTGGTTGATGATGCGGAAACAGCTGATCAGGATTCTGTTCCTGGGAGCGCTCTCAATCTTAATTCTCCAGACGGGGACGCCATAGTGAATGATCTTATTGCATCCATTCATCAGTTGCTGGATATTCTTCCCTCAGCCCCTCCGGCGGAGGAGTCTGATTCTCAGCAGGAGAAATTTCGCTTCAGGTTCCCCAAGCGTACACAGAGTATGTTTCTAGACCACTCTGATTTCAGAGAGGCAATCCAGAATCACCATGCTTGTCCGGATAAGCGTTTCTCTAAGCGCCTTAAGGATACACGTTATCCTTTTCCCCCGGAAGTGGTTAAAGGTTGGATTCAATGTCCCAAAGTGGATCCTCCAATCTCCAGACTGGCGGCTAGATCCATACTTGCAGTGGAAGATGGGGCCTCGCTTAAAGATGCCACTGACAGGCAGATGGAGCTCTGGATGAAATCCATCTATGAAGCTATCGGAGCTTCTTTTGCCCCAGCATTCGCAGCCGTATGGGCGCTACAAGCTATATCAGCAGGTCAAGCGAAAATTGAAGCGGCCGCGCCACAAGTGGCTTCCATTACCTCCCAGACCTCGGCAATTGCGTCTTACGCTATGAATGCTGTCCTGGACTCTGTGAGCCGTACGGCAGTTGCGACCGCTAATTCGGTAGTAGTCCGCAGGGCCTTGTGGCTACGGGAGTGGAAGGCAGATTCCGCTTCCAAAAAAGCGTTTAACCGGTTTGCCAATTTCTGGCGACAGGCTCTTTGGCGAGCGCCTGGATGAAATCATCAAACAATCCAAGGGAAAGGATACATCCTTACCCCAGCCCAAGCAGAACCTCTCCCAACAGAGGAGAGGGCAGTCGAGGTTTCGGTCCTTTCGGGGCGCAGGCAGGTCCCAATTCTCCTCGTCCAAAAGGTCTCAGAAAGAACAAAGGAACTCTGATGCACGGCGGTCTAAGTCACGTCCTAAAAAGGCCATTGGGAGCACCGCTAACAAAGCGGCTGCCTCATGACTTCTACCTCCTCTAGTAGCATCCTCGGTCGGTGGCAGGCTCTCCCGCTTTTGCGACACCTGGCTGCCACAAATAAAAGACCGCTGGGTGAGAGACATTCTGTCTCACGGTTACAAGATAGAGTTCATCTCTCGTCCCCCGACTCGATTCTTCAGGTCTTCTCCGCCTCCCGAGAGAGCCGAGGCTCTTCTGCAGGCGCTGGGCACTCTGAAGGCAGAAGGAGTGGTGGTCCCTGTTCCTCTTCATCAACAGGGCCACGGTTTTTACTCCAACTTGTTTGTGGTCCCAAAGAAGGACGGGTCTTTCCGTCCTGTCCTAGACCTGAAACTTCTCAACAAACACGTAAAGACCAGGCGGTTCCGGATGGAATCCCTTCGCTCCGTCATCGCCTCAATGTCCCAAGGAGATTTCCTTGCATCGATCGATATCAAAGATGCTTATCTCCACGTTCCGATTGCCCCAGAGCACCAGCGCTTCTTGCGCTTCGCCATAGGAAACGAACACCTGCAGTTCGTGGCACTGCCATTCGGCCTGGCAACAGCCCCACGGGTTTTCACCAAGGTTATGGCTACTGTAGTAGCGGTCCTCCATTCTCAGGGTCACTCGGTGATCCCGTACTTGGACGATCTGTTGATCAAGGCACCCTCTCTAGAGGCATGCCAACACAGCCTCGACGCTACCCTGGAGACTCTCCAGAGTTTCGGGTGGATCATCAATTTTCCAAAGTCAAATCTGACACCGGCCCAATCGCTCACATACCTTGGCATGGAGTTTCATACCCTCTCAGCGATAGTGAAGCTTCCGCTGATCAAGCAGCGGTCACTACAGACAGGGGTACAATCTCTCCTTCAAGGCCAGTCACACCCCTTGAGGCGCCTCATGCACTTCCTGGGGAAGATGGTGGCAGCAATGGAAGCAGTCCCTTTCGCGCAGTTTCACCTGCGTCCTCTTCAATGGGACATCCTACGCAAATGGGACAGGAAGCCGACGTCCCTCGACAGGACCGTCTCCCTCTCTCAGGCGACCAAAGCTTCCCTTCGGTGGTGGCTTCTTCCCACTTCATTGTCGAAGGGGAAATCCTTCCTACCCCCATCCTGGGAAGTAGTCACGACGGACGCAAGTCTGTCAGGGTGGGGAGCGGTTTTTTCTCCACCACAGGACTCAGGGTACGTGGACCCGGCAAGAGTCCTCGCTTCAGATCAATGTTCTGGAAATTCGGGCAGTGTATCTTGCCCTGAAAGCGTTCCAGCAGTGGCTGGAAGGCAAGCAGATCCGAATTCAGTCGGACAAATCTACAGCGGTGGCATACATCAACCACCAAGGCGGCACACGCAGTCGACAAGCCTTCCAGGAAGTCCGGCGGATTTTGATGTGGGTGGAAGCCACGGCCTCCACCATATCCGCAGTTCACATCCCAGGCGTGGAAAACTGGGAAGCAGATTATCTCAGTCGCCAGGGCATGGACGCAGGGGAATGGTCCCTTCACCCGGACGTGTTTCAGGAGATCTGTTGCCGCTGGGGGGTGCCGGACGTCGACCTCATGGCGTCCCGGCACAACAACAAGGTACCAACGTTCATGGCACGGTCTCAAGATCCCAGAGCTCTGGCGGCAGACGCCTTAGTTCAGGATCGGTCGCAGTTTCAGCTACCTTATGTGTTTCCTCCGCTGGCACTGTTGCCCAGAGTTTTACGCAAGATCAGGGCCGACTGCCGCCGCGCCATCCTCGTCGCTCCAGACTGGCCGAGGAGGTCGTGGTACCCGGATCTGTGGCATCTCACGGTCGGCCAACCGTGGGCACTACCAGACCGACCAGACTTACTGTCTCAAGGGCCGTTTTTCCATCTGAATTCTGCGGCCCTCAACCTGACTGTGTGGTCATTGAGTCCTGGATCCTAGCGTCTTCAGGGTTATCTCAAGAAGTCATTGCCACTATGAGACAGGCTAGGAAACCAACGTCCGCCAAGATTTATCACAGGACGTGGAAAATTTTCCTGTCGTGGTGCTCTGCTCAGGGTTTTTCTCCCTGGCCATTTGCATTACCTACTTTTCTGTCCTTCCTTCAATCTGGACGGGAAAAGGGTTTGTCGCTCGGTTCCCTTAAGGGACAAGTTTCAGCGCTCTCTGTGTTTTTCCAGAAGCGCCTAGCTAGACTTCCACAGGTACGCACGTTCCTGCAGGGAGTTTGTCACATCGTTCCACCTTACAAGCGGCCGTTAGAACCCTGGGATCTAAACAGGGTGCTGATGGTTCTTCAGAAACCACCATTCGAGCCAATGAGAGATATTTCTCTCTCACGCCTTTCGCAGAAAGTGGTTTTTCTAGTAGCAGTCACTTCACTTCGGAGAGTGTCTGAGCTAGCAGCGTTGTCGTGCAAAGCCCCTTTTCTGGTTTTTCACCAGGACAAGGTGGTTCTACGTCCGGTTCCGGAGTTTCTCCCTAAGGTGGTATCCCCCTTTCATCTCAATCAGGATATTTCCTTACCCTCTATTTATCCTCATCCAGTTCACCAATGTGAAAAGGATTTGCACTTGTTAGATCTGGTGAGAGCACTCAGACTCTACATTTCTCGTACGGCGCCCCTGCGCCGCTCGGATGCACTCTTTGTCCTTGTCGCTGGCCAGCGTAAAGGGTCACAGGCTTCCAAATCAACCCTGGCTCGGTGGATCAAGGAGCCAATTATCGAAGCTTACCGTTCGGCTGGGCTTCCGGTTCCCTCAGGGCTGAAGGCCCATTCTACCAGAGCCGTGGGAGCGTCCTGGGCTTTGAGGCACCAGGCTGCGGCTCAACAGGTGTGTCAGGCGGCTACCTGGTCGAGCCTGCACACTTTCACGAAGCACTATCAGGTGCATACCTATGCTGCGGCGGATGCCAGCCTAGGTGGACGAGTCCTTCAGGCGGCGGTTGCCCACCTGTAGGAAAGGGCCGTTTTACGGCTCTCTTACAAGGTATTATTTTACCCACCCAGGGACTGCTTTTGGACGTCCCAATTGTCTGGGTCTCCCAATAGAGCGAAAAAGAAGAAGGGAATTTTGTTTACTTACCGTAAATTCCTTTTCTTCTAGCTCTAATTGGGAGACCCAGCACCCGCCCCTGTTTTTTTGTGTACACATGTTTTTCATGTTGAATGGTTTCAGTTCTCCGAGTTTCCTTCGGATTGAAGTTAAACCAGTTTATAATTATTTTTTCCTCCTTCTTGCTTTTGCACCAAAACTGAGCAGCCCGTGGGAGCACGGGGGGTGTATTGGCAGAAGGGGAGGGGCCTAACACTTTTAAGTGTAGTACTTTGTGCGGCCTCCGGAGGCATAGCCTATACACCCAATTGTCTGGGTCTCCCAATTAGAGCTAGAAGAAAAGGAATTTACGGTAAGTAAACAAAATTCCCTTCTTTACACTTATTGAACGTATGTAGCCAGCTAAATAGAAGACAGACGCAATAATTAAACACTTCCACCTTTTTCCTAGGGCCCCTGGCTGTTTGACAGTTGGGGATCCAACTTGCACCAGCAAGATTGCAGGAGCCTAAGGCTAGTTTCACACTTGCGTTGGACGGGATCCGTAGCATTGCGTTATGTGACGCATGCAACGGATGCGTTGCATATACTGGCACAACGCAATGCTACGGATCGTACAAAATATCGCAATCCGCCTGGTGATCAGCTGATCACTCCCCGTAGCCGGCCGCCGGGTGATCAGCTGATCACTCCCCGTAGCCGGCCGCCGGGTGATCAGCTGATCACTCCCCGTAGCCGGCCGCCGGGTGATCAGCTGATCACTCCCCGTAGCCGGCCGCCGGGTGATCAGCTGATCACTCCCCGTAGCCGGCCGCCGGGTGATCAGCTGATCACTCCCCGTAGCCGGCCGCCGGGTGATCAGCTGATCACTCCCCGTAGCCGGCCGCCGGGTGATCAGCTGATCACTCCCCGTAGCCGGCCGCCGGGTGATCAGCTGATCACTCCCCGTAGCCGGCCGCCGGGTGATCAGCTGATCACTCCCCGTAGCCGGCCGCCGGGTGATCAGCTGATCACTCCCCGTAGCCGGCCGCCGGGTGATCAGCTGATCACTCCCCGTAGCCGGCCGCCGGGTGATCAGCTGATCACTCCCCGTAGCCGGCCGCCGGGTGATCAGCTGATCACTCCCCGTAGCCGGCCGCCGGGTGATCAGCTGATCACTCCCCGTAGCCGGCCGCCGGGTGATCAGCTGATCACTCAGAGTAGCCGGCCGCTGGGTGATCGCCGACAATGTGTGCGGGGGCAGTGTGCGAAGTAGGTGGAGCCGAGCGGGGCCATGGTGAGGACGTCAGTGCCGCGGGGACTGCATCGCTGGGGGATACGTGAGTGTGTGTGTGTGCGCGCGATTGTGTGTGTGTGTGTATACATACGGAGTGCGGGAGGGGGCGGAGCCGAGCGGCGAAGTGTCGGGCTCCCGGAACACGTAACCAGGGTTCCTTGGTTACCCGATGTGTACCCTGGTTTCGGGTGGAGGGAGCCAGAGAGAGCATGCGCAGTGGAATCCAGAGGATTCCGCTGCTCAAAAAAAGTTACATGCTGCGTTCCTTCCGCCCGACGCAGCGTCAAAATAACGACGCTGCGTCGTCCAGCGAATGCAACGCAGACACTTGCGTTACAGTGCGTTGTCCATACAAGTCTATGGAGAATAGCGCAGTGCGTTAACGGACTGCGCTATTCTCCATAGTGACGGACTCCGCTGAACGCAAGTGTGAAACTAGCCTTAACCCTGCGCCTTACGTTTACAATAGCACCTGGTTAAAGTCCAGGAACAAGCACTGTACATTTATAGCACTTGAGGCCCACTTCATCATTTGTGGGGGGTGTTTGCTTGTGGTTTTTGCGCCAAATACAGTAAAATGGCGCATACGATTCATTAATTTGTGCAAAGTTTCCATTTTTTTTTCTTCTACCTTTAATTGTGTGACTTCAGTGCAAAAAAGTTCACAATTTGCAAAATGTCTACAAAAATGGGACTTTTTAGCTGATGCACTTAAAAGTGCATCTCAATAAATTAGAATATCCTCAAAGTTAATTTTTCAGTAATTCAAAACAGAAAGGGAAACTCATATTATATAGTCATTACAGAGTGATCTATTTGTAGTATTTATTTCTGTTAATGTTGATTATAATGAAAACCCAAAAGTCATTATCTCAGAAAATTAGAATAATTACCACACAACACCTGCAAAGGCTTCCTAAGCGTTTAAAATAGTCCCTTAGTCTGGTTCAGTAGCCTATACAATCTTGGGGAAGACTGCTGACTTGACAGATGTCCATAAGGCAGTCATTGACACACTTCACAAGGAGGGTAAGGCTGCTTTCACACCTCCGTTTTTTGCTATGCGGCACAATCCGGCACTTTGCAGGAAAATCGCAACCGGTTTTTTTTGCTGCCGGTTGCGATTTTCCTGCATAGACTTTAATTAGTGCCGCATTGTGCCGCATGGCCTTGCGTTCCGTCCGGTTTTTGCCGCATGCGGCAGATTTAGCCGATGCGGCGGCTGGATGGAACGTTGCCTGGCACGTTTTTTCGTGCGGCAAAAAAAAAAACGCATCGCGCCGCATTCGGCCGATGCGGCGCATTTTTCAATGCATGCCTATGGCGGCCGGATGCGGCGTGATGCGGCAATAACCGCATCCGGCCACCGCATGCGGTTTTTGCCACTGCGCATGATCAGTAGCATGCCGCAAGCGGCAAAAAACGGACTGGCCGCAAAGGAAAAACTTATGCAAAGGATGCGGTGTTTTCACCGCATCCGTTGCATAGCTTGCACAGCTGGATTGAGCTGCAGAGCTCAAGCCGGATGTGTGAAAGTAGCCTAAGCCACAAAGGGTCATTGCTAAAGAAGCTGGCTGTTCACACAGTGCTGTAGTCAAGCATATTAAGGGCAAGTTGAGTGGAAGGAAAAAGTGTGGTAGAAAAAGGTGCACAAGCAACCGGGATAACCACAGCCTTGATAGAATTGTTAAGAAAAGGCCATTCAAAAATTTGGGGGCGATTCACAAGGAGTGGACTGGTGCTGGAGACAATGCTCTTTAAGAGCGACCACACAGAGACGTATCTAGGACATGGTCTACAAGTGTCACATTTCTTGTGTCAAGCCACTCATGACCAATAGACAACGCCAGAAGCGTCTTACCTGGACCAGTTTTCAGATGAAAGTAAATTTTGCATTTCATTAGTAAATCAAGGACCCAGAGTCTGGAGGAGGAGTGGAGAGCTCACAATTCAAGCTGCTTGAGGTCTAGTGTGAAGCTTCCACAATCTGATTGTTTAGGGAGCCATGTCATCTGCTGGTGTAGGTCCACTGTGTTTCATAAAAAAAAAAAAAAAAAGACAGTTTGCACTCAGATAATGCTAAAGTTTGGAAACCATGAATGTGTGAACATGGACCTGCATTACTGCTAAGGAAAATCTAAGAAAAATGAGATATATTTAACATATACAAATGGCCATTTATATATCTGCCCAGTTGCCCCTTCATGGCATATCTCGTAACTGGGTACCTACACTATGCTGAAGCCTGTCTCTGGGTTAAAAACCTCCTGTGTATGGGCAAGTAGGAACCTGGTATATAGGATCAGATTACCTGTGGCAACTGGGGGAGGGGGTGCAAGGTCAGAAGGTATGACCCTCTTAATGTAGATAAAAAAGACTGACTGCACTCACCAAATGGACGTGTGAACAGGTGCATAACTGAACATGTAGAAGTAATGCAGGTTCATGTTCACACATTCATGGTTACCATACTTTAGCATTATCAGGGTGCAAACTGTCTTTTTTTTTTTTGTATTTTCTCATGTTCAGTTATGCACCTGTTCACACGTCAGTTTGGTGAGTGCAGTCAGTCTTTTTTGTGTTTTTATCAAGACCAAAGTCAGCGCTGCCGTGTACCAGGAAATTTTAGAGCACTTCATGCTTCCCGCTGCCAACAAGCTGTTTGGAGATAGAAATTTCATTTTTCCAGAAGGACTTGGAACCTGTCCACACTGCGAAAAGTACCAATACTTGGTTTAATAACCAATAATAAGCCCCAGACAAGAATGGAGTGCATTTACTGTACACACTTTTCAGTAGGTCAACGTTTCGGAGTATAAAATAATTTTTTCAGTTGGTCTTATATAATCTGAATTTCTGAGATAATGACTTTTGGGTTTTCATTGGCTGTAAGCCATAATCATCAACAGTAACAGAAATAAACACTTGAAATAGATCACTTTCTAATGACTCTATATAATATATGGGTTTCTCTTTTTGTAGTGAATTACTAAAATAAATTAACTTTTTGATATTATAATTTATTGAGATGCACTGGTAAAATCACTTGTGAGGGTACTGGAGTATCGTTTTCCCAATTTTGCTAATTTAAAAAGTCTGATCCATGATTCAGTCTAAAACATCTGGCAAAGTGACAATAATGTGTAAATCAGAAAACGAAACCACAAATCAAAAAGTCAGTAATTAAGAGGTATTCACGCCAATACACTGGGAGAAATTGAATGATGATTTGGACCTTTTATGAGGTTAAAATGCGACACACCAAGGCCCCAGTTCATCAAGACCGGTGTAAAGAAGTCACGAATGCTCAGCTGTTTGTGCTTTCCACATCAGTAGAGCTGCTGAGCTCACTGGCTGCAGCTCTGTCAATGTGACTTCACTGCTGCAGCCTAACAGTCGCTTGGGCGGCGTTAGAGACACGCTGCTGGAACACAGGAGGTAAAGCACAGTTTATTTTAAAAGAAACAACTGGAAAACATGATTTTCTAGATCAGAAAAATCCTCTTTAGGGCTCACTCACATGAGCGTATAACACGGACGAGGGCTATCCCATGTTTATTGGATAGCCCTTGGACCAATGTTGTACTACGCGTAGTAAAGGGGCAATGCCAACCATTGTGGGTTTTTTTTTTTCTTCATGACAAAAACCCCCAGCCTTCTGCGAGAGGCATCATATATTAGATGGCGCTCACCCATTTAAGTCTATGGGTGCGTGCAAAACATCAGACTGCATGCCGATGTCATCCACCTGTTGCCCGATTTACGCGGACCCAGACAATGGAGAAATTAAGTTCTCCGTTTTCTCTCCACCTGATAAGATTCTCTCATGTTAGAGAATTAGATCACAGAAAAGTGATACTCTGCTCAAATTCTGATCAGCGTGTCCTTAGCAAAATCTGCCTGATTGTCTTGCATGAAAGAATCTATGGCAGGATTAAGGCTCCTGCAATCTTCCTGAGTGCAGGATTAAGGTGAGTGTCTACTAAGCGATCAAGACCAACATCGTATATCCCTACATAGCTCTACAGAGCCACTGCTATCCTAAACTCCAGGTACGCAGAGTGATGCCCTGCACTGGTCACTGCATAGATGAGGAGTCTATGTACAGAAGAGCTTATCAGCATTGTGCAGCAATATTTCTCGGCCAAAATCAGGAGAGTAATCTACAGAAAGAAAAATTATAACTGAAAGATTTGTTCTGTGTTTTGGGCCCACTTACAAATATTGATAAAATACTGCATGGTGGCAGAATTTGCTTCATTCCTTGCCTACAAAATGTACTGTGAGCCTAACCTCACCCTGCCCTACATCTGTGGGCAGTATTCCCTACTGTAGGCGATGCTAAAGAAAGTACTCCAGGGGTAGAGGGAATATTGAGCCCTATCACTGTCTCCCGCCATCATTAACAGTATCTGATTCATTCTCCTTACCTCTGGCACATTGATACTCTGTTCACCCAAGAAGCCCCTGTCGCATTATAAATCCTCCACCTATTGTTCTATCTACTTTCTTTAGGCAACCACTAAACTTTTGTGCTAACAGAACAGGATACCTGGATCAGCAGAGTGTTCAAAGGAAGGCACTACCACATGTAAGCCGGTTTCAGAGTCCGTGTTTCAGGTACGTGTGACATCCGTTTTTAACACTGATGCCACATGTACCCGTGTCAGTCTATTGTGTTCCTCACACGTCCATGTTTTCAGACGGACCATTTGGCCCCACGTTTTCCCGAACGCACATACGCAGACATGTACGTTTTTTCTCCGGCAGCACGGGTGTTACACGTACCACACACTGATGTGATCCATGTGACATCAGTGTGACACGTACCGGAGAAAACACGTGTCCGATATAAAATTAATTTCTATACTCACCTGTCTCCAGCATTGCTGTCTTTGGCACTGCTGTCACTTGCTTCTGACGCCTGCTCATTAGACTCATTGCATATGCACTGCACTGAGGAGCTGGAAGCGGCAGCAGCACCGGAGACATCAGTGCCGGGGACCGCATCGCTGGGGACAGGTGTGTATCCAGTGTGACGCCCTGGCTTATCAGGTCATCACAGGGTATTGTGCAATCTGCCCTTCTGTACAGTATCCACTCCTCCTTGGTTACGGGTCCTGGTCCTTTGGTGTTGCTAACAGCTTAGCCAATCAAAATCCTAGGAACACTTTACGCTGTACCCACCAGACACACCATTGGGGGGCCTGAAGGGAATAGGGCCGCCCATATGGGGATTGGTAAGGGGAAAGTGACAGTGGAGCAGAGGAGAGAGGGAAGTGAACCAGGAGAGGAAGGAGGTGGAGGTGACTCTCTGAGAGGAAGAGGTCACCGGCCTGGAGCAGGACTCCTGTAGTTACTAGGTGGCAGACGTTGGTCTGGGCCTGGTAGGAGCTGGAACCCCGGTCGCAGGGCATTGTGTCAAGGGGCACAGACTGCCAAGGAGGGCAGCCGGCGGCCTTGAGCTATTACCGAGTAGGGGCCAGGGCACAACGGGGTACGTGGACCCTAGGCCAGAAAGTAGCTTCACGCGTTCCGGTAATTTACCCGACGGGGGTGAAGACTTCAAGATTCATCCCCAACCCGCTCCAAAATCGGGGTCACGAACTTCCTAAGCCACTTGTACATAGCCCCCCTCTTTTAATTCGAGTGTCCGCGCGGACCCCACCGGAACCGGAGAACCCTCGAGCCACCGCGGCTCCGGATCCGAGCGGCTCGGCCGCTGGCACAGGGGTGGTATACACAGTGGTTGCACAGTGTGTGCAATGAGGTCAGGATGTCATTGGAGTATCCAAGGAACTCAGATGACATCCTGACGACACCCACGCTACCGCGGGTGTAGCAGCTGTCACTTCACGGGTTCATCAGAGCTCATTGTGAACTCTGATGAACTTGTGGCGTTACTGCTGCAACACCTGCTGTAGCGTGGATGTCACGGGGGGTGTCTTCAGGAAGTCATCTGAGTTTGTTGTGAACTCCAATTAACCTGTGACGTCACTGTCGGGCCTGCACACATACTGCTGAATGTGCCCCCGCTGTGACTGACTGGGCTCACCTTATGTCCCCGCAGGGAAGCACACACAGCAGTGATGACCTCCTGACCAGGCCACACACACTGCTGAGGGTGCCCCTGCAGTGACCTGGGCTGACCTTATAAGGTCCAGGTCATCGCAGAGAAGCATACACAGCAGTGTGTTTGCGCGTGCGTGCGTGCGCGCCTGCAGGGGTTGCTCTCACAATCAATGGGGAATGTTCAGTTCTCCATTGAATGTGACAGCAGTATGCGATCGACATGGCCCCCCCTAATTGGATTACGGCGGACTAGGAATAGGGTTTTGCTAGGGAAATAAATTGAAATAGAGGGTGTCTTTTGTCTTTATTTATTGAATAATTTTCTCTGTCTTTTCAGGTTGCTTTTGGGGAATGTCATGGGACCTCTCCATGGATTACAGTGGATCTTTTTTTTTTATTTTTAATAATTTGTTCAAATAAACTTTGTTATTCTCCTTTCAACTACTGGATTAGTAATAGTGGTGTGTGCTAGACGTCACCCATTACTAATACAGTACCAGGGTTTGATGGCAGCTGGTGCTGGCATCAAGCCCACAAATATTACCCCATTTGCCACCGCACCAGGGCAACGGGAAGAGTCAGGTCCAACACCAAAATTGGCGCATCTAATGGATGCACCATTTCTGGGGCAGCTGTGGGCTGCTATTGTTAGGCTTGAAAGGGCCGAATAACCATGGCCCTTCCCACCCTAATGATATCAGCCCCCAGTTGTCTGCTATACCATGGCTGGTTTTACTAAAATGGAGGGGACTCCATGCCTTTTTTTTTTTTATTTTAACTTTTAAAAAATAAGCTTGGGATCCCCTCTATTTTTCATAACTAGCCAAAGTACAGCAAACAGCTGAGGCTGCTGCTGTTCCTGTGCTGGATATGAAAATTAGGGCGACCCCACGTCACTTTTTGTCTTTTTTTATAACAAAATAAAAATCCAATAAAACAGCTGGCCGAGCTAGCTACCTCTCTCTCTCTCTCTCTCTCTCTCTCTCTCTCTCTCTCTCTCTCTATATATATATATATATATATATATATAAATCATGAGAAAAGGTATTTAAAGTGGCCACTTGCAAGTTGTTCTCCTATTTGAATCTCCTATGAAGAGTGGCATCATGGGCTCCTCAAAACAACTCTCAAATGATCTGAAAACAAAGATTATGCAACATAGTTGTTCAGGGGAGGGATACAAAAAATTGTCTCAGAGATTTAAACTCAGTTTCCACTGTGAGGAACATAGTAAGGAAATGGAAGAACACATGTACAGTTCTTGTTAAGCCCAGAAGTGGCAGGCCAAGACAAATATCAGAAAGGCAGAGAAGAAGAATGGTGAGAACAGTCAAGGACAATCCACAGACCACCTCCAAAGACCTGCAGCATCATCTTGCTGCAGATGGTGTCAATGTGCATCGGTCAATAATACAGCGCACGTTGCACAAGGAGAAGCTGTATGGGAGAGTGATGCGAAAGAAGACGTTTCTGCAAGCACGCCACAAACAGTCGCCTGAGGTATGCAAAAGCACATTTGGACAAGCCAGTTACATTTTGGAAGAAGGTCCTGTGGACTGATGAAAGAAAGATTGATTTGTTTGGTCATACAAAAAGGCGTTATGCATGTAGGCAAAAAAACACGGCATTCCAAGAAAAGCACTTGCTACCCACAGTAAAATCTGGTGGCGATTCCATCATGCTTTGGGGCTGTGTGGCCAATGCCAGCACCGGGAATCTTGTTAAAGTTGAGGGTCGCATGGATTTAACTCAGTATCAGCAGATTGTTGACAATAATGTGCAAGACTCAGTGACGAAGTTGAAGTTATGCAGGGGATGGATATTTCAGCAAGACAATGATCCAAAACACCGCTCCAAATCTACTCAGGCATTCATGCAGAGGAACAATTACAATGTTCTGGAATGTCCATCCCAGTCCCCAGACCTGAATATCATTGAAAATCTGTGGGATGATTTGAAGCGTGCTGTCCATGCTCGGCGACCATCAAACTTAACTGAACTGGAATTGTTTTGTAAACAGGAATGGTCAAAAATACCTTCATCCAGGATCCAGGAACTCATTAAAAGCTACAGGAAGCGACTAGAGGCTATTTTTGCAAAAGGAGGATCTACAAAATATTAATGTCACTTTTATGTTGAGGTGCCCATACTTTTGCACCGGTCAAATTTTGTTTAAATGCGGATTGCACATTCTCTGTTAGTACAATAAACCTCATTTCAATCCAGAAATATTACTCAGTCCATCAGTTATTAGATATATGAAACTGAAATAGCTGTTGCAAAAACCCAAGTTGTTATAAAGAAAAAAGGTTAACATTAATAGGGGTGCCCAAACTTTTTCATATATATTCGTTTTATAAGACGCACCGGATTATAAGACGCACCCCGAATTTGGAGAAAAAAAAAGTGAGAAAAAAAAAATATGGGGTCCGTTTTATAATCTGGTGGTGTCGTACCAGGGAGAGGGGGCAGCAGCGGAGCGGAAGTCACAGAAGGCAGGGGCGGTAGTGGAGTACGGTGATGCTGGCAATGGTACAGAGGGAGGCCCAGATACTCACTGCGGTCTCTGCTCTGTGCGGGGCTGGTGACACCACTCTTCTCTGTGCGGGGCCGTTGATGCTGCTCTCCTCTGTGCAGGGCCGGTGACGCCGCTCTCCTCTGTGCAGGGCCGATCTCCTCTGTGCGGGGCTCGTGACGCTGCTCTGCTCCGTGCGGGGGCGGGTGGGTGGTGAGTCAGAGCAGACCAGAGCAGCCGAGCAGACCAGAGCAGCCGCGCACAGAGCCGTGCAGACCAGAGCAGCCGAGCAGACCAGAGCAGTCGCGCACAGAGCCGAGCAGACCAGAGCAGCTGCGCACAGAGCCGAGCAGACCAGAGCAGCTGCGCACAGAGCCGAGCAGGGCAGCTGCGCACAGAACCAAGCAGACCAAAGCAGCCGTGCACAGAGCTGAGCAGAACAGAGCAGCCGCACACAAAGTTGAGCAGAGTGGCGTCGCCTGATGCACACAACAGCGCCGTACTGACCAGCGCTGGCAGCACCCGGTAAGCTACATTCGGATTTTAAGACGCAACCCTCATTTTCCTCCCAAATTTTTGGGAGTAAAAGTGCGTCTTATAATCCGAAAAATACGGTATATACATGTGTGTATATATATGAATTCACTTTTCCTGGTATATAACTATGCTTACTGAAGTGCAATGTCTGCTACCCTCTGCTCCTGCTGAATTCACTTTCTTGGTATATAACTCTTCTTACTGAAGTGCACTGTCTGCTACTGTCGCGGGCGGAGAGGAGTTTCTGGGAACGCCGCTCGCCTTGGGGAATCTCTGGCGCTCGGGTCCGGTGCTTCTGCTCCTCGGTGGCTCGAGCTTGGGGCCGGACCCGGGGCTCGAGCAGCGCCTCCTCGCCCACGAGTGAAAGGGGGGAAGGTTTGGTGGTGGGATGTCGGTTGTGACGCCACCCACGGGGTTATGGTGACGGTGAGCACCACCGCTGCTGGTGACGGGGGTTCCCGGGAGCGATGGCGGGGAGCAGCTGAGATGTTGGCCCCTCCATGGGTAGGGGCGGTTGGTCCCGGGGCCCCGGTTAGGGGAAAGGTTTGGCTGAAAGGATGTTGGTGGGTAGGGGCTAGGTGCAGGTGCCGATGCGGGGAGGCAGCGCGAAAGCGGGGCCGCAATACGGTGCAGCGCTGTGCCGGATGGCACTGGTGTACTCACTCAAGTAGTCAATAACAGAGTCTCTGGTAAACCAAACGGCTGGATGGACGGGGCCTGCAGTCGGCTGCGGCGTCTTCACTCTCCCGGACGGGTTGATGGCGGCTGTCTTTCCCTGCACCTGTGTGTAAGTGTTTGACCCCTATGGATTCCCATGGGTGGTCCGCTCCCCGGCTTGTACGTGTCTGGAGAGCCCATTTTGCCCGCAGGCGCTGGCCCTTGGATCTCTGGACGTTGGCCGTGGCTCTTCTCCGTCGGGTTGGGCTGTTGCCTTCTGACGGGACTTGGTTGGGAATGAACCCCTGAGGTCCAGACCGCAATCAGAGAATTTGACCTTTACGGCGGCTTCCGAGCCTAGTCAGGGTCTGAGTACCCTGCCTTGGTGCTTAGCTTCAATCCACCCCCCAGTTCAGTACCGGCGGGCCACCGCCCGACCCCGGTCCTACGGTTCCGCAGACGTCCACTAACTCCTGCAGAAGGCCACCACCGTCTGCCGACCTTGCTGATGGTGCCTGGGCTCCAACCCAGACACACACAGTCACCACTTCACTCCTCAACTCTAACTCCACTAAACTCCAACTCTAACTGAAAACTGAAAATGGACTGCCTTTCCCACCTCCAGGCCTGTGAACTCCTCGGTGGGTGGGGCCAACCGCCTAGCTCCGCCCCACCTGGTGTGGACATCAGACCCTGGAGGGGGCAACAAGGGTTTTTGTTTGACGGGTGTTCCCAGGAAAGGAGGGTGTGTATGTGTGTGTTGTTATTCTGTGACCCCTGGGGTATATAACTCTGCTTACTGAAGTGCAATGTCTGCTACCCTCTGCTCCTGCTGAATTCATTTTCCTGGTATATAACTCTGCTTACTGAAGTGCAATGTCTGCTACCCTCTGCTCCTGCTGAATTCACTTTCCTGGTATATAACTCTGCTTACTGAAGTGCACTGTCTGCTACCCTCTACTTCTGAATTCTCTGTCCTGGTATATAACTCTGCTTACTGAAGTGCAATGCCTGCTACCCTCTGCTCCTGCTGAATTCTCTGTCCTGGTATATAACTCTGCTTACTGAAGTGCAATGTCTGCTACCCTCTGCTCCTGCTGAATTCACTTTCCTGGTATATAACTCTGCTTGCTGTGACTTATGCTATGTCATCTTTACATTATGTTTAATACTCACTGATGTATGACTGTATCTTCCACTTTGTAAATCTTCTCTGATGGTGGAAGGTGTGATATTGTGTAGACTGGAGTCCGGGCGGGTGTCAAGTGTCCTGTTTCCTTTGATTCCTTAATCATTCCCTGGTGTGATCAGCATTTGTTAATTTTCCTTAACAAGGTGAGCACCCACAATCCCCCTTACCTATTCCTCTAGTCTGCCCTATATATTTGTGTGTTCCTTAAAGGGTGCACGCGTGTGGGGTGCCTGCATGCATGCCATCTTATGCAAAGTGCCATCGTTGCTAAGTGCTGGGCAGTTATTTCAATGGCAGTTAGTCAGGGCAGGAGTCAGGTAAACTACTCTTTGACACCTTCTGTGTCAACCATGACCATTATTCTATCCTCACCATCCTATGTGCTTTTACTGTCCACTTTCACCGCCCTGTCCCCCTTCCATCACCACTCATCCACATCAGCCCCTCTCTCCTCCCCTCTCCTTTGTATAGCTCCCAGGTTCTTTTCACCTATCTAAATAATCTCAATCCATCATACTCCAGGGTCTTGCAGAAAAAGCCATGCCACAATTCCAAAAACCATCTGACCTTTCCCCTGTAACTGCTACTTTTCTCAGGCGATATCTCTCCTAATCCCAGTCCACCCCATGCTAACTTTACCCCCTCCCCCACCTCCCATAGAAACCCTGCTAACCTCATTGACAGTTGTACACCCTCACTTCCCTCTTTTAATTGTGCTCTCTGGAATCCACGGTCTGTATGTAACAAGCTTCCCTAAATCCACAACCTCTTTCTCAATAACTCTCTTAATCTACTAGCCCTCACTGAAACCTGGATTCAGGATTCTGACACTGCTTCCCCTGCTGCCATTTCTCATGGTGGTTTACACTTTTCACATTCACCAAGATCTGAAAACAGACATGGTGGTGGAGTCGGTTTACTCCTGTCCCCACAATGCACTTTCTAGGTCATCGCCCCAGCTTCATCACTCTCATTCCCATCCTTTGAGATCCATCCCCTCTTTCTCAGAGTTGCTGTCATATACCGTCCACCAGGCTCACCCACCCAGTTCCTTGACCACTTTTCAGCCTGGCTGCCGCACTTCATATCCTCTGAATTACCAACCCTCATCCTAGGAGACTTCAACATCCCCATGAACAGCCCCTCCTCCCCATCTGCATCCCAGCTTCTATCTCTAACCACCTCCCTTGGCCTCTCACAGCTCTCATCCACTGAGACACATGAAGATGGTAACACCCTTGACCTGGTCTTTTTCCGCTTCTGCTCAATCTCTCACTTTGACAACTCACCTCTTCCCCTCTCTGACCACAACATCCTCTCCTTCAAGCTCAGAAACCCTCGTCCGCCCCAGCACACTCCCACCTATCACACATTCAGAAACCTACAGGCCATTGATTCTCAGACACTTAGACTCTCTACACGCATCACTGTCCCCTATCTCCTCACTTTCCTGTCCTGATCTGGCTGTAAACCACTACAATGAAATACTCAGAAGCACCCTGGACCAAGTAGCACCCCTCACCCTCAGAACCTCCAAACACCGAGTAAAACAGCCTTGGCTCACATCACAAACTTGATTTCTCCAGCGATGCTCTAGGAGTGCCGAACGCCTATGGAGGAAAACCCGCACACCAGAAAACTTCATCCACTACAAGTTCATGTTAAGGACCTACAACTCTTCCCTTCACCTCGCCAAACAGACGTACTTCACCACCCTTATCTCCTCACTGTCCAACAATCCGAAAAAGCTCTTTGACACCTTTCACTCCTTCCTCAGTCCCAAAGCACAGACCCCTATCACAGACCTTCATGCTGATGACCTGGCCTCTTATTTCACAGAGAAAATAGAAAACATCAGCTGAGAGATCAGCTCCCAGCCACCAAGCTTTGTGAATCCCATCCCTACCCATATCCCATCCAGCTCACTTTCCACATTTGACCCAGTCACAGAGGAGGAAGTCTCCAGGCTCCTATCTTCTTCTCGTCCTACCACTTGCCCTACTGATCCCTTTCCCTCACACCTTCTCCAGTCCCTCTCTCCAGTTGTCACTACTCACCTAACTAAAATCTTCAATCTCTCTCTTCTGGTATCTTCCCCTGCTCCCTCAAACACTCTTTCATTACTCAATTATTAAAAAAAAACCTTCTGTTGATCCGTCCTGCACAGGCAACTACAGACCAGTCTCCAATCTCCCCTTCATCTCCAAACTCTTGGAACGCCTGGTCTCCTCTCGCCTCACCCGCTACCTTTCCACTCTACAGTCTGGCTTCCGCCCTTTACACTCAATAGAAACTGCCCTTGTCAAAGTGACCAATGACCTAATGACAGCAAAACATAATGGTGACCACTCTCTGCTTATTGTTCTTGACCTTTCTGCCGCCTTCGACACTGTTGACCACCATCTCCTTCTCTCTATGCTCCATTCTATTGACTTAAAGGACACTGTGCTTTCCTGATTCTCTTCCTATCTTTCTGGCCGCTCATTCAGTGTATCATTTGCTGGCTCCACATCTTCTCCTCTTCCTCTCATTGTTGGGGTCCCTCAAGGCTCAGTCCTTGGCCCTCTTCTTTTCTCCCTCTACACTGCACCAATTGGACAGACCATCAGCAGATTAGGCTTTCAGTACCATATTTATGCTAATAAACTGAAAAATAAGGAGCGCTGATAGTGTAATACCAACAGATGAGTGAGGTAGATCAGGAAAAATACACTCACCTGAAAAGGTTGTGATAGTCACAACCACTGATAAAGCATAGGATGATGGCGTCTGCTGCAGCCCCACGTGGATGTGCATACAAATCAGAGTGAAGAGGGGGTTAATGCCGCGCATCAGCAAAAATGAAGATGTAGCACGTTGATGTTATAAACGTATTCTTTTATTCCATCGTCTACGCGTTTCGAGGATATACCTCTTCTTCAGGACCAGTGCATCAACATAGATACTATGTTGATGCACTGGTCCTGAAGAAGAGGTATATCCTCGAAACGCGTAGACGATGGAATAAAAGAATACGTTTATAACATCAACGTGCTACATCTTCATTTTGACTGATGCGCGGCATTAACCCCCTCTTCACTCTGATTTGTATGCATATTTATGCTAATGACACACAGCTATACACCTCATCCTCTGAGCTCACCCCCGCTGTACTACAGAACACTAGTGACTGCCTGATTGCAGTTTGCAACATCATGTCTGCTCTCTATCTGAAACTTAACCTTTCCAAAACTGAACTTATTCTTTTCCCTCCATCTCCCAACCTTCCTAAACCTGACAACTCCCTCTTTGTGTGTGGCACAACGATAAGTCCTAGGCAGCAAGCCCACTGTCTGGGTGTTATACTTGATACTGATCTCTCCTTCACCTCCCACATACAATCTCTTGCCCGCTCCTGCCGCTTGCACCTCAAGAACATCTCTAGAATCAGCCCCTTTCTCACAATGGAAATGACAAAAACCCTCACCGTGGCCCTGATCCACTCTCGCCTTGACTACTGTAACTCTCTATTAATTGGTCTCCCCCTAACTAGACTCTCTCCTCCACAGTCCATCCTTAATGCAGCAGCCAGGGTCACCTATTTGGCTAACTGCTACTCGGATGCCTCTGCTCTGTGCCAGTCATTGCACTGGCTGCCCAAATATCACAGGATCCAATTCAAACTGCTTGTTCTCACCCACAAAGCTCTCCACAATGCGGCACCCTCCTACATCTCCACCCTCCTCTTTGTCTATCACCCCACCCGTTCTCTACGCTCTGCAAATGACTTTCGACTAACATCCACACTAATTCGAACCTCCCACTCCCGAATCCAAGACTTCTTCCGAGCTGCACCAAACCTCTGAAACGCTCTACCCCAAGAAGATAAGACGAATCACAACTTACTCAGCTTCAGACTCACCCTAAAAATGCATTTTTTTAGGGCGGCCTATCACACCCCCTAGCCAAACTAATTTCACGTAATCCCTCCACAACTTCTCAGAAAATAACCCCACGTCAAACTCCATTCCATGGCACCCAAATGCATCTCAAGGCTCTGGCCAACTGGTCCAGGAAGCCATTATCTATCCCCCATTTTCTTGATATGGCTGGTTTGTCATTGTAAATAAGCACTTGTACCTTGCCCCCCCCCCCATTTCATTGTATATTGTAAGCTCTCACGAGCAGGGTTGTCTTTTTTACCTTTAAATATTGTATTTTCTATAACTTTTACTTGTTTTTATATGCTCCTCCTGAATTGTAAAGCGCTGCGAAATATGTTGGCACTATAGAAATAAAGATTATTATTATTATTATCATCTAATATATAAAGCTGAATGTGTGTATGTATGTGTGTATGTGTGTGTGTATGTACTGTATGTCCGGGATTGGCATCTGCACCGTCGCAGCTACAGCCACAAAATTTTGCACACTCATACGTCTGGACCTCGAGAGCGTCATAGGCTATGTTGTGAGGCGAAATTTTAACCCCGCGCGTTCCAATTTACCAATCAATGTTGCCCCTATCTACATAATGGGAAAAAAGTGAAACGAAAAGTGTATCCGCACCGTCGCATTTACAATCACAAAATTTTGCACAGACACCTCATGTGACCCAGGGAACATCGTAGACTATGTTTTGACAGGAAAATGTAACCCCGCGCTTTAGTTACTCTCCAAAAAACATGGCTCCATTAAAGTAAATGGAACCTGGAACTACAGGTTATTAGTAGGAGCTGTGATTGGTTGCTATAGGAACAAAAGACATTCATAGTATAAGAAGCTTATATGTCAGGTAATAAGATGTCGGTGGGAAGACGGATAGAGAGAGACATAAAGAGACAGACAGAGACAGACGGGGAAAGAGACAGACGGGGAAAGAGACAGACGGAGAAAGAGACAGACGGGGAAAGAGATAGACGGGGAAAGAGACAGACCTGGAAAGAGACAGACGGAGCACATTACTTGGCCAATTTAGTTAAATCTGTGTGGAATATCTGTGGTGTTGAAATATATGTTGTGAAATGCTTCTATTAGTTTAGGTTTTGCCTTTTAATAATTACATTTCTATCTATTTGTTTTGTGGTTTTTGTGTGCAGAATAAATTTTTGTTAATACATTCTATTTTGTTAACAACAGTTATTAACCCGGGCGAAGACGGGTAGTACAGCTAGTTATATATATACATGTGTGTGTGTAATAAATATATATATATATATATATATATATATGTCAGGACCGGGAGGACTGGTGGGCCCAGGAGGTGGATCCACTGGACCGAGTACGCCACCAGGTGGCAGAGTACACGGAAGCCGGAGCACTGGCGTGGCCGGGACGGTTGTAACCGGGTCAGCAGGATCACAGAGTTCTATGGGATAGTGCAGGAAACAGGCACAGGTACCCGATCGCAAAAGACAAACAGTCACAGGAGAGAGCACAAGGGGACCTGAGCATCTAGCTCTAAAGACAAGCTAAAGGACACGTTGATCAGGCAACGCCCCTATGGAAAGGCAAGTCTTATATACCCAGCACAGCCTCATGTCATTTCCTGCTGCAGGTGTGCTGGGCCTATAAGACCAGGAGAGTGGGCGCGGCCCGGTCCTATACAGAATCCTGAGGCCAATACTCAAAGTCAGACTCCTGAGACCAGGAGCAGGACTCAGGGGAGCAGGAGCGGGAGCGGCAGCCATGACTGGTGGACACATGGATTGGATCAGTGGGTAAGGAGTGGTGCTGGGACACGGGGAGCGTGACAGTACCCCCCCCTCTAAGCCCCCCCCTCCGAGCACAGAACCCCAGGGGCACCCCGGATCGAGACACCGGGCCGGGACCCAACGCAAAGGCGGGGAAGGACCGCTGACCCCGCACCGCCTTCTTAGCTGCACGGCGCTTAGCCAATCTCCCAGCAGAGGCAACGGGGGCAACGGGGAGAGGAGGACCGTCAGAAACAGGACTGGCAGCGAGGACAACCGGCCCGGGCGTCTCGGACCGGACACAGGACAGGGACTCATCCCCGGCAGCCGTAGGCATCAGAGTCTCAATCGTCAGGGACGGTGGAACGACACTGGAGAGCGTCGTCACTTCCGGTTCTGGTGGCACCACAGGCACAGGTGCCAGGAGCTGTGGTACAACGCAGGACTGCGTCATATGCCCCTGTTCTTGTGCCATGATAGGGTCAGGTACCAGGGGCTGTGGTAAAACGCTGGACTGTGTCAAATTCTCCTCATCATGTGCCATGATAGGGTCAGGTGACAGGGACCGAGGAACAGGCTGTAGGCAGGTATCATGGCACGAGGGACTCCAGCGAGAGATTGCGCCAGAGCGCCAACTGATGTCAGGGTCATGTAGTCGCAGCCAGGGCAAACCCAGCAGGAGCGCAGGAGTCATTCTCGGGATGACGTAGAACGCAATAGTCTCAGTATGCTGGGCACCAATACAAAGTCTCACGGATTCGGTGGTGTACCGGACAGGTTCGTATAATTGTTTTCCGTCCACGGAGGCGAACCAGAGGGGTTTTGCAAGTGGAATGACCGGTATCTGATAATGATCCACGGTAGCTTGTCGGATGAAATTAGCCGCTGCTCCCGAATCAACGTGAGCCTCCACCGTGAACTGGGTCTTCTCGGTCGTGACCTGGACCATCTGTGTGACCGGGACTGAAGGAATTCCGGTACCAAGGGTGGCGGTTCCCACCATCCCTTGGACTTGGGGTCTACCTGGTCTCTCCGGGCAAGAGCGGAGCAGATGAGAACCGCTTCCGCAATAGAAACAGAGGCCCCGGGCGAGTCGCTCTGCGCGGCGTTGCTCGGCTTGGCTCAGGCGGTCTATTTGCATGGGTTCCGGGAACATGTCACAGGAAGGCAGGGGCAAAGGAGCGGTAGACCTCTGCGGGGACAAGGCGTGACGGGGTGGTAGCTTCTCCCGGAATACCTCTTTGGTTCGCTCCTGGAAACGGAGGTCAATCCGGGTGGCTAAAGATATTAAGGCGTCCAAGGTGCGTGGAACGTCACGGCCAGCAAGCTCGTCCTTGACGCGGCCAGAGAGTCCTTCCCAAAAGGCCGCCGTCAAGGCCTCATTGTTCCAGCCCAGCTCAGAGGCGAGCGTGCGGAACTGGATGGCGTATTGGCCGACGGTCAGGGTCCCTTGGCGTAGCCGGAGGAGCGAAGAAGTCACTGTGGTGGTACGTCCGGGTTCATCGAATGTACTCCGGAAAGCGTGCAAGAATTCCCGGATGTTAGTAGTCATGGGATCCTCATTCTCCCACAGGGGGTTAATCCAGGCTAGAGCTTCGCCTTCCAAGTGTGACATCAGGAATGCCACTTTAGCCTGGTCTGAGACAAACAAATGAGGAAGTAACTTGAAATGCAGGGAGCACTGATTCAAAAATCCCCGGCAGTTCTTGGGGTCCCCAGCATAGCGAGGCGGAGCAGCGAGGCGAAGTTGCGAGGCTGCGGAGACAGCAGGTTCAGATCCGGACACCGTTTGCTGCGTGGACCGAGACGAGGCGGCAGTCTGTAATGTGTACAACCGGTGGTCCACAGACGTCAGGAACTTTAGTATGCGGTGTAAGGTGTCACGCTGTTGCACCAGTTCCTGGCGTAGTTCGGCCAGCTCGGATGTTTGTGCTCCAGCGGGATCCATGGCCTGATCAATCTGTCAGGACCGGGAGGACTGGTGGGCCCAGGAGGTGGATCCACTGGACCGAGTACGCCACCAGGTGGCAGAGTACACGGAAGCCGGAGCACTGGCGTGGCCGGGACGGTTGTAACCGGGTCAGCAGGATCACAGAGTTCTATGGGATAGTGCAGGAAACAGGCACAGGTACCCGATCGCAAAAGACAAACAGTCACAGGAGAGAGCACAAGGGGACCTGAGCATCTAGCTCTAAAGACAAGCTAAAGGACACGTTGATCAGGCAACGCCCCTATGGAAAGGCAAGTCTTATATACCCAGCACAGCCTCATGTCATTTCCTGCTGCAGGTGTGCTGGGCCTATAAGACCAGGAGAGTGGGCGCGGCCCGGTCCTATACAGAATCCTGAGGCCAATACTCAAAGTCAGACTCCTGAGACCAGGAGCAGGACTCAGGGGAGCAGGAGCGGGAGCGGCAGCCATGACTGGTGGACACATGGATTGGATCAGTGGGTAAGGAGTGGTGCTGGGACACGGGGAGCGTGACAATATATATATATATATATATATATATGCGGTATATATAAAATTTATTATATTTTTATTTTTTATTACCATATGTATAGTGTGTACATGTACAGTTGCAATCACTATTATTCAGTTTCCTTTGCAAATCGTTTTTTTTTTTTATTGCAAACGGGTTTCTGTTGTATTACCGTATATCAATGAAAATAGCTCAACACAACAATTGGTTACTTTAAATTTAACACAGAATGCCACTTTTAATGAGTATTGCAGTCTGTGAATTATTCAACTACTTCACGAGAAACTTTTTAGTACTTGGTAGTCCACCCTTTGGTTGTTGAACTGCTGCAAATGTTATATATAGCCAGACACCAGCTGGCAGCATTCCTGAGGAATCTTAGTCCATTTTTCATAAGTAATGCCCTCCAGTTCACTAATGTTCTTGACATCAGAAGAGAGTGGTCCAAATAGTTAAGAGATCATTGTTTTGTACAAACAAGGAAAAATGTACAAATAGATAGACAAGGCAGTGAGTGTTCCTAGAGATACAGTTGGAAGCTTACTTCACAAGTTCTAAGGCCGAAAACACACATCCGTTAAAACCACGTCCGTGTAAAATGGGCCGTTTTTCGGTCCGTTTTCCGTTTTTTAGGTCCGTTTTTATGGTATGTGTGGCCTGCGTGTGTATCCCGTATGCTATCCGTATGTGCGTGTGGAATGTTCGTGTGTGCGTGAGTGAAATAACTGACGTGTGTGTGTTGTCCGTGTGAAATGTTCCGTGTGTGTGTGTGATGCACAATGTCGTTGATACATGTCGGCAGACAGCAGACAGAGTTGCGCGATGAGAATGAACTCGGGTGAACTTCACCCGACTTCATTGTCATGCCGCGGCTCTGTCTGTGTGCCGCGTACTGATTAGCGGTCACCCGTGAAGGACTCACCGGTGACCGCTAATCCCCTGAGTGACTGAATTGAGCAGCCCTCTCTCATACTCACCGTTCCCCGATCTCCGGCGCGGCTCTGCACTGCTGTTATAAAAGCTCCGGCGGCTTTTACTATTTTGAAAAAGCCGGCCGCTCATTAATCAATCTCGTATTCCCTGCTTTACCCACACACAGGCGTCTGTGATTGGTTGCAGTCACACACGCCCACCACGCTGAGTGACAGCTGTGTCACTGCACCCAATCACAGCAGCCGGTGGGCATGTCTATACTGTGCAGTAAAATAAATAAATAAATAATTAAAAAAAACGGTGTGCGGTCCCCCCCCTATTTTAATACCAGCCAGATAAAGCCATACGGCTGAAGGCTGGTATTCTCAGGATGGGGAGGCCCACGTTATGGGGAGCCCCCCAGCCTAACAATATCAGTCAGCAGCCGCCCAGAATTGCCGCATACATTATATGCGACAGTTCTGGGACTGTACCCGGCTCTTCCCGATTTGCCCTGGAGCGTTGGCAAATCGGGGTAATAAGGAGTTAATGGCAGCCCATAGCTGCCACTAAATCCTAGATTAATCATGTCAAGCGTCTCCCCGAGATACCTTCCATGATTAATCTGTAAATTTCAGTTAAAAAACACACACACCCGAAAAATCCTTTATTAGAAATAAAAAACACTAACAAAGTTCCTCATCACCAATTTATTAACCCCGACAAAGCCCTCCATGTCCGGCGTAATCCACGGACCTCCAGCGTCGCATCCAGCTCTGCTGCATGCAGGTGACAGGAGCAGTAGAAGACACCACCGCTCCTGTCACCTCCACGCAGCTAATGAGGGAAGTAGCGCGATCAGCTGATGTCAGTCAGGTAACTCACAGCCACCGCTGGATCCAGCGGTGGCCGCGATTTAACCTCAGTGACAGCTCAGCTGATCGCGATACTCACCTCATTAGCTGCGTGGAGGTGACAGGAGCGGCAGTGTCTTCTGCTGCTCCTGTCACCTGCATGCAGCAGAGCTGGATGCGACGCTGGAGGTCTGTGGATTACGCCGGACATGGAGGGCTTTGTCGGGGTTAATAAATTGGTGATGAGGAACTTTGTTAGTGTTTTTTATTTCTAATAAAGGATTTTTCGGGTGTGTGTGTTTTTTAACTGTAATTTACAGATTAATCATGGAAGGTATCTCGTGGAGACGCTTGACATGATTAATCTAGGATTTAGTGGCAGCTATGGGCTGCCATTAACTCCTTATTACCCCGATTTGCCAACGCACCAGGGCAAATCGGGAAGAGCCGGGTACAGTCCCAGAACTGTTGCATATAATGTATGCGGCAATTCTGGGCGGCTGCTGACTGATATTGTTAGGCTGGGGGGCTCCCCATAACGTGGGGCTCCCCATCCTGAGAATACCAGCCTTCAGCCGTATGGCTTTATCTGGCTGGTATTAAAATATGGGGGGGACCGCACGCCGTTTTTTTTAATTATTTATTTATTTTACTGCACAGTATAGACACGCCCACCGGCTGCTGTGATTGGGTGCAGTGACACAGCTGTCACTCAGCGTGGTGGGCGTGTGTGACTGCAACCAATCACAGGCGCCCGTGTGCGGGTAAAGCAGGGAATACAAGATTGATTAATGAGCGGCTGGCTTTTTCAAAATAGTAAAAGCCGCCGGAGCTTTTATAACAGCAGTGCAGCGCCGCTCCGGAGATCGGGGAACGGTAAGTATGAGAGAGGGGGGAACTCACCGACAGACAGCGAGAGGGACAGATAAGACAGAGAGACCGACCGACAGACATAGAGGCCTAAAACACACTTCCGCAAAAAAAACGTGCGTGTGACACGGTACGTTTTTCGGGTCTGTGTTCCGTTTTTTTGGGGCGTTTCTCCGGTACGTATGGCATCCGTGTGATGGCGTATGCGAGCCGTGTGTACGTGTAAAATGTCCGTGTTTGTGTGTAAAATGCCCGTGTATGTGTACGTGGAATGTCCGTGTGGAATGTCCGCTTGTGTGTTGCACAATGTCGTTGATACATGTCGGCTGACAGCAGACAGAGTTGCGCAATGAGAATGAACTCGGGTGAACTTCACCCGACTTCATTGTCATGCCGCGGCTCTGTCTGTGTGCCGCGTACTGATTAGCGGTCACCTGTGAAGGATTCACCAGTGACCGCTAATCCCCCGAGTGACTGAAGTGAGCAGCCCTCTCTCATACTTACCGCTCCCCGATCACCAGCGCGGCAAGGAACAGCTGTGCAGTGAATGCGCGGCAACAATTACTTTGAATATGCCGGCCGCTCATTAATCAATCTCGTATTCCCTGCTTTCCCCACCCACAGACGCCTGTGATTGGTTGCAGTCAGACACGCCCCCCACACTGAGTGACAGTTGTCTCACTGCACCCAATCACAGCAGCTGGTGGGCGTGTCTATACTGTGCAGTAAAATAAATAAATAATTAAAAAAAACGGCGTGCGGTCCCCCCCCCATTTTAATACCAGCCAGATAAAGCCAAACGGCTGAAGGCTGGTATTCTCAGGATGGGGAGGCCCACGTTATGGGGAGCCCCCCAGCCTAACAATATCAGTCAGCAGCCGCCCAGAATTGCCGCATACATTATATGCGACAGTTCTGGGACTGTACCTGGCTCTTCCCGATTTGCCCTGGTGCGTTGGCAAATCGGGGTAATAAGGAGTTTTTGGCAGCCCATAGCTGCCAATAAGTCCTAGATTAATCATGTCAGGCGTCTCCCCGAGATACCTTCCATGATTAATCTGTAAGTGACAGTAAATAAACACACACACCCCCGAAAAAATCCTTTATTAGAAATAAAAAACACAAACATATACCCTGGTTCACCACTTTAATAAGCCCGAAAAAGCCCTCCATGTCCGGCGTAATCCAGGATGCTCCAGTGTCGCATCCAGCTCTGCTGCATGGAGGTGACCGGAGCTGCAGAAGACACCGCCGCTCCTGTCACCTCCACGCAGCTAATGAAGGCAATAGCGCGATCAGCTGAGCTGTCACTGAGGTTACTCGCGGCCATCGCTGAATACAGCTGATCGTGCTATTGCCTATTGACTCCAGCCCTGAATCAGTCATTCCACAATCGCAGTCTAAGTTTGAGTTGGGTTTTTCTGGAGCAGCTACCCACAGTGATAGCACCTTCAGGACTAGACTAAGACCCCCACTGAGTGGGGAAGCTGCTGGTTCCTTGCTTTAGACCTCAACGTTTCTGATCCCACTACCTCGTAAACTGGACAAAACATGCCCTATTAAAAATAGTCAAAATGAGGGAGTTGACAGAGAGGCCTCAGACCTGGGGGTACTAATCTGAACCCTTGCAATACCAAGGATACAGGGACTGTTGGTGCTTCCCTGCCCCACTGGCTGAAGATATCATGGCACATGGCCCCCCCTTTGTCTCCCTCTAATTAGAAAAAGTTCCTTGACCATCTCCCATCGAAAGAGGACTTTAGATTTTTAGTTAATGAAGTCAAAGAAGCATGCAGGTCTAAAATTGCATCTGTGAGACAAGATCTGGAACATACCGCAGGCAGACTGGATTCTTTGGAGGAGGACCATGACCTTACTAGATCACGTTTCAGATCTCCAACAGTTAAAAAGTTTGTCCGCTATTTAACATTGATGGCCTATCCTTGATGGTCTCTCTCCCCAGAACCTCTCACTGGTTGGTGGAACCCCGTAGCTTGGAGCGACTGTTGGTCCCCTACTGTCTGTCGGCAGTCTCTCGTCCGAACAGCGGGCAGTGTGAACCCTGTAGGGTCGGTGTTCTGTTCCGGTCCCTGGCTCAATCTTTACTGCTGGTGCCCCCAAATTCTTGGGTCAGTGAGGTCCTTGAAGGTCCCCTCACTGTGCAGGTATTTGTCAGGTTGCCTGAAGATTTCGCCTGACCTAGGGTCCTGTGCCCCGTCGGTGCTCTGGTTCCAGAGGTACATGGCTGTACCCTCCCTGGCAACCACTCTCCTACGCCACCTAGGTCACTGCTGCACGACCCCGTCTGGAGACACGTCCATCCCCTTCAACTGTCACTACCGGACTCCTTTGTCTGACTGTCCCCTCCCATCGGGTTGTCGTCTAGTGGACTGGACTGGCTCCACCCCTGGGTGGCCATCCATTGGGATGCGGACTAGTCAGTCACCCCTGATTGGGAGTGGGAAACTGGGGATGTTATGTGTTTTGGTGGTATCGGCACTGGTCTTCCAGGTCCTTGGGGGTAGGCCCTGCATCTTTGCCAGGATGCAGTACCTAGTAGTGCCCTGATGGGTTCAAGGGCGCTACATTTTCATAACCCAATTATAACCAAGTACAAGTGCATCTCAATAAATTAAAATATCATCAAAAAGTTAATTTATTTCAGTAATTTAATACTAAAAGGGAAACACATATATTATATAGAGTCATTACAAACAGGTTGATCTACTTCAAGTGTTTATTTCTGTTAATGTTGATGATTATGGATTACAGCCAATGAAAACCCAAAAGTCATTATCTCAGAAAATTAAAATATTATTTAAGACCAACTGAAAAAATGATTTTAAACACAGAAATGTTGGCCTACTGAAAAGTATGTACAGTAAATGCACTCAATACTTGGTCAGGGCTCCTTTTGCATGAATTACTGCATTAATGCGGCATGGCATGGAGGTGATCAGCCTGTGGCACTGCTGAGGGAGGTGTTATGGAAGCTCAGGTTGCTTTGATAGCAGCCTTCAGCTTGTCTGCATTGTTGGGTCTGGTGTCTATATTAGTAGAATCTTTGGCTATATAGAGGTACTCTGTGGGTCTAGCCATTCACCTGTGTAGTTTGTATGCTCTCCACTCAGTTTAGCAACATGTATTAGACACTGAGTGTGTTTTTTTTTTTTTGAGGGTCAGCCAGCATTGAGTGGAGGCGCCAGTTCGCAATTATTAGAGTGTCAATTTCCGCAGCTAGGGAGGGAGAGTCTAGAGAATTTGCCCTGGGCCGCTTCCCCTCAAACATATATATCCTTTATTGTTTTTGAATTGTATTGTATTTACTTGGGTGATTTTAATTATGAATTAATAAAGTTATTATTTTAAAGGGAATTTAATTAGTTTCTATGTTTAATACCTCTTAATGACCATTTGTAATTTATCTCTTCTACATGGTCACAATGTTGGTGCATACTGGTCAACTCGGGTATGTATACAGCTTTTTCTACAACTTTACCCACAAATGATTGAATGGGATGAGCTCTGAAGAATGTGGCGGCCAATCCAGCACTTCTACTTCATTGTCATTGAACCATTTCTTCACCAATCTTTACATATCAGGTCATTGTCCTTCTGGAACACTATGTTGTCCTTTTCACACCCATAGTACTCGAGTGTACGAAGTAACTCTTCTTGTAGGATACTCACATATAGCTCAGTGTTGAGACAACCAGTGATACAGGTCAAGTATCCAATGCTTTTGGCTGCGAAACAACCCCATATCATCAGGCTTCCTCCATTGAACTTGACAGTCCTTCTATTTCTTGATCCATTAGCCCCTTTTTCCCTTGGTTCTTTCAGATTTATTTTCACCCATCAGAGCCTAGTCTACAGACTTTCGTCTCATCACTCCAAATCACCCGTTTCCAATCTTCTACTTTCTACTTTTCGTACCTCTTTGCAAACTATCTTATGATGATCTCGAAGTTGAGGCTTCTTCATCTTTTTTGAGCCACCATTCCAGACTTGGGTAACGTGCATCGTATGGTGCTTGCATGGACGTCTGTCATGTCACCATTAGGAAGCATATGAGCCACTTGCACTGCTGTGTTTGTTGCGCCAGAGCTGATACATATTATGATGAACCTACTTGTTGACACCCACCTTTTGGCTTTTGAATGGATGGACTTCATTTCATATTCATTCAACTGTCATGGCACTCAAATGATGTAGTTTGGCAATTTTGTTGTCCAAGAGACCTCTTTCGATGAACTTGATTATGCTGTTTCCCTTTTCTTGGGAAATCTTTCATGGCTTCTCTTCGATTAAAACCAGTAATCTTTCGCTTGGCAATCAACCTAATAAAACACTGAGCTATTGGGGAATGTGAGAACTGGTTGTAATTTGTAGTATAAAGGAGGAACAAAAATATGTCAAACACCAGGAGCAAAACAGTAACTATGCAGTAACTACATGACAAGAATCTGCATAACTAATCATGTGCTAAATAGTTGCAAGTCAAATTTATGTATGAGATAGCCATTTTTTTCTATAAAATGAAGGTAGTGTCATACTCAGAAATGTAGTGGATGGGGTGGATGGAGCCTGAAAGTCAAAAGTTCAAAAGATTGTTATCATTTTGCTGGTCAATGTATAATGATCTCTAAACCCATCCTAGTTATATTAGTCACTGTAGACATTGGCAACTTAGTTATTTCAGATCATGCCCCTGTAGTTCTTGAACTAACAGATTCCCATCCTAAGAAAAATAATTTTTTTGTCGAAATTTCCCAACTACCGTATATCTGTAAAGCTGAATTTTTTGCTTTCTTACTGGAGAGTTGGTGGTTGGAATTTATATCAGACAACATAGCACATTATGATAACACTTCTCTATTATGGAAAACAAGAAAAGCAGTATTACAACGGAAACTTATGTCACATATTTACGCCCATAAAAAACACTCTTGAGCAATGTAGTGAATCATCCATGGAATTTAAAAAACCCTACACTAAATATTTACATGACCTATCTCCTACAAACAAAGAATTATGGACCCATAAACAAACAGCGTTTAATCTGTGCACAGATAAAAGGGAGCAATTTTAGCTGACCAAAAAATAAATAATTTTATACAGATATGGTAACAAGACTGGCAGTTGATGACAAATTTAGCCAAGCGTGCAAGAAAATCTCAAGAACAAAATTGATCCACACACATTTACAGAGGAACATAAAATATTAAATAGAAACCCTCTTTTTCCATCTGAAAATATAGCCTATATCAAATTAATACCAAAACCAGGTACAGGTCCATTAGTCCTTAGCTCTTAAGCGGGCTTTACACGCTGCGACATCGCTAGCCGATGCTAGTAATAGCCCCCGCCCCTATCGTTATGCCGATATTTGGTAATCGCTGCCGCAGCGAACATTATCGCTACGGCAGCGTCACACGCACTTACCTGGTCGTCGTCGTCGCTGTGACTGCCGAGCAATCCCTCCCTCAAGGGGGAGGGACGTTCGGCATCACAGCGACGTCACCGCGACGTCACTAAGCGGCCGGCCAATCAAAGCGGAGGGGCGGAGATGAGCGGGACGAACATCCCACCCACCTCCTTCCTTCCTCATTACTGGCGTGTGGCAGGTAAGGAGAGGTTCTTCGTTCCTGCAGCGTCACACGTAGCGACGTGTGCTGCCGCAGGGACGAGAATCAACTTCGCCCATGCGACAGCAGCGATATTTGAGAATGGACCCCCATGTCAACGAGGAGCGATTTTGGACGTTTTTGCAATGATCCAAAATCGCTCCTAGGAGTCACACACAACGAGATCGCTACAGCGGGCGGATGTGCGTCACAAAATCCGTGACCCCAACGAGATCGCTGTAGCGTTTTTTGCAGTTAGGCACAATCCGGCAAAAAACTGATAAAACGGATCCGGTGCCGGATCCATTTTATTTCCCATTGACTTGTGCCAGATTGTACCGGATGGCCTTGAGTTGCATGTGGCGTTCGCCGGATTCGGCGAAATTTCTTCGTCTGGCTGCCGGAAAAGACGCAGCATGCAGCGTTTTTTGTCTCCTGCAAAAAACCAGACCACGCCGTCCAGCATGTTGTATAATGGAAGCCAATGGGTGCCAGATCCAGCGTCATCCATCAAAAACCGGATTCCATTGATGGATTCGTTTTTTTAATCTGAGCATGCTCAGATGAGATGTGAATTCATTTCTGGCCCCTCTCTCTCTCTCTCCCTCTCTCTCTCTGTCTCTCTCTCTGTCGATGTCGGTGTCTCTCTCTCTATCTCTCTCTGTCGGTCTCTCTCTCTCTCTTTCTGTCGGTCTCTCACTCTCACCCCCTCTCTCATACTCACCGATCACTGGCGCGGCGCTGCACAACTGTCACACTGCTCTGGTGGCTTCTCCTCTTTTGAAAATGCCGGCCGCTCATTATTCTATCTCGTATTCACTGCTTCCCCCGCCCACCGGCGCCAATGATCGGTTGCACTCAGACATGCCCCCACGCTGAGTGACAGCTGTCTCACTGCAACCAATCACAGCCGCCGGTGGGCGGATATATGTAGTGCAGTAAAATAAATAATTAAAATAAACCATTGTGCAATCCCCCCAATTTTGACACCAGCCAAAATAAAGCCACACGTTTGAAGGCTGGTATTCTCAGGATGGGGAGCCCCACATTATGGGGAGCCCCCCAACCTAAAAATATCAGCCAGCATCCATTAGATGCGACAGTTCCAGGACTCTACCCGGCTCATCCCGAATTGCCCTGGTGCAGTGGCAATCGGGGGTAATAAGTAGTTAATGGCAGCCCATAGCTGCCACTAAGTCCTAGGTTAATCATGGCAGGCATCTATGAGACTCCCCCAATGGTTAACCTGTAAGTGAAAGTAAATAAACACATACACCCCAAAAAATCCTTTATTTGGAATAAAAGAAAAAAAAAAACCTCTTTACCCACTTTATTAATCCCCAAATATCCCTCCAGGTCCTGCGTAATCCACATGAGGTCTCACAACGCTTTCAGCTCTGCTACATTGGAAGCTGACAGAGAGCGGCCACAGACCATGACCACTCTCTGTCAGTTCCACGATGCAACTGAAGTGAATCGCGCTGTCAGCGGTGATGTCACTCAGGTAGAGCCGGTGTGTGCGGTGATGATGGTGGCAGTAGTGCCGGTGTGTGCGGTGATGACGGGTGTGGTAGTACCTGTGTGTGTGCGCTGATGATAGGGGTGGTAGTGCCTGTGTGTGCGGTGATGATGGGTGCGGTAGTTCCTGTGTGTGTGCGGTGATGATGGGGGCGGTAGTGCCGGTGTGTGCGGTGATGTTGGGGGCGATAGTGCCTGCTTGTGTGCTGTGATGATGGGGGCAGTAGTGCCAGTGTGTGCGGTGATGATGGGGTCTCTCTCTCTCTCTCTCTCTCCCTTTGACATGAAAAAGAAAAAAAACAAACAAAAAATAAATCCATTTTTTGCTGGATCCGTCGCATCAGTTTTTACGTAATCTGCGACGGATTCGTTGCATCAGGCACAAACTGGATTGTGCCTGATAGCAAAAAACGGATGTGTGAAAGCAGCCTTATAGGTCAATTTCCTCTATTAACTCAGATGTCAAAATCATATCCAAGACTATAGGCCCCGTCACACACAGAGATTAATCTTTGGCAGATCTGTGGTTGCAGTGAAATCATGGACATATTGTTCCATTTGTACACAGCCACAAACCTGGCACTGATTGTCCACAATTTCACTGCAACCACAGATCTGCCAAAGATTTATCTCTGTGTGTGACAGGGCCTTATGGCAGAGAGATTGGTCTACAACATTCTTCCCAAGCTTATACCATCAGCTCAGTCTGGTTTCATGAAAGGCTGTTTAACCACTTTGAACTTTAGAAAAGTCTTATTAGGTGATGTAGGACAGAGAGCTCCTGCACCCGTTACAGCTCAAAGCAGCGAAAGATGCCACCAAGTGGCTCAGACCAGTTCATTAATGGGCTGAAAGACTGACAACACCTATCCACACTTACATGGACCGGTATCTGCTGTGCAGCTCACAGATGACAACAACCACATGTCACACAGTTAGTGGAACAACCACATGGAGCAGGAATATATGGCTCCGGCTTCAGAGCATGCCTCAACAGCTCAATTTTCATTATCTCCCTCCAACAGTGAGTAGTGGTTTAGAAACAGATGACAGTCGGAGGGAGCTAGATGTGGTGAATTAGGTGGATGGTAAACCAGCTTGAAGCTCAGCTCTGCCAGTTTTGCCGTGGTCGCTTGTGCAGTATGAGTGGAGACATTGTCTTGAAGGAACAAGATTCCTTTGGACAGCTTGCTGTGCATTTTGGCCTTCAGAACTGCCTTCAATTGGTTCAAAAGTTCAATGTAATACCTTGCATTGATAGTGGAACCGTTGTGAAGGTAGTCCACTAGCAGCATGCCTTCCTTATCCCAGAACACAGTTGTCGCGGGCGGAGGGGACGCGCTCGCCACGCTCGGGTCCGGGGCTTCTGCTGCTGCTGCTCAGTGTCTCGAGCGGTGGACCAGACCCGGGGACTCGAGCAGCGCTCCTCACCCGTGAGTGAAATGGGGATGGTATGTGTAGGAAGATTGTTCGTGACGCCACCCACGGGTTGTGGGGATAATGGCACCACCACTGCTGGTAACGGGGATCCCGGGAGAGATGGTAGGGTGCAGCTGAGATGTTGTCCCCTCCGTGGGCAGGGGTTGGTGGTCCCGGGGCCCGATGGTGTACCGGGGAGGCCGGATGGCTGGGGTTCAGGGACTGCGCAGCGCAGTGCCGGACGGCACTGGTGTACTCACTAAGACAATCACTGACAGAGTCGTAGGTAAACCAAAACGGCCGGATGGACGGGTCCCGCAGCCGGCTGCAGTGTTGTTGTTGTGCTCTCCCTGGACGGCTGATGGTGGCTGTCTTTCCCTGCACCTTTGAGAATGTTCTTGACTCCTGTGGTTGCCCACCGGTAGTCCGCTCCCCGGCGTATAGGTGCCGTATGAGCCCGTTTTGCCTGCAGGCGCTGGCCCTTGGATCTCTAGCCTGTGGCGGTGGCTGTATATCCTCTCTGGGTGGATGGTTGCCTTCAATCGGGACTTGGTTGTTAGGAAACCCCTGGGGTTCCTGTCACACTCGGATTTGACTATTGACGGCGGCTCCAAGCCTGGTCGGGGTCTGATGGCCCTGCCTGTGTGCTTAGCTTCACTCCGTTCCCCTCCCCGGTACTGGTGGGCCGACGCCCGACCCCGGTCCGTACGGCTCTGCGTAGTTCCACCAACTCCTGCAGACGGCCACCACCGTCTGCCAACCTTGCTGTCAGTGCCTGGGCTCCGACCCAGACACTTGCAGTTTGTGTCCTCCTACTTTCACCTCTCAACTCTAACTGACTGCTTTCCCACCTCCAAACTCTATCTTTCTGCTTTTCCCGCATCCAGGCCTGTGAACTCCTCGTGGGTGTGGCCAACAGCCTGGCTCCGCCCCACCTGGTGTGGACATCAGACCCTGGAGGGAGGCAACAAGGATTTTTTGTCTGACTGTTGTTACTGTCTAGGGTGGGGGGGGGTGTATGTTGGTATGTCTGTGACTACCTGGCTAGTCCAGGGCATCACATTCCCCCTTGGTAAAATGCAGATCGTCTGCGGGCTGCCCGTCCATCACCGTTTTTTGTTTTTTTTTTTCAAAACTGTAAAAAGATAAATAACATTAAAACGTCAACATACGCATATTTTCAAGTCTTCCCTTATGGGAGGTGCATTACTTTTAACGTTTCAAACATTTTTATTAAACGGACGGGTTCACGGTCATCCGCTTTCCCACCCAAATAACCTGATCGAGGATGCTGCCCCTAAGAAACAGGCAGCACCCCTTTACCCCCAGTCCAGGTCCAGGTTACCCGAGCGGGAACGGGTACGGTGTCTCGCACCCGGCTGTCACTTCAAAAGACCCCACGTCCAGGGGGACCCCTGACCCCCGGAGGATGGCTACTGGTCCTGATGGTGGCCGGGCCCCAGCCTCCTCTGCTGCGGGCCCTTCCTCCAATCTGCCTCTCCGGAGGCGGCACGGACGGAAACCAGCCCACCAAACTATTTACAAACCCACTAGTTCGTGGGAGGCCTGCAAGTTCTCGGCCATGTCCATGAGCAGTTTCTCATGTGGGCGGTAAACACATAGGGTCCCTCCGGGGACAACTTGCCAGCAACGGCCGGGTAATCACTGTCGGCAATCAGGTGAAAACTTCGGTTGATTCGGATTCACTCATTCAGCTGAGGGTCCCAACGGGGACAACTTGGTTGCAACGGAGGACCGCTCCCACTATTTGAGGTCGCACTCATCCAGGACCTCTTCCAACTCGATATCCAGATGGCACGGTGGAGGAGGGGGCTGGGGCCGCATCTGCACACTGCGGCTTTCCCTCTGTTTAATGTCCAGGGCAAACCAGCCCCTCTCCCTGCAGTGTCGCCTGGCAACAGATCGCGACGTGGGTGGCCCGTTGGGAGGTGCGAGTTCACGTCGCGGCGAGCCACAAACACTTCAGCCTCCAGGCCCGGTTCATAAATAAAGCCGAACCCCCTTCGCGGGTCAAATTGCCGGACTTGGCCTTCATACACCGGGCCCCGCACCCGAAAGGTGGCATTGCGGAGAGCATCCTTCTCCTTGATAACTCGCTCTCACTTCGGCCCTCTGCTGCTCCCTGGCGGCAATTTCTCGGGCCAGCTGGCTTGGCTCCCTGTCCCAGTAAGGGGCGCTGGCATGCCCCTGCGCTTGGGTCGGGCCCCGCTGGACTGCGCCCACACCGGCCACAACCAGTACTCTCTTGTGGGGTTCCTGCGGCGACGTGGCATGAACTGCTGCGTTGCAGTAGCGGCCCAGCGCAGCCTCAGCCGAGGCGTGGGACTCAGGGACAGCTGGCCTCACCGGTTGGGCCTTAGGGCCCGCAGGGGCTGGTTCTTCCACAGCCGGGCGGACTGCCGGGGCCGCGACAGTCTCGGGTGCGGTCACTTCCGGGGCCGACGGCTTCTTGTCGCGGATGGGCACCTCCCGCGGGATCTTCCATGGCAGCGGGAGGGATGTGGGCCGTTCACAGACAACGCCCCAAGGTCGGTCCTCTAGGGTGGACGGGTTTGATTCCGCTACCGGTCTTGGGGGTAGCGGACCGAGTGGAGGGGCAACAGCAACCGGTACGGATGGCGGGGGAGGCAGGAGGGTGAGCAGACGCAGGCCGGGCCCCTCAGCCGCAGCGGCCGGTCCTTCTCGGACACAGGGGCGTGGGTCGCTTACCCGCTCCTCCAACACTGCCTACACCTCGCGTCTCCGCACGGCCGCCGCCACTTCCTCCATCTCGGCCACCCAGCGCTCCATCAAGAACTGGACCTGGGTTTGAAGGCGGCAGCACATTTCTGCGGTCCGGGCTTCCACCCAAGCCGCCGTTCCTGGCATGAGCTCGGGAATTTCGGCATCACCGGATGGGACAGACATGCTTGCTGGCAGACTTCCAGGAACCGGATATGTTGCAGAGTCCTGGCGTCCCCGCTTTTTATGCCCTCGGCTACATTAGGCAGGCTTTCCCCCGTCCCCCCTTGCTTCTTTCTAGCACTTCCGCTTGTTAGGGGCGGGGCTTCACTTTCGCGCCTTCCCTGCTCGGGAAAGACGCTCGAGTGGTAAATCTTCGCGCCAAAGATGGCGGCGCTTTCAATTGTTCGGCCGGACGCCACCGGCGGAGACTGCAAGGCGCACTTCTACTGGTAAGTAGATTGGCTCGATCCTGTTCGTGACGCCAAGTTATCGCGGGCAGAGGGGACGTGCTCGCCACGCTAAAGACCGGGGCTTCTGCTGCTGCTCGTGGCTCGAGCGGTGGACCGGACCAGGGGACTCGACCAGCGCTCCTCACCCGTGAGTGAAATGGGGATGGTATGTTTTGGGAGATTGTTCGTGACGCCACCCATGGGTCGTGGTGATAATGGCACCACCACTGCTGGTAACGGGGATCCCGGGAGAGATGGTAGGGTGCAGCTGAGATGTTGTCCCCTCCGTGGGCAGGGGTTGGTGATCCCGGGGCCCGATGGTGTAACGGGGAGGCCGGATGGCTGGGGTGCAGGGACTGCGCAGCGCGGTGCCGGACGGCACTGGTGTACTCACTCAGACAATCACTGACAGAGTTGTAGGTAAACCAAAACGGCCGGATGGACAGGTCCCGCAGCCGGCTGCAGTGTTGTTGTTGTGCTCTCCCCGGACGGCTGATGGTGGCTGTCTTTCCCTGCACCTTTGAGAATGTTCTTGACTCCTGTGCCCACCGGTAGTCCGCTCCCCGGCGTATAGGTGCCATAGGAGCCCGTTTTGCCCGCAGGCGCTGGCCCTTGGATCTCTAGCCTGTGGCGGTGGCTATATATCCTCTCTGGGTGGATGGTTGCCTTCAATCGGGACGTGGTTGTTAGGAAACCCCTGGGGTTCCTGTCACACTCGGATTTGACTATTGACGGCGGCTCCAAGCCTGGTCGGGGTCCATTGGCCCTGCCTGTGTGCTTAGCTTCACTCCGTTCTCTGGTCTGGTACTGGCGGGCCGACGCCCGACCCCAGTCCTTACGGCTCTGTGGAGTTTCCCCAACTCCTGCAGACGGCCACCATCGTCTGCCAACCTTGCTGCCAGTGCCTGGGCTCCGACCAAGACACTTGCAGTTCGTGTCCTCCTACTTTCACCTCTCAACTCTAACTGACTGCTTTCCCACCTCCAAACTCTCTCTCTGCTTTTCCCGCCTCCAGGCCTGTGAATTCCTCGTTGGGTGGGGCCAACCTCCTGGCTCCGCCCCACCTGGTGTGGACATCAGACCCTGGAGGGAGGCAACAAGGATTTTTTGTCTGACTGTTGTTACTGTCTAGGGTGGGGGGTGTGTATGTTGGTATGTCTGTGACTACCTGGCTAGTCCAGGGCGTCACACAGACACCGTCACATTAGTGGCTGATTTTTGCACCCTGAACTTCTTTGGACGAGGAGAACCACTGTGCCTCCACTCTTTTGACTGCTCCTTGTTTTCAGGGTCATACAAATAAATCCAGATCTCATCAATAGTGAGCAGTCGATCCAGGAACTTCTTATCAGTCCGGTAACACTGACAAATGGACTGGGAAGTTTTCACTCACATGCTTCTCTGATCTGTTGTCAAACATTTGGGGACCCACTTTGCAGATAGCTTCCTCATGTCCAAATGTTCATGGATAATGACACACACACGTTCACGGGAAATCCCCATGATGTCTGCTATTGCTTTAGCTAAAATTTGTCGATTCTCCAGTTTAGGTTGTGCTTAGCATCGACGATTTCCAGAACAACAACCACTCTCAGTCGTCCAGAACGTTCCTCATCATTGGTGCTGAGGTGGAAGTTTTAGATTTGGCAACCCAGTTCTTAACTGTGGAATATGAAGGGCCTTGATCCCCCAATGTCTGCAACATATCACCACGAATGTCCTTCTCGGACTTTCTTTTCAGAAACAAGAATTTTATCACTCCTCTGCTCTCAGTTGCTGTGAATATTGCATTATACTCCGCCATTTTGTTTTCCCACATTCGTAGAACACTGTTGCCATAAGCAACAAACACAAAATTTTGAAAACATATATTAAACACATAAGGCTTTCATGTGTTGTAAGATTTGTTACCATACAAACAGAAAAAGATCACAAAGCCAAGGACTTATCAGCAGCCTCTCGTATTTTAACGCCATACTGCACTGCCCCATCCCCCAGCTGGGACACTGGAACACTCACCCTCCCAGCCGCTCAGTGGTGTCTGCTCTGTCTCTGGTCCCTATTGCTGACTCCCAGGGCCTGTATATGCTACACAGGCCTCTTGGGAGCACTCTTAGGATGTGCATGCACCTATTCTTAAAGTGCCAGAGTGCCCTAACCTGTAAGTGCCTCTCAGCCTATGGTTGAGAGGAACTGGGCATTTAAGGCATCCCCCCCTTATGGGATGTGCCTGGAAAATGTGGTCTATTCATCAGAGGTATGTTACAAGTTGTCAGATCCCTAGTGCTGCTGTTGCCGCTTTATTGCTTTGTTGCTGTATTACTCATGCTAGTTTGTATTCTGGTATCAGTTTATCTGCCGTACCCATTGCAGCACCATTCTGCACAAGCTATATCTGCCGTACCCACTGCTGCACCATTCCGTACCAGCTCTATCTGCTGTATCTGCTTCTGCACTAAGCCGAACCAGCTGTATCTGCAGTTCCCACTGGTGCACTATTCTGTACTAGCTGTATCTGCCATACCCATTGCTGCACCATTCTGTACCAGCTGTATCTGGCATACTTGCTGCTGCACTCATCCAAACCGCCTGTGCCTGCCACATCAGCCGTGTCGGCTGCACCCATCACATCAGAGACTGTCAGTGTTTGTCCACCTGGGTCCAGCTGTCACAGTGTGACCCTTTGGACTATCAGGTCGTCACAAGGTATTGTGCAATCTGCCCTTCTGTGCAATATCCACCTCCTCCTTGGTTACGGGTCCTCAACGTATGGTGTTGCTAACAGCAGTCAATCAAAATCCTAGGAACACTCTGCACCACACCCACAAGACACACCAGTGGACGGCCTGAGTGGAATAGGGTCGCCCACATGGGGGGTTAGTTAAGGGGAGGTCAGGAGTGTCAGGAGTCAGTCAGAGAAAGGGAGAGTGAAACGTAGGAAATGAAGGAGAGAGCCGGGCTCCTTGGAAGCAACTAGGTGACAGACGGTGGTCTGGGCCTAGTAGGAGCTGGACCACTGGTCGCAGGGGATCGTGACAAGGGGCACGGTATTGTCGAGGAGGACAGCCGGTGGCCTTGTACCATCACCGGGCTGGGACCAGGGCACGACGGGGTACGTGGACCCCAGGTCAGGTTGTAGCTTCAGGCAACCTGACAATTTACCCGATGAGAATGGAGCCTTCAAGATCCACTCTCCACCCGCTCCAAAATCGGGGTATTAGCGCAACGAGGGGGATAGGACTTTCCACAAAAACGGTCCAGAAAATCCCAAGTGTGAACCCTGAGAGCAAGCTCCCTCAGTTAGCCACACTGGGGAGCGGGACCCGACTAGTTTTCTACTACAGGGGCCAACTAGCAAGAGAACTAAGTGCTAAGGAAAAGGTCACAGATCATCAGGCAACACCATCGGGGACGGGACCCAAACTAGATCCCCTCAGCGGCAGCGGTGTCCAGAACTTTGGTTTACCAAGTTTTCGGTGTCAGCTTTATGGACTGAGTGAGTACGCAATTGACCCTTTCACCCCCAATGGCACTTCCCAACTCCACCATCGAGGCCCGGGGCATCCCCCCCTACCCATGGAGGGTCGCAACACCTGGCTGCCCCTGTCATCACCCCGGGTACTCCTCAACAACAGCGGTGGTACTCCACATTACCACACACCATGGCTGGCGTCATGAACTTTAAATACATAATCCTCTGTAAATATCCCCTTTATTTGAGTGGCCACACGACCCCCGGGTCCAGAGACCCCTCGAGCCACGGCGGATCCGGATCCGATCAGCCCAGCTGCTGGCACGGGGGCGGCACAACAGCACCATGTCTCCCTGAGTGGCATCTGGTGGCTACCGGGAGCCAAGTTCACCCTCACCATCAGAGACTCTGGTAAATATCTGGTGCACACCTTGTGACACCCTTCAGGTATACTGTGTGCTGGATCTGTTGCCAGCAGCAACTGATTAGGCGATCTGACACTAGGGGGAGCAGAGCGTCATTTACCAGACACACGAATCACGGACGTGACAAACATCATGTTACATATTTAAATAACAGTCAATAGGAAATCACCTAACCAATTGTAACAAATGTAAAACATCACAGTAGATTTCCCGAAACCGCTCTCCCGAGTTCACATACCGGTCAAGTCCAGGGAAAGATTAGGGTGCTTTTGCAATAAAATTATAATAATTTTGTGTATCTAAGCAGTTCACGAATCGCCCTTTATGCCATCATCTTTTTTTCTGTCTGTAACTACATGTCCTTAAGCATAGGCACAAATTGTTTCTTTTAGAAATTTGCTAAGTGCATTTTTATTTTATTTCTATCCTGTTGGAATGAAGCAAGGCAATTTGTGAGACTAAAATAGAACCGTGTTCTCTACTCAGCCAATGAAAGTAGATGTGGCTGGCTAACAAAATAACAATTGTGATATGACACAAAATGAACCTGCAGTCTTCACGCACCCTACACATTTGTCACGTTAGTTGCTTCTGATTTTTAAATACAAAAGTCATTTGGATTTCTTTATTAGAGTAACAAACAAGGATAAAGAGAATGTCTCCCTTTCAATCTTAATAGTTACATATCATCTATCACTTTTTGCCCTATTAATATTCTGAACCCTATCACAAATATCCAATACATGCTACAATTTGGAATTCATTATCACTGGTAGATATCAATAAAAACAGTTTTCTGCCATCCCATTGTTTGTCCTAAAATACTATTATTAATATGGTTGATGACATAGCATCAAAGTGTTGTTTGAAAGCTTCATGGGTAAGTTGATTGGGGTTGTCCAGGCCATTTCATGACTTATCTACAGGTCAGGTCAATGAATAGCAGATCTGTAAAGGGCCCAACTCCTGTCGCCCCCACTGATCATTTCAATAGGTGCTCTGCTGCAGTACATGGCAGAGTCCACTATGAATGGAGCTGCACTTCAAGTCATAATATTAGCAAGCTGAAAAATGTAACAAATACAATAAGAAGCATTTAAAGGGAACCAATCACCAGGATTTTCGTATATAACCTAAAGCCAGTGCTATACTGGCACTATCAGGCTGATTTTATACATACCTTTAGTGGTTAGCTCAGATGTTTAGGTTTTCAAATCCAAGAAAGTAAAGTTTATTAAATCGGCAGCTGTTTGAGTGGCAGCAGCAGAGGATCAGCTAATAGCTAGGTGGGTATTCATATTGATTCCCGCCCCCCTGCTTGTTGTTCCTCACTCTCTCTGTTTATTATGCTAATTTTACTATTTACTAATTTCTTCACTAAGATGTGTCGGAGTTGGCGCCTTAGCATAGCACTTATCTCTGGCGCCATCTTTGTGAAGATCGTCTGACCCCCTGCTATCCTTTTCTTTCAGCTGAGTAGCTGAGAGGGCGGTGCATGCGCTCTCGCATCTTCAGCTCTCGTTGTGACCATGGTAGCATGCGCGGTCACAACAGAAGTGGAGAATAGCTCATCATAGCGATTAGCTGCAGAAGAGGACACCGTGCCAGCGCCAGGACACCGTGCCGGGTATGACATCAGCAGAGGTCCCTCTGGCCACTGGGATTTAGACATAACCATGGACTCACCTAACCCCGTGACGTCAGTTCTGCATGACCCGGTTGCGGGTAACGATATCGCATGGCAGTGGCATCACGGGGTCAGGTGAATTAACTCACTTGCACCTGTGACTCCATTGCCCCTGTAGGCACACACATACTGCTGTGTGCACCCCTGTGGTGATCTGGGCTCACCTTATGAGGTCCAGGTCACCACAAGAAAACATACACAGCAGTGTGTGTGCCTGCAGGGGCTGCTCTCACAATCAATGTGGGACGTTATGTTCTTCATTGAATGTGCCAGCGAGTATGGGATCGACCCCAGATTTGGATTACGGCGGACCTGGATTAGGGATTTGGCAGGGAATTAAATTGGTAAAGAGGGCGTCTTTTGTGTTTATTTAACTAATTTCTAATTCTTTTCAGGTTCAACTTTGGAGAACGTCGGGGGACATCAAAATGGATTATGGCGGACCTTTTGCATTGTAGTAAATTTTTTAATAAATTGGTCACCGAGGGATGGAGTCAGGGGTTTTTGTTCTAATAAAAAATATCTTATTACTTTCAAATAATGGAATTCGTAATGCAGGTGTCTGCTAGACGCCCACCCATTACTAATACCAGGACTTGATGCCAGCTGGCAATTCACAGCTGGCATCAACCCCATTTATTACCCCGTTTGTCACCACACCGGGGCAACAGGAAGAGCCGGGTCCAATGCCAGAATTGTGCATCTACAGGATGCACTACTTCTGAGGAGGCTGCAGGTTGCTATTGTTAGGCTGGAAAGGGCCAAATAACCATGAACCCTAATAATATCAGCCCCCAGTTGTCTGCTGTTCCTTGGCTGCTTATAGAAAAATGGGGGACCCCACGTCATTTTGTTATAATCTTTTTTTTTAATGTGTGGGATCCCCTCTATTTTTCATAACCAGCCAATGTACAGCAAACAGATGAGGGTTGCAGCCTGCAACTGCTGCTGTTTCTGTGCTGGATATGAAAAATGGGGGGACCACATCATTTTTTTTTACCAAAAAATTATTTACGAAACTGCTGGCCAAGCTGGCTACCACTCTATCAAGATATTCTGTATCTATATTTCTATATTTCTTTCGATCTATTTTATATATTCTTTCTATTTATCTATTCTTTCTATTTTTTCTATCTATTTTAGCTATTTATCAATTATCCTATGCTGTCATATTTTGGTTCTCCTTTAACCCCTTCACCCCCGGCTGATTTTCCGTTTTAATTTTTTTTTTTCGTCTTCTGAGAGCCGTAACTTTTTCATTTTTCAGTAAATCTTGCCATATCAGAGCTTGTTTTTTTGTGGGATGAGTTGTACTTTTAAATGAAACCATAAGTTTTACCATATAGTGTACTGGAAGACAGCAAAAAATATCCAAATACAAGAAAAACTGCCAAAAAAATGTGATTGCACGATGGTTTTTGAGATATTTTATTCACTGTGTTCATTATATGGTAAAACGTATGTGTGGGTGTGTTGCCTCAGGTCAGTGCAAGTTTGTAGACACCAAACATGTATAGGTTTACTTTTATCTAAGGGGTTAAAAAAACCTGAATTTTGTAAAAAAAAAAGTGGCGCACGTTTTGCGCCATTTTCCATGACCCGTAGTGTTCTCATTTTTTTGGATCTATGGCTCAGTCATGGATTATTTTTTGCGCCTCAAGCTGACGTTTTGATTGGTACCATATTTGCGAAGATGCTATATTTTGAGTGCCTGTTATTGTATTTTGCACAAAATTTGCAGCAACCAAACAACAATTTTGGCGTTTAGATTTTTTTTGCCGCTACCCCTTTTACTGATCAGATTAATTGATTTTATATTTTGACAGATTGGGCATTTCTGAACATGGTGGTACCAAATCTGTGTATGTTTAATTCTTTTTTTAACTTTAATTTTCAATGGGGCAAATGGGGGGTGATTTCAACTTTTAGGAGGTTTTTTATATATATTTTTAAAACTTTTTTAACTTTTTATTTTACTAGCCCCCCTTGGGGACTATAAAGATCAGCAGGCTGATCACTCACTCTTTGCTCACTTTCAAAACAGCACCGCTCAGATCGGGAGAAATGATCATCACTTGTAACCTGCAGTACTCGGCTGCTTGTTACAGGACCTGAGTCATGTGAGCTACAGGAGTCGTCACATGACCCTGTGCTACCATGACAACCATCGGATCCACATGATCCCGTCACGTGAGTTCCGGTGGAGGCCTGTGAGTATGCAACTACCGCAATCACCATTAAAATGGTGCTGTGAAATTTTGACAGCGCCATTTAAGAAATTAACAGGTACGGGTGGATAGCGACTCCACTCGTCCCTGCAAGGCACATGTCAGCTATATAAATCAGCTACCTTAAGATTAGAATCACCAGATGCATATTATACTTATTGTATAAACTTTTTTACTATGGTCCCCAACATTAGTATAAACCTACAATCGACTCATAGTTGCATATAAAAATATAAATTAGTCTCCAAGTGGATTTATTATATCACTTTATTTTATTATTAGAAATTATATTTTTTGGATACACACAGTGCAGATAGGGCTATATAAAAACAAACTATACATTTAAGGTAAACAACACACAGGGCAGTGTGACCTAGGTTCCATGCATGGCAAATTCATTAGACCAATTATATATATTCATACACGTAGTGGAAAATTATTCAACATCAAGAGAGCAACCTATTTAAATATATACAGTAACTACACGCGACACAAGTTACAGGTGCATATCTCAGAAGAGGTATTTAGGGAGCTGGTTCCACTGTCCCCGCACCTCCGGCGAAGCTCCGGCGAAACGCGTTGGATGCGGGGCAGTGTGACCAGAGACCGGGCATGGCAACATCAGGTGTTTATTGACAATGTGGATCTATATATGCAACTATGAGTCGATTGTACGTTTATACTAATGTTGGGGACCATAGTAAAAAAGTTTATGCAATAAGTATAATATGGATCTGGGGATTTTAATCTTAAGGTTTTTGTTTCTCATGTTGGTGAATCTTGGTCCAAGTATGGACTATAGGTGTCGAGACGCCAATTGGGTCACACAACTGGCCGAGGTGTTCGGTGGTGAAGTGAATGCAGGCACACAAGGGGTCGCCCCCACACAATGTCGTGAACTACAGGTCAAACTCAAGAATTATTTATTGAAACGTATGAAAACATGGTGGAATAAAGCGGCCCTGGAGCAATATTTAAGTAAGGAGATCACCCCTAGAGGATTACGGGTTCAAATATTCCCATTATTTGCTGTGGAGGGTGATAACTTCAAAACTAGATTGGAGGATGCGTGTAAATTGTGCTCACGCACTATGATTGAGGTGCTCATTGGAGCAGACAAACGATGCTTGGAAGAACTAGAGAAAGAAATATAGATACAGAATTAAAGCAGAAGCTGAGCAAGGAAGCATGGAACTTATTTGAAAAAAAACTTGCAATTGAACTTGAACAGTGGGAAACAGACATTAAACAAAAAAAGATGAACCAGTACCAACGAGATCTAGCGGATTATCAAAACGGCACAGTCTTCAGATGGTATCATGAAAGATGCAATCCTGGAAGATCAACATCCAAGTCTACAATACCATCTGTTTCTGGATCTATGTCATCTAACGAGGGAAGTATAGCTCCCAAAGTAGGAGAGAGAAAGAACAGTGAAGATTTTTTCCATGAGAGGAGGGATGACAACTCGTAATTCTGCTAAAAGACGACAAAAACAAAATAACTGGAGAAGGGAGGAACACCATCAAAAGGATAGATTGATGGTAATTAACCTAACTGATAAAGTATTGACAAATGAACAGACACAAATATTAGAGATGGGGTTGTCTTTTGCTCCAGTGGCAAATTTCGATTTGTTTACTGGAATTAAAGACATACAGCTCTCTGGCAGAAAGTTATTGCTTAAAAAAACATTTCGCCAGGAAAAATAGAGATATGTTGTCTGCATTTTCAAAAGAAGAACAGGAAGCAATAGAGATCTTGGAGTCATTATTGGCAGAACAAGAACATGATCACATGGAAAAATTTCCCTCGTTCACCAAGAAAAGATCAACTGTCTTCCCCCATTGTCAGCCTGTCCAGCGATTGAAATGTTCGTCAAGATGGTAATTCAGGAATTTAGGGGATTGCCGTCGAGACGTTCCCATGACAATTTAAATAAAAATCAAAGAATTGCATTAAGTGAATTGAGGCAAATGAAGGATATTGTAGTTAAACAGGCTGACAAGGGTGGGAATATAGTTATCTGGTCAACTGAGGCCTATGAAAAAGAGGCCTTTAAACAGTTAAATGACAGATCATGCTACAGCAGAATAGATGGAAACCCTACCCACAAATTCCAAAAAGAACTACATGACATTTTACAACTAGCCCAGGAAAATAACATTATTTCTAAGGGGCACTTTGCACACTACGACATCGCAGGTGCGATGTCGGAGGGGTCATGTCGAAAGTGACGCACTTCCGGCGTCGCACTCGACATCGTAGTGTGTAAATCCTAGATGATACGATTAACGAGTGCAAAATCGTCGTAATCGTATCATCGGTGTAGTGTCTGGGAATTCCATAATTATGCCACTGCGACAGGTACGATGTTGTTCCTCGTTCCTGCGGCAGCACACATCGCTGTGTGTGAAGCCGCAGGAGCGAGGAACATCTCCTACCTGCGTCCTGCAGCTCACGCCGGCTATGCGGAAGGACAGAGGTGGGCAGGATGTTTACGTCCCGCTCATCTCCGCCCCTCCACTTCTATTGGCCGCCTGCCGTGTGACGTCGCTATGACGCTGCACGACCCGCCCCCTTAATAAGGAGGCGGGTCGCCGGCCAGATCGACGTCGCAAGGCAGATGAGTCCATGTGAAGCTGCCGTAGCGATAATGTTCACTACAGTTGCTATCACAAGATATCGCTGCTGCGATGGGGGTGGGGATTATCGTGCTTGGCATCGCAAGCATTGGCTTGCGATGTCGTTGTGTGCAGAGTGCCGCTAAATCTATAGCAGAGGGTCTACTATCTGAATTGCCAGTTACCCCCACCATTTATTTTCTTCCAAAAATTCATAAGGGCCTGGTGCAACCGCCAGGGAGGCCCATAGTATCAGGCAACAACAGCCTATGGGAGCCAATTTGTCGATTTTTAGACTATTATCTCAAGCCCTTGGCCAGCACGTTGCCATCGCATATCCGAGATTCTACCGAATTCCTCAATAGGATATATGATATCAGGATGAACGAGGATATGATGATGGTAACGGCTGACGTGCAATCCCTTTATACATCCATAGCACATGAAGATGGCATTACAGCGGTAGAATTTTATTTGAGATCTTCAAATATGGATAACCAAATGGTGGACCTCCTATTACAACTACTCAGATTTGTTGCATAATTATTTCTTATTTAAGGACTGCTACTACCTCCAGGAGAGGGGTACAGCAATGGGGGGCGTCTTGTGCGCCCTCTTTTGCAAGTTTGAAAACAGATATGTACCGCAAAGAAACAGCCGTTAACTCATTACTGAATGCAAGATCTTCTAACCCGACACAGACGATAAAGGCAATCCCCACAGGCAGGGCCGTATTTGCCACTAGGCACCTGTGGTCCCGTGCCTAGGGCGGCACGTTGCGGGGGGCGGCACTTTCTGGCAGCAAAAAAAAAAATAAAAAAAAATTATATAAATTTTTTTTTTTTTTTCCATCCCCGCCCCCCGTCCCTCCCTCCGTTACACTCGGCTGTGTTCGGGGGGGGGGGGGGGGGTTGAGAGGGAGGGGAGGCGCACTTCTGTCTATTTAAATACATGGGCGCCAGGCATGGTGAGCTGATTAACCCCGGAAGTTCCATCGCCTTCACTTCCGGGGTCAGAGGCGCACGGGCGCGACAATCAGCTGACTGCCCCGTGCTGCAGCGTCCAATGCTGCAGACGACACACGCCGCGGAGGAGGACGCGTCTGCAGCTGGAGCAAGCCAGAAGAAGAGCCAGCCAGAGCAGGGCGGCGGGCACCGGAGAAGATAAGGCAGAGGCAGAGCCTAGAATGTATGGGCTCCTTACAGGTTAGTTGATGATCGTTGCGATGCCTTTTTCCACTATAATCATGCAAGGGGAGGCTGGGGGGAAAGAGGCTGAGGCTGGGGGAGGCTGGGAAGAGAGAGAGGCTGGGCAGAGAAAGAGGCTGAGGCTGGGGGAGGCTGGGAAGAGAGAGAGGCTGGGCAGAGAAAGAGGCTGAGGCTGGGGGGAGGCTGGGAAGAGAGAGAGAGGCTGAGGCTGGGAAGAGAGAGAGGCTTAGGCTGGGGGGAGGCTGGGAAGAGAGAGAGGCTGAGGCTGGGGGGAGGCTGGGAAGAGAGGCTGAGTCTGGGGGGAGAGAGGCTGAGGCTGGGGGAGAGGGAGGCTGGGGGGAAAGATGCTGAGGCTGGCGGGAGAGAGAGGCTGAGGCTGGCAGGAGAGAGGCTGAGGCTGGGGGGAGAGAGAGGCTGAGGCTGGGGGGAGAGAGGCTGAGGCTGGGGGGAGAGAGGCTGAGGCTGGGGGGAGGCTGGGGGGAGAGAGAGGCTGAGGCTGGGGGGGAGGCTGGGGAGAGAGAGAGGCTGAGGCTGGGGAGGAGAGAGGCAGATGCTGGGGGAGGCTGGGAGGAGAGAGACTGATTCTGGGGGAGGCTGATGCTGAGGGAGGCTGATGCTGGGGGAGGCTGGGAGGGGGAGGGTTGGAGGAGGGAAGCTGATGCTGAGGGAGAGTTGGAGGAGGGAGGCTGATGCTGGGGGAGGCTGGGAGGAGGGAGGCTAATGCTGGGGGAGGCTGGGAGGAGGGAGGCTAATGCTGGGGGAGGCTAGGAGGAGGGAGGCTGATGCTGGGGGAGGTTGGGAGGAGGGAGGCTGATGCTGAGGGAGGCTGGGAGGAAGGAGGCTGATGCTGGGAGGAGGGAGGCTGATGCTGGGGGAGGTTGGGAGGAGGGAGGCTGATGCTGAGGGAGGCTGGGAGGAGGGAGGCTGGGGGAGGCTGGGAGGAGGGAGGCTGAGGCTGGGGGAGGCTGATGCTGAGGGAGGCTGATGCTGAGGGAGGCTGATGCTGAGGGAGGCTGATGCTGGGGGAGGCTGGGAGGGTGAGGCTTGGAGGAGGGAAGCTGAGGGAGGAGGGAGGCTGATGCTGGGAGGAGGGAGGCTGATGCTGGGGGAGGCTAGGAGGAGGGAGGCTGATGCTGGGAGGAGGGAGGCTGACGCTGGGGGAGGCTAGGAGGAGGGAGGCTGATGCTGGGAGGAGGGAGGCTGATGCTGGGGGAGGCTAGGAGGAGGGAGGCTGATGCTGGGAGGAGGGAGGCTGATGCTGAGGGAGGCTGATGCTGAGGGAGGCTGATGCTGAGGGAGGCTGGGAGTAGGGAGGCTGATGCTGGGGGAGGCTGGGAGTAGGGAGGCTGATGCTGGGGGAGGCTGGGAGTAGGGAGGCTGATGCTGGGGGAGGCTGGGAGGAGGGAGGCTGAGGCTGGGGGAGGCTGGGAGGAGGGAGGCTGAGGCTGGGGGAGGCTGGGAGGAGGGAGGCTGAGGCTGGGGGAGGCTGAGGCTGAGGGAGGCTGATGCTGGGGGAGGCTGGGAGGGGGAGGGTTGGAGGAGGGAAGCTGATGCTGAGGGAGAGTTGGAGGAGGGAGGCTGATGCTGGGGGAGGCTGGGAGGAGGGAGGCTAATGCTGGGGGAGGCTGGGAGGAGGGAGGCTAATGCTGGGGGAGGCTAGGAGGAGGGAGGCTGATGCTGGGGGAGGTTGGGAGGAGGGAGGCTGATGCTGAGGGAAGCTGGGAGGAGGGAGGCTGATGCTGGGAGGAGGGAGGCTGATGCTGGGGGAGGTTGGGAGGAGGGAGGCTGATGCTGAGGGAGGCTGGGAGGAGGGAGGCTGGGGGAGGCTGGGAGGAGGGAGGCTGAGGCTGGGGGAGGCTGATGCTGAGGGAGGCTGATGCTGAGGGAGGCTGATGCTGAGGGAGGCTGATGCTGGGGGAGGCTGGGAGGGGGAGGGTGAGGCTTGGAGGAGGGAAGCTGAGGGAGGAGGGAGGCTGATGCTGGGAGGAGGGAGGCTGATGCTGGGGGAGGCTAGGAGGAGGGAGGCTGATGCTGGGAGGAGGGAGGCTGACGCTGGGGGAGGCTAGGAGGAGGGAGGCTGATGCTGGGAGGAGGGAGGCTGATGCTGGGGGAGGCTAGGAGGAGGGAGGCTGATGCTGGGAGGAGGGAGGCTGATGCTGAGGGAGGCTGATGCTGAGGGAGGCTGATGCTGAGGGAGGCTGGGAGTAGGGAGGCTGATGCTGGGGGAGGCTGGGAGTAGGGAGGCTGATGCTGGGGGAGGCTGGGAGTAGGGAGGCTGATGCTGGGGGAGGCTGGGAGGAGGGAGGCTGAGGCTGGGGGAGGCTGGGAGGAGGGAGGCTGAGGCTGGGGGAGGCTGGGAGGAGGGAGGCTGAGGCTGGGGGAGGCTGAGGCTGGGGGAGGCTGAGGCTGGGAGCAGGGAGGCTGATGCTGGGGGAGGCTGGGAAGAGGGAGGCTGTTGCTGGGAAGAGGGTGGCTGATGCTGGGGGAGGCTGGGAAGAGGGAGGCTGATGCTGGGGGAGGCTGGGAAGAGGGAGGCTGATGCTTGGGGAGGCTGGGAAGAGGGAGGCTGATGCTGGGGGAGGCTGGGAGGAGGGAGGCTGATACTGGGGCAAGCTGGGAGCAGGGAGGCTGATGCTGGGGGAGGCTGGGAGGAGATAGGCTGATGCTGGGGGAGGCTGGGAGGGGGAGGAGGGAGGCTGATGCTCTGGGAGGCTGATGCTGGGGGAGGCTTGGAGGAGGGGGGCTGGGAGGAGGGAGGCTGATGCTGGGGGAGGCTGGAAGGAGGGAGGCTGATGCTGGGGGAGGCTGGGAGGAGGGAGGCTGATGCTGGGGGGAAGCTGGGAGCAGGGAGGCTGATGCTGGGGGGAAGCTGGGAGCAGGGAGGCTGATGCTGGGGGAGGCTCATGCTGGGGGAGGCTGGGAGGAGACAGGCTGATGCTGGAGAAGGCTCATGCTGGGGGAGGATGGGAGGAGAGAGGCTGATGCTGGGGTAAGCTGGGAGCAGGGAGGCTGATGCTGAGGGAGGCTGGGGGGAGAGAGGCTGATTCTGGGGGCGGCTGGGGGGAGAGAGGCTGATGCTGGGGGAGAGGCTGGGAGGAGGGAGGCTAATGCTGGGGGAGGCTAGGAGGAGGGAGGCTGATGCTGGGCGAGGTTGGGAGGAGGGAGGCTGATGCTGAGGGAGGCTGGGAGGAGGGAGGCTGATGCTGGGAGGAGGGAGGCTGATGCTGGGGGAGGTTGGGAGGAGGGAGGCTGATGCTGAGGGAGGCTGGGAGAAGGGAGGCTGGGGGAGGCTGGGAGGAGGGAGGCTGAAGCTGGGGGAGGCTGATGCTGAGGGAGGCTGATGCTGGGGGAGGCTGGGAGGGGGAGGGTGAGGCTTGGAGGAGGGAAGCTGAGGGAGGAGGGAGGCTGATGCTGGGAGGAGGGAGGCTGATGCTGGGGGAGGCTAGGAGGAGGGAGGCTGATGCTGGGAGGAGGGAGGCTGACGCTGGGGGAGGCTAGGAGGAGGGAGGCTGATGCTGGGAGGAGGGAGGCTGATGCTGGGGGAGGCTAGGAGGAGGGAGGCTGATGCTGGGAGGAGGGAGGCTGATGCTGAGGGAGGCTGATGCTGAGGGAGGCTGATGCTGAGGGAGGCTGATGCTGGGGGAGGCTGGGAGTAGGGAGGCTGATGCTGGGGGAGGCTGGGAGTAGGGAGGCTGATGCTGGGGGAGGCTGGGAGGAGGGAGGCTGAGGCTGGGGGAGGCTGGGAGGAGGGAGGCTGAGGCTGGGGGAGGCTGGGAGGAGGGAGGCTGAGGCTGGGGGAGGCTGAGGCTGGGGGAGGCTGAGGCTGGGGGAGGCTGATGCTGGGGGAAGCTGGGAGCAGGGAGGCTGATGCTGGGGGAGGCTGGGAGGAGAGAGGCTGATGCTGGAGGAGGCTCATGCTGGGGGAAGATGGGAGGAGAGAGGCTGATGCTGGGGTAAGCTGGGAGCAGGGAGGCTGATGCTGAGGGAGGCTGGAGGGACAGAGGCTGATGCTGAGGGAGGCTGATGCTGGGGGAGGCTGATGCTGAGGGAGGCTGATGCTGGGGGAGGCTGGGAGGGGGAGGGTGAGGCTTGGAGGAGGGAAGCTGAGGGAGGAGGGAGGCTGATGCTGGGAGGAGGGAGGCTGATGCTGGGGGAGGCTAGGAGGAGGGAGGCTGATGCTGGGAGGAGGGAGGCTGATGCTGGGGGAGGCTAGGAGGAGGGAGGCTGATGCTGGGAGGAGGGAGGCTGATGCTGGGGGAGGCTAGGAGGAGGGAGGCTGATGCTGGGAGGAGGGAGGCTGATGCTGGGGGAGGCTAGGAGGAGGAAGGCTGATGCTGGGAGGAGGGAGGCTGATGCTGGGGGAGACTAGGAGGAGGGAGGCTGATGCTGGGAGGAGGGAGGCTGATGCTAGAGGAGGCTAGGAGGAGGGAGGCTGATGCTGGGAGGAGGGAGGCTGATGCTGGGGGAGGCTAGGAGGAGGGAGGCTGATGCTGGGAGGAGGGAGGCTGATGCTGGGGGAGGCTAGGAGGAGGGAGGCTGATGCTGGGAGGAGGGAGGCTGATGCTGGGGGAGGCTAGGAGGAGGGAGGCTGATGCTGGGAGGAGGGAAGCTGATGCTGGGGGAGGCTGATGCTGAGGGAGGCTGATGCTGAGGGAGGCTGGGAGGAGGGAGGCTGAGGCTGGGGGAGGCTTGGAGGAGGGAGGCTGAGGCTGGGGGAGGCTGGGAGGAGGGAGGCTGAGGCTGGGGGAGGCTGGGAGGAGGGAGGCTGAGGCTGGGGGAGGCTGGAAGGAGGGAGGCTGAGGCTGGGGGAGGCTGGGAGGAGAGAGGCTGATGCTGGGGGAGGCTGGGAGGGGGAGGCTTGGAGGTGGGAGGCTGATGAGGAGGGAGGCTGGGAGAAGGGAGGCTGATGCGGGGGGAGGCTGGGAGGAGGGAGGCTGGGAGGAGAGAGGCTGATGCTGGGGGAGGCTGGGAGGCTGATGCTGGGGGAGGCTGGGAGGCTGATGCTGGGGGAGGCTGATGCTGGGGGAGGCTGATGCTGGGGGAGGCTGGGAGGAGGGTGGGGGAGGCTAGGAGGAGGGTAGCTGATGCTGTGGGAGGCTGGGAAGAGGGTGGCTGATGCTGTGGGAGGCTGGGAAGAGGGTGGCTGATGCTGGGGGAGGCTGGGAAGAGGGAGGCTGTTGCTGGGAAGAGGGTGGCTGATGCTGGGGGAGGCTGGGAAGAGGGAGGCTGATGCTGGGGGAGGCTGGGAAGAGGGAGGCTGATGCTGGGGGAGGCTGGGAGGAGGGAGGCTGATACTGGGGCAAGCTGGGAGCAGGGAGGCTGATGCTGGGGGAGGCTGGGAGGAGAGAGGCTGATGCTGGGGGAGGCTGGGAGGGGGAGGAGGGAGGCTGATGCTCTGGGAGGCTGATGCTGGGGGAGGCTTGGAGGAGGGGGGCTGGGAGGAGGGAGGCTGATGCTGGGGGAGGCTGGAAGGAGGGGGGCTGATGCTGGGGGAGGCTGGGAGGAGGGAGGCTGATGCTGGGGGGAAGCTGGGAGCAGGGAGGCTGATGCTGGGGGAGGCTGGGAGGAGAGAGGCTGATGCTGGAGGAGGCTCATGCTGGGGGAGGCTGGGAGGAGACAGGCTGATGCTGGAGAAGGCTCATGCTGGGGGAGGATGGGAGGAGAGAGGCTGATGCTGGGGTAAGCTGGGAGCAGGGAGGCTGATGCTGAGGGAGGCTGGGGGGAGAGAGGCTGATTCTGGGGGCGGCTGGGGGGAGAGAGGCTGATGCTGGGGGAGAGGCTGCTGCTGGAGGCGGGGGGGAAGAGGCTGCTGCTGGGGGAATGGAAGAGGGGCCAATGCTAGAGACAGATGACAAGGGTTAAGGGATAGAGCAATGACAATATCGATGGGGGGGAGTGTAAGGACTCAGAATAAGAGGGGGGCAGCATTGGGAGCTCATTATGGAGAAGGGGCAGCATGTGTGGGCTCAGTATGGAGTGGAACAATGTAGGGGAGTCAATATCAAGAGTGGGGTAGTGTGTGTGTGGGGGGTCTCAGCATAAGCGTTAGTGTGGTGGTCTTAGTATGATGAGTGGGGCAGCATGGAGATGTCATTATGGAAAAGAGGAAGGCAGCATTAGGAGCTCATGGAGAGGGGCAGCATGCATGGGACACTGTGAGGAGGTGGCAGCATGCACGGGACACTGTGAGGAGGGGGCAGCATGCACGGGACATTGTGAGGAGGGGGCAGCATGCACGGGACATTGTGAGGAGGGGGCAGCATGCATGGGACATTGTGAGGAGGGGCAGCATGCATCGGACACTGTCAGGAGGGGGCAGCATGCATCGGACACTGTCAGGAGGGGGCAGCATGCATGGGACATTGTGAGGAGGGGGCAGCATGCATGGGACATTGTGAGGAGGGGGCAGCATGCATGGAACATTGTGAGGAGGGGGCAGCATGCATGGGACATTGTGAGGAGGGGGCAGCATGCATGGGACACTGTCAGGAGGGGGACGCATGCATGGGACATTGTGAGGAGGGGGCAGCATGCATGGGACATTGTGAGGAGGGGGCAGCATGCATGGGACATTGTGAGGAGGGGGCAGCATGCATGGGACACTGAGGAGGGGGAAGCATGCATGGGACACTGAGGAGGGGGAAGCATGCATGGGACATTGTGAGGAGTGGGAAGCATGCATGGGACATTGTGAGGAGGGGGCAGCATGCATGGGACACTGTGAGGAGGGGGCAGCATGCATGGGACATTGTGAGGAGGGGGCAGCATGCATGGGACACTGTGAGGAGGGGGCAGCATGCATGGGACACTGTGAGGAGGGGGCAGCATGCATGGGACACTGTGAGGAGGGGGCAGCATGCATGGGACACTGTGAGGAGGGGGCAGCATGCATGGGACACTGTGAGGAGGGGGCAGCATGCATGGGACATTGTGAGGAGGGGGCAGCATGCATGGGACATTGTGAGGAGGGGGCAGTTTGCATGGGACATTGTGAGGAGGGGGCAGCATGCATGGGACATTGTGAGGAGGGGGCAGCATGCATGGGACATTGTGTGGAGGGGGCAGCATGCATGGGACATTGTGAGGAGGGGGCAGCATGCAAGGGACATTGTGAGGAGGGAGCAGCATGCATGGGACATTGTGAGGAGGGGGCAGCATGCATGGGACATTGTGAGGAGGGGGCAGCATTCATGGGACATTGTGAGGAGGGGGCAGCATTCATGGGACATTGTGAGGAGGGGGCAGCATGCATGGGACATTGTGAGGAGGGGGCAGCAAGCATGGGACATTGTGAGGAGGGAGCAGCATGCATGGGACATTGTGACGAGGGAGCAGCATGCATGGGACATTGTGAGGAGGGGGCAGCATGCATGGGACATTGTGAGGAGGGGGCAGCATGCATGGGACATTGTGAGGAGGGGGCAGCATGCATGGGACATTGTCCTCACATCATGCTGCTCCCTCCTCACAATGTACAGATCATATTTCATAATCGAGGAAGGTGTGGTGCATATACAGTAGTTTATAAGGGAGGGCAGTGTGGTGTTTATTAGGGGCAGTGTCACAGTCACAGTATATAAGTGGGGACGGTGTGGTGGGAATATTTTATACTCATGCTATGTTTTGATGTGCCTGTGGTGATTCCCATGGGGGGGGGGGCGTTCGTTTCTTATTGATACTTTTTAAAGTGTGCTACAGAGTAGATCTGCCTTAAACAGATGTCGTGTGCGAAAACTCAGTTTTACGTTGTCACTAAGGGGCGCGACCACTTAAAGTGCCTAGGGCAGCACGAAGGCAAAATACAGACCTGCCCACAGGTCAGTTTCTGCGGGCAAGACGCATTTGTTCTAGCAACGAACTATTTGAGGCACAAGCATGTGATCTAAAGAAACGTTTTCACTCTCGCAAATATAGGACAACGACAATTGAAGATGGATATTCAAGGGCAAAAAGAAGTACAAGAGAAGAACTTTTGAAACTAAGGGGCACTTTGCACGCTGCGACATCGCAGGCCGATGCTGCGATGCAGAGCGCGATAGTCCCCGCCCCCGTCGCAGCTGCGATATCCTTGTGATAACTGCCGTAGCGAACATTATCGCTACGGCAGCTTCACATGGACTCACCTGTCCTGCGACCGTCGCTCTAACCGGCGACCCACCTCCTTATTAAGGGGGTGGGTCATATGACGTCACTGCGACATCACACGGCAGGCGGCCAATAGTAGCGGAGGGGCGGAGATGAGCGGGATGTAAACATCCCGCCCACCTCCTTCCTTCCGCATATCCTACGGAAGCCGCAGTGACGCTGGTAGGAGATGTTCCTCGCTCCTGCGGCTTCACACACAGCAATGTGTGCTGCCGCAGGAACGAGGAACAACATCGGACCGTCGTGTCAGCGTAATCATGGAGTACGCCGACGCTGCACCGATGATACGATTACGACGCTTTTGCGCTCGTTAATCGTATCATCGAGCCTTTACACACTACGATGTCGCATGCGATGCCGGAAGTGCTTCATTTTCAATTTGACCCCACCGACATCGCACCTGCGATGTCGTAGTGTGCAAAGTCCGCCTAACACAGAAAAAAGAAGATAATAAGATAAGATATATAACCCCTTTTCACGCACAGTGGCGAGAAATGACAACTATTTTGGAAAGATATTGGCCTATATTGTTATCGGATGGAGACCTATCATCAGTACTGACCCCTAGACCAGCTATTACACCGAAACGCTGTAAAACAATTAGGGACCTAATTGTTAGGAGTCACTACATACCACCCCCCCAAAAACATTTTCTGGGAATGAATACGGGCCCCAGATGGGGTTGCTATCCATGTGGGGATTGTAGTGCATGTACACAGGTGGAAAGATCTTTTGAGTTTTATGATTCATCTAGATCAAACACATACAAAATACTACACTATATCAATTGTCGATCTATGGGTATAGTTTATTGGGCAATATGCCCTTGTGGCCTGATATATGATGGCCTAACTTCTAGGGAGTTCAGGATCAGGATCATGGAGCATATCCGAGATATAAAAAGTGCGGTCAAGGTGAAAAAGACTGAAGAAGTTGGTATGCTAAAAAATATTCCAAAACATTTCAGAGAAAAGCATAATTGTAACTGGAGAATGTTAAAATTCAGAGGAATTGATAAGGTCCATCTAGGTGCAAAAGGGGGTGATCTCAAAAACAACTTAGCTCAAAAGGAGGTCCACTGGATTACCACCCTAGACACTACGAAACCTAAAGGGTTAAACGATATGGTGCGTTGTAAGCCATTTTTGAAGTATAGATAGTTCACGACCCTTGTGTGTGTGTGGTGGGAGGATGACACATGTCCTACACACTTCACCACTGCTTTTAAAGTTTTGTTTTTAAATTTGTGATTTTAAATTTTGTTATTGTTTATCACAGAAATGTATGACCGGTTCCCTAAACTACAACAAGCTGAAGTTGACAATGTGGATCTATTTTGGAGGGCTTTAAGAGCAAGTTTGAATTAAAGAACTAAAAGAACTGAATAAGTGTATTATGATGGAAATATGGTTGTAATTTATAATATAAGTATGTTCTGTAGCCATTAACTAAATAATGGTACTGACACGAATATATGATAACAATGTATAATGTTTGCCCTTAATTTTGCCAACAGTAAATATAGAGAGCACGGACTCTCTGTGTCCTGTACGCGCGCGCGCGGCCCAATCCACGACCCCCTTCCCTGCTGTGCCCAGCGTCCAATGGTAGGTCGACTCTGTGCACATGCGCGGTGTGGACTTCCGGGACGCCGGCTTCGGCGGTGAATGCGGAAGTGGCTGGACTACGCGCGCCACAAGTTACAGGTGCATATCTCAGGAGAGGTATTTAGGGAGCTGGTTCCACTGTCCCCGTGTGTCGCCCTGGGCAAGCCAGGGGACACAGGTCACACACCACCACACCCCACACTCCAGGTAGGCACATCACAGCTAACCAGAAATCCTTGTTGCCTTCCTCCAGGAGTCTGATGATGGACACCAGGGGGTGGGCCAGGCGGTTGGCTCCGCCCATCGAGGAGGTCACAGCTCTGGAGGCGGGAGAAACCAGGCAGTCAGCTCAGGGAGGAGCAGGAGTGAGGAGCTAAGTGAAAGTGAAAGTAGAAAAGTGGAAAAGGAGGAAAGCAAGTGAAGTGACAGAAGAGAAAGAAAGCCTGAAGGGTCCAGCTTTGTGTAGGGCCAGATCAGCAAGGTTAGCGACGGCGGTGACTGTCTGGAGGGGGACCGTTTGGAAGTTCCTGGAAGGACCCCCGTTGGCTGTGTGCCCGGTGGTCTGGAGCAGTGTTCCGAAGGACAGTCAGCACCAGGGCAGGGGCCTCTCGGACCCCGGCAAGGCTAGGAGTCGCCAAATTTGCCGAATCCGTCAGTGACGGGGACGCAGATCCCCCAACAACCAAGTCCCGATTGAAGGCAACAGTCCAACCTGAAGCAGAGAGACACCGCCACCGCCACGGCACCAGTTTCTCAGGGCCAGCGCCTGCGGGCAAAGTGTAGAGCTCCTCCGGCCCAGATTGCAGTCGGGGAGCGGGTAACCGGAGGGAATCCACCGCTACCACAAGTCAAACATAGGTGCAAGGAAGAGGGACATCACCGTCACCTACCGGGAGTGCAGGTGCAGCCGTCTGTGGGACTGTCCTACCAGCCGTTTGGTTTACCGTACAAACTGTGTCCATGTCTCAGGCTGAGTGAGTACCACAGTGCCGCAAGGCACAGCGCTGCCCCCGCGTCCCTGCGCCCATCAGGCCCCGCACCTACTTCTCCATCACCGGGCCCCGGGATCACCAACCCCTACCCACGGAGGGGCAACACAACACCTGGCTGCTCCGCATCACCATCCCCGGGAGCCCCGTATAGAGCAGCGGTGGTGAAATCACCACAACCGTGGGTGGCGTCACGAACTATAACAATCCCCACACCCAACCACAAACCCCCCTTTTCACTCACGGGCGAGGAGTGTCGCTCGAGAAACCCCGGGATCTGGCCCACAGCTCGAGCCACCACTGAGCAGCTGCCGGACCCGAGCAGAAGGGGTGAGCGTAGTGTGCCGACACCCTCCTCCCCGCCCGCGACAACTTGGCGTCACGAACAGGATCTTACCGCTCTGCCGTTTGGTAGAGGTGCGCCTTGTTACCGCCGGAGGTATCCGGCAGAAAAATTTCAGAAGCCGCCATCTTTGGCGCGAAAAGTTCCCGCTCGAGCGTCTTCTCGAGCAGTAGAGGCGCGAAGGCCAAAACCCCGCCCCGAGAGAGGAGGGTCCGGAAAGAGCTAAGGGGGACGGAAACAAGATGTCTGCGCCCGACGGAGCCGCTGGAGGAGCGGTGGTCGCAGCCGCAGCGGCACCCGCGGATGGGAATGGGCCTGCCCAAGTCCCGGCGGTACCGGCGGGATGTGCCGCGGCCCCCGCGCTCGCTCAGGTCATGCCGTTCTCCTTGCCCTATGCGCCCGGAGCTGCCTGGCTACCGCAGTATGATGGGAAACCGTATGCCCTACAGGCCTTCCGGAAAAAGATTAACCCGTTGCTAGAGCTGTACCCCCTGACTGATAAGCAACGAGCGGCGATAGTGCTAGGCCAGCTAACCGGTGCGGCGGAGCAGGAAGCGGAGACCTGGGCCGAGGGGGACCGGCTCTCTGTAGCCACCATCTTTGAGAAGCTACAGACTGCCTTCGAGACCCGGACTGAAGCTGAGCTGAGGATGCAGTTTTACCAGTGCCGGCAACGAGCCGGGGATAGCATTCGGGACTATGCTCTACGTCTGCAGACCGCCCTCCGCACGCTGAAGCGGGTGAACTCTATTAATGAGGCGGATAGCAACAAGATGTTGGTGGAGCAATTTGCGCAGGGGATGAGGTCCCCTGAGGATCGTAAACAACTCCGGCTGTGGGCCCTGGAACACCCTGATGTGGACTTTGCTGTGTTAAAAGAGCGGGCTATCAAAGCACTCCAGCCCCCAGCTGCTGAAGTTCTGGAACCCGTCCCGTGGCCCGTCGAGACAGCTCCTGTTGTGGCGGCCTCAGCCAAACCAACCTCTGTAATACCTGCAGTCCCGAGCAGCACAGTCGAAGAGTTGGCAGCCCAGGTCCGTCGCATGGATGGAGACCTTGCCAAAATCCTTGCTGCACTGCAACCTTTGACCAGATCTCAGCCTCCAGCGCAGATACAGCTTGCTGACAGTCCCGAGGATGTTCCCTGGATGCAGCAGAGAAGTGCTAACAACCCGCGGAGCAGACCTCCAATCTGCTACAAGTGCCGTAAGCCGGGCCATTACTACCGACAGTGCCCGTTAAACGAGCAACCCCTGGGGCCCCGGGCCAATCCTCAGGAGTAGAACATCGTGGCCCCCCGGACTGGCGAGACCGATATATCGGGGCCCGCCCTATCATCCCCGTGGCTGTGGACGGCATACCAGTGATGGCTCTCTTGGACACTGGATCACAGGTAACTACTATACCGTACAAGTTGTACCAGCGGTATTGGGCCGTAGACGAGCTGGCGCCTCCAGACAATAGTATAACGTTGATAGCCGCTAATGGACTTCCATTGACCCAGGTGGGGTCTAAACAAGTGGCTATGACAGTGGGGCAAGCTGAACTACAACACCAGGGTATGATTGTGATCATGAATGAACCCAGTGATCATAACCCAAAGATAGTGCTGGGAACCAATGTGATGGAACACTGCATGGCTGATGTGTTGACCCTATTGCAACAGCTGGCCGCCACAGCGGCGGGGAGCCGGCAGAGGGCTGTGCAGCGTGAAATCCGTGCCCTGATGTATTGCCAGCATGTAAGCTCAACAGGAGGGGAGATTGGTGGAGTGAGAGTGATGGATGTTGCTCCATTGACTGTGCCCCCTAGGAGTGAGATGATGATCTGGTGTAGGGCAGCAGTAGGGCCCCAGGGGCGTGACTACCCCGCAATGATGGAGCCCATGCCTTCCGAGCACTGGCCCACTGTAATGGCCGCCCGAGGGGTGGTGGATGTGAAGAAAGGGAGAGTGCCTGTGAGAGTGTTGAACTGTGGGGAGGAAGAAGTCAGGCTTCCCCGGTATGCCACCATTGCCAAGCTGCTTACCCTGGACCCTCACACTATCCATGAAGCCAGTCCATCCACACTCCAACCTGCCACCAACACTCCCCCACCCCAGGGGGACATAAAAGAGTGGCACCAACAGCTACATGTAGGCACTGATGATACCCCTACACATCACAGGGCAGGGGTACACAGGGTGGTGCAGGAGTACGAACAGGTTTTCAGTAAGCACCCCCTAGACTTCGGGCAGATCAAGGGGGTCCAACACCACATTCCCACAGGTGAACATCCCCCTGTCAAAGAGAGGTACAGACCTATTCCCCCTGCACATTACCAGTGTGCCAAGGATATGTTGAGGAATATGAAGGAGGCGGGGGTTATTCGGGACAGCTGTAGTCCCTGGGCTGCTCCGTTGGTACTGGTTAAGAAGAAGGATGGTACCATGCGGATGTGTGTGGACTACCGGAAGATCAACCAGATAACCCATAAAGATGCCTATCCATTACCTCGTATTGAAGAGTCTTTGGCCGCACTGAGGACTGCAAACTACTTCTCGACCCTTGACCTCACCAGCGGGTACTGGCAAGTGGCCGTGGCTCCAGAGGACCGGGAGAAGACCGCCTTCACCACCCCGATGGGGCTCTGCGAATTCAATAGCATGCCGTTTGGGCTGTGCAATGCCCCTGGGACCTTCCAATGGTTGATGGAGTGCTGTCTGGGACATTTAAACTTCGAGACCGTCCTGCTGTATTTGGATGATGTGATTGTTTATTCCCAGACGTATGAAGCCCATCTGGAGCACCTGGCCGAGGTGTTCGCGTCCCTTGCCAAGTACGGGATGAAGTTGAAGCCCTCAAAATGCCACCTGCTGAAACCCAGGGTGCAGTATCTAGGGCATGTGGTGAGTGCGGATGGTGTCGCCCCCGACCCTGAGAAGATCACTGCCATCCAGAGCTGGCCGAGACCAACTACAGTGAGGGAGGTAAGGCAGTTTCTGGGTCTGGTGGGGTACTATCGGCGCTTTATAAAGGGGTACACGAAGATGGCCGCCCCCATGCAAGATCTCCTCGTGGGACAGACCAAAGGTGGTAGACCCATTGGAGCCCCACTGTCGTGGGAGGACAAGCATGAAGAGTCCTTTTGCCAGTTGAAGGCGGCCCTGACCGGAGAAGAGGTCCTGGCGTACCCTGACTATGGGCACCCGTTCATCCTCCACACGGACGCCAGTAACGTGGGGCTAGGAGCGGTCCTATCCCAGGTCCAGGATGGAAAGGAGAAGGTGATTGCCTACGCCAGCCGAAAACTCCGGCCGACCGAAAGGAACCCTGAGAACTATAGCTCCTTCAAGCTCGAGCTACTGGCGTTGGTGTGGGCTATCACGGAGCGGTTCCGTCACTACTTGGCGGCAGCAAAATTCACCGCATTCACGGACAACAATCCGCTGACTCACCTGAACATGGCCAAGTTGGGCGCGCTGGAGCAGCGGTGGGTAGCCCGGTTAGCCAACTATGACTTCACCATAAAGTACCGAGCTGGTCGTGTCAACATCAATGCAGATGCACTCTCCCGGAGGCCCCATTTGTCAGAAGAGGGGTGCGAGGATGACGACCTCGAGGAGATCGAGTTGCCTGCGTTTCACCAGCCGCCTACTGAGAGGGTACAAGTATGTCAGCAAAGGGTGGATCTGGACCCGCGGCCCAGTCAAGAGTGGCAGGACGCCCAGGACCAAGCGCCGGCTGTCCGCCTTGTCAAGACCCTGGTGGAACAAGGTGCTATGGGAATAGACCCTGCCGCTCCAGCCGAAGCCCAACGTTTGTGGAAAGAACGGAAACGGCTTTACCTACACCAAGGGAGGCTGTACCATGAGCTGATCAACCCGAAGACCCATGAGAAAATATGCCAGTTAATTGTTCCTCAAGCTGATGTCGCTACTGTCCTACAGGCATACCATGATGGTGCTGGCCACTTCGGGTGGAAGAAGCTGGAGATGCTGTTGAGGGAGCGGTTCTATTGGAGTGGGATGCGTTAATCGGTGGAAGCCTGGTGCCGAGAGTGCGGTCCTTGTACGCTGAGAAGAAAGGACGAGACTAGCCAGAGGGCACCGTTACATCCCATAGTCACCCATCAGCCGCTGGAGCTGGTCGCCCTAGACCATGTCAAGCTCACCCCTAGCCGAAGTGGGTACACCTACGCATTGACCATGGTAGACCACTACTCAAGATTTATGGTGGTAGTCCCCGTTAAGGACCTGACTGGTCGAACCGCTGCTCGAGCGTTCCAGGCCTATTTTTGCCGACCCCATGGGTACCCCGAGAAGGTGCTGACTGACCAAGGCCCGGCTTTCGAAGCAGAAGTGTTTCACGAATTCTGCCAGTTGTACGGCTGCAAGAAGATCCGGACCACTCCGTACCACGCCCAAACCAACAGCATGTGCGAGAAAATGAACCACTTGGTCCTGGGGCTCCTCAAGACGCTACCGCTGGAAGAACGGAACATGTGGCCGGAAAAGTTACCCGACTTGGTCGACATGTACAATAATATCCCGTCCAGCTCGACGAAGTGCACCCCAGCGTATCTGATGAGGGCTCATCCTGGCCGCCTGCCGGTGGATCTGGAGATGGGGTTGGAGGCCCCGGAAGCACTCCCTTCAACGGCAGAGTGGGAAAGTCGGAGGAGGGCCCAGTACCGGCAAATCCAGGAGTATGTGGAGAAAAACCTCAGTCGAAGCCGAGAACAGCAAGAGCACCGGTTCAATCAGAAGGCACCCGCAGGTCCTTTCCAGCCAGGAGATGTGGTGCTGAAACGGAAGAGAAAGCCCACAAACTGGACGACCAGTGGGAGCAAGTCCCTTACGTCGTACAACCCACAGAATGGGACGATGGGAAGACCTACCAGATCAGTCGTGACCAAGGGGGCACCCTGGCCACAGTTTCTCGGGACCATCTAAAAAAATGCCCCCCAGCGTTGAAGGCAGAGGCTGAAGTACCGGTTCCTCCACCAGTGGAAAAGGCAGCAGAGGTAATCCACACTGTGATGGGTGACTTCCCAGCAAACTGGCCTACACAGAACGGCGCGGTGATACTTCCAGTGATACTGTTCCCACAACTCGTGGATGAAGAAGTAGTGGAAGCGGTTAACCGTGAGCCAGAACCAATGCCAGTGCCCAGGGACGAACCTGTACCCAGTCCCCCTACACCTCCGCCTGCTCCACACTATAGCAGGGAGGAGGAACCGATTGTTCCCTCTACCCCACTGTCTAGCAACACTGACACTGGGCCCCGAAGGTCCACCCGTTCCAACCTAGGTAGACCCCCGCTTAGGTGCAGGGAGACCGTTCTATGAGTAAAAGGGGTCCGCAAAAGTGAAGGAGAGGTTGTTAGTTGCTGTTTGTTTAAAAGTTTTGGAAAGAATGATAAGGAAAATGAAAATTACCGAAGTTTTACCTGATTTGCTTGTGATTGAACCGGCTGGAGCCGGCACCGTTGTCCCCGTGGGGACCGTTAAAAAGTTTTGCATGGGAACTATCCATGGACAAGCCCGTGAACTTGCAGGGCACCACAAACGTTAAGTGGCTTGTAAATATGTTGGTTACCGTTACCGTTTCCGCAATACCGCCTCCGGAGAGGCAGGTTGGAGGGAGGGCCCTCAGCAGAGCAGGCTGGGGCCCAGCCACCAAAGGAACCGGTGGCTACCCTCTGGAGGGGAAGGACAGATCCCGCTCGGGTAACTTGTGCCGGACTGTGGGTCAAGGAGTGCTGCCTGGGTTTTAGGGGCAGCATCAGGGCCAGGTTGCTTGGGTGGGAGAGAGCGGAAACCGTAGCCGTAAACCGTTGCAACGTTAAAAGTAAATGTGCCTCCCGTCTTGGGAAGAGTTTTGATTAAAAATGTTATTCATGTTTTCTTAACCTTGTTACCCCCCTTTTTCAGAAAAATAAAACCGGTGTAGGACGGCAGTCCGCGGACGGTCTGCATTTTGCTACGGGGGAATGTGTCGCCCTGGGCAAGCCAGGGGACACAGGTCACACACCACCACACCCCACACTCCAGGTAGGCACATCACAGCTAACCAGAAATCCTTGTTGCCTTCCTCCAGGAGTCTGATGATGCACACCAGGGGGTGGGCCAGGCGGTTGGCTCCGCCCATCGAGGAGGTCACAGCTCTGGAGGCGGGAGAAACCAGGCAGTCAGCTCAGGGAGGAGCAGGAGTGAGGAGCTAAGTGAAAGTGAAAGTAGAAAAGTGGAAAAGGAGGAAAGCAAGTGAAGTGACAGAAGAGAAAGAAAGCCTGAAGGGTCCAGCTTTGTGTAGGGCCAGATCAGCAAGGTTAGCGACGGCGGTGACTGTCTGGAGGGGGACCGTTTGGAAGTTCCTGGAAGGACCCCCGTTGGCTGTGTGCCCGGTGGTCTGGAGCAGTGTTCCGAAGGACAGTCAGCACCAGGGCAGGGGCCTCTCGGACCCCGGCAAGGCTAGGAGTCGCCAAATTTGCCGAATCCGTCAGTGACGGGGACGCAGATCCCCCAACAACCAAGTCCCGATTGAAGGCAACAGCCCAACCTGAAGCAGAGAGACACCGCCACCGCCACGGCACCAGTTTCTCAGGGCCAGCGCCTGCGGGCAAAGCGTAGAGCTCCTCTGGCCCAGATTGCAGTCGGGGAGCGGGTATCCGGAGGGAATCCACCGCTACCACAAGTCAAACATAGGTGCAAGGAAGAGGGACATCACCGTCACCTACCGGGAGTGCAGGTGCAGCCGTCTGTGGGACCGTCCTACCAGCCGTTTGGTTTACCGTACAAACTGTGTCCATGTCTCAGGCTGAGTGAGTACCACAGTGCCGCAAGGCACAGCGCTGCCCCCACGTCCCTGCGCCCATCAGGCCCCGCACCTACTTCTCCATCACCGGGCCCCGGGATCACCAACCCCTACCCACGGAGGGGCAACACAACACCTGGCTGCTCCGCATCACCATCCCCGGGAGCCCCGTATAGAGCAGCGGTGGTGAAATCACCACAACCATGGGTGGCGTCACGAACTATAACAATCCCCACACCCAACCCATTCCCCCCTTTTCACTCACGGGCGAGGAGTGTCGCTCGAGAAACCCCGGGATCTGGCCCACAGCTCGAGCCACCACTAAGCAGCTGCCGGACCCGAGCAGAAGGGGTGAGCGTAGTGTGCCGACACCCTCCTCCCCGCCCGCGACACCCGCACCTCCGGACGAAGCTCCGGCGAAATGCGCTGGAGTGCGGGGCGGTGTGACCAGAGACCGGGCATGGTAACATCAGGTGTTTATCTTGAAAAGCAGGTTGAATGGGGAAATTGCTGAGCTGATTGAGATTGTCTATATACACTGTACTTAGCCCATTTAATCTGTTACTACTATGAGCCACCTTTATGTATAACAGTGGAATTTTGGAGAGTTTGTTCAGGATCTGAGCACCAAATTTGAAATTGGGCTACTTTACGTGCAATATATACATACATTTATAATTATAGATCACCTATGATAACAATTTTGTATAATGTTTGGGATGTGTGCAATATGATAAAAGTGCAATATGACGGTACATGAGACTAGTAAGTAAGCATTATAATCAAGCACTTTATCTAATTAATTATTTATTTGTATATTTATTGGCCCAATGCATTGCTGTATATATTTAACACTAGAACTACTGAGGGAGTCATTTTGACTACTTTGCACCATGTATTTCTATATAGGTGTCAAGAGTCCAGTAGTTCTAGTGTTAAATAGGTTGCTCTCTTGATGTTGAATAATTTTTCACCACGTGTATGAATATATATAATTGGTCTAATGAATTTGCCATGCATGGAACCTAGGTCACACTGCCCTGTGTGTTGTTTACCTTAAACGTATAGTTTGTTTTTATATAGCACTATCTGCACTGTGTGTATCCAAAAAATATAATTTCTAATAATAAAATAAAGGGATATAATAAATCCACTTGGAGACTAATTTATATTTTTATATGCAACTATGAGTCGATTGTAGGTTTATATAAATCAGCTGACATGTGCGCTGATCGCTGCCGGCTACCCGTGGCAGCCGGTGGAGATTAACACGATGACCACAGGGACGTAATATTACTTGAAATAGAAAAGATCTCCAGCTTCCAAATGCATAAAATCAATTTCTTTTATGATTAATCTGTTTTTATTGAATTTTCATAAATCAAATATAAACAACATTATATACGAGAGTAAGAAAGTAGTAATGGGGAATAAGGAAAGATTAGATAGAAAAATCTCAAGTATGGTCCCTCTCCGGGTCCAACGATCAAACATACTCATTTACATACATTGGCTTAAATGCAAATCACAATCTTCTCATTCACTCTACCGTAACATTGTTCCCTATATGGCTAATTCCATAATACTTCTAGTCCCAAGTCCTTTATCAATTTCTTTTATTACAAAAATTAAAATGCAAAGTACAGGACTTGATCCAAAATAATTGCTCTTACTATTTTGGATCAAGTCCTGTACTTTGGATTTTAATTTTTGGAATAAAAGAAATTGATTTTCTGCATTTGGAAGCTGGAGATCCTTTCTATTTCAAGTTCCTGCACCAGCAACGCTGTTATCCTTGCTTCTAAAACAGGGAGGTGTTCCTATACAGGTGAACTGGTTAAAACCCTTTCTCTATTACGTAATATTACTGCCCGCGGTAGTTAAGTGGTTAAAAACTCTTATTCTTTCATGCGTTTTTTATATTTCTTTACCTTATTTCTATACCTTATCATTAATAAAAACAACATTTTTTATATAATAGTATTTTATGGCTATTTTTTGGGAATAGGTTCTGTTGCCCCCATACAGTATACTAGTATGCAGATGTTGCGGGCGGGGAGGACGCCGCCACTGCTGCGCTCTCGCTAACGCTCGGGTCCGGCGCTGCTGCGGCTGCTGCTGCTCGGTGGCTCGAGCGGTGGGCCGGATCCAGGGACTCGAGTGGCGCTCCTCGCCCGTGAGTGAAAGGGGTGCTTGGTTTGGGGGATTTAGTCCGTGACGCCACACACGGGTCGTGGTGAAGATGGGCACCACCGCTGCTGGTGACGGGGATCACGGGAGCGATGGTAGGGAGCAGCTGGGATGTTGTTTTCCCCCTCCGTGGGTAGGGGCCAGTGGTCCCGGGGCCCGATGATGTGACGGGGAGGCAGGGCTGGTGAGGTGCAGGGTTGCAGGGACAGCGCGGCGCGGTGCCGGATGGCACGGGTGTACTCACTCAGTAAGAAATGTACAAAGTCCTTGGTAAACCAAACGGCTGGATGGACGGGTCCCGCAGCCGGCTGCTGTGTCTCTCCCCGGACAGGTGAGGGCGGCTGTCTTTCCCTGCACCTTGATGTTCTCGTTTGACTACTATGGATCCCCAACGGTAGTCCGCTCCCCGGTGTATGGGTACAGGAGGAGCCCGTTTGCCCGCAGGCACTGGCCCTTGGGTCTCTAGCCTTAGGCGGTAGCTGTATACCCTCATGGTGTGGGCGGTTGCCTTCAATCGGGACTTTTGCTGTTAGGAAACCGCTGGGGTTCCGGTCACTTTCGGATTTGACTATTGTCGGCGGCTCCAAGCCTGGTCGGGGTCCGATGGCCCTGCCTGTGTGTGCTGGCTTCACTTCGCTCCCCGGTCGGTACCGGCAGGCCAATGCCCGACCCAGGTCCTACGGTCCTGCGTTGCTTCACCACTCCTGCAGACGGCCACCACCGTTTGCCAACCTTGCTGTCAGTGCCTGGGCCACAAACCCAGACACCCAAGTGCTTACTCCTCACTCCTCAAACTCCAAACTCTATCTGTCACTTTTCCCGACTCCAGGCCTGTGAACTCCTCGGTGGGTGGGGCCAACCGCTTAGCTCCTCCCCACCTGGTGTGGACATCAGACACTGGAGGGAGGCAACAAGGGTTTTGTGTTTGGCTGGTGTCCCTATCTAATGGGGGTGGGGGTGTTTGTGTGTTATCTGTGACGACCTGGCTAGTCCAGGGCGCCACACAGACTCATAGTGTTATGTGCCACCATAGAGTAGGATGCAGATCCATATTGTATTATGCACCCTCATATTGTATTATGCGCCATCATATTGTATTATGCAGCCCCACATATTATCCTCCACCATGGGGGGCAATTTAATACATGCAGGACTATGAGGTGTGCATTAAACTATATGAAGGACTATGAGGCGCTTTATAATATATGTAGGACTATGAGGTACATTAGATTATACGGAGGACTATATGGGGCTCATTACTATGTGGAGGACTGTTTGGTACATTATACTATATGGATGGCTTTTGTGGGGCCCTGGTAATATTTGGAGGGCTGTGAGAAAGCCTTTATACTTTATCTACAGTTATATGAGGGCTATTATACTGGGTGCAAGCAATTATACAGTGTGAAGGTTTGTTTGGGGTCTATCATACTGTGCGGAGGGCTGTGTGGGGGTCATTATACTATTTGCAGGGATAGAAGGGGCCATTATTCTGGATAAAGGGCTGTGAGGGGGTCACAGTTGAGGATCTTACTGTGTCGGGGTCACCATTCATTGCCAGGGTAGTTGAAGGGGCGTACAGTAGGGTCATCATTCTTTGTGTAGGATGCTGCGGAGGAATTAATTGTGGGGTATCATGTAGGTTGCTCTTCCATGATGCATTACTACTACTCTGTTTAATATTTAAAGTTTAGTTTTATTTTTGCCCATAGTAAAAGCTCAAATTATTCTTTTATTGTGATAATTTTTACTGTTTACATTAATAGAATGTAATGTATGCTCTTTATGAGCAGCTTTTTTAACATAATATGAACTATATACATATTGCTAATTCAATCCACCTGTGGCTGCATCTATTTTTGCCATGGTCCCTTCAAACATTCGAACATATATTGGTTTTCAATGTTACATACATAGTTTATCATAGTACTCTATCCAAAATATATTCCTCACAATTGAATTGTCGAATGTTAAAAATAGTTATATTACACGGCTGTTTGAATTGGGATTTTAAAGGAGTGGTTCAATACTTATTTTTCAAAGCCACATCAATAAAATGTTGAGAAACAAGGCTTGTGTGTGTGGGGTGCCTGCATGCGTATGCCATCTTATGCCAAGTGCCATCGTTGCTAGGTGCTGGGCAGTTATTTCAATGGCAATGGACTAACATCCCTCTCCTCTCTCTTACCAGGTACAACTTTAATATCCTGCCTGCTGTATCTCCATGATTCCTGCAGAATATCTCTACTAAACCCCCTCTACTGGTACAACTTTAATATCCTGCCTGCTGTATCTCCATGATTCCTGCAGAATATCTCTACTAAACCCCCTCTTCTGGTACAACTTTAATATCCTGCCTGCTGTATCTCCATGATTCCTGCAGAATATCTCTACTAAACCCCCTCTTCTGGTACAACTTTAATATCCTGCCTGCTGTATCTCCATGATTCCTGCAGAATATCTCTACTAAACCCCATCTTCTGGTACAACTTTAATATCCTGCCTGCTGTATCTCCATGATTCCTGCAGAATATCTCTACTAAACCCCCTCTACTGGTACAACTTTAATATCCTGCCTGCTGTATCTCCATGATTCCTGCAGAATATCTCTACTAAACCCCCTCTTCTGGTACAACTTTAATATCCTGCCTGCTGTATCTCCATGATTCCTGGAGAATATCTCTACTAAACCCCATCTTCTGGTACAACTTTAATATCCTGCCTGCTGTATCTCCATGATTCCTGCAGAATATCTCTACTAAACCCCCTCTACTGGTACAACTTTAATATCCTGCCTGCTGTATCTCCATGATTCCTGCAGAATATCTCTACTAAACCCCCTCTTCTGATACAACTTTAATATCCTGCCTGGTGTATCTCCATGATTCCTACAGAATATCTCTACTAAGCCCCCTCTTCTGGTACAACTTTAATATCCTGCCTGCTGTATCTCCATGATTCCTGCAGAATATCTCTACTAAACCCCCTCTTCTGGTACAACTTTAATATCCTGCCTGGTGTATCTCCATAATTCCTGCAGAATATCTCTACTAAACCCCCTCTTCTGGTACAACTTTAATATCCTGCCTGCTGTATCTCCATGATTCTTGCAGAATATCTCTACTAAACCCCCTCTTCTGGTACAACTTTAATATCCTGCCTGCTGTATCTCCATGATTCCTGCAGAATATCTCTACTAAACCCCCTCTTCTGGTACAACTTTAATATACTGCCTGCTGTATCTCCATGATTCCTGCAGAATATCTCTACTAAACCCCCTCTTCTGGTACAACTTTAATATCCTGCTTGATGTAAGTTTTGCTATGTCACCTTTACATTATCTTTGATACTCACAGATGTATGACTATTTTCTTCTTTGAAAATGTTATCTGATGGTGGAAGGTGTGATTGTGCAGTCTGGTGTCAGGCTGGATGTAAAAATGCCCTGTTCCCTTTGATTCTCTAATTATTCCCTGGTATGATTACCTTTTGTTAATTTACAAGCTGGCCTCCCACAATCCCCCTTACCTATTCTCTCGATTTCCCTATATATTTGGGGCTTTCTTAAGGGGTGTACGCGTGTGGGGTGCCTGCATGATTGCCATCTTATGCAAAGTGCCATCGTTGCTAAGTGCTGGGCAGTTATTTCAATGGCAGTTAGTCAGGGCAGGAGTCAGGTAAACTACTCTTTGACACCTTTTTTTTTTTTTTTTCCACCATGACTATTATTTCTATCCTCACCATCCTATGTGCTTTTACTGTCCACTTTCACCGTCCCGTCCCCCCTCCATCACCACTCATCCACATCAGTCCCTCTGTACTCCCCTCTCCCATGTACAGCTCTCAGGCTCTTTTCACCTATCTGAATAATCTCAATCAATCATGCTCCAGGGTCTCACACAAAAAGCCATGCCACAAGTCCAAAAACCATCTGACCATTCTCCTTCTACTCCTACTGGTTTCAGGTGATATCTCACCTAATCCCGCTTCACCCCATGCTAACTTTACCTCAAACCCCACCTCCTATAGAAACCCTGCTAACCTTATTAACATTAGTTGTACACCCTCACTTCCCTCTTTTAATTGTGCTCTCTGGAATCCACAGTCCGTATGTAACAAGCTTCCTTACATTCACAATCTCTTTCTCAATAACTCTCTTAACCTCCTTGCCCTCAATGAAACCTGGATTCAGTATTCTGACACTGCTTCCCCTGCTGCAATTTCTCATGGTGGTTTACACTTTACCCATTCACCAAGACCTGGAAACAGACATGGTGGTGGAGTCGGCTTACTCCTGTCCCCACTATGCACTTTCCAGGTCATCCCCCCAGCTCCATCACTCTCATTCCCATCCTTGGAGGTCCACACCATCAGGCTCTTCCATCCCCTCTCCCTCAGAGTAGCTGTCATGTACCGTCCACCAGGCTCACCCACCCAGTTCCTTGACCACTTTTCAGCCTGGCTGCCACACTTCATGTCCTCTGAATTGCCAACCCTCATCCTAGGAGACTTCAACATCCCCATGAACAGCCCCCTCCTCTCCATCTGCATCCCAGTTTCTATCTCTAACCACCTCCCTTGGCCTCTCACAGCTCTCATCCACTGAGACACATGAAGATGGTAACACCCTTGACATGGTCTTTTTCCGCTTCTGCTCAATCTTTCACTTTGACAACTCACCTCTTCCCCTCTCTGACCACAACATCCTCTCCTTCAAGCTCACAAACCCTCGTCCGCCCCAGCATACTCCCACCTATCACACATTCAGAAACCTACAGGCCATTGACTCCCAGACACTTACAGACTCTCTACACTCATCACTGTCCCCTATCTCCTCACTTTCCTGTCCTGATCTGGCTGTAAACCACTACAATGAAACACTCAGAAGCACCCTGGACCAAGTAGCACCCCTCACCCTCAGAACCTCCAAACACCGAGTAAAACAGCCCTAGCTAACATCACAAACTCTATTCCTCCAGTGATGCTCTAGGAGTGCCAAACGCCTATGGAGGAAAACCCGCACACCAGAAAACTTCATCCACTACAAGTTCATGTTAAGGACCTACAACTCTTCCCTTCACCTCGCCAAACAGACCTACTTCACAACCCTTATCTCCTCACTATCCAACAATGCTAAAAAGCTCTTTGACACCTTTCACTCCCTCCTCAGTCCAAAAGCACAGACCCCTATCACAGACCTTCATGCTGATGACCTGGCCTCGTATTTCACAGAGAAAATAGAAAACATCCGCCGACAGATCAGCTCCCAGCCACCAAGCTTTGTGAATCCCATCCCTACCCATATCCCATCCAGCTCACTTTCCACATTTGACCCAGACACAGAGGAGGAAGTCTCCAGGCTCCTCTCTTCTTTTCCTCCTACCACTTGCCCCACTCATCCCTTTCCCTCACACATTCTCCAGTCCCTCTCTCCGGTTGTCACTACCCACCTAACTAAAATCTTCAATCTCTCTCTCTCTTCTGGTATCTTCCCCTGCTCCCTCAAACTCTATCATTACTCCATTATTAAAAAAACCTTCTCTTGATCCGTCCTGCACAAGCAACTACAGACCAGTCTCCAATCTTACCTTCATCTCTAAACTCTTGGAGCGCCTGGTCTACTCTCGTCTCACCCACTACCTTTCCGCTCACTCTCTTCTAGATCCTTTACAGTCTGGCTTCCGCCCTTTACACTCAATAGAAACAGCCCTTGTCAAAGTGACCAATAACCTATTGACAGCAAAACGCAACGGTGACCACTCTCTGCTTATTCTTCATGACCTTTCTGTCGCCTTTGACACTGTTGACCCCCATCTCCTTCTCTCTATGCTCCATTCTATCGGCCTAAAGGACACTGTGCTTTCCTTGTTCTCTTCCTATCTTTCTGGCCGCTCATTCAGTGTATCATTTGCTTGCTCCACATCTTCTCCTCTTCCTCTCACTGTTGGGGTCCCTCAAGGCTCAGTCCTTGGCCCTCTTCTTTTCTCCCTCTACACTGCCCCAATTGGAATGACCATCAGCAGATTTGGTTTTCAGTACCATCTCTATGCTGATGACACACAGCTATACACCTCATCCCCTGAGCTCACCCCCGCTGTACTACAGAACACAAGTGACTGCCTGACTGCAGTTTGCAACATCATGTCTGCTCTCTATCTGAAACTTAACCTTTCCAAAACTGAACTTGTTCTTTTCCCTCCATCTCCCAATCTTCCTAAACCTGACATCTCCCTCTCTGTGTGTGGCACAACGATAAGTCCTAGGCAGCAAGCCCGCTGTCTGGGTGTTATACTTGACACTGATCTCTCCTTCACCTCCCACATACAATCTCTTGCCCACTCCTGCCGCTTGCACCTCAAGAACATCTCTAGAATCCGCCCCTTTCTCACAATGGAAACGACAAAAACCCTCACCATGGCCCTGATCCACTCTCGCCTTGACTACTGTAACTCTCTATTAACTGGTCATCCCCTAACTAGACTCTCTCCTCCACAGTCCATCCTTAATGCAGTAGCCAGGGTCACCTATCTGGCTAACCACTACTCGGATGCCTCTGTTCTGTGCCAGTCATTGCACTGGCTGCCCATATATCACAGGATCCAATTCAAACTGTTTGTTCTCACCCACAAAACTCTCCACAGTGCAGCACCCCCCTACATCTCCACCCTCCTATCTGTCTATCACCCCACCCGTTCTCTTCGCTCTGCAAATGACTTTCGACTAACATCCACACTAATTCGAACCTCCCACTCCCGAATCCAAGACTTCTTCCAAGCTGCACCAAACCTCTGGAACGCTCTACCCCAAGAAGTTAGGATGAATCACAACTTACTCAGCTTCAGACGCACCCTAAAAACGCATCTTTTTAGGGCGGCCTATCACACTCCCTAGCCGAACTAATTTCACCTAATCCCCCCACAACTTCTCAGAAAATAACCCCACGTCAAACTCCATGGCACCCAAATGCATCTCAAGGCTCTAGCCAACTGGTCCAGGAAGCCATTATCTATCCCCCATTTCCTTGAGATGGCTAAATTGTCATTGTAAATAATCATTTGTACCTTGCCCCTCCCCCCATCTCACTGTAATTGTAAGCTCTCACGAGCAGGGTTGCCTTTTCTCCCTTTAAATATTGTATCTTCTATAACTGTTACTTGTTTGTATATGATCCTCCTGAATTGTAAAGCGCTGCGGAATATGTTGGCGCTATAGAAATAAAGATTATTATTATTATTATTCTCATTCTCTAAAATACCTTGTGTTGCCAATAGTGCCTGTGAGCAGCGCTATTGTGGTCCTCTCATCCCCATCACGTAACCCCCCCAGGCTCCGTGACCTCTTGGATCTGGTGATGTCACGTCAATTTCCAGTTGACCTGACATCACCACGTTGGGCCGCAGTCTTCCTGAGTGACTGGGCTGTGGGTGGAGTTTCACCACTCGTCACAGACCAGCATCACAGCACAGAAAGATTGACTGAAAAATAAAAAAAGTTACATCTCTCGCAAGAAGGGGAGCAGAAAAAAATGTAAACTGGAAAATCAGCCGGGAGTGAAGGGGTTAAAGGAGAAACAAAATATGATAGCACAGGATAATTGACAGATAGCTACAATAGATAGGAAAAGATAGAAAGAATAGATAAATAGAATATATAAAATAGAATAGCTTGGTAGAGTGATAGCCAGCTTGGCCAGCTGTTTTTTTAAATTATTTTTTGGTAAAAAATTACGTTGTGTCCCCCTCATTTATCATATCCAGCACAGGAACAGCAGCAACTACAGGCTGTAACCCTCAGCTGTCTGCTGTACATTGGCTGATTATGAAAATAAAGGGGATCCCATGCATTTAAAAAAAAAAAATGACTTGGGGGTCCTCTCATTTTTCTATAACCAGCCAAGAAACAGCAGACAAATAAGGAATAACGTTTGGAACTCCATTCTATGTCTCAACTGGGTGCAAAAACCTAAACAAACATCACTATATGGAGATAAGGTATGCACACCAGTGACTATGCAAGGGGAATACATGTAATAGCAGACACTGCTGTGTGAATACTGACATGAAAAATTCAATAGCTATATGTAAGAATGAAATGTGAAAAATGGAACCTGCATTACTGCCATGTATATATGAATAAAGAGAAATTTAGCTACTGAATTGATCAATGCAATAGAGCCCCAACACTACGCCAAAGTATTTCTCTACGTTGGGGTCCCTAGCTTGTGTGTGTCCTCTCATGCAGTTAAAAAACTTACCGTGTATGGGAAGCTGAGACCCAGGCTATATATACGTATCATGTGGATTGGCAATAGGTGTGAGTGGGGTGGGTTCACAAACGAAAAACTACTAACAAATAAGGAATAACGTTTGGAACTCCATTCTATGTCTCAACTGGGTGCAAAAACCTAAAAAAAATCACTATATGGAGATAAGGTATGCACACCAATGACTATGCAAGGGGAATACATGTAATAGCAGAAACTGCTGTGTGAATACTGACATGAAAAATTCAATAGCTATATGTAAGAATGAAATGTGAAAAATGGAACATAGAATGAGACATAGAATGGAGTTCCAAATGTTATTCCTTATTTGTTAGTAGTTTTTCGTTTGTGAACCCACCCCACTCACACCTATTGCCAATCCACATGATACGTATATATAGCCTGGGTCTCAGCTTCCCATACACAGTAAGTTTTTTAACTGCATGAGAGGACACACACAAGCTAGGGACCCCAACGTAGAGAAATACTTTGGCGTAGTGTTGGGGCTCTATTGCATTGATCAATTCAGTAGCTAAATTTCTCTTTATTCATATATTCATGGCAGTAATGCAGACTCCATTTTTCACATTTCATTCTTACATATAGCTATTGAATTTTTCATGTCAGTATTCACACAGCAGTTTCTGCTATTACATGTATTCCCCTTGCATAGTCACTGGTGTGCATACCTTATCTCCATATAAGGAACAGCAGACAACTGAGGGGTGATATTATTAGGGTGGAAAGGGCCATGGTTATTTGGCCCTTTCCAGCCTAACAATGGCAGCCCGCAGCTGCCTCAAAAGTGGCGCATCCTAACGGATGTGGCAAACGGGGTAATAAATGGGGTTGATGCCAGCTGTGAGTTGCCAGTTGGCATCAAGCCTTGGTATTAGTAATGGGTGGGCGTCTACCAGACACCCCATTACGAATTCCATTATTTGAAAGTAATAAAAAAAATTTACTAGAACAAAACACCCTTGACCCCATCATTTGTTGACCAATTTATTAAAAAATGTATTACGATGCAAAAGGTCCTCCATAATCCCTTTTGATGTCCCCTGACGTTTTCCAAAGTCACATAGTTACATAAGTTGAAAAAATACCTAAGTCCATCTAGTTCAAGCTTCCGTTGAGCCTGTTACACCTGAAAGTTGAACCTGAAAAGACATAAAATAGAAATTAGTATATAAACACAAAAGACGCGCTCTTTTACAATTTAATTCCCTGTCAAATCCCTAATCTAGGTCCGCCTAATCCAAATCTGAGGTCGATCCCATGCTCTCTGGCACATTGAATGAAGAGCATAATGTTCCCCATTGATTGTGAGAGCAGCCCCTACAGGCACACACATTGCTGTGTATGCTTCCCTGCGGTGACCTGGACCTCATAAGGTGAGCACAGGTCATTGCAGGGGCGCACACAGCACTGTGTTTGTGTGTGTGTGTGTGTGTGTGCCTGCAAGGGCAACAACGTCACAAGTGCAAGTGAGTTCATTCAACTAACCCCGTGACGCCACTGCCGCACGATATCGCTACCCACGACCAGGTCGCTCAGCACTGACGTCACTGGATTAAGTGAGTCCATGGTAATGTCTAAATCCCAGTGGCCATAGGGACCTCTGCTGATGTCCTACCCATGTGACCAGAAGGGGCGGAGCCTCCACCAACACTGCTAATACCAGAAAGATACATTGTTCTTCTAAGTCCATGTGGGCATAGAGTTGATTATAACAGAAGCTGGGGTCTGGGCGTAAGACCAAGACCACAACCGTGAGTCCATTGTGAACTCACCTCTCCTGACTCCGTGCAGTGCGATCTGGTGCTGATGTCACTGATACGCTGCTGTCGGCTTGTTTCTCCGGTCTGTCTCGTCCCCCGATCAGCTATTCCAGGAGGCGGTCTCCACTTCTGTCCTGGCAGGATGCTGTGCTGGTACGATGTTCTGGAGCTGGCATGGTGTCCTGGCACAGTGTCCTCTTCTGCAGCTAATCGCTACAATCAGCTGTTCTCCACTACTGTTGTGACTGCTCGCTCCCACAGTCATAACGAGAGTTGAAGATGCAAAGGCGCATGCGCCACCCTCTCAGCTGCTCAGCTGTAAGAAAAGGATAGCAGGGGGTCACACGATCTTCACAAAGATGGCGGCAGAAATAAGCGCTAATTCCGACGCCATCTTAGTGAAGAAGTTAGTAGATAGTAAAATTAGTATAAAGAACATAGAGAGGGAGGAACAACAGGCAGGGGGCGGGAATCAATATGAATACCCACCCAGCTATTAGCTGATCCTCTGCTGCTGCCACTCAAGCAGCTGCCGATTTTATAAACTTTACTTTCTTTCTTCGATTTGAAAACCTAAACATCCTAGCTGATCACTAAAGGTATGTATAGAATCAGCCTGATAGTGCCAGTATAGCACTGGCTTTAGGTTATATACGAACATCCTGGTGATTGGTTCCCTTTAAGAATTACATACCTCTTAATAAATTTGTCATCATTTTACTCCAGTGCACTCTTCAACCAGAATGGTGTGCAAAATGCCACTCTTGATGAATCAGGGCATAGGTCTCTCTGTAACATTCCTTGCAGAAATAGAGTGATCACCAATAGTGATGGGCAAACCTGAACTGTGAGGTTTGGTATTTGTATCCGTAGAAGACACCTAGTGTCTGTGCACGGACCCCAAACACGGATGTCATGGGAAGTCCGTGTTACTGTTCGGGTTCGGTCGCTCAGATGGAAAAAAAAAAAAATGCAAAATGGGGTTTAAAACGGGACAATTATACTTACTGTCAAACTGCTTTCAGGGCCGCTCATTAAACCTCATGAATGTACACTGCTTCCCTCGCCACACCCTCTGTGACGGCATCTGTGATTGGTTACAGTTGGATTGCCGGCGTGCCAGTGTCTGTGATTGGTTGCCCTCACAGTAGCTGTCTCTGTTCTCTAAGTGGAGTATAAAAATAAATAAATAATTGGAAGAAATGGTGTAAGGTCCTCTGTATTTTGATACCCGGCGCAGATAAAGCAGACAGCTGAAGGCTGCAGCCCCCAGCTGTGTGTGTTATCTTGGTTGTGTATCAAAATATAAAGCACCCCATGCAGCTTTTTTTTTATTTTAAATAAATAATTTTTAAAAAATGGCATGCAGTCCCACCCTATTTTGATACCCAGCAAAGCAGATAGCTGTTGGCTGGTATTCGCAGGCTTGAAGGCCTTACCCAGGCTAAAAATAGCAGCCAGAGGCCGCTCCAGAATTGTTGTATCCATTAGATGCGCCACTTCTGTGCTATAAGCAGCTCATCCTGATTGCCCTAGTGCAGTGGTAATCGGGGTAATATAAGGGGTTAATGACAGCTGTGATTTGTCAAAACATAACAGCTGTCATCAAGCCCGAGGTTCGTATTAGTAATGAGTAGGGGTCTATGAGATCCCCCCATTACTAATCATGTAAGAAAAAACCCCACAAAATACAGACAAAAATAATTTATAAAAAGAAAACAAAAAAAACACCCTGTGAGAGAATGGTCAGCTATGTTGTATTGAGCAGGCATGTTGTGCTCATATCCTGGGACAATTCAAGCAGGCCAACTTTGCAGCTGAGATGCGTAAATGAAAGTTCTCCCCAGAATGGAGCCATAAAATGACCTTAGGGGTACTTTGCACACTACGACATCGCAGGTGCGATGTCGGTGGGGTCAAATCGAAAGTGACACACATCCGGCGTCGTTGTTGACATCGGAGTATGTGAATCCTTTTTACTATGATTAACGAGCGCAAAAGCGTCAAAATCGTATGATCGGTGTAGCGTCGGTCATTTCCATAATTTCGGAAGGACCGATGTTACGATGTTGTTCCTCGTTCCAGCAGGCAGCACACATCGCTGTGTGTGAAGCCGCAGGAGCGAGGAATATCTCCTTACCTGCATCCTGGCTGCAATGAGGAAGGAAGTAGGTGGGCGGGATGTTTACGTCCCATTCATCTCCGCCCCCCTGCTTCTATTGGCCGCCTGCCGTGTGACGTCGCTGTGACGCCGCACGACCCGCCCCCTTAGGAAGGAGGCGGTTCGCCAGCCAGAGCGACATCGCAGGGCAGGTAAGTGCGTGTGAAGCTGCCGTAGCGATAATGTTCACTACGGCAGCTATCACAAGATTTCGCAGCTGCGACGGGGGCGGGGACTATTGCGCTCGGCATCGCTACCATCGGCTTGCAATGTCATAGTGTGCAAAGTACCCCTTAGTGTCTTATAGCAAGAATAGAGAAAAGCCATAATTGAAACAGCCTCAGAGCCATGAGACTAAATATGTGGTATTATATGGTAGCAAATAGTGAAAATAGAAGAGCTAATACAAGAACCAGAACCATCGGCCTGTCAATATTGAAGAGTTATGGGAGCATACTAAGAGCCGTGATGTGATTAATGATGTTAGTTGATAACAACATGGAGATTTATGTTTTATAACGGAATCAGGTATTGATGCGTATGTATACTGACATATTGGACTTGTGACTGCTTTGTCTCAGAATATGACCGCCTTTCCCACAGTATGATGTAACATATCTACGCTTTTTCTGAAAAATGTAGTCCTTTGTGTAGCTCAGGTAGAAAAAGCACCCACACTATAATTGGAGGCCAGATAGCTAGACCACCCACTGCCTTCATATCTGGAGACCTGCATGTGTCTGTGTGTCTTGTAACCTGTTTCCTGTATCTGTTCTGTTGTGTGCTCTAATAAACTTACAGCCCCTGCTTTGAAGAATCGTCTACAGCATCTCCTTCACACTGTTGAGAAGAACCCTTTATTGGACACTCTCGTGATCTTACATGGCGAGCCAGCCAGGAAGAACAACTGATGACTGCTTCCCAAAGAACCTGAGGAAAAATTTTAGCTGAGAAGCTAGGGGCTGGTAAAGTAAAAGTGTGGCGCCATGTGGAAAGTTGCTCAAAGGAAGCCAGAAAGAGTACCTCTCGCGAGTGATTCCCAGTCTTCCTGATTTTTTATAAGAAAATTACAAAAACCCAGAGACTATAAAAATATAGGTGCATCCAAGGAGAAACCTCTATGTGAGTTATCTACGAAGACATGGAAAAAGGAAAAATGTTGCCCCAGTAGCAGAGAGACTTTAAAAGACGGACGGAGATGCCTGGCAAGCGTAGAGAGAGAGGCTGAAGCACAACCACACCTCTTTTGATCGACTCAACCCAGGATGTGTCTTCCATATGGAGAGTAGGAGTATTTAACTTTTGCTTGAATTGCATTGGTTGATACCAGACCAGAGGAAACATTCGTCTTTGTAGTCCTCCAAAATGGAGTGTTTAAGGATATACAGGCAGAAAAGCACGCTAGCACCCTGCAGCTTGAAGGGGTTACTACTGAAACCTCATAATTACATGGCTTATGCTGATTTTGCAGAAGAAGGTAGTGAATTAGATAAGAAAAATTTATTGGGGAAAACTAGTAGCCCAACAGCGGCATTGTGTAAGGCATTTATAGCTTTTGACCATGTCCATTGATAGGCATCCTTCAAGTTAATGTAATTACATGGGGGTGGGGGGCACAGTGTATGGAGAGAAAATAGGAGCTGAATGAGACATTGAGATGAGCAGAGGTAACACAAAGGGAGGGGTAAGGGATAGAGGGACTTCAGGGCATACTGGGGGGGATGTAGCAAGCAGTGTCCCAGGAGGGAATCAGTGAAGAGAAAGTCAGGGAATGGATGAAGTTTATTTCTCAAATGTTAGGTGGTAGAAAGCCCACTTCAGGATTGATAGAATCCTTCGAAATCAAGAAAGGGGATGATTTCAGAGTTGAAACATGTAAATGAGTTGCTGCCTGGTGCGTAGTATTTTCAAGTCAGGAGTCTTACAGAATGCCGAATCTATTGATGATGTTAAGGCTTTGTTAACCCATGCTTGGACAATGCAGTCCTAGATGAAGGGTGACAATTCCAATGTTTTTGCTTACCGTCCGTCTTGGGTTGCATCTGCTTATGCTAGGGGACCAGGGTTTCCAGGGGGTATGGCCAAATGGCGAGAGCGAGCAGGTCCCAGTCAGCAGATTTCCCCGGAACCCCATGGGTCCTCCTGTGTTTCATTTATGGACAAGAGGGGCATAGTAAACAAGTCTGCCCTTACATTGTACCCCAAAACGATCTCCGGGCACAATTTAACCCTCACGTGCCCAGAGGTGTTCCTGGACCCCTTAAATGAACCACGAGCGCAGTTTAACCCCCCAATGCTCCAAGGTTTCCCTGGACCCTCCCAAGGCATTAGACCTCCATATCCAGCTGTTAATGATCCAAGACAGTATCAGCAGTATAATGTTCCTCAAATGATTAACCCTGTCTCCCAGGAGCCCACTGCTCCACCTCTCAATCCTGCTGTGCCCAGCTATCCCAGCTGGAAGATCAATGCTGTTCAGAAATGAGCAACCTTTCCCTGGGGGAATTCTCCTCCCCCTATCCAGGTGTTACAGGCACATGAGGACCAGGCTCTTTCTGATGATCTCTTTGGAGCTGAGGTAAGCGTGGTAGGACGAAAACCTTGCTCTGATGAAGATGATGGTTTCTTTGGGCTTCCCACCATAGGGAACATTGACTGATGCCGTGACCCCCCTGTTCCCCTCTCCTTCCTTGCCCCACTTTCCATGGACGGGGACGGACGACCTTATGTCAGAGGGTGAATAGAGGGGTTGCTGTGGGAAGACATTCTCATCAACACAGGAGCGTCCGTTTCTGTTCCCGGACACAAATTGAAGTTATCCTCTGGACTGCCAGAATCTACTGTGGAGACACGGGGCTCAGTGGGCGCTCTCGTCCACCAAAACCCGCCGCCTTTAGAAAGACAGCGTGGCTCAGGGCTCATCCCAACTGAACGCCGGCCTCCTTAACCGTGGGCGTAACACTACTCAGACAACACAGGGTGAGGGAACCACAATAATTAGACTTTATTGGATCCCCAAACAATTAACGGCACATAACACATAACCAGCAAAACACACAAATGTAACCGGCAACAGAGTCTCACCCTTCCGCTGGCTCACCAGGGATTTGAATGTCCATGCCTCACAGGTTCCAAGCTGTCTGAGGTCTGAAAAGTCTGTAACAGGTGACTGAACTGTCCCAACCTGAGTGTCCTCCTTAGGTAGTCCTGGGTTGATGATAAAATCCTGGCAGCCGGAGTCGAAATCCCTAGGCTGTGGATATGGTCTCCAACCGGGTCCGGAGTCCCTAGATTGAAGCCATAAGATATCCTGATCCTCTAGTCAGCTCCAAAGAGCTTAGACTGGATCCATCAGCATCCATCAACAACCCCTGGTGGCTTAAAGAAGTCCTTTTTATAGCCACAACCTTCCACTTGGATACACTGCGTCCTCATCGATTGGTTGGACAAGATTGCTTCTCCCATTGGAGGAATTTCAAGCTGCATGGATAATGTTCATTTAAATGATGTGCATAGAAAGACTGAGGGTGTACATGTAAACTGGGAGTCACCGACTAGACAATGGCTACTAAGGTAATTACATTATCAATACACAACTACAATACAATGGTTACTGGAAATGTCTGGAGAAACAATACGTTTGGCTTTCAGTGGCCAACACAATTACATTGAGTCAACAAGAGTCTTGCAAAAACAATGAGGGACTTCTCCCCCGTCTATAGACAATCTATCATGCTGTCTGGCTGGATTTTAAGAAACTTTAACCCATGAGAGTCCATGTCGTCACATCTACCACTTTGGTAGGATTTGAAGGCTCCTGTATATAACCAATAAAGAGTTGTCCAGTGAACCTGAAATTTCAAGATACAGGGGGATCGAAGCCAGGGGTCTTCGATGAACTTTTTGGGTAAACCCACAGTTACGGTCCGCTATTCTGGGAACTGATGTACTAGGCACAATGGGGTTTGTTGTTGATTTATGTAATAAAGCTTTGTGGCGTGACAAAAGAGCAACCATTTGTTCCGTGATTGTGTCAGTTGAAGAAGAGTTTGATAGTCCCAAATTGAATAGTGCTAGTCTGAACCTAGATTCTGATTAATCTGTTGAAACTAATGTTATAAATGATGATTTGAAAGGTTATTTACACAGGATGTTATCAGAATTGTGGATCTCAAAGAAAATTTTAATGCAAACTCAAGTTACAATTGCTGGTGAAAAGCTACCACCTTTCCAATGTCAGTATTGTATTGCTGAGGATGTGATCCCTTACATAATGAGCTGCTGTCAGTGAAATGAAAAACAAGGTGTCATTGTAAGATTTAATTCCCAGTTTAAGAGCCCTATACTTCCTGTCAGAAAGGAAGATAGCAGCTTTCGCATGATTGTGGATCTGAGAATTGTAAATAAATATACTCCGTCAGCTGCTCTTCTTGTTGCACCTGTCCCTGAAGTTATCTCGCAGCTGAGAAGTGAATGTAAAGTGTTTCCTTATTTGGATATTGCAATTGGCTTTTTCTCCATACCTCTAAGGCAGGGGTGGGCAATTAATTTTCCCATGGGGCCGCATGAGAAATTGGGATGGTTTTAGAGGGTCGGACTAATATAATTAACTCAGTTTTACCCAATACTGTATACAGTATATATACTATCCCATACCTCCCAACCGTCCCGGATACAGCGGGACTGTACCGGATTTCAGCGGGTGTCCCGGTGTCACGATCGTGAGGCTTTTTGTCCCGCCCGTGGCTCCGTCCACCCGCTCTCTCCCCGTCTGACTTTCTCCCCCTCCTAATGCACATGAGCAGAGCCGAGCGCTGCTTCACTGCTCTGGCTCTGTGCTGCCACTGTTATGGGTGGGCGGCAGCAACACTCTGGCTGCTGGCACTTTAAATCTGCAGCTCAGCATGCACTCACTGCTCACTGCTGGGCTGTTTGTGTACGGAAGTGCATCTGTGGGCGGAGCTACCGAGCAACATGCTGAGCTCTGTCCACAGATAAAGAGACTGCAGGAAGAGCAGCTGAACACCAAGGAACGCTGTATGTGACCCCCCACCTACCCAAAGCTGTATGCCCCCTCCTCACTAGAGCTATATGCCTCCAGTCACCCCCCTCACCACATCTGTATGGCCCCCTCACCAAATTTGTATGCCCCTCCACCAGATCTATATGCCCCCCAGCACACCCCAGCTCTGTATGCCTCCAGATCCCTCCCACCAGATATGTATGCCCCAGCAGCCATCTCTTCACCAGAGCTATATGTCTCCAGCCACCCCCTTCACCAGATTTGTATGTCCCCCAGCCCCCACACCAGATTTGTATACCCCCCAGCCACCCCACCAGATCTATATACCCCCCAGCACTCCCCAGCTCTGTATGCCTCCAGCCCCCTCCCACCAGATATGTATCCCAGCCCCCCCCTCACCAGATATGTATGCCCCAGCAGCCCTTTCCTCACCAGAGCTATATGCCTCCAGCCCCCCCTCCTCACCAGATCTGTGTGCCCCCCAGCCCCAACACCAGATTTGTATGCCCCCAGCCCCCCCATCGGAGCTGTATGTGCCCCCAGAGCTGTATAAGCCCCAACACCAGAGCTATATGCCCCTTAGTAATATCTATGCTACCAGTAATTTGTATGCCCCACAGTAAAGTGTATTTCCCCCAGAAATGTGTATACCCCTTAGTAACGTGTATGCCCCTCAGTGAAAAACACAGACGTTCTTCACTGATGTGTTAAACACGCATATGTTCCTTCATACTCCGTGATTCACGGCACACAGTGGTTGTCCATGTGCAATCCATGATACGTGATCCGTACTCCGTGATTGCACATGGACATATACTCACCTGCCCCCGCTCCTGCTCTCCGTGGTGCTGAAGAGTCCCGCGATTCAGCATCCAGCCACCGCTCTCTCACCTCTGCAGCTGCTTCCGGGTCGGCTCTGGCTGCATAAATGAATATGCATGCCATAATGAGCCGGCCAGGAAGAAGCAGAGAGCAGCTGCCGAACTCAGCATCGCTGGAGAAGGTGAGTTGAAAAAGATTTTTATTTTAAAATGTCCGTGTTTTTCTGGTACGTGTTTCACGGATCACACCATAGTGTGGTCTGTGGGACATCAGTGATGCCAGAAAAAAACCAGACCGTTTCTGGTTTCAGAGTTTCTGTGCGGCAATCACGGATACGCATGTACGCCGCACGGAGACACGGTCAGTGAAAAATCACTGATGTGTGTGCAGACCCATTGATTATGATGTGTCTGCATAGGTCAGTGATTCTGGAACGTATAAAAACTAGCACAAATGTACCAGAATCACTGACATCTGAAATAGGCCTAATATGTATGCCCCTCAAGTACTGTCTATGCCCCCAGCCCCTCCTGTGCTGTATATACTGTAGCCCCCAGCCCCTCCTGTGCTGTATATACTGTAGCCCCCAGCCCCTCCTGTGCTGTATATACTGTAGCCCCCAGCCCCTCCTGTGCTGTATATACTGTAGCCCCCAGCCCCTCCTGTGCTGTATATACCGTAGCCCCCAGCCCCTCCTGTGCTGTATATACCGTAGCCCCCAGCCCCTCCTGTGCTGTATATACCGTAGCCCCCAGCCCCTCCTGTGCTGTATATACTGTAGCCCCCAGCCCCTCCTGTGCTGTATATACTGTAGCCCCCAGCCCCTCCTGTGCTGTATATACTGTATATATACAGTGTGTAATACTATTGTATGTACTGAGGATTTCGATAGCGTTAGGGCAATGACAACCAGAGACGAGTTCTTGGTGCAGAGATGTTTATAATATGTAACCAACGATAGGTACACAAACGGAACAAAACACAGTAGAACAATAAACACAAGAAATACCTTCCAGGATCGGAGCGAAGGGAATTCCCGGGGCCACGCACCGGACTCCCCCAGGGAGACCACCAAGAGCGAACCCCTATACAGGGACTGTCTGGCAATCACCCCAGAAGACCTAAATGCGCAGCAGCCGGGACACAAGGGGCAATAGGTAAAGTCCAAAAATGTCCGCACGGGATGAGAGTCCAGAGTGGTTACGAACCGGAAGGAACCGGGCAGAAGTGCTGACCAAAGACGGCAGACGGAGTCCGGGCACAGCTTGATGAGACCGGGTAAAGTCCAGAGTCGGTGTCGGTTGTTTTTCAGGAGGATCCAAATGTCAATCAGGAACCAAGAGCAGCAAAGCAGGAGCACACAGCAAGCAGTATACTCAGGCACTGGACTAAGCTTAGGGGCGGCCTTTTAAGCAGCTGGACAGGAAGTAGGGCAACAGAACAGCAAACTCCATGTTAACCGAGGGCAAGCTCTTTCAAAAGAGAACTGGAAATCCCGGAAGCCTGACACAGTGTGTGTGTGTATATATATATATATATATATATATATATATATATATATATATATATATATAAAATATATTATAGTATATAAAACCCCCATCCTCCCTTGTGATACATACACAGCGGTGTCAGTGTGCACTGTGCGTGGCTAGGTCTGTTAAAGTGTTGCCGATCACATGCCGAGGAGGATCTGGATAGAGACAAGCGGGGTAGGTGAGTGCGGCTGCTGCCGGCTTCCCCATGTTATTACCTCCAATGTGTGTATATGTATGATGTATATATCCATGTATGTCAGTGCAGATGACTGTGTATAGATTTGTCTGTTTATATGTATTTTAGGGAATTTGTCTTCAAATATGTACCGTATATGTGCGTATGCCTGTGCCCACGATCAGGACTCACTGTGTCCTGGAAGCAGCGAGTCCTGACCTGCGGGGCTGCATGTTTCCTCCGCAGGAGACCACAGCTGCCTGTGCCCACGATCAGGACTCGCTGTGTCCTGGAGGCAGCGCGTCCTGATCTGCGGGGCTGCACGTCTCCTCCACAGGAGACCACAGCTGCCTGTGACCACGATCAGGACTCGCTGTATCCTGGAGACAGCGGTTCTTGACCTGCGGGGCTGCACATCTCCTCCGCAGGAGACCACAGCTGCCTGTGCCCACGATCAGGACTCGCTGTATCCTGGAGGCAGCGGTTCTTGACCTGCGGGGTTGCACGTCTCCTCCGCAGGAGACCACAGCTGCCTGTGCCCACGATCAGGACTCGCTGTATCCTGGAGGCAGCGCGTCCTGATCTGCGGGGCTGCACGTCTCCTCCGCAGGAGACCACAGCTGCCTCTGCCCACGATCAGGGTTCAGTGCGCTGTGGTCTCCTGCTGTGTTCTCCCTACGGAGGACGCATGCAACTGCAGCAAACAATTGATATGCTGCAGTCTGGAAAGACGCTCTGCAGGTCAGTGTTTGCTGCAGAAAAAACAAGCACAATGGGCACGGGGTTTCTAGAAATCCCTCCACTGTGCTTGTACTGTACAATGCGGACACAGCAAAAACACGCTACATCCAAAATGCTGCAAATACTGATCGTGGCCACGCAGCCTTAAACAATGTGATCAGCAGTGCTGAAAAGGATTGGATGTGGGCGTGACAGATTGAAAAATGGGTGTGGTTAGGGGCGTGGCTTAAAATTGCCATCCCTTCATATACAAACAGTAAGTTACGGACTGTGTGACCCCTCGTGGACCTGCACGTACACATGTACGTTTTTTCTCCGGCAGCACGGGTGTCACACGGACCGCACACAGATGTGATCTGTGTGACATCAGTGTGAAAAGTACCAGAGAAAACACGGGTCTTTTTAATAAAAAGATTTTCTATATTTACCTCTCTCCAGCGCTGCAGCCTCGGGCTCTGCTGCCTCTGGCTCTGCTGCCTCTGCTGCCTCTGCTGCCTCTGGCTCTGCTGCCTCCGGCTCCTTATCGCTGGTAATTATACTCACTGAATATTCACTGCAGTGAGCAGATGGAAGCAGGGACAGCGCTGGGAACCGCATCGCTGGGTTAGTATACAGGTGTGTGTGTGTGTGTTGAGAACCTGGAAGCCGGAGCATCTCGGGGACTCGTTACAGTTCCCAATGAACTCTGATGAACCCATGAAGCTGTAGCGTGGGTGTCGCAGGGTGGTCATCAGAGTTCATTGGAAACTCTGATGACCTCCTGGAGGTCACTGTGCTTGCAGAATACTCACCTGTGCCTGCGGTGATGTCCTCAACGGCGCTGTGCCCGGTGCTGTCATCGCGATTCTCCGGCTTCCAGGTCCTGAGTGCGGTGAATAATCAATGAATGAGCGGTGGTCAGGAGCGGGAGGCAGCAGAGCTGAAGAAAGCAGGTAAATATGGAAAATCTTTTTATTTCACAGACTCGTGTTTTCTCCGGTACCTGTCACATGTATGCAAACAGGTACCGGAGAAACGCAATCAGGCCCTGTAATGGCGGTATGGCGCTGCAGGGGGCGGGGAGAGAGCACGTGGTACCCGATGTAACTCCAGTACCACTCGCAGTTACGGGCTTCTCTCTCTAATTATATATATTATATATACATACACACATACACACACACACACTATATACATATATACACAAACAATCCCCATATACTACATCACGACACCCCCATATACACCTGTAATATACATCACTACACCCCCATATACACCTGTAATATACATCACTACACCCCCATATACACCTGTAATATACATCACTACACCCCCATATACACCTGTAATATACATCACTACACCCCCATATACACCTGTAATATACACTGCACCCCCATATACACCTGTAATATACATCACTACACCCCCATATACACCTGTAATATACATCACGACACCCCTTTATACACCTGTAATATACATCACTACACCCCCATATACACCTGTAATATACATCACTATACACCTGTAATATACATCACTGCACCCCTATATACACCTGTAATATACATCACTGCACCCCTATATACACCTGTAATATACATCACTACACCCCTATATACACCTGTAATATACATCACTACACCCCCATATACACCTGTAATATACATCACTATACACCTGTAATATACATCACTGCACCCCTATATACACCTGTAATATACATCACTGCACCCCTATATACACCTGTAATATACATCACTACACCCCTATATACACCTGTAATATACATCACTACACCCCTATATACACCTGTAATATACATCACTGCACCCCCATATATACCTGTAATAAACATCACTACACCCCTATATACACCTGTAATATACATCACTACATCCACATATACATCACTAGACCCCTAAATGCTACACCTGTAAAACTACATTGCCATATACTATATCACTACACCCAAATATTACTCACCAGTTACCACCCCCTCCCCTCCACTCCACTCCCCCCATTGTCCCCTCTGGTTACTTAGTCAGCACTCACCCCTCCCTCCTCAGGCACCTCTGTACGGTCTCCCGCTGACATCCTTCTTCTCTTGTACGGCCCCCCGCTGAGCTGCATCCTCTCTTCATAGAGGCCCCGGCTGCTGCATCTACTTCTCCTGCCGGGCGGGAACTTTTCAAATGACACACGCGCGCCGTACTGACGACATCAGGGCACGCGCGTGTGTGTCACAGAGAAAGTGCCGGCAGGCAACAGAGGACAGATTCCTGCGTTCCGCTGCTGCACTGTGCGGCGCTGCAGGATCTGTCCTCTGTTCCCTGCACGCCGACACGCAGCGTGTGATGAGGGCAATCTGACCATGGGCCGCCCGGAGCCTGGAGCTCCGAACAACAGGTCAGATTGCCCTCATCAGTGACCGGCCAGCAAGGACACCCGGAGCCAGGCGGGCCGGTCACAGAGAGTAGGCCGCCCCTTGCCCAGGTCTGCTCTAAGGGGTACTTCTCACATAGCGAGATCGCTAGCGAGATCGCTGCTGAGTCACAGGTTTTGTGACATACCAGTGACCTCATCAGCGATCTCGCTGTGTGTGACACTAAGCAGCGACCTGGCCCCTGCTGTGAAATCGCTGATCATTATACACTGTTCTGGTTCATTTTTTGCTTGTTGGTCTCTCTCTGTGGAGCACACATCGGCGTGTTTGACGGCGGGAGACTTTGCTTAGTTACCTGATATTTACCCTGCTTACCAGCATACACCGCTTAGCGCTGGCTCCCTACACATGTAGCCAGGGTAAATATCGGGTAACTAAGCAAAGCGCTTTGCTTAGCAACCCGATGTGTACCCTGGCTACGTGTGCAGGGAGCCAGCGCTAAGCGGTGTACGCTGGTAACCAGGGTAAATATTGGATAACCAAGCAAAGCGCTTTGCTTAGTTACCTGATATTTACCCTGGTTACCAAGTACAGCATCGTGACAGGAGTCGCTGGTGGCTGGCCGCTGGTGAGATCTGCCTGATTGACAGCTCACCAGCGACCATGTAGCGACGCACCAGCTATCCTGACCAGGTCGTATCATGGTCGGAATCACTGGTACGTCGTTTAATGAAATGGTATCCTAAAGGGGCCTTTACACACTGCGACATCGCTAGCGATGTCGCTAGCATTCGCACCCGCCCCCGTCATTTATGCGTCACGGGCAAATCGCTGCCCGTGGTGGACAAAATCACTAGTACCCGTCACACATACTTACCTTCCTAACGACGTCGCTGTGGCCCGCGAACAGCGTCTTTTCTAAGGGGGTGGTTCATGTGGCATCACAGCGACATCACACGGCAGGCGTTCAATAGAAGCGGAGGGGCGGAGAGCACCTCGTTGCCGGAGGACGCAGGCATGGTGTTGTTCGTCATTCCTGGGATGCAACACGTTGCGATGTGTGCTGCCTCAGGAACGACGAACAACCTGCGTCCAAAATCAACAACGATATTTGGGAAATGGACAACGTGTCAACAATCAACGATTTGGTGACTATTTTACATAGTTAGCGGTCGCTCGTACGTGTCACACACAACGACGTCGCTAACGAGGCCGGATGTGCGTCATGAATTCCGTGACCCCAACGACATCTCGTTAGTGATGTTGTTGCATGTAAAGCGGCCTTCACACCTGAATCTGTTCTTGCTCATGGGATTCCACAGTTCTGTGTATTTCCATCTGGCATGACTTTGGTTTTAGAACCCCTTGGCTACGGAGACAAAGTCTTACAATAGGTTGTGTTAATTTTTCCAGAGAATTTATTGCTCGCCTTGCTAAACCACTGTACAAACTCCTTCAAGGTATTGAAAATGATTATGCCCAAATCATTGTCAAGAGGGAAGCCCTACAGACGTTCAAGGTGTTAAATGGAGCTATCACTGCAGCCATAGCATAAATCAATCCTGATCCCTCCCAGCCCTTTTACATCCAAGCTCATAAAGGAGATGTATCTATCTCCTCAGTGCTTTTACAAAAATAGCCAAAAGAAAGTCATGAAGTTCCTAGTCAAATACATGCCTTAAGCGGTCTTTACACGCTACGATATATCAAACGATATGTCATCGGGGTCACGTCGTAAGTGACGCACATCCGGCGCCGTTTAACATATCGTAGCGTGTAACAGCTATGAGCGAGTGTGAACGACCAAAATTACTCACCTTATCGTTGCTCGTTGACACGCTCATCTCCGCTCCTCCGCTTCTATTGGCCGGCCTCTGTGTGACGTCGCTGTGACGCCGAACGTCCCTCCCCCTTCAGGAAGTGGATGCTTGCCGCCCACAGCGAGGTCGTTTGAAAGGTAAGTACATGTGACGAGGGATTACGACTTTGTGCGACACGTGCAAAAAATTGACAGTGCCACACAAACGATGGGGGCGGGTGCGATCGCACGAGAAATTGCAGCATGTAAAGCAGGCTTTTGAGTATTACTTGAGGTTGCTCAGTCCCATGGAAAAAGGTTTTACGCTGTCCTTTTGCTATCACTCAAGTGAGTGGCCCCACAGTTTTTGGAGTACATAGGGTTAGTAAGTCAAGAGACAAAGGTGTTAAAATTGTTCACATTGATCAATGGAAACTTCTTAATATTGGTAAGAATTGATACCTCACTTTCATTTTTTACCCAGGTCCCTAACCATGGATCCGCTTACGTATCTGCAGATTCTGCTTCACACTATATGGTAGGACTTGGATAGTGTGAGAGAGGGAAAAGACCCGGAGAATTTAGAGACCAAAGAAGAGGACACATATCAGATTTAAGAACTGTTATGGGACTGATTATTTTGGGACTCATACTTTAATGGTTTTTTTTTGCATTTTTTTAAGGACTTTTTTCTTCTTTAGAGTGTAAAAGGTCATTTTTACTTTTTTTTACGTATCTCATACTTTGGATTTTCATTCTGGGTGGAATTGTGTTTGTATTTTTTCTGTATATGTTGCATACAGAAGTTTTTTTTACCAGGAATCTGACTCTACAGAAGACGTTACAGGAGCCCTTCCCTGTAAGCCACCCAGAGGGGGACTCTCACTGACTGGTGAATTCCAGAACTCCCTGTCACTTGGTTCACAAGTATATGAAGCCATGCAGCCTCTCGCCATCCCAGTCTACAATAATTCAACCCCATGAATTTAAGTTGTACTCTGGATAGAGTACAAGAGGTGGATTTGTGAGAGAATGGTCAGCCATGTTGTGCTTTTATCCTGAGAAAAATTCAAGCAGGCCAACTTTGCAGCTGAGATGCATATATAAAAGTTCTCCCCAGAATGGAGCCATAAAATGACCTTAGTGTCATTTAGCAAGAATAGAGAAAAGCCATAATTGAAACAGCCTCAGAGCTATGAGACTAAATATGTGGTATTGTATGGTAGCAAATAGTGAATTTAGTGAGGTAATACAAGAACCAGAACCATCGGCCTGTCAATATTGAAGAGTTATGGGACCATACTAAGAGTCGTGATGTGATTAATGATGTTAGTTGATAATGTTGCGGACGGGGGGCCGGGCCGCTGCAGGGGCTGCTCGGATCTGGGTTCGCTACTGTGGCTCGTATGGCCGTCTGTCATCACAAACGTAGGAAGGGAGTATTTATAGGGGATTGATTTGTCGGTGACGCCACCCGTGGGTTGCGGTGAGAGTTGGTAGCACTGCTGTTGCCTGGTGATGGGACGCCCGGGGCTGATGGAGCGGGGCAGCAGGATGGAATCCCCTCCACGGGTAATCGAGGTGTAGTCCCGGGGCCCAGGTGTACGGGAACAATGGCTGCTGAAGGTGACTTGAAGGGTTGGACTGGGGGTAAATGCTGTACTCACAGTTCAAAAGAATTGCACACAGAGTGCAGTGGTAAACCAAATTGCCAGTGACCGGTCGCCTTCGGCGGGTGTATTCGGGTCCCACACCCGGGTGTAGCAAACAGGGGTCCCTTCCTCCTGAACTCAGTGTTTGTGTCTTCACTGGGACAACTCCGTTTGAAACGGGGAAGTCCACTCTGTGTACGTTGGGAGCTGTGGCCCACAAAATCTTACACTTGGGATTTCAGTGGGTTCTAACGGACACCCTATCCCCCACGTTGGGCTTCCGTTTCGCTCTCTGGGCTTCTGTAGAACAAGGCCTGAAACCTTGTCCTCGGCTGGTCAATTAACAAGGGGCTTGCAACCTTCCTCTTCCTAGGGTCCAGGTACCCCGATTGTGCCCGGCTTCCGGACCGGATTCCCGCTGTCGGCACCGGCGGGCTACAACCCTGCCCCGGTCCACTTTAGGTCTCCCGCGACCGGATCTCCGTCGCCTGTCGTCCTGCTTGCTGTCTGCCACCTAGTCCGGTAGTTCAGGGGCCCCAACCCCTGACTCCACTGCACTCCACACTCCTCTACTGTCAATGGTCAGAACTCAACTACTGTGTTCCCGCCCCTGACACCTCAGGACCCCTAGGTGGGCACTCCCATCTGCCTGGTCCCGCCCACTGGTGTGTCCCTATTGTCATGAGGGGGTGACTAGGCTTTACTGGCTGGTGTTGTGCACCTAGGTGTGGGTTTTGTGTTGGTATGCCAAGGAGGATGGAGCTTTGTACCTGAGAGATTTGTACAACCTCTGTGACTACCTGGGTTTGACAGGGTGTCACAATAAGAACATAGAGATTTATGGTTTATAATGGAATTAGATATCGATGTGTATGTATACTGACATATTGGACTTGTGCCTTCTCTGTCTTAGAATATGACTGCCTTTTCCACAGTATGATGTAACATATCTGCGCCTTTTCTGCAAAATGTTGCCATTTGTCTAGCTCAGGTATAAAAAGCATCCACGCTATAGTTCGGGGCCAGATAGCCAGACCACCCACTGTCTTCATACCTGGACACCTGCGCGTGTCTGCATGCCTTGTAACCTATTTTCTTTATCTGTTCAGTTGTATGCTCTAATAAACTTACAGCCCCTGCTTTGAAGAATCATCTACAACGTCTCTTTCACACTGTTGCTGTGTGGTGGCCATTGTTGCAGTGATTTTGTTTCTATGGGGCGGTGTGACCTGGAGTCGTGGGGACTCATCCTTACAGCATGGGTGCTGTGAGGAACCAGGTCACCTGCCCTGCTGGTGCATTGTCGCTGTGGCAATGGTTGGCACACGGTTCTGCACCAAAAAGGCATCAGAGTTAGGGACCCACTCAGAGGTTCGCCGTGACGTGGCAGTGGGCTTCATACAGTCTGATTAGAATGTTAAACTGAGAACCTCATGTTCAGATATTTAATTTTTGCCTAGCGGCATTAGATCAACTTATACATTTTGGATGTGCGGCCATTTCTTTTTTCTACCACGTTGTTGCTATGCATAATGGATCCCCTCATTTTTTTGTGTCTACTTGGACCAGCACTCCTCCCATTTGGCACAGGTGATTTTAATTGGCAGGAGACTGCAAGAGGGGTCTGCCTTTTCTTTGCTCCCAGTTCACATACTGGGAGCTGGTGTAAGGTGAGTTAATTTGCTCCCTTCACAGGGTGTTGGTGTTGTGTGGCGGCTATTGTTGCAGTGATTTTGTTTCTGTGGAGCGGTGTGACCTGGAATCATGGGGACTCAGCCGTGCAGCATGGGTGCTGTGAGGCACCAGGTCACCTGCCCTGCTGGTGCATTGTTGCTGTGGCAATGGTTGGCACACGGTTCCGCAGCAAAAAGGCGTCAGAGTTAGGGACCCACTCAGAAGTTCGCCGTGATGTGGGCTTCATGCAGCCTGATCAGAATGTTAAACCAAGAACCTCATGTTCAGGTATTTAATTTTTTGCCTAGTGGCATTAGACCAACTTATGAATTTTGGATGTGCGGCCATTTCTTTTTTCTACCACATTGTTGTTACACTGTTGAGGAAAAACTCATTATTGGATGCTCTCATGATCTTACACACCCTCTTTCTCCAATTTTTTAACCCCCAAAGCACCCCTGCAGGTCTGATGTAATCCACACCACGACATCACACGAAGATCCCACCTCTGCTACATCCTGAGGTCGTAGTGCACAGTCACATTAGACATTTTTGCACCAAATCAGCATCTCCTGGCAAAATAGCACAGAAAGCACATGTGGTTTCGGTGCATTTTTCTGCCAGGAGATGCAGATTTGGTGCAGAAATGTCTGCAACCAAATACTCAATGTACGCACATAGCCAAATCCAGTAATCCGGCATTGAGTTCAACAACTTCACCTGAGGTGAGGTCACTGAGTTTAATGAGTTCACCTCTAGTCAGTTCACCTGAGGACACAGCTGGGGTTCCATAGCACCTGCCAGCCGTGAATCTCAGGTGAACTCACTAACGTCACTGCTCTCACAGCTACGGTTCCATCAGTGTGTCCCCACAGCTGCAATGATCTGTTTTCTAATGTGACTGTGCACTGCGAAATCATAAGAGCTGGGATCATCGTGGGACCTTGTATGGATTACAACAAGTCTGCAGGGTGTTTGGGGAGTTAATAAAATGGAGAAAAGGGGTGTTTTTTTTAAATAAAGGATTTTTCTCTGTTCTGTTTTTAATTATTTTTACTTACACAATTACTAATCCAGGGCTTCATGGCAGCTGTAATTTTTTGACAAATAACAGCTGTAAATAACCCGTTATATTACTCCGATTGCCACCGTACCAAGGCAATCAGGATGAGCCAGGTAAAGCGCCAGGATTGGCACATCTAATCGGTGCGCCAATTCCGGAATGGCCATAGGCTGCTATTTTTAAGCTGGGGAGGGCCCAATAACCATGGCCTTTACCAGCATCAGAATACCAGCTACCAGCGGTCTGCTTTATTTTGGCTGGAAATCAAAATTGAAGGGGCAGCATGGCAATTTTTAAAATTATTTATTTAAATATTTTAAAAAAGCTACATGGGTCTCTCGCATTTTGATACACAACCAAGATAATACACAGCTGGGGGTTGCAGCCTACAGATGTCTGCTTTATCTGCACTGGGTATCAAAACACTGGGGACCCTATACCATGTTTTCAAATTATTTATTTTTACACTCCACTCTGGGGACCCAGACAGCTATTGTGAGGGCAACCAATCACAGACGCTGGCACGCCGGCAGACTGATTACAACCAATCTGAGATGCTGTCAGAGAGTGTGGGCAGGGGAAGCAGTGAATATTCATAAGATTTAATGAGTAGGCCCTTAAGCAGTGTGACAGTTGTGCGGAGACTCAGTATGTACAATTGTCCTACTTTAACCCCTATTTTGATTCCATTTGCAACCCCCTAGCCCTTACTAACACCCTTTTATAACATTTAATTTCAGGGTCCCATGGGTTCAGTGTCTGAGGTCAAGTTCGTTTTCAAATCCAATTCCAAACCGCACTTTGTTTTTGTTTGTTTTTTTAAGTCCAGCAGGAGCTGGGAAGCCCGAACTTCTGCGGGCTCGTCCATCTCTAATCAGCAACATAAGACCATACAATAAAGATGGAAGAAATTACCATTAGAATGTGTGCTGGACAGAACCTTTACTATTGTCTGCATTAACCCCAAAACCTATATATTTTCTGCAAATAAAGACCTGGAATATTTCTAGCCAGAACTCTCTACAAAGGAATTTTGTGTCAAAGTGATTTTTTTGTAAAAAAAATAAAGGCATGAAAAATTATATTAGTGGTTAAAAGTGTGACCCAAACAAATAAAATAAAATCATACATACCATACCTCCTTACAATAAAAAGGTAATACGTACAGAGTCCTTATAAAGCGCACCATGGGGCAGGCGGTTAACCTACTCGTCGCCGGGCGGACGACTGTCGTTGTCACGTGCGGCCTAGCCCGGCTCCGTTGCCCTGAGGCGTACAGAAGATGGCTGGGGAAGGATGATGGGGTAGTAGTGAGGTGAATGTCGTGACGCCACCTGTGGTATGCGGCCAGAGAAACGGCCGTCGCTGCTGTCGCTGTCCTTCGGGGCAGATAGTGGTAGCAGCTATGGATGGTATCGCTCCCCACAGGTGGAGCGGGCCCCGGGGAAGATGATGAGGGGAGCAGTAATGGCGTGCGCCGAAGCGCAGAGCGATGGTGCCAGTAATTAAGAGACAGAGTCTATGGCTGCAGTTCCAGGTTGTTTACTCACTATTTGTGTTGTGCCCCTCACCCGGGTAATACCGGTCACCTGCTGTGATGGGCTCCGTTGAACCCGAACCCTTTTAGAGATCAGTTTGGTGTGGTGTTCGGTGGGTTCTCTCCATGTAGTGCTTGTCTGTGGACCCCCTGGCTTGAAGCTATGAGGGGACCCGGGTTTTCACGAGTAGTACTCTTGTCCCTATATGCAGGTGCCGCGGTTCTGTCGTGGGCGGAGGGGCCGCGCTTGCTACACTCGGGTCCGCGGCTGCTGCTGCTGCTCGGTGGCTCGAGCGGTGGGCCGGACCCAGGGACTCGAGCAGCGCTCCTCGCCCACGAGTGAAAAGGGGGTGGTTTGTTTTGGGAGATAGTTCGTGACGCCACCCACGGGTCGTGGTGATGATGGGCACCACCGCTGCTGGTGACGGGGATCCCGGGAGCGATGGCAGGGAGCAGCTAGGATGTTGTCCCCTCCGTGGGTAGGGGTTGGTGATCCCGAGGCCCGGTTGTGGAACGGGGAGGCTGGATGGCTGGGGTGCAGGGTTGCAGGGGCAGCGTGGCGCGGTGCCGGATGGCACTGTGGTACTCACTCAGACCCAGATGCACAGAGTCTCTGGTAAACCAAACGGCTGGATGGACGGGTCCCGCAGCCGGCTGCAGTGTTTGTGCTCTCCCCGGACAGTGTGATGGTGGCTGTCTTTCCCTGCACCTTGTTAGAATGTTCTGACTCCTGTGGTTGCCCACCGGTAGTCCGCTCCCCGGCGTATAGGTACCGAAGTAGCCCGTTTTGCCCGCAGGCGCTGGCCCTTGGATCTCTAGCCTATGGTGGTGGCTGTGTATCCTCACGGTGTGGACTGTTGCCTTCTGTCGGGTCTTGGTTGTTAGGAAACCCCTGGGGTTCCGGTCACTTTCGGATTTGACCGTTGTAGGCGGCTCCAAACCTAGTCGGGGTCTGATGGCCCTTCCTTTGTGCTTAGCTTCACTCCGCTCCCCGGTTCGGTACCTGCGGGCCACCGCCCGACCCCGGTCCTACGGTTCCACGGAGATCCACTAACTCCTGCAGACGGCCACCACCGTCTGCCAACCTTGCTGTTTGTGCCTGGGCCCCTACCCAGACACCGACAGTTTCTGACCTCTCACTTTCACCTCCAAACTCAATCTGTCACTTTTCTCGCCCCCAGACCTGTGAACTCCTCGGTGGGGCCAACCGCCTGGCTCCGCCCCACCTGGTGTGGACATCAGACCCTGGAGGGAGGCAACAAGGGTTTTTGTTTGACTGGTGTGAACTATCCAGGGGAGGGGGTGTGTGTGTTGTTATGTCTGTGACTACCTGGCTAGTCCAGGGCATCACAGTTCCGCTGTGGGGTCTGGCGTAATCCTAGGCCTATATGACACTGTGCTTTAGGGTGCTGTGTGGCCAGGGAAGCTTGAAACTCTCTCTGTCCAGTCAGGTTCTGGAAAACCAACGTGGAGTATGATCTTCCCTAGGGTCCTGCCGGCCTGAGTGGTGCCGATTCCAAAGAGAGAAGATGCACTCTCCCCACGGCAATTGTGTGAAGTTCTCCTCCTTCCCACCGGAGCACCCGTGAGAAACGTCTGCTCCTTTCCTCTCCTGCTGGATAACTCCTGAACTGTTGTGTTGGCTCCTGACTCCCCCTGCTGTCTGCACCTCCCCCCTCCCAGGTCCTAAGCTAGTGGGACTGGGGCCCCTGTGTGAGGGCATCCTGTAAATATCACTCTGCAGGCAACCCCTTTATAACCCTACCCTAGCCCAGTCCCCAGTGGGAACAGGGACAAACTGGTGTGTATTTGAGTGTGTAAGTGGTGAAACCGGGAAAAACCTCCTCAGGATCCAGGTTTAGTATTACACCCAAATTTAGGTGCAATACTCTGTGGTGACTGAAGCCTCAGGGGCACCACACTTACCTAGCACCTAGGCTTATGTCTGCACTTGATATCAGAACTGGAGAGGCCAGAAATCTAGTTTCACGCTGTAAAGTTAAAATCTAGCAACTTTATGTAGCAATAATTTGGGAATGGTTTTACGTCTCTCCTGGCTTTTGAGACTATTTTTTCATGACTCATTGTACTGTATATTTTTTTCATTTATTTAACAAAAACATTACATTTTTCAAAAACTTTGGAAAAAATCTGAACTTCAGAAACTTTTAATTTTTTCTAACCTTAAAACAGATTGATCTGTCACACAAAATTGTTAATAATTGATATTTTTCATATATTTTCAATTTTTTATAAGATCATTTATTTTTTAGCAACTTCACATAGCTTGAAAGTTCAGTAGCATTGTTTCAAATTTTTAAGAAATTTTCAGAAATTTACTTTTTAATTTCTAGCTTATTTCTCAAGTGCTTTTGATAGGTCTATGTATTCAATCCTTCCTCCCCACACAAATTACACCATTTTAAAACTGCACACGTTACAGTATTAAAAATATTGTTTAGTATGTTTCTTAACACTTCAGGTGCTTCACATCATCTAATGAAAAGTGGAATAAAAAATTGCATTAAAGGGAAATTTTAATCTTCATAAATTAATATTGTCTGTTAGTACTTGTAAAATGAAGTAGTTTTGAAATGTATTGCTTTTTAAAATTTGCAGCTGATCTTGAGATATTAACACTTTTCTTTTGTTTACAGCTCGTTGCCTAGGAGACTTACCACTTCTACTGTCTAGATTGTGAGTACAGTGCTGAAGCTGACCAGAATTAGACGGCAATGGTGCACTCCAGTGATGTTGGTCAGCTTCAAAACAGTGCTTATAAGCTTAACAGAAAAGAACTTGCAAACACTGCAAACATGCTACTGTCTAGCAGTGGTGGACAGAGCCAGGATGGTTATGGGACCTTGTGTGGATTACGTCGGAACTGGGTGTTTGGGGTTAATAAATTGGCGAAAGAGGTTGCTTTTTGAATTTTATTTTAAATAAAGGATTTTTTTTCCAGTGTTTGTGTTTATTTCTTTTCACTTAGATGTCTCATAGACATTTCCCATTACTAATCAAGACCTCTCATATTACCCAGATTGCCACCGCAGCAGGGTAACTGGGATGAGTTGGGTAAAGTGCAGGGATTGTTGCATCTAATGGATGCAACAATTCTAGGCAGCTGCAGGCTGCTATTTTTAAGTTGGGGGGGGCAATAATCTTGGGCATTCAAAGCTTGAGAATACCAGCTCGCAGCTGTTGGCTTTATCTTAGCTGGGTATTAAAATTAGGGGGACCACACAACTTTTTTTTAGAATATATATTTAAATGATTCTTGAAAAGCTGATTGCAGTCCCTCTTATTTTGATACACAGCCAAGATAAGCACATGGCTGGGGGCTGCAGTCTGTAGCTGTATGCTTTATCTGCACTGGGTATCATAATATGTGGGGACCCTACGCCAATTTATTTATTTTTACACCACAATAGAGACACAGACAGCATGTGTGATTCTATGCAATCACAGACGCAGTCACATAGGGTGAAGGCGTGGTCTGACTGCAAGCAATCACAGATGCCAGGACTGTCAGTGGGCAGGGGAAGCAGTGAATATGTATGAGGGTTAATGAGCGGCCCGGAAGTAGTTTTACAGTTGTGCAGGAGACTTAGTGTTATGAACCTGCGCCGCCATAGTCGCAAGCAGCCTGCTGCGGTTCCTGTTGCACCCAGGCGCCGGCTGCCGTTCTTGGCCGTGCCTCGGGTCATCCAGTTGGCTGCTCCTTCCACCACGTATAAGTGTGGAGAGGTGGCTAGTGCCCATGCGCGCACCGATTTACCCCAGCCAGAGTCTAAGTCTGGTGTTTTGCCTACTGAGCATGCTCAGCCTGATTGTGTCATTTCTGAGACTAAGGGCGGCTTTGCACGTTGCAACATCGCACGTGCGATGTTGGTGGGGTCAAATCGAAAGTGACGCACATCCGGCGTCACTTTCGACATCGTTGTGTGTAAATTCTAGGTGATACGATAAACGAGCGCAAAAGCGTCGTTATCGTATCATCGTTGCAAGCTCCGACTTTTCCATAATTTTGCTGCAGCGATGGTACGATGCTGTTCCTCGTTCCTGCGGCAGCACACATCGCTGTGTGTTACGCCGCAGGAGCGAGGAACTTCACCTTACCTGCCGCCGGCGGCTCTACGGAAGGAAGGAGGTGAGCGGGATGTTTACATCCTGCTCATCTCCGCCCCTCCGCCGCTATTGGCCGCCTGCCGTGTGACATCACTATGATTCCGCACAACCCGCCCCCTTAGGAAGGAGGCGGGTCGCCGGCCAGAGCGACGGTCGCAGGGCAGGTGAGTGCATGTGAAGCTGGCGTAGCGATAATTTTCGCTACGCCAGTTATCACAAGATATTGTACCTGCGACGGGGGCGGGGACTATCGCGTGCGACATTGCAGCATCGGCTTGCGATGTCACAACGTGCAAAGCCCGCCTTAGTCCTCAGTTCAGGCTACTGAGCATGCTCCCACAATTAATCCTAACAGCCTCTTTGCACAGGTACTTGGACTTCGTGCTGTGTCTAAGTTCTGGGATGTGCCTACTGAGCATGCTCAGGCAGATAGTCTGATTTCTGAGTCTGTTGTTCAGGCTACTGAGCATGCTCAGGCACTTAGTGCATCAGAGGCTAGGTCCAGTAAGGACCTCACTGAGCATGTCCGTGAGGTGGCAGGCCCTGATAGGGCAGAGGGTGTCAGGTGTCCTGATGACGCGGCCACTCCGTACTAGCTCGCAGAGGCCCGGCCTTATGATCTGGCACCTCACCATTTGTCATCAGACGATGACTGGTGAAGTGTTTGGGGCGTGGCTGCCATGAGGTCATCAATGACGTGGCGGTTCCGGATAGGCCGCTGGTGACGTCGCTGATGATATGGCACTCTGCTATTGGACCTTGGTGGTTCGACCCTGGGATTGGGATGGATCTAGGTTATAAAAGGGGCATGAGACAACATGGAGGTGCGCAGTCTTCATTTAGAGTTCATGGTGGCATAAGCTTTGTTGGAATTGGTAGGTAGGGCTAGGCGAAGGGTGCCTGTCACGCCAAGAGTCGTGGCTCAGCACATCACGGTCAGGCGCCCTGCTTCCTTACTGCCGTTCCATTTGTGCTATAGCAGTCCAGTGGCGTTAACTGGACTGCGGCTGCTGTGTCACCTGTCCGTTTGTGCCTCCTACGAACACGGACAGCATACCTGTTGCGTTACTTGTCCGGTTGTGTCCTCTACGCACACGGACAGCATACCTGCTGCGTCACTTCACCAAGAGTGCCCTCTACGCGCACGGACAGCGTATTTCAGAACCCCTGTGGAGTTAACAGGGTGTTCCTGGATTGGGTGTGTGAACCCTATTTCTCTCCTCGGCTTCCCAGTCAAATGCTACTAGTGTGACTACCTGGTCTGATGTGTCCTTCACACACGTGGCCAGTCGAGTGGTGACCAGAAACGCTAATTGAAGGACCTTTCGGCCTGACGTGCCTTACACACGTGGCCGACAGGGCGCTGTCGCAGCGGTCTTCTCGGTCAACGCTAACTGGTTACCATCCGGCCTGACGTGTTCCCTACACACGTGGTCGGAGTAGCGCCCACTCCACCGAAACGCTAACTAGGTTGTCGTCCGGTTTGACGTTTCCCTACACACGTGACCGGTTCCTAGGTCTCCTGGGTTATCTCTGAGTCATCAGCTCTATAGTCTCCGCCTAACCCACAGGGTGCCAGCAGCTCCATTGCCATCTGGAGCATGGTGGGCCCTGTAAAGGGAATACTCATTTTTCAAGTTTATCATACAGTTTATTAAACAAAAAAGCAATTCCTGCTACACAGCCAAGACATGCAGCCCAAATCCTGATAGATATAGCTATATAGCAAGGATTAAAATATAACTTTTAATACTAATGTCTAAAAACAGACAATACATAATATAAAGTGCTGTGCAATAAAGTAATAAAAATAAGATAGATCTCACCCGATTCTTCTCCCCGAGTAGATCACACACCACCGGATACACAGGCGAAAGAGAGCCGACAAACTAAAGGGGATATCACTTCAGTGCAAACTAACCCCTGTCGTGCCCATGCATTAGCTTTCGCCCTTACAAGGGCAGCACCCAAATCAAGCAGGCTACCCCAGTGAAAATTAATCCCTCCCAATGCGTTTTATTACTTACACTTTAATGCACTTTACATTATGTATTGTCTGTTTTTAGACATTAGTATTAAAAGTTATATTTTAATCTTTGCTATATAGCCATACAGTTTATTAACCTATAATATCTATAAAACCTGCCTGACGTGTACCTGATGTTTCTTAAACGTGGGCGAGTAGATCAAAATGTCATCAAGATATACAACCACAAATCTGCCCATCAGATGACAAAAGATATCATTAACAAAATGTTGAAAAACGCCGAGAGCATTAAACAGACCAAAAGGCATGACAACATTTTCATAATCAACTTGAAGAGTATTAAAGGCTGTTTTCCTCTCATCCCCCTCTCTGGTTCTGATCAGATTAAAGGTCCCCCTAACTTCCAACTTGGAGAATCACTTAGCTCTAACAATTTTATTAAATAAATCAGGAACAAGCGGAAAGGGATAAGGGTCTTGAATGGTTATTCGATTAAGCTCAAGAAAATCTAAACAAGGACACAGACACTCATCTTTTTTCTTAACAAAGAAAAAACTCGCTGCCATGGGAGAAGAAGAGCGTCTAATATGACATTTAAGACTTTCAGAGATGTAGTCTTTCATAGCCTGTATTTCTTGGTCAGAAAGATTGTATAACCTAGATTTGGATAATTTTACTACAGGGAGCAAATTACAGTGCAATCATATGTACAATTGGGGAAGAGGCAGTTCTTGACACCGTTTTCTGAGAAAACATCCTCAAAGTCGGACAGAAAAGAGAGTAAGGTTTTAGTAGAGACGGTAGAGAATAGTATTCAGGCCGTTACTCTAAAGGTACTGTCACACATAACGAGATCGCTAGCGAGATCGCAGCTGAGTCACCGTTTTGGTGACGCAGTAGCGATCCCGTTAGCGATCTCGTTATGTGTGACACTTACCAGCGATCAGGCCCCTGCTGTGAGATCGCTAGTCGTTGCTGAATGGTCCAGGTCATTTTCTTCAAAGGCGATGTCCTGCTGGGCAGGACACATCGCTGTGTTTGACGCTGTGTGACTGGGTCACAGTGACTGCTGAGATCGTTATACAGGTCGCTACTGCGACCTGTATTGTTCCTGCATCGCTGGTAAGATCTGACTGTGTGACATCTCACCTGCGACCTCCTAACGACTTACCTGCGATCCCTATCAGGTCGCATCGTTTTCGGGATCGCTCGTAAGTCGTTGTGTGTGACTGGGCCTTAAGAGATAGACCTGTGATGAACCCTTCTCCAGTTGTACTTCCTAGTGCTGAAATTCCTTCTGTCTGCTCTGATGAGGTCATGAACTTAGTTGGGGCCACTCCTCAGTCTGAGCCTCCTGTGGTTCGCTGTAAGACAGGGGTTTGTTTCTTTTGTATCCAATGGATCATTTTAGACCTAACCTTCCATACCTAAACAGAAAATAATGTCTGAAAACTTCTGACCCCAGCTTGTGTGGAGAATTACAAACTGGGCGTATATATCTCCTCTGCATGTACAGTACAGACCAAACGTTTGGACACACCTTCCCATCTCTAGAACAACTGTTAAGAGAACACTTTGTGCAGCAGGCCTTCATGGTAAAATAGCTGCTAGGAAACCACTGCTAAGGACAGGCAACAAGCAGAAGAGACTTGTTTGGGCTAAAGAACACAAGGAATGGACATTAGACCAGTGGAAATCTGTGCTTTGGTCTGATAAGTCCAAATTTGAGATCTTTGGATCCAACCACCGAGTCTTTGTAGAAAAGGTGAACGGATGGACTGGTTCCCACCGTGAAGCATGAAGGAGGAGGTGTGATGGTGTGGGGGTGCTTTGCTGGTGACACTGTTTGGGATTTATTCAAAATTGAAGGCATACTGAACCAGCATGCCTACCACAGCATCTTGCAGCGGCATGCTATTCCATCCGGTTTGTGTTTAGTTGGGCCATCATTTATTTTTCAACAGGACAATGACCCCAAACACACCTCCAGGCTGTGTAAGGGCTATTTGACTAAGAAGGAGAGTGATGGGGTGCTACACAGGCACCAGACCTGAACTTAATCGAGATGGTTTGGGGTTAGCTGGACCGCAGAGTGAAGGCAAAAGGGCCAACAAGTGCTAAGCATCTCTGGGAACTCCTTCAAGACTGTTGGAAAACCATTTCCGGTGACTACCTCTTGAAGCTCATCAAGAGAATGCCAAGAGTGTGCAAAGCAGTAATCAAAGCAAAAGGTGGCTACTTTGAAGAACCTAGAATATAAGACATATTTTCAGTTGTTTCACACTTTTTAAAGTATTTAATTCCACATGTTTTAATTCGTAGTTTTGATGCCTTCAATGTGAATCTACAATTTTCAGAGTCCTGAAAATAAAGAAAACTCTTTGAATGAGAAGGTGTGTCCAAACTTTTGGTCTGTACGGTACATTTCAGTTTTTCCTACTTGTTGAGATTGTCTTCGATACGATAAGTAAGATCATTTCAATCCTCTTGAATAGTGGGACGGGGCTAATGTGGTGGATTCCTAGTTTGCTCGGACCTATGATCTCACCTGTAGTATTTTGACAAGACCCATGTCCATTTTTGTCATCAACTCTGCACCTCTTGGCCTGGAGCGTTTTGAGCAAATTGTGCATAATGTAAACCTTCACATAGGGGCCCATGACAATGAGTTTACAGTATTTCTTGCTATGTCCTTGAATGCCTTCCTACTCCCATTGTATTGGGCCTTCCCTGGTTGGTTATTCATTATCCTGTTATTTGGCAGTCTAGAGAGATGGTTACGTGGAGTGATTTCTGTAAGGCCATAGTGGTCTCAACAGACTCCTCAGGAGCTTTATATAAAACTAGAGCATCTTTTAACTTTTCTCACAAATCCTAAAAACAAATGGCTTCTAAGAGCAGGGTTGCTCCACCTATTGTCAGTTGCCCATATGCAGAACTCCGAACAAAACGCTTCCACAGTCCGGTCCCCTGCAAAAGTTTATAAAGCTTGGACTCAGTAAGGGAGACACTGTCAGGATCATCATAGATGAGACCCAGAGCCGCAAAAAAGCTTATCTACAGACTGCATGAACTGTGAGTCCGAAAGAAGAGAAAAGGTCCAATATTGAGGATCCCCCTGAAGGAGAGAAACAACAGTCTCCACCCATTGTTCCTCACTCCCAGAGGCGCGAGTCCAAAAATTGAAAAAAAGTTTGCAAGCTTCATGAAATACAAGAAACTTATCCCGCCCTCCAGAAACATGTCCGGGAAGGCCACCTTGGGCTTAGGTTTAGGCTGGCTGACTGCTGAGACCACCAGACCAGAGGGCTGTTGTTGCAAAACTATTGACAGCAGATATGAGACCTGCAGAGTCAGACTCTGCATCTATTTTGCAAGAGCTGAGATAGGATACATGGTGGTTCTTGGCTGATTATAATGTCATGATGTAGGAACGAAATGCTCGGCATGCTGTGCACAGGAGAGGAACACCAGGGAAGAGGTAAATGGGAGGCCCTAGCCATAAGGAGAGGGAAGAAGGGTCACTCCTTAACACTCACCTGAGTCTGAACCCTGCGTTCCTTCTCATCTCTAGACAGGTCCATTCCCCCATATACGATCACATGCATAGGCCTTGGCTAACTCTGGACTAGCCTTATTCAGTGTGTAAGGCAGCTACTACTGAAATGAGACCACACTGGGAGAGAGGCAAACAAGAGGGCAAAACAAAAAAAGCAACTCCAAAGCTTCTTCAGAGATCGATTTCACAGCTTCTACTAGAAAGAATTCTACAGCGTTAACTGGAACAACTTCACCATAGTGGTCAGCATAGAAGATCTATAACCGGCAAAAGAGAGAGCTAGGAGTGAGTTTAAAGGGAGTGGTCATAAAGTGCAGTAGCTGAGATTTAAAGCTTCAAGGATTCTCAGCAGGAAAAGAAAGGCTCTCTTAACCCCTTCAACACAGAAAGGAAATAATTTCGCTCCACTGATGATAATCGCTAAGCGGGCTCTAAAGAGGACCTGTGTTCAGCCAAATACCATGACCATCTGATCCTAGATACCCGAGGGGTTACGGGTGTGATGTACTCCTGACAATGGGACTTCGAGAAGCAATTCAGGACCACCAATCCATGAAACAAATTAGGGATCTGTAGATTTGCAGGGAGTTGAAGACAGTAGGTCACTGGATTAAATTGCCTGAAGATCTTGACCAGACCTAGGTATTGGAACTTGAAACACCTTCAGGCAAATACTTTGGGATGACAACCAGAATTTATCTCCAGGGTGATATTGAGGCGGTTAACTTCTCCTCTTGTCAGCATGAGTCTTGATCCAAGACACGGCCTTAACAAGGGAAACCTATGTCTGCCAACAAATCTGGAGAAGGTCACTGTACGAGGGATCACCCCAGAGGAAGCCAACATTGTAGAGGGACTTGAGTAGGACCGGAGTATACTACAAAGAATGGAGATGCTCCAGAAGACTCCCCAATGTGGTTGTTATAGGAAAACTCTGCCCAGGGGAGCAGCTGTACCCAGTCATCCTGACAGGCAGAGATAAAATGACAACGTAAAGTCTCGAAACTCTGAATAACCAGTTCCACCTGCCCATTGGTCTATGGATGATAAGGTTAGGAGAAATCCAATTGGATATTCAGCAACTTGCAAAGAGCTCCTCAGAATTTAAAAAGTGAACTGAATCCCACAATCAAAGATAATGTGGAGAGAAAGGCCAGGGAGCTGAAAAACATGTTGAAACAACTACATAGCGAATTTGGGAGTGGAGGGAAGGCCGACTAGGGGAAAGACATGAGCCATTTTGGAAACTGATACATCATGACCAAGAATTAGAAACATAAAAGCAGGAGTTATAAGGCAATATACAAAAGATTTTATTAATCACAAGGTTAAAAGCAGCATTTAATTAACACTAATTGTGCAAAATTACTAAAAGTGCTATTCAGATGTTAAAGAGGGATAACACCCACAAGCATGTGAGAGACAGGGGTCAGGAAAAATATCCCAGAAAATAACAGGGTGCCCAAATAATCAGATATCATATAAATAGCCTAGCCAAATATAGTGAGACTGCCATCCAAACATCCACAAGGTAATAAGGCAGACATTGGCTTGAAATATAGTCATATAGTCATAATTGGCTTACTCATAAATAATTCTCCTCGCCCTCATCTCCCACACATACAAAAAACCCCTCCAACGCGCCTTTCGCATCACACAGTGTCAGCTTCTTCAGGGCGGGTTAGTAAATGACGCAGGGAGAGGACCTTAAATAGCCGGTCATGTGACCGCATTAGATCTTACAGGACCTGCTTATATTATCTCACAACCAATCATTGAACCGCTATAGCAGTGCATAGCAGTGCATAGCGCGCGCCCACTACCGCCCAACCCAGCCATCCAGAGGGAGGAGGTGCCAGTAACCAAGGACGCCAAGCACCTCCCTCCTCCTTGTTGATGCCAAGGAAGACAGAGCGACGCGTCCCCCAGGCAAGGCGCATGCGCACAGCGGTCCAAGAATAACATAGAATTAAAAGGAGGACACAATCTCCATATAAACAAGCCGAACCACATATCATAACCACAATATAATTAGACATAAATTATACAATATCACAATGGCTTCACATGCAAAAATTCATAAATAATTCCATAATAGGTGGATTCGATCTTCTTAAAGTGGCAGTGCATTATAGTCCATATATACAGTTAGGTCCAGAAATATTTGGACAGTGACACAATTTTCGCGAGTTGGGCTCTGCATGCCACCACATTGGATTTGAAATGAAACCTCTACAACAGAATTCAAGTGCAGATTGTAACGTTTAATTTGAAGGTTTGAACAAAAATATCTGATAGAAATTGTAGGAATTGTACACATTTCTTTACAAACACTCCACATTTTAGGAGGTCAAAAGTAATTGGACAAATAAACCAAACCCAAACAAAATATTTTTATTTTCAATATTTTGTTGCGAATCCTTTGGAGGCAATCACTGCCTTAAGTCTGGAACCCATGGACATCACCAAACGCTGGGTTTCCTCCTTCTTAATGCTTTGCCAGGCCTTTACAGCCGCAGCCTTCAGGTCTTGCTTGTTTGTGGGTCTTTCCGTCTTAAGTCTGGATTTGAGCAAGTGAAATGCATGCTCAATTGGGTTAAGATCTGGTGATTGACTTGGCCATTGCAGAATGTTCCACTTTTTTGCACTCATGAACTCCTGGGTAGCTTTGGCTGTATGCTTGGGGTCATTGTCCATCTGTACTATGAAGCGCCGTCCGATCAACTTTGCGGCATTTGGCTGAATCTGGGCTGAAAGTATATCCCGGTACACTTCAGAATTCATACGGCCTCTCTTGTCTGCTGTTATGTCATCAATAAACACAAGTGACCCAGTGCCATTGAAAGCCATGCATGCCCATGCCATTACGTTGCCTCCACCATGTTTTACAGAGGATGGGGTGTGCCTTGGATCATGTGCCGTTCCCTTTCTTCTCCAAACTTTTTTCTTCCCATCATTCTGGTACAGGTTGATCTTTGTCTCATCTGTCCATAGAATACTTTTCCAGAACTGAGCTGGCTTCATGAGGTGTTTTTCAGCAAATTTAACTCTGGCCTGTCTATTTTTGGAATTGATGAATGGTTTGCATCTAGATGTGAACCCTTTGTATTTACTTACATGGAGTCTTCTCTTTACTGTTGACTTAGAGACAGATACACCTACTTCACTGAGAGTGTTCTGGACTTCAGTTGATGTTGTGAACGGGTTCTTCTTCACCAAAGAAAGTATGCGGTGATCATCCACCACTGTTGTCATCCGTGGACGCCCAGGCCTTTTTGAGTTCCCAAGCTCACCAGTCAATTCCTTTTTTCTCAGAATGTACCCGACTGTTGATTTTGCTACTCCAAGCATGTCTGCTATCTCTCTGATGGATTATTTCTTTTTTTTCAGCCTCAGGATGTTCTGCTTCACCTCAATTGAGAGTTCCTTAGACCGCATGTTGTCTGGTCACAGCAACAGCTTCCAAATGCAAAATCACACACCTGTAATCAACCCCAGACCTTTTAACTACTTCATTGATTACAGGTTAACGAGGGAGACGCCTTCAGAGTTAATTGCAGCCCTTAGAGTCCCTTGTCCAATTACTTTTGGTCCCTTGAAAAAGAGGAGGCTATGCATTACAGAGCTATGATTCCTAAACCCTTTCTCCGATTTGGATGTGAAAACTCTCATATTGCAGCTGGGAGTGTGCACTTTCAGCCCATATTATATATATAATTATATTTCTGAACATGTTTTTGTAAACAGCTAAAATAACAAAACTTGTGTCACTGTCCAAATATTTCTGGACCTAACTGTATATAGAAGGAAATCATAGTTGGAATGTAATTAAGATCTTTCAACCAGGTCCACACTTTAAATATGATAATATCAAAAAAGGAGAAAAGGAGACAAGGCACAAATATGATTCAAAAATGTTAATTTTTATTAATGGTGGTTAAAAGACAATACAAAACAGTACAAAAGGACATACGAGACATGGAATAGGTCGCCAATGGTGTGGAAAAGGAGAAAATATTCCTTTATGAATGGTTAGGGGGGTAAGGAAAATGCCAAACAGAACCGGCCAAAAAAGTAATTTAATGTATATGTATAGATTATATAAATTAGACATACACCAGTGTCATGATGTAATAAAAAAAACATATACTAGGTATATGCCAAAACTCAGAGAGTCTATGGGGCGCACGTTAAAAGAATATATGTACATATATATACATGTAGTCAGACTACAGGTATATATATGTACATATATTCTTTTAACGTGCGCCCCCATAGACTCTCTGAGTTTTGGCATATACCTATTATATGTTTTTTTTATTACATCATGACACTGGTGTATGTATAATTTATATAATCTATACATTAAATTACTTTTTTGGCTGGTTCTGTTTGGCATTTTCCTTACCCCTCTGACCATTCATAAAGGAATATTTTCTCCTTTTCCACACCATTGGCAACCTATTCCATGTCTCGTATGTCCTTTTGTACTGTTTTGTATTGTCTTTTAACCACCATTAATAAAAATTAACATTTTGAATCATATTTGTGCCTTATCTCCTTTTCTCCTTTTTTGATATGCCTTCCAGAGTTGGCACTACCCCCGAGGGATACTACTGTGTTATCTCTTCGGTGTATTAATCATGGCCAAATTTATGTATCTAATCAAATATCATAATATGTAGAAAAAGGTCCTACAGGGGTCACAAAATAATAGGTTTTAGATTCTGATACAATTTATAGCACAAAAAATTAAAAACACATAAAAAACAGTGCATTAAGTACACGGGAGCAGCAACTAATTTTACAAGAAGGGTGCAAAGTTCAGTGCTTCATTGAGGCCCTTGGGAGTTATAGTGTCTAGAGTGATAATCCACTTCATCTCCCGTTGTGCTAAGAGCCTCTTAGAGGTACAGTGGTACCTCGCTTAACGAGTAACCCACTTAACGAGAATTTCGCTTAACAAGCAAAGCTTTCTGTAAATTTGTAACCCGCTTTACGAGAAAGCTTTGCTGTACGAGCGAAATCCTCACCTCAGACACTTCCGGTTCCGTCCATCCACCGCGCTCTAACCTGCACTTACAGTCCACACAAACACACACATGTACTCACAAACACACACACAAACAAACACGCACTCACACACATACAGTATTATGCTCACCTTACCTTCCGTTCCACCGCCGGTCTCCTGGTTCTTGTAGTTCCCGGGTACATCGCGGCGAACTACAAGTACCATGAGGCCGGCGGTGAAACGGAAGGTAAGGTGAGCATATAATATCTGTACCTTCCGTTTCATCCCCGGCCTCCTGGGTCCTGTAGTGCGCCGCGCCGCGCCGCTCTGCTTTGCTCCGCTCCAGGCATCGGCATCCATAGGAACGAAGCAGGAACTTCCTGGTTCCTGTCACCGCTTGTGAAAGGCAGCGTGCTGGCCAATCAGAGGCAAGCGGCTCTGCCTTTGACGTCAGCACTCTGGTAGGAAGTTCCGCCCTCGTTGTTATGGTTAGCTGATACACGGCCCGCACCGCAGAACAGCAAGTCCCAGGAGACCGGCGATGGAACGGAAGGCAAGGTGAGCATATAATATGTGATGTGTGTGCGTGCTTGTGTGTTTGTGTGTGTTTGTACATGTTTGTGTGCGTTTTTGCATGTGTGGAATGATAGAATAGGGGACCAGGATGGGACATTTAACACATTGTGGAACGAATTGTCAGCATTGCAATGATTTCCTATGGGAAATCTTGCTCTGCTGAACGAGTAACTTGATTAACAAGCACAGTCCCAGAACGGATTGTTCTCGTTAAGCAAGATTCCACTGTACTTTGCACACTACGACATCGCAGGTGCGATGTCGGTGGGGTCAAATCAAAAGTGACGCACATCCGGCGTCGCTGTCGATATCGGAGTGTGTAAATCGTTTTTGATACGATTAACGAGCGCAAAAGCGTTGAAATTGTATCATCGGTGTATCGTCGGTCATTTCCATGATTTCGGAAGGACTGATGTTACTAAGTTCTTCCTCGTTCCTGCGGCAGCACACATTGCTGTGTATGAAGCCACAGGAGCGAGGAACATCTCCTTACCTGCGTCCTGCGGCTCACGCCGGCTATGCGGAAGGAAGGAGGTGGCGGGATGTTTACGTCCCGCTCATCTCCGCCCCTCCGCTTCTATTGGCCGCCTGCCGTGTGACGTCACTGTGACGCCGCACGACCCGCCCCCTTAGGAAGGAGGCGGGTCGCCAGCCAGAGCGATGTTGCAGGGCAGGTAAGTGCATGTGAAGCTGCCGTAGCGATAATGTATCGCTACGGCAGCTATCACAAGAGATCGCAGCTGTGACGGGGGCGAGGACTATCGCGCTCGGCATCACAAGCATCGGCTTGCGATGTCGTAGTGTGCAAAGTACCCCTTAATGTTGCCTCCTCTTATACCACAATGGATCACATCGATCCCTTTAACCTCGAAGGACTTAGGATTACATCCATGGAATAGCCTGGAATGGCGAGGAATAATTTTTAGTTCAGTTTCTTTGGTCGCTGTCTTTGCCACCTCAATATTCTTCGCATGCTCTCTAACTTAGACCCTAAGCTCTCTAGATGTTAAACCAATATAGATTTTATTGCATCCGCACATAGCGTAATAAATCACGTTATTTGTATTACAAGTAATATGTTCTCTAATTACAAAAGCTTTTGTACCATCACTTGTATAGATGTCCGAGCGAGAGATATTGGGGCAGGAGAGACAGCAACCACAAGGAAAACAACCCTTAACTGGACTTAAGAAGCCAAAGACATTAGTTATCTTGGGTGGAACATAATGGCTTTTGACTAATAGATCCTTTAAATTTCTACAGCGTTTAGCTGTCATAAGTGGTGCTGATGGTAAAAAGGATTTTACTGAAGGCTCAGATTGGAGCACTGGCCAATATTTAGCCAAAATGTCCCTCATGTCCTGGCATCTTTCATTGAAAGCAGACATAAACCTGACATTTTGTGATGACTCTTTTTCTCGTCTCTTCCCATGCAACAATTCATTGCGAGATACTGATTTGGCTCAATGGTAGGCCTTTTTAATACATCGTCCACTATAGCCACATTCCCTAAAGCTCATCCTCAAATCATTTGCTTAGTTTTCAAATGAGCTGTACTGAGAGCAAATCCTCCTCACCCTGAGATATTGACCAACTGGGACAGCGCGAACAGTGGAGCTGACATGTGCCGATGTAGCATGAAGCAGTGAATTGACAGATGTTGGTTTCCTAAATACGTCAGTTTGTAATAACCTAGCCTTATCCACTGAGATTTTCACATCAAGAAAGTCAACTCTACTGTTGCTAGAATTAAGTGTCAATTTGATGTTAAACTCATTATCATTGAGTTCGTCCATGAACTCCCCAAGTTTAGATGTTGTGCCATGCCAGATGATCAAAAGATCATCAATGTATCTCACCCACATATGTACCATGGGGGCGGCCCATGCGCCTCCGCCTTGAAACAAACCCCTCTCCCAGAATCCGAGAAAGAGGTTTGCATAGGTAGGCGCACAGGCCGCGCCCATAGCAGTTCCCCCGCCTCTGCAGATAGTACCTATCCTTGAAGACGAAGAAATTGTGAGTGAGTAAATACTGGAGGAATTCAATGACCAACTCGCAGATATATCCGTCCCAGTTACTCACACCCATCTTAATGCCTAATACAGGTGTACAGAGACTCTATATCAGCCATCACCAAAAGGCTTTGAGTCTCCACATGGATCCCATCGATTCTATCTAACACCTCTGTGGTGTCTCGCACATAGGATGGAAGGGTTTCTACCAAAGATTTAAGATAATTCTCTATAAATTGGCAGATTGGACTGCACAAACCCTCCATCCCTGATACGATTGGTCGACCCGTTGTATCGATGGGATCCTTGTGGAACGCCACCACATTGATAGCCTGCATCATCTGGTCCTGATGCTCATATTGAGAACATACCTCCTTGTACAGAACTTGCACATGGGACTTGGGATCCCTGAGCCAGAGGGGTCCAAACATGATGTAACAATGGTGGGTGTGGACCCACCGAGCCACGGGCCGGACTTACACTGGAGGGTCATGGCTAAGTGTCTACTGGGTCTTCACTAGTGCCTGTGATGGAGAGGATAGATTGGGCCGCAGGTAGACATCAGGTGCCACTTCAGGGCAGTCCCTGGGACTGCAGCAGTTGACCAGAGGGTGAAACACTTGAAATAAGGTACAAAAGGATAAAATAGAGGCATAGTCAGATGGCCCAAGATCAAGCCAGGTTGCACAGAATCATAATACAAAGCCAAGGTCATGAGAGGAGCGATCAGACAGGATGAGTAAACAAGGCAGGTTAGAGATAGGAGAATCAATACAACTTAAAGCATGAACAGGACACTAGCAGACGATACAACTAGAAACAAATGTTCGGGCAAGGAATAGTAGGAGTGGTTGCTTTATAAATCCCTGCAGCTTGGAGATAGATCAGGGAAGATTAACCTTGTAAGACAGAGTAGGGTTAAATCTCAGCAGGAACCGTCCGCGCCTCCCTATAGCCAGGTGGAGACAGCAGGGCTATGCAGAAGTGTATCTACGGGGTTGGCAGGGGATATGCCCCAGGCGCAAATGTCAGGGAGGCGTCATCGGGCTGCTGATGCGACAGTCTGAGTGTCTTCCCAGAGGCTGTGTTTTGCCATCCTCTTTAGTGGCAGCCAGATATCCTGAATCCAGCTGTCAAGCTGACAGCCAAACTTAGAGAAAGTGCAGTGTGCGGCTCCCTGAGATCAACTGTACTTTCTGATGTCTGAAAGTCACTGACCTCACTTGTCAGTGCTGCAGAAGTGGCAAACAGCGCTGGTGGTAAGTGTTCCAGTGGAGCTAAACACACCTCAAAGAACAAAAGAGGGTGAGAGAGGAAGCATACTACTCAAAAAAATAAAGGTAACACTAAAATACCACATTGAGAATAATAAAATATAAAAAATTATGAATGTAAATCAAAACCAAATATTTCTCAGTTTGGAATGATACTCAAAATCAAAGTGGAAAATCAAATTACAGGCTGATTCAACTTCAGTGGAAATTCCTCAAGACAAAAAAATGAGGCTTAGTAGTGTGTGTGTGTGTGTGTTTGGTGTGTGGGTGTGTCCTCCACATGGCTGTATGAACTCCAGCAGTAGAAATTGATTCACAATCAGTGTCAATTCATAAATGTACAGATTGATTTCCCATAAGTATGATTGTGTACATTGTGTAGTTTAAGTGTTCATTTTATTTTTTTGAGCTGTGTATATACGGACATAGGGGAGGGTGAACGAAAGAATGTATATGTAGCCACAGTATGGGAAGAGGGGGTGAGGAAGGGGGATGTATATATGGAGAACATATGGAAAGAGAGGATGGTGAGGGAGAAGTATATATGGCCACACAGTATGGGGAGAGATGATGGGGAAGGGGCATATATATGTAGCGCCCCTGAGGCTCAGTCGCCACAGGGAATTGCATCTGGTTTAAGTTGTAATGCTCTCCCAGGTGAGAAGAGGTTAACCACTGGTTTCTGCCACTTACACAGAACATCTAGCATGAGTCACTACATACAGGAAGCCAGACTGCAGGTGGGCACCATAACAACGGGTAATTTCCCCAGCACTGCTGAGTCATTCCAGAGGGTGGGGGCTGCTCCCAGTGAGTGAGTAGAAAGGGACAAACAGTTTCACTTTAGTGAGAGAACAGTCTGAGACAGCGAAGAGAGAACAGGTCCCCTGGGGGGAGCGTTACACCCAGCTCCCCTCAGGAGGACCACCCAGGATGCATGCCTAGGAGCTATCTCGGGAAGGAGGAGAGAGTGCCAGAACATCATGGGACTTACCATGGATACTATAGAGAGTACATCACAGAACGTCTATAGCTATGACCGGCCAGACTGGAAGAGGGCGAGAGTCAGAGGCGACCGGTGGAGATTGTGAGACAGAAGAGACATGGCAGCTGGGGGGGAGCTTTAGCGCTTCCACAGTGCCAGCACAGTCAAGGTGCAGAACCCTTGGTTGAGGAAACCTTCCTGGACTCTCAAGGATCTGCAATGGTTGGGGATTTCATGTCCCATCGCCCACCACCCACTTTCCTGGAGCACAGTGACATATGGGATCCGGGGTCGGATTTACAGCCAGGCCCCACGGCGAGGACCCGCGTCACCTGCATATGGGATGGCACACTTAACACAGACAGCGGAGTCCCCGAGTTGCTTCATGCCATGGGGAGCCACGAGTCAGCGCAAGGAGGACAATCTCACACATTACCACAGATACCGGTGACTGCCTCTGATTCACCTGGGACCACGGCTAGAGTTCATCCATGGCGCCGGAAAGCGGCACCTCCGGGGAGCTTTAAGAACTGTGAGTAAATAGAACTTTGAACCGCAGACCCCTGTGTCGCCCTTGTCATTGCCTGCGCCGCTGCCCTGAGCTTCGGTGCCATCAGCCGTCCACAACACAGCTCATCACCCTGAACACACCATTCACACTGTTAAACATGGTGGTGGCAGCATCATGGTTTGGGCTTTCTTTTCTTCAGCAGGGACAGGGAAGATGGTTAAAATTGACGGGAAGATGGATGTAGCCAAATACAGGACCATTTTTGAAGAAAACCTGTTGTAGTCTGCAAAAGACCTCAGACTGGGACGGAGATTTGTCTTCCAACAAGACATTGATCCCAAACATAAAGCAAAATCTACAATGGAATGGATCACAAATAAACGTATCCAGGTGTTAGAATTGCGAAGTCAAAGTCCAGACCTGAATCCAATCGAGAATCTGTGGAAAGAGCTCAAAACTGCTGTTCACAAATGCTCTCCATCCAACCTCACTCAGCTCGAGCTGTTTGCAAAGGAAGAATGGGCGAGAATTTCCGTCTCTTCATGTACAAAACTGATAGAGACATACCCCAAGTGACTTGCAGCTGTAATCGCAGCAAATGGTGGCAATGCAAAGTATTAACTTAAAGGGGCTGAATAATATTGCACACCCCACTTTTCAGTTATTTATTTTTTATAAAAGTTTAAAATAAGCAATAAATTTCATTCAACTTCACAACTGTGTCCCACTTGTTGATTCTTCACCATAAAATTTAAAGTTTTATCTTTATGTTTGAAGCCTGAAATGTGGGAAAAGGTTGAAAAATTCAAAGTTGCTGAATACTTTCGCAAGGCACTGTATATGGTAATACAGAAGGCGGGCTTTGCACGTTGCGACATCGCAAGCCGATGCTGAGATGTCGCACGCGATAGTCCCCGCCCCCATCGCAGGTACGATATCTTGTGAAAGCTGGCGTAGCGAAAATTATCGCTACGCCAGCTTCACATGCACTCACCTGCCCTGCGACCGTCGCTCTGGCCGGCGACCCGCCTCCTTCCTAAGGGGGCGGGTCGTGCGGCGTCATAGCGACGTCACACGGCAGGCGGCCAATCGGAGCGGAGGGGCGGAGATGAGTGGGATGTAAACATCCTACCCACCTCCTTACTTCCGCATATCCTACGGAAGCCACGGTGACGCCGGTAGGAGATGTTCCTCGCTCCTGCGACTTCACATACACCGATGTGTGCGGCCGCAGGAGCGAGGAACAACATCGGACCGTCGCGTCAGCGTAATTATGGATTACGCCGACGCTGCACCGATGATACGATTACGACGATTTTGCGCTCGTTAATCGTATCATCTAGGCTTTACACACTACGATGTCGCATGCGATGCAGGATGTGCGTCACTTTCAATTTGACCCCACCGACATCGCACCTGCGATGTCGTAGTGTGCAAAGCCTGCCTAATTCTCATCACTACTGTGGTTCTTGTATGGTCTGCAGTCTGATGATGATAACTGATAACTCCCTGTCATGAAAAGTTTTAAATTCTCTGCTGGCCAAACCACGGCTTGCATTCTAAGGCGGGCTTTGCACACTACGACATCGCAGCTGCGATGTCGGTGGGGTCAAATCGAAAGTGATGCCAATCCGGCGTCACTGTCGATGTCGTAGTGTGTAAATCATTTTACATACGATTAACGAGCGCAAAAGCGTCGTTATTGTATGATCAGTGTAGGGCCCGACATTTCTATAATTTAGCAGCGGCGACGGTACGATGTTGTTCCTCGTTCCAGCAGGCAGGGCACATCGCTGTGTGTGAAGCCATTGGAGCGAGGAATATCACCTTACCTGCGTCCCGGCTGCAATGCGGAAGGAAGTAGGTGGGCGGGATGTTTACGTCCCGCTCATCTCCGCACCTCCGCTCCTATTGGCTGCCTGCCACGTGACGTCGCTGTGACGCCGCACGACCCGCCCCCTTAGGAAGGAGGCAGTTCGCCGGCCAGAGCGACGTCGCAGGGCAGGTGAGTGCATGTGTAGCTGCCATAGCGATAATGTTCGCTACGACAGCAATCACAAGATATCGCTGCTGCGACGGGGGCGGGTACTATCACACTCGGCATCGCAAGCATCGGCTTGCGATATCGTAGTGTGCAAAGCCCGACTAAGGCTATCTTCATACACTGCATCTTTTACTGCGTTTTTGGTGAATTTTTGTGGTCACAAATGCATGCATTTACTTCCTCCAGCAAAGTCTATAAGATTTCTATTTTGCTGTCCGCACAATGCATTTTTTTTAGGCTGCATTTTTAAAGATGCAGCCAAGATGCAGCTGTCAATTCTTTTTGCGTTTTGTCCCTGCGCTGCGGAGGACTGGCAGATCAATTCCCCGCTGAGTCGGGGTCGGCAGGGGATTGATTCCTGGTATCTGGCTAGATGCCGGTTCCAATATGAAGTCTATAGGGACCAGAATCTGGCGCAAAGGGGTAGGAGAAAGCGCTTCATACTTACCGAGTCACACTGCTCCCGCAGCCGCTCATTCATTTCCCGGGTAGCACATTACCTTAATTTAATATGCACTGCTTCCCACGCCCACCGGTGGCTGTGAATGGTTGCAGTCAGACGAGCCTCCAACCTGAGAGACAGCATATCTGACTGCAACCAGTCACAGACGCCGGTGGGAGGGTCTATATTGTGAAGTAAAATACAATTGGTGTAGGATCCCCCATATTATGATACCAGCACAGATAAAGCCCAACAGCTGTGGCTGGAATTCTCAGGCTGGGGATACCCATGGCTATTGGGCACCCCCAGCCTAAAAATATCTGCCAATAGCCGCCCGGAATTGCTGCACCCATTTGATACGACAGTCCCAGCACTTTACCAGGCTTTTCCAGATTGCCTTGTTGAGATGGCAATCGGGGTAATAAGGAGTTAATAACAGCCCACAGCTACCACTAAGTCCTAGATTAGTAATGGCTGGCATTTATGAGACCCCCCATCACTAATCTGTAAGTGAAAAGAAATAAACAAACACCGAAATAATACTTTACTTGAAATAAAAGACAGAAAAGCACTATGTTTCACCACTTTATTACCCCCAAAACACTTCTCTAGGTCCAACGTAATCCACACGAGCTCCCACGACGTTTCTAGCACTGCTACATATCTGAAGCTGACAGAACCAGCCATAGAGCATGACTGCTTTCTGTGAGGTTCGGGCCGTGACTGAAGTAAGCCATGTGCTCAGCGGTGACATCACTCAGGTTAGCCACAGCCACAACGAGAGTCCTCCACCTGTGACAGCAAATCACCTGAGTGACGTCCTGCTGATCGCGCAGCTCACTTCTCTTGCAGCCTGATTTGCGGTCACAGCTGGAGTCCTCAACCTGTGACAGTAAATCACCTGAGCGATGTCCTGCTGATCGTGCGCCTCATTTCAGTCGCTGCCTGATTTGCGGTCACAGCTGTAGTCCTCCACTTGTGACCACAAATCAGGCCATGACCCAAATTTTTTTTCTTTCTATCTATTCTTTCTATGGATTTTTGTATTTTTTCTATCTATCTATCTATCTATCTATCTACCTATCTATTGTAGCTATCAATTTTCCTATCCTATCATATTTTGTTTCTCCGTTACAAAACGCATTAACAAAACACGGCAAAACGTCATGCGTTTTTTGGGCCAGAAACATCGTTTTCTGTGACCAAAGGAAAAAGATCAACTTAAGATGCACTCAGAAAAAAGATAGAGTGTGAACATAGACTAGATAGATACCCCTCTCTCCTCTTGGTAAGTAAAGAGACCTTATCTGATCAGCTTTGGGGAAAGGTATTTACGAACAGGGGTAGATTAAGAACACATGGCAGAAAAGGCAAAGAAAGACAAGTTAATTTGTTAATCTGGGTAAAAAGCTATCAACCAAGATTTAATGTAGCACATTAATATCAAAGATATAAAAATTATATTTTTTGGAATCCTAACGAAACACAGTATTGCTTCACTGGTCAATGGCTGGAATCCACGCAAATAGATATTATCCAGTTAGATTATACCAGCTATGTCATGTTTCCTACCTATGATGAGGTAAAATCATGATAGAAATCATGATAGAAAATATGATGCTAATATGCTTCACCTGTGAACTCCAGGGGCAAAGTATGCTGAAAACTGGAATTCCTAATTTTCTGAAGGTCTGGGCACATCAAGATAACCAAAACAGCCCCATATGAGGCCATCAGGGGGCTGGTAACCTGAGGTCATAAAAGTTAGCTGCTACATTTTTGAGTGGTTCAGTTCTGGGAGGCACAGATAAGCTCTGGTGCTGTCTGTTCATTTCTAGAAGACCCCCCTCCAAAGGCCTGGAAGTCAACCCTGTGGCATAAGCCTTAGTAAGTTCATATGTATCCCTTTTCATCTATATATATAATTGCCTTATTCTGTCTGTCTGTCTTTCTTGCTCCAAAATTGTGTCCTTCCGGTGACAAACAGCGGATTGGCCGCTGGGCTCGCCATGGCCCCGCCCCCCCGCACGGATTGGCCGCTCGCCTCGCCTCGGCTCTGCCCCCTCGCACGGATTGGCCTCTCGCCCCGGCCCCCTGCACGCATTGGCAACTCGGCCACGCCCTGCCCCCCTCACGCATTGCACGCTCGCTCTGGCCCTGCCCCCCGCACGCATTCTCCGAACCGACTCCCAGGTGAGTGCTGTACCCCCAGGAGCCCACATCAGCGTACGCCGGCGTACGCTGGTGTGGGCTTGCGTGCGAGCGGGGGGCGGGGTACGCTGGTAACCATGTAATATTGTAGCATGGTTACCAGCGTACACCGGCTTCCAGGTGAGCGCATCAAGGGCCTGCAGCGGCGGAACACACACACACGCACACACATAAGAACAGACACACACACATCAGATCACACTCACTCTCACACACACCTCACACACACATCAGATCGCATCCACATACTTACAACATCCCGTGATATCGCTTGCTTCTCGGCGGCGATACTGTGCGTGCAGTAACCTTCCAGGACCTGCCGGAGGATCACATGGCCGGAAGCATGTGGTATCTCCGGATGTTGTGATTGTGTGAGCGCGTATGTGTGATATCGTCAGTGTGTGTGTGCGTGTATGCGATCTGATGTGTGAGTGTGTGTGTGTGCGTGTCGGCAGAGGAGCACGGCGTGCAGCACAGCTGCTGGGACCGCCCACCGGTGGGCACAGGGAGAAGTGGGGTGTGTGTGAGTGTATGCGATCAGATGTGTGCGTGTATACTGTCTGATGTGTGACTGTGGAGCACGATGGGGGGTGCACAGCATGGGGGATGGAGCATGATGGGGGGTGCACAGCATGGGGGATGGAGCACGATGGGGAGTGCGCAGCATGGGGGATGGAGCATGATGGGGAGTGCGCAGCATGGGGGATAGAGCACGATGGGGAGTGCGCAACATGGGGGATGGAGCACAATCGGGAATGCGCAGCATGGGGGATGGAGCACAATGGGGAGTGCGTAGCATGGGGGATGGAGCACGATGGGGAGTGCGCAGCATGGGGGATGGAGCATGATGGGGAGTGCGCAGCATGGGGGATGGAGCACGATGGGGGGTGCGCAGCATGGGGGATGGAGCACGATGGGGAGTGCGCAGCATGGGGGATGGAGCACGATGGGGAGTGCGCAGCATGGGGGATGTAGCACGATGGGGAGTGCGCAGCATGGGGGATGGAGCACGATGGGGAGTGCGCAGCATGGGGGATGGAGCACGATGGGGAGTCCGCAGCATGGGGGATGGAGCACGATGGGGAGTGCGCAGCATGGGGGATGGAGCATGATGGGGAGTGCGCAGCATGGGGGATAGAGCACGATGGGGAGTGCGCAGCATGGGGGATGGAGCACGATCGGGAATGCGCAGCATGGTGGATGGAGTACGATGGGGAATGCGCAGCATGGGGGATGGAGCACGATGGGGAGTGCGCAGCATGGGGGATGGAGCACGATGGGGAGTGCATCAAGGTCCTGCAGCGGCGGAACACACACACACGCACACACATAAGAACAGACACACACACATCAGATCACACTCACTCTCACACACACCTCACACACACATCAGATCGCATCCACATACTTACAACATCCCGTGATATCGCTTGCTTCTCGGCGGCGATACTGTGCTTGCAGTAACCTTCCAGGACCTGCCGGAGGATCACATAGCCGGAAGCATGTGGTATCTCCGGATGTTGTGATTGTGTGAGCGCGTATGTGTGATATCGTCAGTGTCTGTGTGCGTGTATGCGATCTGATGTGTGAGTGTGTGTGTGTGCGTGTCGGCAGAGGAGCACGGCGTGCAGCACAGCTGCTGGGACCGCCCACCGGTGGGCACAGGGAGAAGTGGGGTGTGTGTGTGAGTGTATGCGATCAGATGTGTGCGTGTATACTGTCTGATGTGTGACTGTGGAGCACGATGGGGGGTGCACAGCATGGGGGATGGAGCACGATGGGGGGTGCACAGCATGCGGGATGGAGCACGATGGGGAGTGCGCAGCATGGGGGATGGAGCATGATGGGGAGTGCGCAGCATGGGGGATAGAGCACGATGGGGAGTGCGCAGCATGGGGGATGGAGCACGATTGGGAATGCGCAGCATGGGGGATGGAGCACGATGGGGAGTGCGCAGCATGGGGGATGGAGCACGATGGGGAGTGCACAGCATGGGGGATGGAGCACTATGGGGAGTGCGCAGCATTGGGGATGGAGCACGTTTGGGAGGGCGCAGCATGGGGGATGGATGGAGCACGATGGGGAATGCGCAGCATGGGGAATGGAGCACGATGGGGAGTGCGCAGCATGGGGGATGGAGCACAATGGGGAGTGCGCAGCATGGGGGATGGAGCACAATGGGGAGTGCGCAGCATGGGGGATGGAGCACGATGGGGGGTGCGCAGCATGGGGGATGGAGCACGATGGGGGGTGCGCAGCATGGGGGATGGAGCACGATGCACAGGCAACGCCGCACACACACAACACCCAACACACAAACACCGCGGCACACACAAATATACGCACATACCGCACAACACACACATTGCACAAAACATACCTCCCCCCAAAATACACACACACACCCCACACCCACACAAACCGCGCAACACACACACACAACGCTACAGACACACAGCGCTCTACAAACAACGCAACACACAAACAACACCGCTCTCACCCCCCGCCACACCCAGACAACACCCAGAACATGTACAGCACCCTACACAAACACTTGGTAACTACACACAACAACATCTATATATATATATATATATATATATATATATATATATAACAAAAATCATACATTAACTACACAATACGTAAATTGTAGAATACCCGATGCGTAGAATCGGGCCACCTTCTAGTTTTATATAATTGTCTATATCATGTATGGTTCCCTTTTGTAAAATCTTGTATATTTGTATAAACATTGCCTATTCTTTTGGATTAAATATATAAAATGTAATAGCTTTGTTTCTCTTGTTCTATATAAATCACAAGCCTAAATAAACCTTAAACTATCTGTATCGGGTGTCCAATCTAACTATAAACAATTGGTGGTGGCAGTCAGTATTTTGCTTGGGTTATTTTGGGCCTTGATGGTGACAGTATCAGAGGTATATAAATATTCCATAAGCTAGAACTGGTGATATATATACATTACCCTCATTGTGAGAGCCTCAATAATCCACATAAGATCAGAACAGCTGGAGCCTCACTCATTTATTGTCTGTAAATTCCGTAATTGTCCTGACAATAAGAGAGCGCCAGAGGGCTATTTCGTGACTAATTGATGAACAGAGTTTTCATGTCTGTGTGACCTCCCCAGATGTTCATGACAAACTGGTTGCAGCAATGGGATGTCTGTGTTATCCCCCCTCCCTGGCTGTTCATGATACTTCCAGTATCTCTTTACCATTGTTAAGGATGTACTGAAAGTTGTAGGTTCATGCAATACAAATGTATATGGGACTGACCTGACATTACAATTGATATACCATATACTAATGGTGGTTCTGTTGGTCTATTTCTGTACTGATGGGATTATATGGATATATTTCTGTACTGCTGATGGTTTTGTTGATGAATTTCTGTACTGCTGTTGGATTTGGTGATGAATTTCTGTACTGCTGGTGTTTTTGGTGATTAAGTCTCTGTAATGCTGGTGATTCTGTTGAATAATGTCTGTACTGCTGGTGATTCTGGTGAGAAATTATGTACTGCTGTGGTTCTAGTGAGGAATTTCTGTACTGCTGAGGGTTCTGATGATGATTTTTTTACTGCTGGGGGTTCTAATGCTGTGTTTCTGTACTGAGGGGGGTTCTAATTCTGTATTTCTATACCTCTAGTGGTTCTGGTGATTGTATTTCTGTGCTTTTATTAGTTCTGATTATGATATACATGGCTATACTAAAGAGGTTTTCCACTACTTTAACATTGATGACCCATCTTTAAGATAACTCACTAATGTCTGATCGGATGGGGTCTAGGTACTGACGGTGGCATCAGGTTGACGGAAGCGCTCCATTCAGGATTTGCTCAGTCTTAATTATAAAATTAAGCAGTGTAGCATGCCAATCCTAACAGCATGTAACATACTTCCTGTCAGGAATCAGCAGTCATCACATGGCCACTCCACTCATATGCACTTTTCTCATTTAGTCATGTTAGCTTTTCTTTCTACTTCTCTGTTTTTCATTGGACATTGAGAGAGTCAGGAAGAGCAGCTCGTCTACATGTTACTAAGTGTGCAAATCATATATACGTTGTCACATGATGACTACTCAAACCGCTTGGGGAGTGGGGTTGGGGGTGCCAAACAGAATTCTTGCCCCGGTGCCAGAAAGTCTAGACTCAACTCTAGGTTTGCAGCAGAGTGGAAAATCTACATGAGGGCTCAGCGTGGCATATTGACAAGTGGAGGAGTGCAGAAGTGAACACAATTAGTAGCACGGCGCTGGGGATTCAAGCAGGTCACCACCATGACACTTCTGTCCATATACTTTATTCAAAATGACCTACCTTTCCTAAACCTCTATACACAAAATTTATGACTGCTGTCACTGTCTCCTGGGAGAACAAAAGGATTTAACACTAGAACTACTGGACTCGTGACACCTATATAGAAATACATGGTGGAAAGTAGTCAAAATGACTACCTCAGTAGTTCTAGTGTTAAAGGGTATTTAAATTCAATATGTCTAGAAATTGGTAATTTTGAGTCCGTTATACACTGCATATTCACCTCCCAAGTTTAGGGGTTGAGTTATATATGAATAAGGTTATAGTCTCCTGTTGCCCACAAACTATATTCTAGTTTAATTAGCCGATGGATGCTAAGTTATGCTTTGTTATAAATGTGAATTTATAGTGTTATGCAGGCTCCTGTGCTGCCTTGTCACCTGCTTGACCAGACTTCGCCCCACATAGGGTGTGAGCCTCTGTCCTGCCTCTCAGGGTTGCACAAGCTCCTGTTCTATGCTAGTACCTTTTTAGTTTTTCGCACAGAGGCTATACCTCTGACTCTTCACGCTTTCAGAAGCACTGTTTCTCGGTTTTCTCTACATACTTAAATCTTTCTACCTTTACTTCCCTCACGGCATTGCACGAAGCACTCCAGTCACCGTAACCAAAACGCCTTTCAGTTCGAATGACAGAACTAAGAATTGCCTCCCTCAACGCCAAAGGTCTGAACACTCTGGAAAAACGGGCGCAAATCCTGCAACATTTTCATCGACAAAAGGTACAGATAATCTGGTTTCAAGAAACTCATTTTAAAGAAAACCATGCCCCCAACATCAAACATAAACATTACACCAGTTGGCATTTTGCCAATAACCCTAGTAACAAATCTAAAGGGGTGGCCATTGCCATCCACAAATCCATCCCCCACCAAATTGTTAGCTGTACGATAGACAGAGAGGCCAGATATATCATTCTTTGCCTAACAATCGAAGGCCAAATATTAACTCTACTAAATATGTACGCCCCTAACCAAGACCAGGCCAACTTCATATCAAACTTGGTGGACATCTCAACCCCTTTGATACAGGGCACATTAATTCTGTGTGCAGATCTCAACCTTACCCTGGACATGGTTTTAGACAATTCAAAGAAAAAAATCACACTTATCATATAGAGCCATTAAACACCTCAAAAAGGCCCTTCTCAGATTGCAATTGTGTGACGTCTGGAGACTACAGCAGCCCGCGGTCAGGGATTACACCTTTTATTCCACACCGCACAATTCATATAGTAGGATTGATTATATCATGACCCAACATTCAGCTCTCCCTTGGGTGTCTTCTACATCTATCGGTAAAATACTGTGGTCTGACCACGCCCCAATTTATTGTTCACTACTGAACCCTTCCCTTTCCAAAGTGGTACGCCCATGGCGCCTGAATGAAAGCCTACTCTCGGACTGCGTGTGTGTGCGTGTGTCTGTCGGATATCCAGGACTCCATAAGACACTTCCTCTCAGATCACTCCTACAACACGACTGCCCCTATCTTTAAATGGGAGGCCCTCAAGTGTGTTCTGAGAGGGGTCTTTATTAAGCATGGCTCACGCCTGAAAAAGGCCAAAGCCCGAGCCCTGAGTTCCGCCCTTCAAATCGTTGCCAAACTGGAGCTAGCCCAAAAAACGCGCTCTCGACGGAAACGCTGAGAGATCTACTTAACCCCTTAACGACCCATGACGTACTAGATACGTCATGGATCGTGTTCCGGTAAGCCCCGCCCCCTGCCACCGGTCGGCGGCGGCGATCGGCGCACATATCAGCTGTTATCATCATTAACCCCTTACATTTCGCTGCCAAAGTCTTGGCAGCGATATGTATATGGGCGCCGCCATGACAGTGACTTACCCCGCCCCCGCCGGAAGTCACGTGACATGATCACGTGATTTTCGGCGGTTGCCATGGTAGCACAGGGTCATGTGATGACGCCTGTGGCTAACATGAGTCACTTCCTCTCAATGCCGGAATACAGCCGGCATTGAAAGTGAAGCAGCAAATCTGCAGTTCTCAGCTCTGTAGCTGAGATCTGCAGATTGTGCAAAGCGATCGGATTGCTGATCGCAATAGCCCCCTAGGGGGACTAGTAAAATAAAAAAAAAAAGTAAAAAAAAAAGTTTTAAAAAATTAAAAAAAAATAAAAAAACCTAAAAGTTCAAATCACCCCCCTTTCACCCCATTGAAAATTAAAGGGTTAAAAAAATAAAAAATACACACATATTTGGTATCGCCGCGTTCAGAAATGCCCGATCTATCAAAATATAAAATCAATGAATCTGATCAGTAAACAGCGTAGCGGCAAAAAAATTCCAAACGCCAAAATTACGTTTGTTGGTCGCCGCAAATTTTGCACAAAATGCAATAACAGGCGATCAAAACGTAGCATCTGCGCAAAAATGGCACCGTTAAGAACGTCAGGTCAAGACGCAAAAAAATAAGACATCACTGAGCCTCAGATCCTGAAAAATGAGAACGCTACGGGTTTTGGAAAATGGCGCAAAACGTGCGCCACGTTTTTCGGACAAGCTTGTGAATTTTTTTTAACCCCTTAGATACAAGTAAACCTATACATGTTTGGTGTCTATAAACTCGTACCGACCTGAGGCATCATACCCACACATCAGTTTTACCATATAGTGAACACGGTGAATAAAATATCCCAAAAACTATTGTACAATCCCACTTTTTTTGCAATTTTTCCGCACTTGGAATTTTTTTGCCGTTTTCCAGTACACTATATGGTAAAACTTATGGTTTCATTTAAACGTACAACTCGTCCCGCAAAAAACAAGCCCTCATATGGCAAGATTGATGGAAAAATAAAAAAGTTACGCCTCTCGGAAGAAGGGGAGCAAAAAACAAAAACGCAAAAACGGAAAGTGCCCGGGGGCTGAAGGGGTTAAAGCTAGACTGGAAGTAAAAAAACTACTAAACGAATCTTATAAACGATACCTCCAGATAAGGCGCAGTCATTTTTATGAATTTGGTAACAAACCCGGGAGGATGCTGGCCAGAGCTTTACGCTCACAATGCACCCAGAGTTTTATCCCTTTTATCAAAGGGCCCAATGATGCCATGGTCCACACAACGGCGGAGATATCGGAAACTTTCCGATCATACTACTCAAAATTATATAACCTACCCAACCCGGCAGGCTCACCTCACCGCATCACATCCCCCTTTAGTTCCCTGAGACCAGAACTGATAGCCGAACTAAAAGCCCCCTTTGAACACACAGAACTACTGGAGGTCATAAAAAATTTACCAGGCAACAAGAGTCCAGGCCCAGACAGATTCACAGGGAAATTCTACAAAACATTAGCGTACCTCCTGACCCCGTTGATGCTTGTAGCATTCAATTCTATCTCTGATTCCTACCCGTTCCCCCCCAATCCACGTTTGCGAATGTCACCATGATCCCTAAACCGGGAAAAGATCCACATGTTTGCAAGAGTTACCGCCCAATCTTCTTACTGAATATTGATCTAAAAATCTTTGCAAAGCTAATAGCAAACAGGCTGAATCCATTGCTTCCCTCTCTGGTCCACCCTGACCAGGTGGGCTTTGTCCCGGGCAGAGAGGCGCGGGATCACTCCCTGAAAACTATAGACATTATACATCACGCAAAGACCCGTAAAATCCCAATGATGATCCTATCTCTTGACGCCGAGAAGGCCTTCGATAGAATCTTATGGTCATCTCTCTCACAAACTCTCACACAAGTTGGTATCGGCCCCTCGTTCCTTGCTAAAATTCTCTCACTATACAAATCCCCAGTAGCTAGTTTAAAGATTAACGGTTCATTATCAGACCCCTTCACCATCCACAATGGTACGCGACAAGGCTGCCCACTCTCTCCCTTGCTAAACATACTAATTATTGAACATCTCCTAGCTGCCATCCGTAATAATCCAGAAATTCGGGGAATTAAATTAGGCGGAAAGGAATACAACTGTTCTGCGTTCGCGGATGATTTATTAATCTATATAACCAACCCATCGACCTCTCTACCTAACTTGTTAGACCTGCTGGAAAAATTTGGTGGGTGGTCCATTTTCAAGATCAATATGGACAAATCTGAGGCCCTTAATGTATCCCTCTCTAGCGAGATGGTAAACAACCTGAGGACGCATTATCCATTTAAGAGGCCCCCAGACAATGTCATTACCTACTTAAGCATTCGTCTACCCTCGGATCTCTCCAGATTGTTCTCTTTGAACTTTCATCCAATTCTTTTAAGACTTGAAAATAACTTAGCCACACGGGAGCGAACGAGTTTCTCATGGTTTGGGCGCATCAATATATTGAAAATGACTATTCTTCCCAGGTTATTGTATCTTTTGCACACAATTCCTTCCTACATTCCTGCTTCTTTTTGGGTAGGACTACAACGACAATTTAGGTGCTTCATATGGGCCTCAAAACACCCGAGACTACGATGGGAAACTCTAATTCGTCCAAAAGAGGCGGGCGGGATGGGCCTGTCAGACTGTCGTCATTATCATTTAGCTGCTGCACACGCTCGTGTATTGGACTTAGTCCATAACTATGCGTCGAAATTATGGGTACGCATGGCGACTGATATGTGCCCGTTTCCGGTTGGAACCCTGCCGTGGCTACGCTCATCCCCTCTCCCACATAGCCCAGACATCTTATACAACAGCTAACACACTGAAGACCCTGAATGTCCCCTCTATGAAAAAAGAGTTACTGGATGGAAACGGCCCCATGTTCCCCATTTCAGGAAACCCCAAGTCTGGTCCGGGATACACCGCTTCGATATTTCTAGGTTGCCCCAAATCCCGCCCTCTACGACTATGCCACGTGGCCCCTAACGGGGTATTATTACTAATCAACACGATCCTAGGTGACATTCCTCCCACTCCACGTCATGAATTTGAATACACTCAGCTCCAACATTATTTTGCGTCAATACCTGAGAAAGAAACACTAATATGCCCCCTGTCAACATTTGAATCTCTCTGCCTTACAAAACCTATTATTTCACATACGACCTCGGTTATCTACAAATTTCTCTCTGAAAAAGACCTCTTCTCCCTTCCCCCATATTGTAAAGCCTGGGAATCAGAACTACATAAAACCTTCACGAAAACCCAATGGGACAAATGTTTTCTCCTCTCACACAAATCAGTCATAGCATCTAAATCACAAGAGACAAGTTATAAGATAATATCGAGGTGGTATAGGGTTCCAATCACACTAAATAAATGGTTTTCAGGGGTTCCGGATACATGTTGGCGTTGTGGAGCGGAAGTAGGAATGATGTCGCACATATGGTGGTCATGCCCGACCCTGAACGCCTTTTGGAAAGGGGTCCTCAGGACAATTCTGGAGGTAACAGGAATCTCAGTCCCACCATCACCAGAAGCAATCTTGCTATACATGTTCCCCATGTCCAAATCTAAGTATAAAAAATCATTGCTCAGACATCTATTGCAGGCAGCGAAAACAGTGATCCCCAGACACTTGAGATCCCTGGACCCCCCGTCCCTGGAGGAGTGGTTTGCAGAGGTGGCTACGACATACCGTATGGAGTCTCTGATTGCGTGCTCCCAGCGGGAAAGGGATATAGTTGCGAAGACTTGGTTACACTGGGAGGCGTTCTTATCCTCTTCCCTATACCGTCAGATCTTGACGTAAAGTGCAATGTCCCGTATTTCTTTTTCTTCTCCTCTTCTCTTACTTTATAGCTCACGCCTCCTCTTTCCCTACTTTAAATGTTCTTCTTTTTTCTCTCATGGTTAAGAAACCCCCATGTTGGGAGACCAAAGATGATAACTCGTCTGAACACATGCTTGAATATATAATTTTTATTTTTTTCTCTTTTTATGTTACTTCCTGACCATGGGAGTCACTGCCACTAATAAATCCTTGTGACGCAGCATGTCAGATTGTCAACGTTATACTGTACTCAATCAAATTTCTACCGAAATGATATGTCAAATTTCATTGTGTGACTAAATAATAATTTCTCTCTAATGTTTTCCATTCTGTACTTTAATGATTTGAAAATCAATAAAAATGTATTGTTTAAATTCAATATGTCTGACAATTGTTCCCCAACATCATCTGTTGGGGATAGAGTAAGGAGACCCCATACACTTTAAGTATAGAGTCTGAAAAGCCAAATTCAATAATTTTACCAACATTTCTGTAGTGTGTTTGGGAACCTTTACTGCCCTCTTCATCATGAAAACACATACACACTAGGCCAAACCAATGAACCAAGTACAGTGCCTACAAGTAGTATTCAACCCCCTGCAGATTTAGCAGGTTTACACATTCGGAATTAACTTGGCATTGTGACATTTGGACTGTAGATCAGCCTGGAAGTGTGAAATGCACTGAATGTTATTTCTTTTTTTATTTTTTTTTTTTAAATTGTGAAAAGTTTATTCAGAGGGTCATTTATTATTCAACCCCTCAATCCACCAGAATTCTGTTTGGTTCCCCTAAAGTATTAAGAAGTATTTCAGGCACAAAGAACAATGAGCTTCACATGTTTGGATTAATTATCTCTTTTTCCAGCCTTTTCTGACTAATTAAGACCCTCCCCAAACTTGTGAACAGCACTCATACTTGGTCAACATGGGAAAGACAAAGGAGCATTCCAAGGCCATCAGAGACAAGATCGTGGAGGGTCACAAGGCTGGCAAGGGGTACAAAACCCTTTCCAAGGAGTTGGGCCTACCTGTCTCAACTGTTGGGAGCATCATCCGGAAGTGGAAGGCTTATGGAACTACTGTTAGCCTTCCACGGCCTGGACAGTCTTTGAAAGTTTCCACCCGTGCCGAGACCAGGCTTGTCCGAAGAGTCAAGGCTAACCCAAGGACAACAAGGAAGGAGCTCCGGGAAGATCTCATGGCAGTGGGGACATTGGTTTCAGTCAATACCATAAGTAACGTACTCCACCGCAATGGTCTCCGTTCCAGACGAGCCCGTAAGGTACCTTTACTTTCAAAGCGTCATGTCAAGGCTCATCTACAGTTTGCTCATGATCACTTGGAGGACTCTGAGACAGACTGGTTCAAGGTTCTCTGGTCTGATGAGACCAAGATCGAGATCTTTGGTGCCAACCACACACGTGACATTTGGAGACTGGATGGCACTGCATACGACCCCAAGAATACCATCCCTACAGTCAAGCATGGTGGTGGCAGCATCATGCTGTGGGGCTGTTTCTCAGCCAAGGGGCCTGGCCATCTGGTCCGCATCCATGGGAAGATGGATAGCACTGCCTACCTGGAAATTTTGGCCAAGAACCTCCGCTCCTCCATCAAGGATCTTAAGATGGGTCGTCATTTCATCTTCCAACAAGACAACGACCCAAAGCACACAGCCAAGAAAACCAAGGCCTGGTTCCAGAGGGAAAAAATCAAGGTGTTGCAGTGGCCTAGTCAGTCTCCTGACCTTAACCCAATTGAAAACTTGTGGAAGGAGCTCAAGATTAAAGTCCACATGAGACACCCAAAGAACCTAGATAACTTGGAGAAGATCTGCATGGAGGAGTGGGCCAAGATAACTCCAGAGACCTGTGCCGGCCTGATCAGGTCTTATAAAAGACGATTATTAGCTGTAAATGCAAACAAGGGTTATTCCACAAAATATTAAACCTAGGGGTTGAATAATAATTGACCCACACTTTTATGTTGAAAATTTATTAAAATTTAACTGAGCAACATAACTTGTTGGTTTGTAAGATTTATGCATCTGTTAATAAATCCTGCTCTTGTTTGAAGTTTGCAGGCTCTAACTTATTTGCATCTTATCAAACCTGCTAAATCTGCAGGGGGTTGAAAACTACTTGTAGGCACTGTATGTATGTCTGCAGAAAATCCACCCATCTTTCCCACACAAGGTTCATTGCGAGCTGTGCCCAGTTCCCTCTTTACTACCAGTTCAGATAAGGGCTGGTTTTGCTAATGGGGAGGTAAAACAAAAGTGTTTAGAGACCATTCATATTAAAGTACACCTTGAGGTGGTTGGATGAGTTTTATGCTTTTTGATCAAAAAACAATAGCTAAGTATCTTTATCTCAATCGTTTATAGCAATATCTGAGTTCATGTATTCAATCATTGCAGTGTGCTGACACATTGTGTGTACATGTCTGTATGTATGCAGAAGTCATGAAAGGTATCTGAAGGCCAAATTAATGTTTGGCTACCTTCAATAAGGAGTACAAATCATTCCTTCCTTATTTGCTCTATACAAATACAAAAATACAACTCTTCCCCCTTCAGGCAAGTTAATTCAGACTTTTTCTTATGTTTAAAAGGATCAGGTGACTTTTAGTGATGAGCGAGTATGCTTGTTACTACTCGGTACTCGCACGAGTATCACTGTACTCGGGCTACTCGGCGGGGACCGAGTAATCTCGCGATACTCGTGCTGTACTCGTTGTCTTTATCCCTGCATGTTGGCGCTCTTTTGAGAGCCAGCCATCATGCAGGGATTGGCTGGCAGACCACTGCAATGCCACAGCCCTGTTAGTTGTGGAATTGCAGTGATTGGCCGGCCTGCACAGCGTGACCGAGCCTTTATACCGGCGGGCGCGCTGTGCTCTGCACACAGCCATCCAGACAGTCAGTGCAGGGAGAGTGTTGCTGCTTCAGGGAAAGGTTTGCGGCCCTTTATAGTTATTTCCGTAGCAGGGCTGCAAACAGTGTGACCAGAAGTCCTTCTCAGGACTATTATAGTTGTATACAGGCAGGCAGGGTATAGCCAGGTCAGAGTACAGTAGCAGAGTCCTTCTCAGGACTATTGTTGCTGTATACAGGCAGGGTATAGCCAGGTCGGAATACAGGCTAGTGACCAGAAGAGTCCTTGTCAGGACTATTGTAGCAGTATACAGGCAGGCAGGCAGGCAGGCAGGGTATATAGCCATTCCTAGTGGTGACCGTATACCAGCCTTCATCATATCTGGGGCTGGTGTACACAGTCTAAAACAGTCCTGATAGTGTCAGACTTCTCAGCAATTGTCGCTCTTAAAAACCTGTTAGGTTCTTAGTGCGTCCGTGTGAAGCGATGGCCGAGAGGACCACCGCAGTGTAGAGTAGGTTACAGTACACAAGATGAGGTGCGAACAACAAGGGTGTATTTATTAACAGGCGGGGAAAGATGTGGAGAAGGCAGGTTCAGGCACGGGGTATACAGTGGCAAAACGTGATTTAACAACACTTTTGTATTGTCTAGCTGGTCCGCTCAATAGCACAGTGCTCCAACTATTACAGGTTCAAGAAACACAATAACAGTCAGGTACAATGCTACCCTGCACGTAACCTCTCTGGCCTCTGCTAAACGGGCCACACGGATGCCGTGTTCTAACTACTGAAGCCTACTTTAGCCCCTAGTATGTGCACAATATTCAACTCACAGTGATGCTGGGGATGTGGATCCAGTCCCGGGGGCCCCCCAACAACAGTCTCATCCGGAGGTGGGCACGTCTCCTGGGCCGGGTTAAGGAGATCAAAATCTTCTTCTTGCTTCAGATTCCTCGCTTGTTCCCTGTTATCTGCAAGTCTCTCTCTCGATTCAGAAGAAAAACTCCAATCCTCCGAGACACACCGGCTGTGTGTTCCTTCACACGCTTCTAAAAGCAAAACGGAAACTCACACTTCTCTTCTTACACTCGAGCTGTCTATTCTGCAGGGGGAGCAGAACATTCCATTACCCCTCAACACGGGGAGGTTTCTGTCTCTTAAAGTGGCAGCGTGTTTCTTATTGTCCATAGCAGTAGCACCCCCCAATATGCCTCCCCACTTAATGATGGTCGTCCTCGGCCATCACAGCTTCGAGCCCACTGTGTTTTGAAGGAAGGTTCAAACCTGTAGAGGAGACAACAATGGTAGTACAGCAGACCTAGTACATTGTTCAACATATCGGATTGGTGGAACCCCTGTAGTAGACCTCTGAGATCTTCTAAGATCTTGACTATCAGGCCCGGCTTGACTAGCTTCCGGCGGAACACTTGCTGTGGGAGCTGCAGTGGAATCTTGGCTGGTCTCTTCTTCCCGTGGCGGTAGTGACTCATCCATGGGATCTCCGTTTCCGGAAGGCTGAGGATCCCCCCCTGCATCGGGGGCTGTCCACCAGTCATCATCGACTTCACACACAGATGACGTATGTTCAGGGAGTGGGGCAGAGACTGCAGGAGATCTTAGCGTAGAAAGAGCTTCAGACCGGCATGGTCGCAACATATTTCTGTGTAGTACTCTAGGGCCGGACGCTCCATTCTCAATTTGCACCTTGTAGACCGGGCCGTCAGCATACACCCGTTCGATTACTATGTAGGGTTGCACTTCCCATCTTTCACTCAGTTTACCCTTGGGGCATTTCTCTCTGACTAACACTCGATCTCCAGGTTGAAGCGGTATCTCTTGAATCGGTTTAGGGCTCATATGTTCTTTCTTCTGTAGCTGTTGACAAGCCAACCGACGTATCGTCTGTAATCGTTGTCGATGTTCTTTCACCCACGAAGTGACAGTTCGTTCCATGAAATCCTCTGGCTGCTCCAAATTCAGCTCGATGATTTCTCGCCCAACTCTTCCAAACAGCAGTAGATATGGGGTGTAACCTGTAGTGGAGTGAACTCGGTTATTGTAGGCCCAGACCAGTTCTGGCAGGTAATCCGGCCAACATGCCTTCTTATCTTCCTCTAATGTTCTCAGCATTTGAAGTAGAGTTCGGTTGAAGCGTTCACATGCTCCATTGCCTTGGGGATGGTAAGGTGTAGTCCGAGATCGCTCGATGTCATACATACGACATAATTCCTCCATCACCTTGCCTTGAAAACATGCACCTTGATCGGAGTGGATCCGCTTCGGGCATCCATACACCCGGATGAAGTCTTGGCAGATGGCCCGTGCCGCCGACTCAGCAGTCTGATCTCTAGTCGGGGTGACTACAGCGAACTTGGAGAAATGGTCGGTCATAACCAAACAGTATTGTAGTCCCCGAGTGGAGTGTCCCACGAGGAGATAATCAATCATCAACAGTTCTAGCGGTTCTTTGGTCTGTATGGTCTGAACGGGTGCCCTTTGTTCGGTGCTTTTAACGAGGTCGCATACTCGACATTGCCGGCAAACCTCTTCCACCACAGACTCCAACCTGGGGCAGTACACGTACTGCTGTAACCATTGGTAGGTCTTTGCAGGTCCAAAGTGAGCGCCAAACTCGTGAGCTTCCTTAGCTACCTCTTGAGCCATTTTTCCAGGGGTGACCACCTGCCATCTTGCTTCTATATCTTTTGGCTGTTGTCTCTTACGATATAACACTGATCCTCGAACTTCCAGTCTATCCCACTGGTGTAAGACACTCTTCATCTCGGCGTCCAGGTTAGCCCTTTCTTGTTTGTCTGGCTTCTGCTTCTCTGTTACCCAGTGTTTCATCTGTTGCAGCCCTTCGTCTGCATCTTGAGCACGTCCCCATTCTTCATTGGTTCTCCCCAGGGACCGGGGCAGTGTGCAAGCCTGCCTACTCAACTGGGACGCAACCACCGAGGGCCCAAACTTGCTAAAGTCTGGCGTTTCTTCCTCCTCTAATCGTTCATCGAGATCCCCCACTGGGGTCTCCACCGTCACTCTTGACAGCCCATCCGCATTTGCGTTTTCGGTAGCAGGGCGATAACAGATGGTAAAGTCAAACTTTGCAAGGCGAGCCACCCACCGTTGTTCCAAGGCTCCCAATTTGGTATTCTCAAGGTGGTAAGGTGGACCAGAGGATTATTGTCTGTCCGGACCTGGATCTTGGTTCCTGTTAGGAAGCCAGCAAATTTCTCTGTCATGGCCTACACTAGGGCCAGGAGCTCTAGTCGAAAGGAGCTGTAATTGTGGGGGTTTCTTTCGCTGTCCCGCAGGGACCTACTGGCGTAGCCAATGACTCTCTCATGTCCATTTTGCATCTGAGACAATACGGCGCCGAGTCCATGAAGGCTACCATCTGTGTACAGCAGGAATGGTCGGTCGAAGTCCGCATAGGCCAGGATCGGGGCTGAAGTAAGGGCATTCTTCAAAGCCTGAAAAGCCTCATCTTGTCTTTGAGCCCAAGAGATGCCCTGGTTCTTCGACATTCCGGCGGTCCCCCTCAGCAGCTCGTTCAAAGGACCCGCCACCTTTGCGAAGTCTTTGACGAACCGGCGGTAATACTCGGCGAGTCCAAGAAATGCCTTGAGTTCCCTCACCGTTCGAGGGACTGGCCACTTCTGAATGGCCGCCACCTTTTCTGCGGAGGGTAGGAGTCCATCTTGTGACACTGTGTGGCCCAGGTACTCGATCTCTCTCTTGAAGAGGTGGCATTTTTTGGGCTTCACCTTCAGGTTATGAGCCTGCAGTCTCCCGAGTACCTGTCCAAGCCGGTCAAGGTGTTCTTTGAACGTGGCCGAGAACACGATGATGTCATCCAGATAGATCAGGGTCGCTTCAAAATTTAGGTCTCCCAAGCACTTTTCCATCAGCCATTGAAACGTGCCCGGAGCATTGGAGAGTCCGAAGGGCATCCGGTTAAACTCAAACAATCCCATCGGGAGGATGAACGCGGTCTTGGCTTTGTCTTTTTCCGCCACAGGTACTTGCCAGTACCCGCTTGCTAAATCCAAGGTGGAGAAGTACTTGGCCTTCCCCAAGGCCGTCAAGGATTCTTCGATTCGTGGTAATGGGTACGAGTCGCGAACGGTACAAGCGTTGAGTTTTCTGTAGTCTACACAGAACCGGATGGTTCCATCCTTTTTCTTGACGAGTACCACCGGGGCCGCCCAAGTGCTCTGGCTGCCCTGCACTATTCCTGAATCCAGCATCTGCTTCAGTAACGTCTTTACCTCTTGGTACATCTTGGGAGGGATCTGTCGGTACCGTTCTCGAATCGGGCGAGCTTCCCCGGTCGGTATCTCATGCATGATGGCTTCAGTGCAGCCGAAATCTTCAGCGTGGCGAGCGAATGCGGCCTGGTTCTCCCACAGCATAGCTTCTACTGCTTGCACACGCTCAGGGCCCAGCGAATTCACATCCACTTCCATCTGATCGAGGATGGCCTTTCCACTCCACTCTGGGGATGGCATCTCTTTGGCCCTCGCAGAGACTGCTAGGGTCCACCCCACACCTTCTATCGGCGATAAGGATATCTCTTTATGACTCATTACCTCGCCTTTATGTACGTACACCAGGGCCAGATCCGTCCCTCGAGGCAAGGTGGCCTCACCGGGGCCCACATTCAAGGCTCTGATAGGGACGCGTCCTTGTTGGACCACAGCTACCCTACGAGCTATCATAACTTCTTGGTCCACTCTTCCGGTTGCTACAGGCTGAACAATCACTTCTATCCCATCGAGATTGCGATAGGTTCCCACTGGGAGGTGTAATATACTTTCTCGGCCGGAAGGCAAGATTATAGGTTCCTTCCCAGGAGCCCTGATGACCCCTACCGTCTGATGAGATGGCACACTCTTCTGCGTCCCACAGACGCGGATCAGCCGTTGAAGTGCTTCCTGTGTAGGCTTATGTGTAGTAGCTTGCTTCCAGTATCCGGGTCCCCGTTTGGTGAACATAATCTGATCTAATTCACGTAGGACATTCATCCAAAATATTACAGGTACATCTTCGTTGATGGGCTCGGGGACTAGTAGGATCCCTTTTTTCCCCACTTCTTGCCCACAGATTCGAACATTCATCCACACAACTCCTGTGACCGGGATCAGTTGTTGATTAGCAGCAATCACCCGGATCAGGGTCTCTTTCTCTGGCCTGGCCAGTGTCTGGAAATGTTGATTGAAATATGCTTCTGGCATCGTCGTCACTTGTGACCCAGTATCTATCAAGCAATTCACTGGGACACTCTCGAATTCAGCACGTAGGATGGGACAACCAGCGATCAAATGTTCGTTATGATATGGAGCGGCCTCCCTTCTCGCCTCCCCCGCAGAGTGCTGCACTACTGCGGGGGTTGGTAGTTTAACGATGGATTCCGTTGGCTTTGAGTGTTATTCCGGCACCCCCTGGCAATATGCCCCCGACCTCCACATCCCCAGCAGTGGATGTCTTCTCCTCGCTGGGGAATACCTCGTGCCTCTGGTGGCTGACGAGAGGAAGCCTGCAGCCTCCAGTCCCCCATTGGTAGAGCCGAGGAATTATTGCGTGAGTATGATGGGCCAGGTTGGAATGAGGAGGATGCAGCTGGGTAGGGATGTTCACCAGACAAGTCCCTCATTCTTTGCTCCATCTGGGTTAGCTTCTCCTGTACGTTGAGAACGGATTTCTGTAAATCTTGCACCACCTGGACCAGTCCCACCTAGCAGTTTGGGTCCACTCTGGAGGTGGCGGTTTGGACGCGCACCACTCCAGATGCGTAACTTTCTTCTTTACTTCGGGCTACTGCTTCTGCTAGGATTTGACGAAAAGTAAGAGCCAGATTCGCTCGGACCCGTTCTGCCAGGGCTTGCTGCAAGGATACGCTATGCAATCCCAGAATAAACTGTTCCCGGAGTATCCGGTCGGTAGAGCCTATGCCGCCGAGTCCATCTGACTCCTTTCTCTGGACCTCCGCTAACACTTCTTGTAGTGCTGTTGCATACTGAGAGATCCCTTCTTCTTCCCGCTGCAGCCTCGAAAAAAATTTGGCGCGAAGATGTCCCGCGCTAGCAGTCTCGCCATAGATCTCTTCCAAGAATCCAACTAACTCTTTCAGGGTACTACGGGTGGGTTCTGGTTGTCGACAGACGTTTCTACGGGCTTCTCCCTCTAGGGCAGTCAAAGCGATGTCCACCTCAAGCTCTGGGCCGATGTTATACACTTTCAGGGTGCTCTGCAGCCGGGACACCCAGTCGCACAGTGCCATGTTATTGCCATCGAATTTTGGTAGCACACTAAATATGGTGCCCATTGGAAGTGTCCTTGCAAGGGTTCCACCCCACCAGTGCCCACAGCACCCCCATTAACATTAGCATCCCCGCCGTTGCTGTCCGCTGCCTCCATCTTGGTGACCGTACCCTGCTCGCAGCGCCACTTGAAGTGATGGCCGAGAGGACCACCGCAGTGCAGAGTAGGTTACAGTACACAAGACGAGGTGCGAACAACAAGGGTGTATTTATTAACAGGCGGGGAAAGATGTGGAGAAGGCAGGTTCAGGCACGGGGTATACAGTGGCAAAACGTGATTTAACAACACTTTTGTATTGTCTAGCTGGTCCGCTCAATAGCACAGTGCTCCAACTATTACAGGTTCAAGAAACACAATAACAGTCAAGTACAATGCTACCCTGCACGTAACCTCTCTGGCCTCTGCTAAACGGGCCACACGGATGCCGTGTTCTAACTACTGAAGCCTACTTTAGCCCCTAGTATGTGCACAATATTCAACTCACAGTGATGCTGGGGATGTGGATCCAGTCCCGGGGGCCCCCCAACAACAGTCTCATCCGGAGGTGGGCACGTCTCCTGGGCCGGGTTAAGGAGATCAAAATCTTCTTCTTGCTTCAGATTCCTCGCTTGTTCCCTGTTATCTGCAAGTCTCTCTCTTGATTCAGAAGAAAAACTCCAATCCTCCGAGACACACCGGCTGTGTGTTCCTTCACACGCTTCTAAAAGCAAAACGGAAACTCACACTTCTCTTCTTACACTCGAGCTGTCTATTCTGCAGGGGGAGCAGAACATTCCATTACCCCTCAACACGGGGAGGTTTCTGTCTCTTAAAGTGGCAGCGTGTTTCTTATTGTCCATAGCAGTAGCACCCCCCAATACGTGCTTGCATTTAAAAACCGCACGTGTGTGCCAGTCGGTGGCAGCGTACAGGTGCACGTTTTGCACAAACTATTATATAACGCACAAGTCTAGTGTATAATACACGTCAGTCAGCAGTGGCTGATAGTGTCAGACTTCTCAGTAATTGTCGCTCCTAAAAACCTGTTAGGTTCTTAGTGCGTCCGTGCTTGCATTTAAAAACCGCACGTGTGTGCCTGTCGGTGGCAGCGTACAGGTGCACGTTTTGCACAAACTATTATATAACGCACAAGTCTAGTGAATAATACACGTCAGTCAGCAGTGTCTGATAGTGTCAGACTTCTCAGTAATTGTCGCTCCTAAAAACCTGTTAGGTTCTTAGTGCGTCCGTGCTTGCATTTAAAAACCGCACGTGTGTGCCTGTCGATGGCAGCGTACAGGTGCACGTTTTGCACAAACTATTATATAACGCACAAGTCTAGTGAATAATACACGTCAGTCAGCAGTGTCTGATAGTGTCAGACTTCTCAGTAATTGTCGCTCCTAAAAACCTGTTAGGTTCTTAGTGCGTCCGTGCTTGCATTTAAAAACCGCACGTGTGTGCCTGTCGGTGGCAGCGTACAGGTGCACGTTTTGCACAAACTATTATATAACGCACAAGTCTAGTGTATAATACACGTCAGTCAGCAGTGTCTGATAGTGTCAAACTTCTCAGTAATTGTCGCTCCTAAAAACCTGTTAGGTTCTTAGTGCGTCCGTGCTTGCATTTAAAAACCGCACGTGTGTGCCTGTCGGTGGCAGCGTACAGGTGCACTTGTGTGCGTTTTGCACAAACTTGGATATAACGCACAAGTCTAGTGAATACACGTCAGCACAGAATTGCAAAATGCGCAAGGGCGTTGGCAACGAACAAGGAAGTGGACGTGATGGTGGTGCAGGCAGAGGCCGAGGTCGTGGGCAAGCTCTAATTTCGCCATAACAAAGGGCCACATCTAGTCGCTCGCACGTCCTGTCCCAAATTCTTGGGGACCGCAGCAGTACACCGCTCTTGAACCAAGACCAGTGTCAACAGGTTGTTAGTTGGATAGCGGATAATGCTTCCAGTCAGATTGGCACCACCACAAACACTCTGTCTTCCACACGGTCAAGTGTCAGTAGCCGTGATACTGCACCGCACATTTCAGAACCTGATCCTCCTTCCTACCACAAGGCTGAGTACACGTCCTCGGACATTACTGATCCCACACTTGGACACTCGGAAGAGCTGTTCACGTTTCCATTCGCACATTCTGGCCTCTCGCCAGCTCATGTTGAAGTGGGTCATGAGGAGATCGTATGTACAGATGCCCAAATATTTGAGCAGCCACGTTCTCACGAAGTTGGCAACGTGTCTCAACAAGGGGTGGACGATGATGAGACACAATTGTCAGGAAGTCAGGAGGAGGAGCAGGGTGCGGAAGAGGAAGACGACGTGGTGGATGATCCAGTAACTGACCCAACCTGGCAGGAGGATATGCAAAGCGAGGACAGCAGTGCACAGGGGGAGGGAGGCGTAGCATCCCAACAGGCAGTAAGAAGCAGGGTGGTGGCTCCAGGCAGAAGTCAGGCAACCGTTCCCCGAAACAACAACACGACACAAGGTGCCTGTACAAATGTTAGGTCTTCCCGAGTCTGGCAGTTTTTTAAGTTGGCTCCAGATGATTCTAAAAAGGCCATTTGCAACACCTGCTGTGCCAGCATCAGCAGGGGTACCAAAACTAGCAGCCTGACCACCACCAGCATGATCAGGCACATGTCAGCCAAGCACCCGACTTTGTGGGAAGTACAACAGAGTCGAGGAGCAGTGCTTGCTGATGTCACTGCTACGTCTTCGCTTGTTGTGCATGCGAGCCAATCCCCTGTCCATGCTGCCTGCGAACAAGCCTCCTCCGGTCCTGCACCTGCAGTTCCCTACGCAGAAATAACACCATCATCAAGCACGTCCTTGTCCCAGCGCAGCGTTCAGTTATCCATTCAGCAAACCTTTGAACACAGGCGCAAATACTCTGCCAACGCCCCACATGCCACAGTTCTAAATGCTAACATTTCGCGACTGCTTGCGCTGGAAATGTTGCCTTTTAGGCTGGTGGAGACAGAAGCATTCCGCGACCTGATGGCGGCAGCTGTCCCACGTTACTCGGTCCCCAGCCGCCACTATTTCTCCCGGTGTGCCGTCCCCGCATTACATAACCACGTGTCACAAAACATCACACGTGCCCTAAACAATGCTGTTTCACCCAAAGTCCACCTAACCACAGACACGTGGACAAGTGCTTGTGGGCAAGGCCGCTACATCTCGTTGACGGCACACTGGGTTAATATTGTGGAAGCTGGGACCCAGTCTGAGCGAGGGACGGAACACGTCCTTCCCACACCAAGGTTTGCAGGCCCTACCTCAGTCAGGGTTTCACCCACACTCTACAGCTCCGGAATGTCATGCTCTTCAGCCTCCTCCTCCTCCTGCGCATCCTCATCCACTTTACCTTCCACACCAGTCCCAAGCTGGAAGCACTGCAGCACTGCCTCGGCGAAGCGGCAACAGGCTGTGCTGAAGCTAATCTGCATAGGTGACAAACCCCACAATGCAGAAGAGGTGTGGACAGCTCTGAAACAGCAGGCAGATCACTGGCTCACACCTCTGAACCTAAAGCCAGGAAAGGTCGTGTGTGACAATGGCCGGAACCTGGTGGCGGCTTTGAGGCGAGGCCAGCTGACACATGTTCCATGCGTGGCCCATGTGCTCAACCTCATGGTTCAGCGGTTTCTAAAGTCATACCCAGAGCTGTCTGATCTGCTGGTAAAAGTTCGCCGCATGTCTGCACATTTTCGAAAGTCACCTACTGCTTCAGCCAGCCTTGCCGGCTTTCAGCGCCGTTTGCATCTTCCGGCTCACAGACTGGTGTGTGATGTCCCCACGTGTTGGAATTCAACTCTGCATATGTTGGTCAGGATATGTGAGCAGAAGAGGGCAGTTGTTGAGTACCTGCATCACCTAAGCCGTCGGAAAATGGGTCAAACTCCACACATAACACCTGAGGAGTGGAGATGGATGTCCGACCTATGTACCATCCTCCAAAACTTTGAGGACTCCACCAAGATGGTGAGTGGTGATGACGCCATTATTAGCGTCACCATACCGCTTCTCTACCTTCTAAAACGGTCTCTGCTCAAAAACAAACATGATGCATTGCAGGCGGAGCGCGATGAGTTGGAGCAAGAAACAGTAGTGGGTGTGAGTGATAACACACAGCCCAGCCTCGTCTCATCACAACGTGCAGTGGAGGACTATGACGAGGAGGAGGATGAAGACATGGAGCAACTCTCCGGCCAAATTGAGGATATGACATGCACACCAGTCATATCCTCGGTTCAGCGTGGCTGGCCAGAGGACAGGGTAAATGAGGAGGAGGAGGAGGAGGAGGACAGCATGTTCAGTCATCGTGTTGGTCAGGATACTGAAGCACTGGCTGTTAAGAGTCTGGCGCACATGGCTGACTTTATGGTAAGCTGCCTGTCTCGTGACCCTCACGTTAAGAACATCTTGGCCGACAATCATTACTGGTTGGTAACACTGTTAGACCCACGCTACAAGGAGAACTTTATGTCTCTTATTCCCGAGGCGGAGAGGTCAGCCAAAATGCAGCAGTTCCGGAAGGCCATAGTCACAGAAGTAGGCAAAGCATTCCCCTCACAAAACGCTAGCGGCATAGGTCAGGAATCAGTGGACAACCAAGGCGTACAGCCGAGAGGGGCACAAGTCCAATCCGCCAGAGGTAGGGGAACAGTCTTTAAGATGTGGGACAGTTTCCTCAGCCCCTCACGTACCACAGCCCCTGAGGTGTGGGGTAGTGCCACAAGAAATCCTAAGTTTGCCCAGATGCTCAAGGAGTACCTTGCAGATCGAACAACTGTACTCCGACATTCCTTTGTGCCTTACAATTATTGGGTTTCCAAGGTGGACACGTGGCATGAATTGGCTCTCTACGCCTTGGAAGTCCTGGCCTGCCCTGCCGCTAGCGTTTTGTCAGAGCGTGTTTTTAGTGCCACAGGTGGATTCATTACAGATATACGCACCCGCCTGTCAACTGAAAATGCTGACAGGCTGACTCTGATCAAGATGAACAAGGGTTGGATAGGGCCAGACTTCACCACACCACCAGCAAATGAGAGCAGAATTTAAAGTTTGTAACGGGAATTTGCCATGTACCTCCACTCACCCATGGGTACACACTTCTGGACTTTGGATAATCGCTGGACTGCTCCTCCTTCTCCTCATGCGCCACCATGATGACCGTTACAATAGTTAGGCCTTTGTTTCAGGTATACCCCCAAGTGGTAAATTTTTTCGCCCATTCTTTCAGAATGGACATTACAACGACAGGAGACCCGCTCCTTTGCAATGGGAACAATGTTTTGAGGCCCTCATGCACGTCTCTATCCAGGGACAATGTGGAGCCTCCCAATTTTTGGCTGCCCTGCCTAAGGGCTATACTACAATAGACCCACTTCCTGACAATGGACACTTCAGGTTTACAGGCCCTCATGCACGTCTCTATCCAGGGACAACGTGGAGCCTCCCAATTTTTGGCTGCCCTGCCAAAGGGCTATACTACAATAAACCCACTTCCTTTCAATGGGCACTTCAGGGTTACAGGCCCTCATGCACGTCTCTATCCAGGGACAATGTGGAGCCTCCCAATTTTTGGCTGCCCTGCCAAAGGGCTATACTACAATAGACCCACTTCCTCAAAATGGGCACATTAGACTCAAGAGGCCTTCATGTACGTCTCTTCTCAGGGACATCGAAGTGCCACACAATGTTTTCACGTAAAATCTTTCATGTAATCTCCAAAAGTAACATACACCAGCTCTATCTCACTATTGGGTATGTGCCCTTAACATTTCCGCCATGAAAATTAATTTTGGTGTCATTTTGGAAGGTTTTCTGGTGAGTCCGTAAAAATGGCGTAAAACGCGGACAAAATTGTTCACGGCTGTGACTTTTGAGTGATAAATGCTTCAAGGGGTCTTCCCCATGCTGTTGCCATGTCATTTGAGCACTCTTCTGAGACTTTTGTGACATTTTTAGGGTTTCTACATGCTGCCGGGGGTCATTTCATAAAAATACTCGGGTCTCCCATAGGATAACATTGGGCTCGGTGCTCGGGCCGAGTACACGAGTATCTTGGGATGCTCGGCCCGAGCCTCGAGCACCCAAGCTTTTTAGTACTCGCTCATCACTAGTGACTATGCTTGTGAATATGATCACAGTATACTGCATAAAGCATAGAGATCCTTCTGATATTTTACTTCATTAGAAACCTCTCCCTGCCCGCCTCACCCCAGGAGTCAGCCCCCCTAAAGTCCGCCTGCACTACACAGCGGAATTAATAACTCCTTTTGAAATAACACCTGAAGGCACCTGGTACATCTTTTTTTATTTTTATCTTTTTGGGTTTTTTGCGGCACTTTTTTTAGTTTTATCTATTCTGCCTTATAGCAATCACACCTAAGGCACTGTCCTCAAGACTTCCCTGTTTTCCTATGTCTCAAAGACCATTTTAAGGCAAGCGTATTACATTAATCCTTAGTGCCTCTAATGGCTACCTCATTTAAACACTGTGATCTACTGTCATAAGAAACATTCATATTCACTTTATTATTTTTTTATTATTATTTTTCATTAGGTATCTGGATTTATACATACCCAGGGTACATCTTTATGAGAGACCAGGCAAGTCCATAACCTCCCTCACTTTAGCTATTTATTCTTAAAGCGCGGTAGATCTCATTTATCCATTTTGTTTTTTTACATTGACAGTTTTGTTAATTCGGACCCTGCACTCTACTCACAGCTCTTAACTTACCATTATTAAGAATTACCATTTTCTAATAAACTTCGTTGTGTCTTCACAAACTTTGTTTAACCACGTATTGTGAGCACCAGTGTATTTTCTTCATTTTTTAGAAAAAAAATTGTCATAGGGACCCCCATAAGATGATACCCAGCAAAGATAAAGTATACGGCTAGAGGCTGCAGCCCCCCAGCCATACTGTGCATCATTGTAAAAGACCGCACGCCTCTTTTTTTTTTATTATTTAAATAAATAATTTTAAAAACTGGCGTCTGGTCCCCCCAATTTTGATACCCAGCCATGATAAAGCCCACAGCTGGGAGTTGGTTTTCCCAGGCTGGGGAGACCGATAGTTATTGGGGCCCCTAGCTTAAAAATAGCAGCCTGCAGCCACCCATGATTGTTGCATCCGTTAGATGTGACAATCACAAAATTTTACCTGGCTCATTCTGATTGCCCTGGTGAGATGGCAATTGGGATAATAAGGGGTTAATAAAAACAGCACACAACTGCCACTAAGCCCTAGATTAGTATTGGGAGGTGTCTATGAGACCCCCCATTTACTAATCTGTAAGTGAAAAGAAGTAAACACAAACACCCAAAAAATCATTTATTTGAAATAAAATACAAAAAACACCCTCTTTCCCCAATTTATTAACTCCCCAAAACACCCCAGTCCAACGTAATCCACCAGAGGTCCCACAAGGATTCCAGCTCTGCTACATCTGAAGGCGCGATGAGTGGTGACGTCACTCAGGTTATTTGCGCACATTTGAAGGTTCACCTCAGTCCTTCACCTGTGATCACAGGTAACCTGACCTTGGGTGACCTCATTTAACTTATTGACCTTACCTCAGGTGAGGTCACTGAGTTTACAAACCTGCATATTCGGGCAGAAAACCGATGTTTTCTTGCCAACAGTTGCAGATTTGATGCTGAAATTTTGACACCATATACCATGCAGTTTTGATGCATTTTTTTTACCATGAGGTGTAGATTGGGTGCACGAATATGTTGTAAAAATGTAATCACCAAATCGATCAGCTGTATTCAGCGTTGGCCGCGAGTAACCTCAGTGACAGCTCAGCTGATCGCGCTATTCCCTTTATTAGCTGCGTGGAGCTGTCAGGAGCGGCGGTGTCTTCTGCAGCTCCGGTCACCTTCATGCAGCAGAGCTGGAAGCGACGCTGGACCATCCTGGATTACGCCAGACATGGAGGGCTTTTTCGGGCTTATAAAATTGGTGAACAAGGCAATTTGTTAGTGTTTTTTTTTCTAATAAAGGATTGTTCGGGTGTGTGTGTTTATTTACTGTAATTTACAGATTAATCATGGAAGGTATCTCGGGGAGACGCCTTACATGATTAATCTAGGACTTATTGGCAGCTATGGGCTGCCAAAAACTCCTTATTACCCCGAATGCCAATGCACCAGGGCAAATTGGGAAGAGCCAGGTACAGTCCCAGAACTGTCGCATATAATGTATGCGGCAATTCTGGGCGGTTGCTGACTGATATTGTTAGGCTGGGGGGCTCCCCATAACGTGGGGCTCCCCATCCTGAGAATACCAGCCTTCAGTCGTATGGCTTTATCTGGCTGGTATTAAAATTGGGGGGGGACCGCACGCCGCTTTTTTTAATTATTTATTTATTTATTTTACTGCACAGTATAGACACGCCCACCGGCTGCTGTGATTGGGTGCAGTGAGACAGCTGTCACTCAGCGTGGGGGGTGTGTCTGACTGCAACCAATCATAGGCGCCAGTGGGCAGGGAAAGCAGGGAATACGAGATTGATTAATGAGCGGCCGGCATATTCAAAGTAATTGTTGCCGCGTATTCTCTGCACAGCTGTTCCTCGCCGCGCTGGTGATCGGGGAGCGGTAAGTATGAGAGAGGGCTGCTCACTTCAGTCACTCGGGGGATTAGCGGTCACTGGTGAATCCTTCACAGGTGACCGCTAATCAGTACGCGGCACACAGACAGAGCTGCGGCATGACAATGAAGTTGGGTGAAGTTCACCCGAGTTCATTCTCATCGCGCAACTCTGTCTGCTGTCAGCCGACATGTATCAACGACATTGTGCAACACACAAATGGACATTCCACACGGACATTCCACGTACACATACACAGGCATTTTACACACAAACACGGACATTTTACACGGCTCGCATACGCCATCACACGAATGCCATACGTACCAGAGAAACGCCCCAAAAAAACGGAACATGGACCCGAAAATGGACCGTGTCACACGGACGTTTTTTATGCGGAAGTGTGTTTTAGGCCTCAGGATTGGAATTGTTTGTTTACCTCTTCCAATATACAAATTTATTTTTTGGACTTGATTATTACAAAAGATGAAGAGGGGACCATATTTATGTCACCCCACTTTTTAACAAGTGGATGTGAGCAGCTATTCAGAGTACGCCTGTCACATGGAAGTTTTTACAATCATTAAAGACTGCAGATACTGACACTCCGACTGATAACTTCTCTGATGTCTGTGATCAGCACACGCAGACTCTAGTGGCCACCAATAGATTTGTAGATCATAGCCAGGCTAGCAAGAGTTAATCTCTGCTGATCTGATTGTGAGTCTCCTTTGATCACATGTTGTGGGAGAGCCAATAAGAGCTGCTACCCTCCTATATATGCTGTATAAATCATTCCTACTATGCCAGCTATTGTATAGGCTATCTAAGCTGGTCTCATGAGGTCTTTTGATCCAGACTAACTAATGGTTGTAGTACTTGTTGCTGTGTGCGGTTGTAGGGTTAACCCTTGTTGTCTTTTTGTTGCTATCTTCCTGCTATTGCTTTTCTCCTGAATCTATCATTGTTTGTTCCTGTCTGTTTGCAGTGCATCAGAGTTTTGGTTTTCCCCTGTTTGTCTTTGTCTGTGTTTCTGTCGCGGGCGGAGGAGGGGACGCCGCACTCTCCAACTGCTCGGGTCCGGCTGCCGCTGCTGCTGCGGCCTCTGCTGCTCGGTGGCTCGAGCGATGGGCCGGATCCCGGGGACTCGAGCGGCGCTCCTCGCCCGTGAGTGAAAAGGGGATTGGTTTTGGGGGTTTATTGTCCGTGACGCCACCCACGGTTGTGGTGATTGTGTGGACACCACCGCTGCTCTGTATGGGGATCCCGGGAGCGGTGACAGGGAGCAGCTTTGTTGTTATTTCTCCCCTCCGTGGGTAGGGGGTTGGTTGTCCCGGGGCCCGCTGATGGGGTAGGGGTGAATGGCAGGCCAGGTGCGGGGCCTGGTGAGGTGCAGGGTCGCGGGGGCAGCGCTGTGCCATACGGCACGGTGGTACTCACTCAGCCTGAGACGTTGACACAGTTCTCGGTAAAACACACGGCTGGAAAGACGGTTCCCACGGATGGCTGCTGTTGCTTTTCCCCGGTAGTTAGCGGTGACTGTCTCTTTTCCTGCACCTAGTACTTCTGTTGGTAGCGATGGGTTCCCACCGGTTACCCGCTCCCCGGCTTGGATATGGGCCGGAGGAGCCCCTCTTTGCCCGCAGGCGCTGGCCCTGAGAAACTGGTGCCTTGGCAGTGGCGATGTCTCTCTCATAGGTTGGACGGTTGCCTTCAATCGGGACTTAGTTGTTTAGAGACCCGGAGGTCCCCTTCACTGATGGATTTGGCAAATTCACGGCGACTCCTAGCCTTGCCGGGATCCGAAAGGCCCCTGCCAATGGTGCTGGCTTCTCTTTGTATACCGCTCCGGTACCGCCGGGCCACCACCCATCCACGGTCCTTTCGGCAACCTCCGATCAGCCTCCACTGCAGACGGTCACCGCCGTCTGCTAACCTTGCTGTCTCTGTCCGGGGCACACACCCGGACCAACTTCAGGCTCTACTTCTGTCAATTTTCTCCTCTCCACTCCTTTCCTCCTTCCACTTCCTCCTCCAAACTCTATATGCCTGTGTTTTCCCTCCTCCAGGACTGTGAACTCCTTGGTGGGTGGAGACCAACCACCTGGCCCACCCCCTGGTGTGGACATCAGCCTCTGGAGGAAGGCAACAAGGGTTTCTGGTTTAGCTTTGGTGTACCTATCCGGGGTGTAGGGTGTGGTGGTGTCATTACCTGTGACCCCTGGCTTGCCCAGGGCATCACATTTCCATCTCACCACTGCCCTTTCTTCCCTGGTAGGAGGAGGGATTCAGATTAGTTCTGATCAGGAGCATAGCCAGACTCAGGTATCTCCACCATTAGGGGTAACCCTGAGGTTAGGGATAGCCTAGGGACCCCTAGCAGGAGGGACTGCACAGGAGCCCCTGTCACTCGCTTTCCTACAGTCACATCTTGACAACTCCAGTCCCCACCTCAAAAAATGGATAAAGAATGTGCCATATGAATAATTTGGCACATTCAAAAAAAATTGCACCAAATGAATTTCCTAAAGGAATCACAAATTTTGAATTAAAGGTTTAGGGACAAGGGTGAAAGGACATGACTGGAAGTGCCGGGGAATTCAGAAAATCAGTCACAGCGAACACAGGTACTCGTGTCACCGCTGGTGATGCTGCATTGAATAGCATGTTAGTACGCCCCTATGGGCGTACCAACATGCTAAGTGGGCAGACAAGTCGGGGATATAACACCCTTGGGACAAGTCCCCACAATCATTAGCATAAGATAAAAGATCCTTAGAAATACTTTTTCTAAAGGCTCCGTCACACTAAGCAACATCGCTAGCAACATCGCTGCTAACGAACAACTTTTGTGACGTAGCAGCGATGTTGCTAGTGATGTTGTTGTGTGTGACATCCAGCAACAACCTGGCCCCTGCTGTGAGGTCGTTGGTTGTTGCTGAATGTCCTGGGCCATTTTTTAGTTGTTGCTGTCCCGCTGTGAAGCACAGATCGCTGTGTGTGACAGCGAGACAGCAACAACTAAATGTGCAGGCAGCAGGAGCCGGCTTCTGCTGACACTGGTAACCACAGTAAACATCGGGTAACCAAGAAGCCCTGTCCTTGGTTACCCGATATTTACCTTCGTTACCAGCCTCCACAGCTCTCAATGTCAGTGCCGGCTCCTGCTCTGTGCACATGTGGCTGCAGCAGACATCGGGTAATTAACCCGATGTGTGCTGTAGCTAGGAGAGCAGGGAGCCAGCGCTAAGCAGTGTGCGCTGCTCCCTGCTCTCTGCACATGTAGCTATAGCACACATCGGGTAATTAACCCAATATGTGCTGTAACTAGGAGAGCAGGGAGCCAGCGCTAAGCGGTGTGCGCTGCTCCCTGCTCTCTGCACGTGTAGCTGCGTGCGCTGGTAACCAAGGTAAATATCGGGTTGGTTACCCGATATTTACCTTAGCTACCAAGCGCAGCATCTTCCACGCGGCGCTGGGGGCTCGTCACTGGTTGCTGGTGAGCTCACCAGCAACTCGTGTAGCGACGCTCCAGCGATCCCTGCCAGGTCAGGTTGCTGGTGGGATCGCTGGAGCGTCGCAGTGTGACATCTCACCAGCAACCTCCTAGCAACTTACCAGCGATCCCTATCGTTGTTGGGATCGCTGGTAAGTTGTTTAGTGTGACTGGACCTTTAAGATCTCTTTATCTATGCTAGTGTATACAGGGACGGTTAGGCAGGGATTAACAATATGCACCCAGAACCGCTCGTATACACCTACACCTGACAGGTTCCCTTTAAAGGCTAGTATTTAATATACCTGTAATTTATAGACATAGTGTGTTTTTATCTATTTATTCATAATTGCTGGAGTTTAGGAAATGTGAAATTGTATAGCCCCTCTGATGGAATAGGGTTTATCTTTTTATTAACACTGTGTATAGAACAATTCAGTGGTTGTGCTATTTTACATTGAAATATAGTATAAAAAAAAAAAGCTCACCAAAGGACATAATCAAGATAAGTTCACAGAAAAAAACTCACCAGAAATAAAGCCACCAGCCAAAAAATGGTCAAATAATGGCAAAAGCATCTGCAAGATGCATACGGCCCCCCATGATAAAAGTTGGAATTTCACAGGTGCAGAATGCCTATAAAACAACCACCCCCAGCCTATGTCAGGAGGGGGAGGTTGCCGGCATAACACTGCACACTAATAGGATCTAATATAGGGCATCAGTCACACAGATACGTGCAATGCACAGTGTCCAGGCAAAGCATATTGATCACGCCCTTCTATTAGATCAGGCGGGCTGCCCAGCACCTAAAAGGTGCACTGGCACAGTGGACAGACATCCCAGGGGACCGGCTGCATCCTGCAGAATTGTGCAATAATAAAATGATAAAAATTATGATAATAAAAGTGAGGTATTGGTCATATTTTGGCCAGAATATATAAGCTCGTAACCCATATGTCAAGGGGTCCCCACGCTTACGAGTCCCTAACTACATCAAAAAAGCTCACCAAAGGACATAATCAAAATAATTTCACAGAAAAAAAAAAAACCCTCACCAGAAATAAAGCCATCAGAATTTTTATCATTTTATTATCACACAATTCTGCAGGATGCAGCAGCCGGTCCCCTGAAACTGATCTACAGTACGGTTGCCAAGACCATGTGTGTCGCCCTGGGCAAGCCAGGGGACACGGGTCACAACATCACCACACCCCACACTCCAGGTAGGCACATCTGCTAACCACAAATCCTTGTTGCCTTCCTCCAGGAGTCTGTGATGCACACCAGGGGGTGGGCCAGGCGGTTGGCTCCGCCCACCGAGGAGCTCACAACTCTGGAGGCAGGAAGTTCCAGGCAGTCTAGTCAGGGAGGAGGAAGTGGAAGGAGTGGAAGATTAGCCCAGGGAGGGCAAGAGTGAGGAGTTAAGTGAGAGAGTAAACAGCTAAGTGAAAGTGACAGAAGGAAAGAAAGCCTGAGAGCCCAGCTTTGTGTAGGGCCAGAACAGCAAGGTCAGCGACGGCGGTGACTGTCCGGAGGGGGACCGTTTGGAAGTTCCTGGAAGGACCCCGTTGGCTGTGTGCCCGGTGGTCTGGAGCAGTGTTCCGAAGGACAGTCAGCACCAGGGCAGGGGCCTCTCGGACCCCGGCAAGGCTAGGAGTCGCCAGATTTGCCAAATCCGTCAGTGACGGGGACGCAGATCCCCCAACAACCAAGTCCCGATTGACGGCAACAGCCCGACCATTATCGGGGAGACACCGCCACCGCCAGGGCACCAGTTTCCCCAGGGCCAGCGCCTGCGGGCAAAGTGTAGAGCTCCTCCGGCCCAGATTGCAGTCGGGGAGCGGGTAACCGGAGGGAATCCACCGCTACCATCAGACAACACAGGTGCAAGGAAGAGAGACGTCACCGTTACCTACCGGGAGTGCAGGTGCAGCCGTCTGTGGGACCGTCCTACCAGCCGTTGGTTTACCGTACAAACTGTGTCCGTGTCTCAGGCTGAGTGAGTACCACAGTGCCGCAAGGCACAGCGCTGCCCCCGCGTCCCTGCGCCCACCGGGCCCTACACTTCACATCTCATCACCGGGCCCCGGGATCACTAACCCCTACCCACGGAGGGGCAACACAACACCTGGCTGCTCCGCATCACCATCCCCGGGACCCCCACACTGAGCAGCGGTGGTGCAATCACCACAACCGTGGGTGGCGTCACGAACTATAACAATCCCTTCACCCAACAAACACCCCCTTTCACTCACGGGCGAGGAGTGTCGCTCGAGACACCCCGGGATCCGGCCCACGGCTCGAGCCACCAGGAGCAACTGCCGGACCCGAGCAAAAGGGGTGAGCGCGGTGTGCTGACACCCTCCTCCCCGCCCGCGACAACTTGGCGTCACGAACAGGATCTTACCGCTCTGCCGTCTGGTAGAGGTGCGCCTTGTTACCGCCGGAGGTATCCGGCAGGAAAATTTCAGAAGCCGCCATCTTTGGCGCGAAAAGTCCCCGCTCGAGCGTCTTCTCGAGCAGTAGAGGCGCGAAGGCCAAAACCCCGCCCCGAGAGAGGAGGGGCCGGAAAGAGCTAAGGGGGACGGAAACAAGATGTCTGCGCCCGACAGAGCCGCTGGAGGAGCGGTGGTCGCAGCCGCAGCGGCACCCGCGGATGGGAATGGGCCTGCCCAGGCCCCGGCCGTACCGGCGGGAGGTGCCGCGGCCCCCGCGCTTGCTCAGGTCATGCCGTTTTCCTTGCCCTATGCGCCCGGAGCTGCCTGGCTACCGCAGTATGACGGGAAACCGGATGCCCTACAGGCCTTCCGGAAAAAGCTTAACCCGTTGCTAGAGCTGTACCCCCTGACTGATAAGCAACGTGCAGCGATAAGGCTAGGCCAGTTAACCGGTGCGGCGGAGCAGGAAGCGGAGACCTGGGCCGAGGGGGACCGGCTCTCTGTAGCCACCATCTTCGAGAAGCTACAGACTGCCTTCGAGACCCGGACTGTAGCTGAGCTGAGGATGCAGTTTTACCAGTGCCGGCAACGAGCTGGGGATAGCATTCGGGACTATGCTCTACGTCTGCAGACCGCCCTCCGCACGCTGAAGCGGGTGAACTCTATTAATGAGGCGGATAGCAACAAGATGTTAGTGGAGCAATTTGCGCAGGGGATGAGGTCCCCTGAGGATCGTAAACAACTCCGGCTGTGGGCCCTGGAACACCCTGATGTGGACTTTGCTGTGTTAAAGGAGCGGGCTATCAAAGCACTACAGCCCCCAGCTGCTGAAGTTCTGGAACCCGTCCCGTGGCCCGTCGAGACAGCTCCTGTTATGGCGGCCTCAGCCAAACCAACCTCTGTAATGCCTGCAGCCCCGAGCAGCACAGTCGAAGAGTTGGCAACCCAGGTCCGTCGCCTGGACGGAGACCTTGCCAAAATCCTTGCTGCACTGCAACCTCTGACCAGATCCCAGCCTCCAGCGCAGATACAGCTTGCTGACAGTCCCGAAGATGTTCCCTGGATGCAGCGGAGAAGCGCTAACAACCCGCGGAGCAGACCTCCAATCTGCTACAAGTGCCGTAAGCCGGGCCAGTATTACCAACAGTGCCCGTTAAACGAGCAACCCCTGGGGCCCCGGGCCAATCCTCAGGAGTAGAACACCGTGGCCCCCCGGACTGGCGAGACCGATATGTCGGGGCCCGCCCTATCATCCCCGTGGCTGTGGACGGCATACCAGTGATGGCTCTCTTGGACACTGGATCACAGGTAACTACCATACCGTACACGTTGTATCAGCAGTATTGGGCCACAGACGAGCTGGCGCCTCCAGACAATAGTATAAATTTGATTGCCGCTAATGGACTTCCATTGACCCAGGTGGGGTATAAACAGGTGGCTATGACAGTGGGGCAAGCTGAACTGCAACATCAGGGCATGATTGTGATCATGAATGAACCCAGTGATCATAACCCGAAAATAGTGCTGGGAACCAATGTGATGGAACACTGCATGGCTGATGTGTTGAACCTATTGCAACAGCTAGCCACCACAGCGGCGGGGAGCCGGCAGAGGGCTGTGCAGCGTGAGATCCGCGCCCTGATGTACCGCCAGCATGTAAGCTCAACCGGAGGGGAGATTGGTGGAGTGAGAGTGATGGATGTTGCTCCATTGACTGTGCCCCCTAGGAGTGAGATGATGATTTGGTGTAGGGCAGCAGTAGGGCCTCAGGGGCGTGACTACCCTGCGATGATGGAGCCCATGCCTTCCGAGCACTGGCCCACTGTAGTAGCCGCCCGAGGGGTGGTAGATGTGAAGAAAGGGAGAGTGCCCGTGAGAGTGTTGAACTGTGGGGAGGAAGAAGTCAGGCTCCCCCGGTATGCCACCATTGCCAAGCTGCTCACCCTGGACCCTCACACTATCCATGAAGCCAGTCCATCCACACTCCCACCTACCACCAGCACTTCCCCACCCCAGGGGGACACAAAGGAGTGGCACCAACAGCTACATGTAGGCACGGATGACACCCCTACACATCACAGGGCAGGGGTACACAGGGTGGTGCAGGAGTACGAACAGGTTTTTAGTAAGCACCCCCTAGACTTTGGGCAGATCAAGGGGGTCCAACACCATATTCCCACGGGTGAACATCCCCCTATCAAAGAGAGGTATAGACCTATTCCCCCTGCACATTACCAGTGTGCCAAGGATATGTTGAGGAATATGAAGGAGGCAGGGGTTATTCGGGACAGCTGTAGTCCCTGGGCCGCTCCGTTGGTACTGGTCAAGAAGAAGGATGGTACCATGCGGATGTGTGTGGACTACCGGAAGATCAACCAGATAACCCATAAAGATGCCTATCCGTTGCCTCGTATTGAAGAGTCTTTGGCTGCACTAAGAACTGCAAACTACTTCTCGACCCTTGACCTCACCAGCGGATACTGGCAAGTGGCCGTGGCCCCAGAGGACCGGGAGAAGACCGCCTTCACCACCCCGATGGGGCTCTGCGAATTCAATAGCATGCCGTTTGGGCTGTGCAATGCCCCTGGGACCTTCCAACGGTTGATGGAGTGCTGTCTGGGACACTTAAACTTCGATACCGTCCTGCTGTATTTGGATGATGTGATTGTTTATTCCCAGACATATGAAGCCCATCTGGAGCACCTGGCCGAGGTGTTCGCGTCCCTTGCCAAGTACGGGATGAAGTTGAAGCCCTCAAAATGCCATCTGCTGAAACCCAGGGTGCAGTATCTAGGGCATGTGGTGAGTGCGGATGGTGTCGCCCCCGACCCTGAGAAGATCACTGCCATCCAGAGCTGGCCGAGACCAACCACAGTGAGGGAGGTAAGGCAGTTTCTGGGCCTGGTGGGATACTATCGGCGCTTTATAAAGGGGTACACGAAGATGGCTGCCCCCATGCAAGATCTCCTCGTGGGACAGACCAAAGGTGGAAGACCCATTGGAGCCCCACTGTCGTGGGAAGACAAGCATGAGGAGTCCTTTTGCCAGTTGAAGGCGGCCCTGACCGGAGAAGAGGTCCTGGCGTACCCTGATTATGGGCGCCCATTCATCCTCCACACGGACGCCAGTAACGTGGGGCTAGGAGCGGTCCTATCCCAGGTCCAGGATGGAAAGGAGAAGGTGATTGCCTACGCCAGCCGAAAACTCCGGCCGACCGAAAGGAACCCTGAGAATTATAGCTCTTTCAAGCTTGAGCTACTGGCGTTGGTGTGGGCTATCACGGAGCGGTTTCGGCACTATTTGGCGGCAGCAAAATTTACCGCATTCACGGACAACAATCCACTGACTCACCTGAACACGGCCAAGTTGGGCGTGCTGGAGCAGCGGTGGGTAGCCCGGTTAGCCAACTATGATTTCACCATAAAGTACCGTGCTGGTCGTGTCAACATCAATGCAGATGCACTCTCCCGGATGCCCCATTTGTCAGAAGAGGGGTGCGAGGATGACGACCTCGAGGAAATTGAGTTGCCTGCGTTCCACCAGCCGCCTACTGAAAGAGTACAAGTATGTCAGCAACGGGTGGATCTGGACCCGCGGCCCAGTCAAGAGTGGCAGGACGCCCAGGACCAAGCGCCGGCTGTCCGCCTTGTCAAGACCCTGGTGGAACAAGGTACTATGGGAATAGACCCTGCCGCTCCAGCCGAAGCCCAACGCTTGTGGAAAGAACGAAAACGGCTCTACCTACACCAAGGGAGGCTGTACCGTGAGCTGATCAACCCAAAGACCCATGAGAAAATATGCCAGTTGATCGTTCCTCAAGCTGAGGTTGCTACTGTCCTGCGGGCACACCATGATGGTGCTGGCCACTTCGGGTGGAAGAAGCTGGAGATGCTGTTGAGGGAGCGGTTCTATTGGAGTGGGATGCGTGAATCGGTGGAAGCCTGGTGCCGAGAGTGCGGTCCTTGTACACTGAGGAGAAAGGACGAGACTAGCCAGAGGGCACCGTTACATCCCATCGTCACCCATCAGCCGCTGGAGCTGGTCGCCCTGGACCATGTCAAACTCACCCCTAGCCGAAGTGGGTACACCTACGCATTGACCATGGTAGACCACTACTCAAGATTTATGGTGGTAGTCCCCGTTAAGGACTTGACTGGTCGAACCGCTGCTCGAGCGTTCCAGGCCTATTTTTGCCGACCCCATGGGTACCCCGAGAAGGTGCTGACTGACCAAGGCCCGGCTTTTGAAGCAGAAGTGTTTCACAAATTCTGCCAGTTGTACGGCTGCAAGAAGATCCGGACCATTCCGTACCACGCCCAAACCAACGGCATGTGCGAGAAAATGAACCACTTGGTCCTGGGGCTCCTCAAGACGCTACCGCTGGAAGAACGGAACATGTGGCCGGAAAAGTTACCCGACTTGGTCGACATGTACAATAATATCCCGTCCAGCTCGACGAAGTGCACCCCAGCGTATCTGATGAGGGCTCGGCCTGGCCGCCTGCCGGTGGATCTGGAGATGGGGTTGGAGGCTCCGGAAGCACTCCCTTCAACGGCAGAGTGGGAAAGTCGGAGGAGGGCCCAGTACCGGCAAATCCAGGAGTATGTGGAGAAAAACCTCAGTCGAAGTCGAGAACAGCAAGAGCACCGGTTCAACCAGAAGGCGCCTGCAGGTCCTTTCCAGCCAGGAGATGTGGTGCTGAAACGGAAGAGAAAAGCCCACAAACTGGATGACCAGTGGGAGCAAGTCCCTTACGTCGTACAACCCACCGAGTGGGACAATGGGAAGACCTACCAGATCAGTCGTGACCAAGGGGGCACCCTGGCCACAGTTTCTCGGGACCATCTAAAAAAATGCCCGCCAGCGTTGAAGGCAGAGGCTGAAGTACCGGTTCCTCCACCAGTGGAAAAGGCAGCAGAGGTAATCCACACTGTGATGGGTGACTTCCCAGCTAACTGGCCTACACAGAACGGCGCGGTGATACTTCCAGTGATACTGTTCCCACAACCCGTGGATGAAGAAGTAGTGGAAGCGGTTAACCGTGAGCCAGAACCAGTGCCAGTGCCCAGGGATGAACCTGTACCCAGCCCCCCTGCACCTCCGCCTGCTCCACACTATAGCAGGGAGGAGGAACCGATTGTTCCCTCTATCCCACTGTCTAGCACTACTGACACCGGGCCCCGAAGGTCCACCCGTTCCAACCTAGGTAGACCCCCACTTAGGTACAGGGAGACCGTTCTATGAGTAAAAGGGGTCCGTAAATGTAAAAGAGTGTTGTGTGTCTGTTTAAAAGTTTGAAAGTTTGAAATGATAAATGAAATTACCGAAGAAGTTACCTGATTATCTGATGTTGATTTGCAACCGGCAGGAGCCGGCACCGTTGTCCCCGTGGGGACCGTTTAAAATGCATGGGAACTATCCATGGACAAGCCCGTGAACTTGCAGGGCACCACAAACGTTAAGTGGCTTGTAAATATGTTGGTTACCGTTACCGTTTCCGCAATGCCGTCTCCGGAGAGGCAGGTTGGAGGGAGGGCCCTGAGCAGAGCAGGCTAGGGCCCAGCCACCAAAGGAACCGGTGGCTACCCTCTGGAGGGAAGGACAGATCCCGCTCGGGTAACTTGTGCTGGACTGTGGGTCAAGGGGTGCTGCCTGGGCTTTAGGGGCAGCATCAGGGCCAGGTTGCTTGGGTGGGAGAGAGCGGAAACCGTAGCCGTAAACCGTTGCAACGTTTAAGTAAATGTGCCTCCCGTCTTGGGAAGAGTCTTTGATTAAAAATGTTATTTATGTTTGCTTAACCCTGTTATCCCCTTTTTACAGAAAAATAAAACCGGTGTAGGACGGCAGCCCGCGGACGGTCTGCATTTTGCTAAGGGGGAATGTGTCGCCCTGGGCAAGCCAGGGGACACGGGTCACAACATCACCACACCCCACACTCCAGGTAGGCACATCTGCTAACCACAAATCCTTGTTGCCTTCCTCCAGGAGTCTGTGATGCACACCAGGGGGTGGGCCAGGCGGTTGGCTCCGCCCACCGAGGAGCTCACAACTCTGGAGGCAGGAAGTTCCAGGCAGTCTAGTCAGGGAGGAGGAAGTGGAAGGAGTGGAAGATTAGCCCAGGGAGGGCAAGAGTGAGGAGTTAAGTGAGAGAGTAAACAGCTAAGTGAAAGTGACAGAAGGAAAGAAAGCCTGAGAGCCCAGCTTTGTGTAGGGCCAGAACAGCAAGGTCAGCGACGGCGGTGACTGTCCGGAGGGGGACCGTTTGGAAGTTCCTGGAAGGACCCCGTTGGCTGTGTGCCCGGTGGTCTGGAGCAGTGTTCCGAAGGACAGTCAGCACCAGGGCAGGGGCCTCTCGGACCCCGGCAAGGCTAGGAGTCGCCAGATTTGCCAAATCCGTCAGTGACGGGGACGCAGATCCCCCAACAACCAAGTCCCGATTGACGGCAACAGCCCGACCATTACCGGGGAGACACCGCCACCGCCAGGGCACCAGTTTCCCCAGGGCCAGCGCCTGCGGGCAAAGTGTAGAGCTCCTCCGGCCCAGATTGCAGTCGGGGAGCGGGTAACCGGAGGGAATCCACCGCTACCATCAGACAACACAGGTGCAAGGAAGAGAGACGTCACCGTTACCTACCGGGAGTGCAGGTGCAGCCGTCTGTGGGACTGTCCTACCAGCCGTTGGTTTACCGTACAAACTGTGTCCGTGTCTCAGGCTGAGTGAGTACCACAGTGCCGCAAGGCACAGCGCTGCCCCCGCGTCCCTGCGCCCACCGGGCCCTACACTTCACATCTCATCACCGGGCCCCGGGATCACTAACCCCTACCCACGGAGGGGCAACACAACACCTGGCTGCTCCGCATCACCATCCCCGGGACCCCCACACTGAGCAGCGGTGGTGCAATCACCACAACCGTGGGTGGCGTCACGAACTATAACAATCCCTTCACCCAACAAACACCCCCTTTCACTCACGGGCGAGGAGTGTCGCTCGAGACACCCCGGGATCCGGCCCACGGCTCGAGCCACCAGGAGCAACTGCCGGACCCGAGCAGAAGGGGTGAGCGCGGTGTGCTGACACCCTCCTCCCCGCCCGCGACACATGCAATGGTTTAATTAGACAGATTCTGCTCAGATCAGGCCTTGCTATGGCTGACAAATGAAGTTGAGTGCAAGTGCTTAGCATCATATCCAGAGGTTGTCTTTTCAAAATAGATGTATGAGTGCTGTCAGTATTGCTGCAGGGATTAAAGGGGTGCGGGGTCAGCCTTTCAGTACTCCGACCATACACTGTACAATGTATCAAATAGGTCTGCATGGCTGTCATTCCGGAAGGAAGCCTCTTTTAAAGATGATGCAAGCCCACAAATCGTTTGCTGAAGATAAGCAGACTAAGGACAAAGATTACTGGAGCCATTTCCTGTAGTCTGATAAGACCAAGATAAACTTATTTGCTTCCAATGATGTCAAGCGTGTGAGGCGGCAACCTATACAGGAGTAGAAAGACAAGTGTGTCTTGCCTACAGTCAAGCATGGTGGTGGTAATATCATGGTTTGGGGCTGCATGAGTACTGCCGGCTGTGGGGAACTACAATTCATTGTGGAAACCATGAATACCAATATGTGCTGTGACATGCTGAAACAGGGCATATTCTCCTTCCTTAGGAAACTAGGCCGTAGGGCAGTATTCCAACGTAACGACCCCAAACACAACTCCAAGATTACCACTTACTAAAGAAACTGAGGATAAAGTGCTCGACTGGCAAAGCATGTCTATAGACCTAAACCCTATCTGGGGGGCATCCAAAAACAAAAGGTGGAGGAGGACAAAGTCTCTAACATCCACCATCTCATGGAGGAGTGGAAGAGGATTCCAGTGGCAACCTATGAAGTGGCCACACAAAATATTAACACTTTGGGCATAATTTGGCCATTTTCACCTAGAAGTGTACTCACTTCTGTTGTCAGCAGTTTTGACATTAATGGCTGTGTGTTGAGCAAGAGGGCACACCAAATTTACACTGTTGTACAACCTGTACACTGACTACTGTACGTTATATCAAAGTGACATATCTTCAGTGTTGTACCATGAAAATATATATTAAAATATTTACAAAAATGTGAGTGGTGTATTCACTTTTGTGATATACTGTATATACTGAAGAAAGCTATAAATGCAACACTTTTTTTTGTGCTCCCATTTTTCTTGAGCTGAAACCAAATATCTAAGACTTTTTATACATACACAAAAGTTTTTTTTTTCTCAAATATTGTTTACAGATTTATTTAATTCCTCTTTCGCACATGTGTTTAAAAAAAAAAACGTGTTGCACGGTCCGTTTTTGCCATTCGTGTGGCCATCTGTGTGTCCGTGTGTCATCTGTGTGCCGTCCGTATGTCTGTGTGACATGTCCATCTGAGATCTGTGTGACCGGTACTGGAAAAAAAGGCATGATACTGAAATTAATATTTTTTTATGCATAAAAGATGTGCAAAGCAAGAAAAATTATAAATGCTAGATAGATAGGTAGATAGATTGTACAGCGATTTAGCATAGTTAATAAATAATCCACAGAAAAAGGTGAGATTCCCCCTAATTTGCATAACCAGCAAATAGAGTACATCCCATGCTTTTTAATTATTTGAAAAAAATAATTAAAAAAAAAACAGTGTAGGGTCCCTTACATCTTTTCAAAACCAGCCAAGGGAGAGCAGACAACTTGGGGCTGATATTTTTAGGGTGAGGTTATGGTTATTTTGCCCTTCCCAGCCTAAAAACTGCAGCCCACAGTTAACCAAGAGGTGGCACATCTATTAGATGCACCAACTCTGGTGCAGTTCTCAGCTCTTCCCGTTGCCCTGGTGCGAAGCCAAATGAGGTAATATTTGGGGTTGATGCCAGCTGTAAATTTCCATCTGTCATCAAGCCCTGGTATTAGTAATGGTTGGGCATCTAGCAGACACTCCCCATTACTAATCCAGTAGTGTATAGTGATAAAAAAAATATTTTATCTGTACAAACACCCCCTGACTACAGCCCTTGTTCACCAGTTTATTAACAAAAATAGAAAAAAACAAGTCTGCCGTAAATCATAAAGATGTCCCATGACGTTCTCCGAAAACGAACCTGAAAGACAGAAAAAGAAAAAAACATTAAAAAGAACAAAGACAATAGACACCCTCATTTACCAATTTATTACCTTACAAAAAATCTAATTCAAGGCCTGGCGGAATCCAAAAGGGTTTCCCACGACGTTACAAGGCTCACTGTCCCAGCCAATGAAGAACAGATCATTCCTCATTGGCAGGGATAGCAGTCACTGCAGGCACAGACACTGAGCGGTCTGACAATCACTGCAGTGAACCTCATGAGGTCAGCCCAGGTTACTGCAGCAATTCACACAGTAGTGTGTAAGCCACCACGGGCAAGGGTCAGCAGAGACTGCGTGAGTTAACTACAGTTTAGTGCATGCAGCTCTCTCACCAAGTAACGTGAGAGCCTGCAGCAATGAACTTTGGTAAATTCATGAGTTCAAACTCAGTTTACTGCCTGCAGTTCTCACGCCAAGTACCACATAAGCGCTCTTGCGGTACTTGGCGTGAGAACAGCAGCAGGCACTGAACTGGGTGAAATCATGCCGTCACAGCTTATCCCTTCCTGCGGCTGCTCACACACTGAATTGTGACCCGCTGCAGTGAGGTCAGTGACTGCTCTCCCTCCATTGAGGCATGATCTGTTCATCATTAGTTGGGAAAGTGAGTCTTGAAACGTCGTGGGACCTCCTTTTGCATTCCACCAAACCTTGGAGAGAAATAACTTGGGGAATGAGGGTGTCTATTGTCTTTATTTCTTTAATCCTTTTCTCTTGTTATGTCTTTTAGATTCTTTTTTGGTGAACGTCATGGGACATCGCTATGGATTACAGCAGGCTTTTCTTTTAAATACATTTTTAATAAATTGGTGAACGAGGGCTGTATTTGGGGTGTTTTTGTTCAAATAAAATATATTTTTTATATTTCAACTGGATTAGTAGTGCTTGATTCACAGCTGGTATCAACCCCATATATTAACTCATTTGCCACCACACCAAAGGCAAGAAAAAGATCCAAGTACAGCGCCAGATTTGGTGCATCTAATAGATGTGCTAAATCTGGGGCCACTGCAGGTTGCTATTTTTAGAGTGGGAAGGGACAAATAACCATGGCCTTTCCCACCCTAAAATATTAGCCCTCAGTTGTCTGCTGTCCCTTGGTTGCCCAAGCTATTTTTTTAAAAAAAATTAGTCATTAATTCTGTTAAATAGCTGTACAAGCTATGTAGCTATCTCTCATGAGTGTGATGTCCATATTTGACCCCTGCTGCCAGAAAAAAAACTGACTTGTCTCCACGTGACTCACCGGGATACATACTGTAGGTGTTTCACAGGGACACAAGGACTGGGTGAAAACACTAAGGGTACCATCTCACTAAACGACGTACCAGCGATTCCGACCACGATATGACCTGGTAAGGATCGCTGGTGCATCGCTACATGGTCGCTGGTGGGTTGTCAATCAGGCAGATCTCACCAGCGACCAGTGACCAGCCACCAGCGACTTATGGAAACGATGCTGCGCTTGGTAACCAAGGTAAATATCGGGTAACTAAGCAAAATGCTTTGCTTGGTTACCCGAAATTTATGCTGGTTACCAGCGCACACCGCTTAGCGCTGGCTCCCTGCACTCGTAGCCAGGGTACACATCGGGTTACTAAGCAAAGCATACTTACCCGATGTGTACTCTGGCTGCGTGTGCAGGGAGCAGAGAGCCAGCACTGGCAGCCTGAGAGCAGCGTACGCTGGTAACCAAGGTAAATATTGGATAACCAAGCAAAGCGCTTCGCTTGGTTACCTGATGTGTACCTTGGTTACCAGCATCCGCAGCTTCCAGACGCCGACTCCCTGCTCCCTGCACATTCAGATCATTGCTCTCTCGCTGTCAAACACAGCGATGTGTGCTTCACAGCGTGAGAGCAACGAGCAAAAAATGAACCAGCACTGTGTGTAACAATCAGCGATTTCACAGTAGGGGCCAGGTCGCTGCTTAGTGTCACACACAGCGAGATCGCTGATGAGGTCACTGGTACGTCACAAAACCTGTGACTCAGCAGCGATCTCGCTATGTGAGAAGTACCCCTAAGGCGTGAAGATTTCTATTGATTTTAATTAGTATGCATATGAACATGCCGCCTTTAGGTGTGAAAACGGACAGAACATGGACCCCGAAGACAGGGAGGTGTGAAGGAGGCCTTAGTAAGCACTTCTCCTCTGCCAGGATAATCCATCCAGTTCACAAGTGTGGCACATCAATATTAGACAGCATGATTATTGCACAGCTGTGCTTTAAGCTGGCCACAATTCAGCTTATGAAAAATTGGAGCAAAAACAAAACAAGTGTTGAGTTTATATTTTTGTTCAGTTCATATATGTCAATGTAGTTCAGTGTACTGTTTTTGGGTGGAAAATGTATTCCATAATTCCTAATTTGTTCTTAATATGTGTTTTTATTAGGTTATATAGTAATGGTTTTTTTTTTAATATATACACAATATTGTTTATTGATTTCAATGTTAGCTCCACAGCTATATAACTGGCTGTTGGTGCCTGTTACGTTGTATGCACCTGAGGAAGGGGACGGTCTGTCCTTGAAAAACGTAGTGCGATTAAAATAGTGTATCTACAATTTGGCTGATCCTCTCTCTTGCAATGCCCAACTTATCCACCTTTTTTTCCTTCATTCATTTTCTGACTTTCAGAACCCTTGATATACTGTTTGCAGCCTGCTTCAAGTTTCAGATGTTTCTCTTGTGAGAGTGTCTCTCTCAATAATATATTCTTGTTGCGACACATGTTTGTATCCAGGGTATTGCAGGGTGCTTCATTAACTATATATTAGCAGAGCTTCTATCCTACACTAATTTCCTTTTTACCTGCAGCCTACTTTTTCAGCTCTCCTTGAAACTGTATATGTGTACTAATTTCAACTTCTGCTATCTCTAAGGTTTCTTTCACACGTCAGTGATTCTGGTACGTATGTGACAATTTTTATACGTTACAGAATCACAGACATACGCAGACCCATTAAAATCAATGATTCTGCGCACACATTAGTGATTTTTCACTGACAGTGTCTCCATGTGGCGTACACACGTGTCCGGGTGCTCTGCATGAAGACATGTCTGTTTTTTCTTGGCTCATTGATGTCCCACGGACCACACTATGGTGTGATCTGTGTAACATGCACCAGAAAAACACGTACATTGAAAAAAAAAAGCTTTTTATACTCACCTTCTCCAGCAACGCTGTGTTCAGCCGCTGCGCTCTGCTGCTTCCAAGCTGGTTATTATTCTCATGCATATGCACTTATGCACATCACAGCCGACCCGGAAGTAGCTTCAGCGGGTCAGCGGCAGCCAGAAACACAGTAGAGCCGAACACTTGAGCACCACGGGCAGCAGGAGCGGGGACAGGTGAGTATACGCCCGTGTGCTATCACGGATGACAGATCACGGATAGCACATTGAATACCCACGTGTGCTGTGAATCACGGCACACGGAGGGACATACGGTATGCGTTTTTTACACTTCAGTGAAAAACGTCTTTGTTTTTCACTGACGTGTGAAACAGGACTAACAGAGAGGAAAGGGAGTAGAAGCAGAGAGAGCTCTATGGATTTGGAACATTTTTGTAAAACATTCAGCTGAATTAAGGATTTACAGAAACTCTGTAGAAGCAAGATGGTGGAATTTTTTTATGAAGGCTATTTAGGAGAATAGGGTCTGATCTGAGGTTTTAGCAGAGGCCACTACACACTACTCGAGGTTTAATATGTAATAACTGAAGGTCCAATAGGGATCCAGTGAGTCACGAGACAGAGATGCAGGCAGAAAGTTAACCAAGCTAAGTTTACTGACAGGATTGGGGAACGGGATGTGTGGCATCCCTGAGGCTTCAGTCGCCACAGAAAATTGTATCTGACTTAAGATGACTTAAGATGCTATGCTCATCCTGGGTAAGGAGAGGTTAACCACTGGTTTTCACTTACACAATACACTTAGGTGGTTTCCAGCCAGCCAGCAGTTACACAACACACCATAGCAACGGGTATTTCCCCAGCACTGATGAGTCATCAAAAAGGTAGGGGCTGCCTGTGAAGTGAGTGAACACACTTAATTTCACTTTAGAAGGAGTTTTACCTCAGAAGAGTTTGGACGCAGGAGAGAGAACAGCTTGAGGCAGAGAAGAGCAAGGCCTCTGTGGGGATGCTGAACGGCTCCCCCCAGAGGTGCCGACCGGGTGCCGGGCAGACTGAGAGAGAAGCAGGAGACTACCAGGTGGAGTTGTGAGACAGAGGAGTTCATATGGTAGCCAGAGAGTGAGTCCCAACAGCCCCTTTGGGACCAGTGCCGCACAGGATGCAGAAGCCCTAGGGTAGAACATACTTCACAATGGTCCAAAAGGCCCAGGGCACCAGCAGCATATAGAGACAGGAGGTACGGTCGGGTCCATAACAAGTTTCGCGCTGCCTGTATACGGGACGCCAACTAAAGCCAAGGACACTTGGGTCCCCAAGTAGCTTCACGCCACGGGGATCCAAACTACAAGGTGCAAGGAAAAAGGTCTCACACGCTTCACAACACCGGTGGTGACCTCTGATTCATCCGTGATCGGCTGGGGCCCATCACGGCGATGACTGGCACTCTGCGGGAGCAGCACACGAACTGTGAGTAAAACACCTGGAACCGCAGCCCCTGTGTGAGACTCTGATTTGCTGGCGCCGCCACCCCGCGCTTCGGCACCAACGGCCCTTCCCCCGTTGTGACCGTCCTCCCTGGGGATCGCTCCACATGCGGGGAGCTGTACTATCTGAGCTGCGGTAACATCAGCCCCGGAGGAGAGTGACATCTCGCAGCGGTGGCTAATCCCTGGCCGCGCACCACAGGTGGCGCTGCAAAGCAAACCACCATTCCCCCCTTGGACTCTCTTTGCCTGTAGCCGACAGGGCCACGGAGCCAGGTCAGGCCTATCACAGCAACCCCACAAAACCACTGGCCCGGTGATGAGTAAGCCCTGCAGGTCCCGTGAGGTGCTACATTTGGCGCTGCAAGCAGAGTCGCGAGCCCCTAACAATGGGTATTGTGCGCCTTCATGGACTGTGTCAAACATTTATTGAGACAAAACAATCACTGATCTCGGGGAGACCAGCCAGAGAAAACACTGCCGGCAGCCAACGAGGGCGCTCAACACAGTGAAATCCTAGGTGCATTGCCCCCTGGGAAATATGCAAATCAAAAAAAGTCTGTGGAGCCTCTGTTAGGAGTCTCGACGCAGAAACTAGCCAGATATCCCTCCGGGAAGGACCTAGCCAAGGAGTGGCTCTTTTTAGGAGATTACCATAACCACCATATTAAGTGGCCCTTTTAGTCAATATCCAACTCTTTGACAAGTTTAAAGATATGATAAGGGAAATACCAAGGCCAGGAATCCATCCACAGACAGCTGTTTCGTGGTATTGACACTCATCAGTGTGGAGTAGGATTCTGGCCAGGTGGGAGCAATACCTAGTAGACCAACAAGACAAAACAACCACTGATCTGGTTCCGTGAGGTGCTACATTTGGCGCTGCGAGCAGAGTCGCGAGACCCTAACAATGGGTATTGTGCGCCTTCATGGACTGTGTCAAACATTTATTGAGACAAAACAATCACTGATCTCGGGGAGACCAGCCAGAAGAACACTGCCGGCAGCCAACGAGGGCGCTCAACACAGTAAAATCCTAGGTGCATTGCCCCCCGGCTAGGTCCTTCCCGGAGGGATATCTGGCAAGTTTCTGTGTCAAGACTCCTAACAGAGGCTCCACAGACTTTTTTTTATTTAAACATTTATTGAGAACTGACACCCGCCATTAACCATCCGGCGTGGGAAAAGAAGGGGACGGCAACTAAAGCCAAGGACACTGGTGTCCCCAAGTAGCTTCACGTCACGAGGATCCAAACTACAAGGCACAAGGAGGAAGGTCTCACACGCTTCACAACACCGGTGGTGACCCCTGATTCATCCAGGATCAACTAATTGCCCGTGACAGACAAACGACGGGGGCGGGTACGATCGCTCGTGCGATCGCACGATAGATCGTATTGTGTGATGCCCGCATTAGACCCCTCCACGGGTAGGGGGTTGCCCCGGGACTTGGTGATGGTGATTGGTTAGTGCCGTTGGGAACCAAGGGGAACACTTTCGTACTCACACAGTCCAAAAAGCTGACACCGACAACTGGGTAAACCAAAGTTCTGGACACCGCTGCCACTGAGGGGAGCTAGTTTGGGTCCCGTCCCCGATGGTGTTGCCTGATGATCTGTGACCTTTTCCGTGGCACTTAGTTCACTTCTTGGTTGGCCCTGGTATGATTAAACTAGTCGGGTCCCGCTCCTCAGTGTGGGTAACTGTGGGAGCTTGCTCTTAGGGTTCACACTTGGAATTTTCTGGACCGGTTGTAGAAAGTCCTATCCCCCTCGTTGCGCTAGTACCCCGATTTTGGGGCGGGTGGAGAACGGCTCTTGAAGGCTCAGTCCTCGTCGGGTCAATTGTCAGGTTGCCTGAAGCTACTCCCTGACCTAGGGTCCACGTACCCCGTCGTGCCCTGTTCCCAGACCGGTGATTGTACAAGGCCACTGGCTGTCCTCCTCGACAGTTCCGTGCCCCTTGTGTCACGATCCCCTGCGACCGGGGGTCCAGCTCCTACTAGGTCCAGACCAACGTCTGCCACCTAGTTGCTTCCAAGGAGCCCGGCTCCTGACCTCCTCACTTCACTCTCTCCTTCTCTAACTAAACTACTCCTGACACTCCTGACCTCCCCTTACCAACCCCCCAAGTGGGCGACCCTATTCCACTCAGGCCATCCACTGGTGTGTCTGGTGGGTGTGGTGCAGAGTGTTCCTAGGATTTTGATTGGCTGATGTATTCAACATCGTGTAGTTGGGGACCCGTAACCAAGGAGAAGGTGGATATTGCACAGAAGGGCAGATTGCACAATACCCTGTGACGGCCTGATAGGCCAGGGCATCACAAGAGTAATTATTGCATAAAGCTCATCTTGGTCAAGGAATAATTAATTTAGAAGCTCTGGGTTCTGTCATTGCCGTACTTATTAGAATTGGTTAGATAAATTACATTACACTGGGTTAGCAGTTATGTTGCAGGATTTCCCCCTGTAAAGTGGAAGCAGCAACCTCTGTGAATATGGCATGACAGTTTTGATAGGGACAGAATTTAATAGCATTTGGCATGTTCTCTGGGTTTCATAGCTGAATATGACAGCTGTGACTTATAAACTTATGAACTGAGGATAGTCTCCAAGTGGTTAAAATATAGATGTGTGAAACGTCATTCTATCTGAATAACACCTGTCTTTCCTTTACTGTACTCCAAGAGGAGTCAGAGTACGACTTGTACTCCATATACCACAATTTATATACACCTTATGATTTAAAGCATCACACCCTAAATATCTGACCCATATTTTCTCTATTGCTCAATTTTATGACTGTGTAAACTATAATATAATGCAGAATTGTGTAAAGATTGAGTATTCATAGACAGCCATTTTATTTTATTATTTCATTATGACAGCACTTATAATCTTTTCATACACACTGATTAAGAAAAAAAAAAGCTTGGAAACTTTTAAAAACAAACAGTTAAAAGGAATGAGTTATGTACAAGCTATGAATAAATCAGTACTACAGGCAATTATAAGAAACACTATAATGTATCTTACAAAGATCCCCATCACCTCCAGAACTCACTAATCACTCCGAAAAGAAAGTAAACATCTCAAATCCATTTTGCTTAATACAAGACAAACTACCGGCACCATGTGAAAAATAGGCAAAAAGTCAAGCATCCACGTCATTGGGTAGAGTTATTGATAAATATCCAATTTATTAAAAAAAATGTTGGTAAAAACATAATATCCCAATGAAGTATCAGGTTACACAACCTATTATACTATATGGAGACAGGAGTGGAGAGACTGAGTGAAGAGCAGAGTCAGAAAACAAGCAGAAGGAGACACCGCCTATTATACTCTATGGGGACAGGAGAAGAGGGAAGGAGGGAAGAGCAGAGTCAGAAAACAAGCAGAAGGAGACACAGCCTATTATACTCTATGGGGACAGGAGAAGAGGGAAGGAGGGAAGAGCAGAGTCAGAAACCAAGCAGAAGGAGACACAGCCTAATATACTCTATAGGGACAGGAGAAGAGGGAAGGAGGGAAGTGCAGAGTCAGAAACCAAGCAGAAGGAGACACAGCCTATTATACTCTATGGGGACAGGAGAAGAGGGAAGGAGGGAAGAGCAGAGTCAGAAACCAAGCAGAAGGAGACACAGCCTAATATACTCTATAGGGACAGGAGAAGAGGGAAGGAGGGAAGAGCAGAGTCAGAAAACAAGCAGTGGTAGACACAGAAAGATCATTCAAATCTTTATAACAAAGCAATCTACAGTACAGACCAAACGTTTGGACACACCTCCTCATTCAAAGAGTTTTCTTTATTTTTAGGACTCTACAAATTGTAGATTCACATTGAAGGCATCAAAACTATGAATTAAAATGTGGAATGAAATACTTAAAAAAGTGTGAAACAACTGAAAATATGTCTTATATTCTAGGTTCTTCAAAGTAGCCACCTTTTGCTTTAATTACTGCTTTGCACACTCTTGGCATTCTCTTGATGAGCTTCAAGAGGTAGTCACCGGAAATGGTTTTCCAACAGTCTTGAAGGAGTTCCCAGAGATGCTTAGCACTTGTTGGCCCTTTTGCTGCGGTCCAGCTCACGCCAAACCATCTCGATTGGGTTCAGGTCTGGTGACTGCGGAGGCAAGGTCATCTGGCATAGCACCCCATCACTCTCCTTCTTAGTCAAATAGCCCTTACACAGCCTGGAGGTGTGTTTGGGGTCAATGTCCTGTTGAAAAATAATTTATGGTCCAACTAAACGCAAACCGGATTGAATAGCACACCGCTGCAAGATGCTGCGGTACACATGCTAGTTCAGTATGCCTTCAATTTTGAATAAATCTCCAACAGTGTCAGCAGCAACGCACCCCCACACCATCACACCTCCTCCTCCATTCTTCACGGTGGGAACCAGGCATGTAGAGTCCACCCGTTCACCTTTTCTACAAAGACACGGTGGTTGGATCCAAAGATCTCAAATTTGCACTCATCAGACCAAAGCACAGATTTCCACTGGTCTAATGTCCATTCCTTGTGTTCTTTAGCCCAAACAAGTCTCTTCTGCTTGTTGTCTGTCCTTAGCAATGGTTTCCTAGCAGCTATTTTACCATGAAGGCCTGCTGCACAAAGTCTCCTCTTAATAGTTGTTCTAGAGATGAGAAGGTGTGTCCAAACTTTTGGTCTGTGCTGTACATCGACCTAGAGCGGGAAGTAATCTACACAGATCAGTACTGCTGTAAAATTTCCTTCATGCTATAGCTGTATCTGTCTTTGTCCTAACTTGGAATGAAGAGGAGAAATCCATCCTTAGTGGATTGCAAATTAAGAAATTGGTGAACATGTTAGAAAATGTGCACACAAACTAGCGAATTTTCTACTGCAAACTACTTCAGGAAATGCTCATTCTTTAGAGAGTTTTTTAGAAGAGCTTTTCACTTTCTGAAGCAATTTTGAAGAGTTATTCAAACATTTTTGGAGAGGATTTAGAAAGAAATGGTTTACTTCTACACTATGGTGCCAATACAAAATAGTAGTTTTTATAAAATCAAATAAGCTTTATTGGCAGGACCAAATACAAATTAGTTTTGCCAAAGCAAGTGTACAATAGGGATGGTGGGTAGGGACCATAGTGAGGATGGATGGGGCACATCCAGGGTGGGGACTGTAGGTAGGATGGATGGGGCACGTCCACGGTGGGGACTATAGGGTGGGGACTATAGGAAGAATGGATGGGGCACATCTAGGGTGGGGACGTTGGGGGCTATGGAAGTCCATGGCTTATGATGGGGCATATCCAGGGTGGGGACTGTAGGAAGGATGGATGGGGCACATCCAGGGTGGGGTCTGGGGGGCCACATCTAGGATGGGGTGCTATGGAAGTCCATGGCTTATCATAGTTCTCTTTCTCGAAGTCTATGACATTCGCTCACATACTGCGCTGCTATCTCCACTGCGCTCTCTTCTTCCCCCAGCAGGAAGAGATGAGAGAGTCTCCTCAAGTGACTGTCCCTCACTGCTTTATCTACAACTCCCACCACCACCACTTACCACTCCCTTGTTCCGACCTTTTTGTTTTTACTTAATTAAGTCTGCTCTACCTATTAAAACTAACAGTAAAGCGGGCTTTACACACTACGATATCGTTAATGAATTATCGTCGGGGTCACGGTGTTTGTGACGCACGTCCGGCATCATTAACGATATCGCAGTGTGTGACACTTATGAGCGACCTTAAACGATCGCAAAAGCGGTCAAAATCGTTTGCCGCAGAGAGATCGTCCTTAAAAAAAATTAGTTTTCTGATTATTAGCAATGTTGTTCGTCACTCCTGTGGCAGCACACATCGCTGTGTATGACACCGCAGGAGCGACGAACATCTCCTTACCTGCCTCCACCGGGAATGCGGAAGGAAGGAGGTGGGCGGGATGTTACGTCCTGCTCATCTCCGCCCCTCCGCTTATATTGGACGCCTGCCGTGTGACGTCACTGTGACGCCTCACGAACCGCCCCCTAAGAAAGGAGGCAGTTCGCCGGCCAGAGCGCCGTCGCAGAGCAGGTATGTGCGTGTGAGGCTGCCGTTGCGATAATGTTCGCTACGGCAGCGATCACCACATATCGGCTGTAAGACGGGGGGGCGGGTGCTATCGCGCTCGATATCGGCAGCAAATGCTAGAGATGTCGCAGTGTGTAAAGCCCGCTTAAAACTGCCCTTGCTGCCCATAATAACTAAAGTTAAAATTACATTTTTTTCCCAAGCAATATAGAAAACAAAAAGCTTAGCACGCATTGAACAACAAAAACATTTGTCAAAATAAGGAGACATGTCTGTTTTAGATCCAAGTCATGATTCAAAATCCCTCACACAAGTCTATGGATTGATGAAACACTGAACAGACATGGGTACCATCAGTGTACAAGCTATGTGCTGTCCATGATTAACATTGTAAAGGATAGGAGAAGCTTTCCAATTGTTTTCTTTTTTTTTGCATAGGAGAAAATTACTCACAAACATTGATGATAAAGACTGACGCTGACAAAACACTAATGAAAATCGAATCCAAAACACTGATGAAAAGTGATATTTTTATTTTACTTACCGTAGATACTTGAGTATAAGCCAAGTTTTTCAGCCCATTTTTTATGCTTAAATGCCCACCTCGATTTATACTAGAGTGAGGTTCCCACAAAAAAAATATTCTCACCTGTCATCCATTCCTGCGGTGCTCTCTTACCTGCTTCTTGTAGACAGCAGGCACATAGCCCCTTAGTGATTGCTACCAGTACACACTGCGCAAGAGAGCTGCTGCTGTCATTGCTTTACTACAGTTGAAAGCTGCGCAGTTCCACTGCCGTAGGTGCTTTACTACAGTTGAATACTTTGCAGTGGCCACAGGGTACTGCACCTCCATTAGGGTGTAGTACTTATCCTGGGTCCAAGGAAGGTCAGTACCGGTTTCCATTTACACATACATGCAGTAACACTGGGTTGCCCTCCCCAATGGGGACCGGGCCAGGGTCGGATCAGAGTAGGAGGTCACTAGAGCGGTGGGTATACAGGACGCCAACGCACCAGGGGCTCCCCGATCCACTGGAACCAGGGACTCGGGGTCAGGGAGAAGCAATCACCTAGTGAAAGTAGTGAACCAGCCGGTGGCAGCGGATGGGGGCAACAGCTTGGAACACACAACACAACTACAACAAACAAGGGAGAAAAGCTTCAGACACAGAGCAGAGCGGACGTGCTGCGAGCAGCTCTGTAGGACAAGGTGTTCAACACGGTCGCTGGGGAGAAGCAGGCGGCTGTTTTCACAGGACCGGCGCTGTTAGGGTACAGAACCCTAGGGCAGATATACTTCACGTTATCTACCAACTCTGCAAGGGTTGCGGGGAACGACTAGAACAGTCACCGGATCTGTCCCACCGAGTCTGCAGCCAAATAGCATATAAGATTCGGGGCCAAGGTCTTCGGTCGGCCCCACATCGGAACTGCGCTATCAGCATACAGAACGGGGCACACTTTACTGACACCAGGATCCCCAAGTGCTTCATGCCACTGAGGTCTGATACTTAGCGCATCAAAGAAAGATGGGCCCATATACTGACACACACCGGATCTTACCTTCCACGGATTCAGGATCGGCTGGAGCCCATCCTGGGGGAGACCGGTACTCTGGGGCAGCGCCTGAAGTACCTGTGAGGAAAAAGACCTAGAACTGCAGCCCCTATCTCTGCCTATCCTTTACCATCTCCGGTGTCCAACGCTGCGGCGCCAATGGGGACTACCACCCTCCCCGCCCGTCCTCCATTATTCTCCCCGGCATAATCCCGCTCTGCCTGTGGGGAGCGACATAATCCTGGTTGCGACCCTCACCATCAGCCCCGGAGACTAGTACCCGCAGCGGCGGTCCATTCCTGGCCGTGTACCACAGGTGGCGTCATGATCATAAAAGACTTTCCTAAACCATCACTACCACCCCCATCCTCCGTCCTGCCACCCGTACACCGCCTTCTCTCCCTCTTGTACGTCCCAGGGTCATGAAACCGGGCCAGGCCAGCCCATGACGACGCAGAGGATCTGCACCCCCCAGCCAGGCGATGTGTCAGGTGAAAACCTCTCGACCCCGGGGTGTTACACAATCACCAAGGGGGCTATGTGCCTGTGCTCCACAAGAAAAAGGTAAGAGGGCACTGCAGGAACGGAGGACAAGTGAAAATATTTTTTTTTTGTGTATCTGAACCACAGCATAATAGGTGACCTTTACTAAAGAATGGGCACCTTACTATGGGGCACATTACTCCCAGATGAGGCACAAGGATGGGGCACATACTACAGGGCACATTACTACAGGAGACAATATGACCACATTACTACAGGGCACAATATGGCCACATTACTACAGGGCACAATATGGCAACATTACTACAGGGGACAATATGGGCACATTACTATACAAGGGACAACATGGGCACATTACTATACAGGGGATAATATGGCCACATTACTATACAGGGGACAATATGGCCACATTACTACAGGGGACAAGGATGAGCACATTACATTTTATTGGTATATTTTTTTTTTTCTTGAAATTTACCAGTAGGTGCTGCATTTCCCACCCTAGGCTTATACTCAAGTCAATAAGTTTTCCCAGTTTTTTGTGGTAAAATTAGGGGCCTCGGCTTATACTCGGGTCGGCTTATACTTGAGTATATATGGTATTTAAAAAAAAACAAAACAACTAACAAACAAAAAAACACAGATGTCTGAACAAGGCTTTACTGTTAAGATAGTTTTGATGAATTAGTTTTGATGAATTAGGCCCATTGCTTTATAAAATGCAGCATGCTGTAGAGAGAGCATTTTTTTTTAGATTTCTCCATAGACTTTTCAATATTGCTTCAAAAACATCTAAAAAAAATTTGCGCAAAATGTCATGATCTAAAAAGCTTCACTAAAACAGGCATTATTGATGAAAACACTTCAAACTGCATGTGTTTTACAGTACATGCATGTAGAAGCACAAAAACTCCTATCTCAGCTTAAGCTAATAAGTTGTCATTGGTTAACCCTACTTTTGATTTAGATATGTCAGAAAGCCAGAAATTTATAGTGTCAATACTTTTCCTGATTAGGTTTATTGAGTTAAATCAAAATAGAACAACTGTATTACCTTGTGTAATTGTGATACCTTTTTGATTACTCAATACAGAGAAGATTGCTTTTATAATAATATACAGTTAGGTCCAGAAATATTTGGACAGTGACACAATTTTCGCGAGTTGGGCTCTGCATGCCACCACATTGGATTTGAAATGAAATCTCTACAACAGAATTCAAGTGCAGATTGTAACGTTTAATTTGAAGGTTTGAACAAAAATATCTGATAGAAATTGTAGGAATTGTACACATTTCTTTACAAACACTCCACATTTTAGGAGGTCAAAAGTAATTGGACAAATAAACCAAACCCAAACAAAATATTTTTATTTTCAATATTTTGTTGGGAATCCTTTGGAGGCAATCACTGCCTTAAGTCTGGAACCCATGGACATCACCAAACGCTGGGTTTCCTCCTTCTTAATGCTTTGCCAGGCCTTTACAGCCGCAGCCTTCAGGTCTTGCTTGTTTGTGGGTCTTTCCGTCTTAAGTCTGGATTTGAGCAAGTGAAATGCATGCTCAATTGGGTTAAGATCTGGTGATTGACTTGGCCATTGCAGAATGTTCCACTTTTTTGCACTCATGAACTCCTGGGTAGCTTTGGCTCATTGTCCATCTGTACTATGAAGCGCCGTCCGATCAACTTTGCGGCATTTGGCTGAATCTGGGCTGAAAGTATATCCCGGTACACTTCAGAATTCATCCGGCTACTCTTGTCTGCTGTTATGTCATCAATAAACACAAGTGACCCAGTGCCATTGAAAGCCATGCATGCCCATGCCATCACGTTGCCTCCTCCATGTTTTACAGAGGATGTGGTGTGCCTTGGATCATGTGCCGTTCCCTTTCTTCTCCAAACGTTTTTCTTCCCATCATTCTGGTACAGGTTGATCTTTGTCTCATCTGTCCATCGAATACTTCTCCAGAACTGAGCTGGCTTCATGAGGTGTTTTTCAGCAAATTTAACTCTGGCCTGTCTATTTTTGGAATTGATGAATGGTTTGCATCTAGATGTGAACCCTTTGTATTTACTTTCATGGAGTCTTCTCTTTACTGTTGACTTAGAGACAGATACACCTACTTCACTGAGAGTGTTCTGGACTTCAGTTGATGTTGTGAACGGGTTCTTCTTCACCAAAGAAAGTATGCGGTGATCATCCACCACTGTTGTCATCCGTGGACGCCCAGGCCTTTTTGCGTTCCCAAGCTCACCAGTCAATTCCTTTTTTCTCAGAATGTACCCGACTGTTGATTTTGCTACTCCAAGCATGTCTGCTATCTCTCTGATGGATTTTTTCTTTTTTTTCAGCCTCAGGATGTTCTGCTTCACCTCAATTGAGAGTTCCTTAGACCGCATGTTGTCTGGTCACAGCAACAGCTTCCAAATGCAAAACCACACACCTGTAATCAACCCCAGACCTTTTAACTACTTCATTGATTACAGGTTAACGAGGGAGATGCCTTCAGAGTTAATTGCAGCCCTTAGAGTCCCTTGTCCAATTACTTTTGGTCCCTTGAAAAAGAGGAGGCTATGCATTACAGAGCTATGATTCCTAAACCCTTTCTCCGATTTGGATGTGAAAACTCTCATATTGCAGCTGGGAGTGTGCACTTTCAGCCCATATTATATATATAATTGTATTTCTGAACATGTTTTTGTAAACAGCTAAAATAACAAAACTTGTGTCACTGTCCAAATATTTCTGGACCTAACTGTACATGTCGTCCTCTTGTATTGCACCAGCATAATATCTACTCTGCTTTCTGAAACTCTTAATGAACACCTTGCAAGCCAAGCGAATATTCTGGGTGAGGCTATACGTTAACTACATATATACCCAGTAAAGGTCTGAGGATTGATGTAAACCTGCCATTTTGATCATATACTGTAGATCTAACTACCAGCATTATGTTATAAAGCAGAATGATATCAGCAGAATCATATATCATTTAAAGGGTACCTGTCATCAGAATCATACAGCAACAACCATGGGCAACATGAATCAGAGCTTGGCTTAAACACAGCAGCTAGGAACATGCAGCTCTGAAATACTAAGGCGTTTTGGAAAAAACATAGCTTGAGCTTGACAAAGTGTCAGGGACTACAGAGAAAGATCTGATAAGTCCCGATGCGGTCCTTGGCCGTCTTCTCACCACCCAGCTTCAGTTGATTGACAGGATTCTCCCATGTGTGTAGAAGGCAAAGACCTGTCAATCATCTGAAGCAGGGTGGGACTAGTTAGGTCATAGTCACCGGACGGCTTATCAATCTATGTTTCTCTAAAACGCAACAGCATTCCTGAGTTTACCATTCATAGTGGCAATTGTCCAACCAGGGTTGGATTCAGGCTGCCAGTTATTTCAGACTGCATCATTCTAATGACAGATTTCCTTTAAGTAGTAACTAATTAACTACAATCACTGCTCTTTCTATGCTTAAGAATCCAGAAAGTAGTGAATCATTTGTATTCTAATACAGGAAAAACTGACAATAATTGAGTAAGGACCCGTATCTCTCGCATGACAGATGTTATTGGGAGAGAAAAGAATCAGATAGTTGGAATTTTAATAAAATTTCCAAAAGATCTGTGGCACCAGATATAGCTTGTCTGAAAAAAGTTAAACTTTTATTTCATCCTTAAAAGCAGATAGAAAAGATGAAAGATCAAGGTAGAAAAAGCAACATTTCAGCCATTTCTGATCTTTTTCAAGCCAGAAGTACAAACATTAAAATACAGCTCTTATGAATATATTTTTATGATAGCCTCTCAGAACTGTTTTGATGGGAACTTTCTCTCACCCTCATAGATCTTATGCTTGACGATACTCCAAAGATTCTCAATAGGGTTGAGGTCAGTGTGGCCACATGATGAGTTTCTCTCCTTTTTTGAGATGGTGCATTGTCATGCATGAAGATAATTTTTTTCGTCTGAATGCAGTGGTTCTTTTTGTATCATAGGAGAAAGTGGTCAACCAGAAACTCTATAAACTTTGCTTAGGTCATTTTCACTCCTTCAGGAATCCTAAATGTTATGGTGAGTAGACCACTGACATTCCCGTAGATATTCCATTCAAGGGAAAACACCATCCCTTATCCAAAGATAGTGGCAACCGAAGAACGAAGATCACTGCAAATATTTCAAAAGACTGACCTGCACATCCTACAAGTGTGTATAGGTGCCAGCTGAAAAAACCTAGCAAATACAAAATGGATACAGCCATTGCTCTGACTGAGCACTCCGCCCTATAAACCAGGCTGTGCTCACAATCCTTATACCAGGAGTCCTAGCTGCCCAGACATGGAGGTTAGTCCAGATAGTGGCATTTCAAGTTAGATTTTTAGTCTAGCTGCCCAGGCATGGATGTTTTTAACCTAGATAGTGGCATTTTAGTTAGGGACCCGTAATATTGAGATTTACCTTGCCGTTTGGTTTCCGGACTTACATGCATTGGCCAATTCATAAACTAAAAATCTCATTTTTTCATATAGCAGTAATGTAGAACTAGAGTTCCCTTATACATTGATGGCATTTAGTGTGCGGCTGTATCCATTTTGGAAGAACGAAGATCCACTACCTCAAACAGTCCAGAAGGAAAAATTTGAGAACCTAGAAAGAAAGAGCACAAGAGTGGTTGGTAACTAACAGAGGCAGCAACCCCCTGACTATTTGAACACAACTAGAAATAGTGGTGGAGCATGCCTACTGATATCTAGATGCATTGTCACTGCCTAAGGAACTAGCTAGCCTCAAAGATGAAGAAAGGAATCCTAACTTGCCTCAGAGTAGCCCCAAAGGGATAGTTAAAACCCCCAACATATATTAATGATGATATAAGAAATAAACAATACACAGTTGATTAGGAATAGACTTGAGTAAAGAGAAGCCCTGCTAACTAAGACACCAAGCGATTGGATAGATCATTGGGTGCAGCCAGCAAAACCCTAATATATGCAACTCCTGTTGATCAAAATTCCCTTAGGACAAAACAATCTTCCACCCACTACATTAGGGAAGTCCTGCAGGACACCAGACAGGATTACCATCCAAGAAAGGTTATCTCAAAAATCGGCTAAGTAGCAACTGCCATAGCAGAAAAATATTCAGTGTCCAACAGGACTAATAGTGAGCAGTCCTGTGGTCTAATAAACTTTATACTAAGTACAACAAAAGTAAATATGCAAAAATTATGGTGAAAGGTCTCCACTGGATTCTCAGCAATGTCCCTTTGTTAAAGTTCATCAGTGGGAACACAATGGTGCACAAAACGCATATATGACCAAACAACACAAGACCATGTTCAGACAGAGAAAAAAAAACCTCCACTATGCATTTTTTCCACTGTGATTGAACAGTCTCAAAACAAATTCAAACAGAATCAAAATAAACATTGCACATAAGAGAAAAATGTGTGAAAACTGTTCAGTCACAGGCTAGAAAGCAAAGTATTTATCCAAGGCTCTAAAGGCGAGATCAGGATGGCTAGGAAAAAAGGCAAAAATTGAATCCACTGAAGCAAACAAACTATAGCAGACACATTGGAGATCTCAAAGAGAAAAAGACAAGCTAGAGCGCGCTGGAGAAGAGTCCAGCGGGTCACAGTCACACGGCCGACATAACAGGAGGACCTGGTGTTCAAGACATGTTCACTGGCGAAAAACTAACACAGGAAATTATATCACTGGCGTCAGCTTGAGGCAGAATCTCTTCATTTATATACCAAGGGCTGGACATGATTGGCCCACTTGGATTAGAGCCAAGCCCCGCACCTGTCTCACTGACAAGCACAGAACCTGACTCACTTTCAGCACTGGCCACTAGAGGGATCCCAGAAACATGCTCAGGAAGAATCTTAACCCCTTCATAACCGGTAATGACCAAACCAACAGAAACTCCATCCATAACATCTAAGGGCTCGTGCGCACACTGCGTCCTGACCAATGCAGAAAAAAGCGCACCCGCTGGCAGACTTGACACTGCGTTTTGACAAAAATAATGCATCCAAAACGCATGTATTTTGGATACATTTTGCATGCATTTTACATGCGTTTTGGATGCATTTTTGTCAGTGCGGTCCATAGGCAATTCAGCTCTGCTACATGCCCACTGACAGCAGACAGAAAGAGCCGGGCAATGAAGATGAACTTAGATGAACTTCACCCTACTTCATTGTCATCCCGCGGCTCTGTCTGTGTGTCGCGTCCTGATTAGCGGTCACCCGTAAAAGACTCACCGGTGACCGGAAATCCCCTGAGTGATTGAAGTGAGCAGCGTGATCAGCGGTGTCATCACTCAGGTTACCCGCGGCCACAGTTGGAGTCCTCCACCTGAGATCGGTGACCACGGATAACCTGAGTGGCGTCATCGCTGATCGCGCGGCTCACTTCAGTTGCTGCGTGGAGCTGACAGAGAGCGGTCATGGTCTGTGGCCGCTCGCTGTCAGTTTCATGTAGCAGAGCTGAAAGCGTCGTGGGACCTCATGTGGATTACGTCGGACCTGGAGGGGTATTTGGGGATTAATAAAGTGGTAAAAGAGGGTGTTTTTTTGTCTTTCATTCCAAATAAAGAAAATAAACACACACATCCAAAAAATCCTTTAACTTACAGGTTAATCGTGGAAGGTATCTCGGGGAGACGCCTGCCATGATTAACCGAGGACTTAGTGGCAGCTATGGGCTGCTGCCATTAACTCCTTATTACCCTGATTGCCACCGCACCAGGGCAATTCGGGATGAGCCGGATAGAGTCCCAGGACTGTCGCATCTAATGGATGCGGCAATTCCGGGCGGCTTCTGGCTGATATTGTTAGGCTGGGGGGCTCCCCATAACGTGGAGCTCCCCATCCTGAGAATACCAGCCTTCAGCCATGTGGCTTAACCCTGGCTGGTATCAAAATTGGGGGGGACCTCACGTTGTTTTTTTTAAACATTATTTATTTTACTGCACGATATAGACACGCCCATCGGCGGCTGTGATTGGTTGCAGTGAGACAGCTGTCACTCAGCGTGGGGGCGTGTTTGACTGCAACCAATCATAGGCGCCGGTGGGCGGGGGAAGCAGGGAATATGAGATGGAATAATGAGCGGCCGGCATTTTCAAAAGAGGAGAAGCCTCCACAGTGTGAACGCCGTGCAGCGCTGCGCTGATGATCGGGGATCGGTGAGTATGAGAGAGGGCGTGGGAGGGAGAGACCGACATCGAGAGAGAGAGAGAGAGAGACCGAAAGACCTGCGTTTGTTATGTCAAATAAACATGCGGATCGCAACAAAAATGCAGTGCAAATGCACTGCTTAGCATTTTGGTAGCGTTTTACAACAACTCATTGATTTCAATGGGTGTAGAACGCTGCCAAAACGGAAAAAAGAAGTGACATGCTGCATTTTTAAACACAGAGATTTTGTCAAATTTTTTACTTTAAAAACGCTGCGTTCAAAAAAGCAGCGTGCACACAGATTTTGCATGATTCTCATAGACTTTGCTGGGGAAGCAGAATGCATGTATTTTGACAATGTGACGCTTCAGCTTAAAACGCTGCGGAAACGCAAAAAAAAAAGCAACATGCGCAGGAGCCCTAAAGGTGCCTACCAGCTCTCTCCCCAGTATTCTTCCTAAAATATGACTCTGCCACCTCCTTGGTGATGCAAGGCACTCATCAGTCAAGAAAACAGTTTTAAAATGAGTCCTCATGTATGTTTAGACCGCGCAATTCTGATTGTGAGCACAGTTTATGGGTAGTCAAAAAAGAAAATTCATACACAGCTGCAAGCCTCTGGATGATCCTACACCTTGATGTTTGCTGGACTTCAGAGGCATCAGCAGCTTCAAATACATTTTTGCTGATTTGTAAAGGTATTTTAGCAGATGTTCTCTTAAATTGATGAATTTGTCAGTAGAAATCTTCCAGATTATGCCTTTATCAGCATAAACGTGTCTGTACTGTGTATCAGCTACAAATGTCTCCACAGTACGATGATCATGCTTAAAGGGGTTATACACTACTTTTACAATAATGGCCTATTTTTTTGATAGATATCCCTTTAATGACCGCGGGCAGTAATATTACGTCCTAGCAGTCAAAGTGTTACTGCCCACGGTCTGCTGCCGGCAGCTTGCCGCGATCGGCGCACATCTCAGCTGATTTTTACAGCTGACATATGTGCCTCCTAGGCATGAGCAGAATCTTTATCTGCCCATGCCATTTAGTCCCTTAAATGGCGCTGTCAATATGTGACAGTGCCATTATAATGGCATCGGTGGTATACATTTACTAACCGGCTGATACCGGAAGTCACGTGACGTGATCATGTGACTTCCGGTGGTTATCATGGTAGCACAGGGTCATGTAGCTCACATGACTTACTTTCAGTTCCACCCGGCCCAGAGCTGGGTGAGGCAGAAAATTAGCATATCTGCTGTTTACAGCTGTATAGCTGTGATCAGCAGATATGGAAGAGAAATCAGATTGCTGATCCATATAGCCTCCTAGGGGGAGTAGTAAAATAAAAAAAAAAAATAAAAAAAGTTTTAAAAAATTAAAAAAAAACAACCTAAAAGTTCAAATCACCCCCCTTGCGCCCCATTGAAAATTAAAGGGTTAAAAAAATATACACACAATTGGTATCGCCACGTTCAGAAATGCCCGATCTATCAAAATATAAAATCAATAAATCTGATTGATAAACAGTGAGCGGCAAAAAAATTCCAAACGCCAAAATTACGTTTTTTGGTCGTCACAAATTTTGCGCAAAATGCAATAACATGCGATCAAAACGTAGCATCTGCATAAAAATGGTACAGTTAAAAACGGCAGCCTGAGACACAAAAAATAAGCCATCACTGAGACATAGATCCCGAGAAATGAGAACGCTATGGGTCACAAAATATGGCGTAAAAGGTGCGCCACTTTTTTGGACAAACTTCTGATTTTTTTAACCCCTTGTACAAAAGTAAACGTATACATATTTGGTGTCTACGAACTCGCACTGACCTCAGGCATCACACCCACACATCAGTTTTACGATATAGTGAACACAGTGAATAAAATATCACACTTTTTTTTGCAATTTCTCCGCATTTGGAATTTTTTTTGCCATTTCCAGTACACTATATGGGAAAACTTATGGTTTAATTTAAAAGTACAGCTCGTTCTGCAAAAAATGAGCCCTCACATGACCATATTGACTGAAAAATAAAAAAGTTACGTCTCTCGGAAGAAGAATGGCAAAAAAAACGGAAAGCGAAAAATCGGCCGGTCGTGAAGGGGATATTCAATATCTGGAGCTGCCCTGTCAACTGGTAATGGCCGGGATGGGTACTGCACATCTGCCTCCCATTCAAATCAATAGGAGGCGGATGTGCAGTACCCAGCCATGCCCGGTATCAGAAGATGGGGTAGCTCTGGAACTGAGCAATTCCGGCCACCTAGGCATTGCACAATGTAAAAAAAAAGAAAAAAAATTTGAATTTTTTTTATTTTTTATATTATCTCACAACTCACCTAGACCTATATGTATCCCAAGATAGTGGATGATGCCAGACACATCAGGCCGGATCCTGATGTAACAATGAAGATCAAGAGAAGTTGAAATTCAACTTCTCTTGATCTTCATTGCACAATGTGATGCTTTTCAGCAGCAGAAATAGTCTATATATTTTCCATATTGCTTGAAACCTTTGGCCTGCTTAACTCCTTCACAACCTTGGAAATATTGGTTACGTCCTATTCGTGTGAGCACAGGGGCTATACCCATACGAACAACGGTGGGAGCTAGGTTTACCATAACAGCCGAGCCCCGGCTGTCACAGGCAGGTATGGTCCCCACGCCGTCCCTGAATGTTTAGCCCCCTAAATGCCATGATACTAGGTGGCTGGAAGAGGGAATGTGCTCAACTCTGATCGGTGTCTCCACGATGTGATCGCGAGGGCCCGATTGTTGCCATGGATAGCCAAGATCATCAGGACGACCTTTAGGTCACTCAGTTATAGAAAGCCACTGAGATCGTGCGAGGACTCTGAGGAGCATGATCTCGGAGGCTTATGTTAGTGCTGCACTGACAGATGTAATGTATTGCAATGCAGGTGGTTTACAATACATTATATCAGCAATCACGGCAATAAAAGGGTAATGTCCCATATGGGGACTAAGTAAAAAAAGTTAAAGAAAAGTAAAAAAAAATAAAAATTGAAAAATATAAAAAAAAAATGAAGAAAAGAAATGAAAGAAAAGTTTTTTAGACCAATAAATATGTATATTTAAGTAAAAAAAACAAAAAAAGTCATCTTTTTCAGCAGAAAACAAGCCACCATACTGCTTTGTAAGTGAAAAAAAAAAAGCTATAGTTCTCAGAATACAGCAATGCAAAAACTTTTTTTTTTCCATACAATATATAAATCTTGTATCACTTCTTCTCCGGTATGGATAACTCAACTAAGAACTGGGTAGGTAGAGTGCAAGGAGGTTGTGGGTCATGCTTATTTTGCCAATATGTTCTGGGAACAAAAGAGTTTGTTAATCCGGTTGATAACTGCAATTTTCCCATTAGAGATGATATCTGTTATAGGATGAAAGGTGGTATTTATGCTGCTATATGGCCTTGTCTAAAAGTGTACGCAGGTAAGAACAAACCTAAGAATTTAGGAGAAGAATCTCAAAGCACATCAGTAGTATTAATACGGGTATAGATACTCCTCTCTCAAAACATATGAGAAAGCATCATGGAGGAGACCCTATTAATCTTACATTCTTTGGCCTAAAACGTGGGACTGAGAGTGAGAAAGCATAATCTGGTTAAATTACTTCTACAAAAAGAGGCTAGATTGATATACTAGCTAAAGTGACAAAGTCCCTTTGGTTTGAATGAGTACTTTACCTTTACAGCATTTATGTAGTTCTTGAACCTGTTCATTCTTCTGTATCTAAGTTTTCTATAGTATAAAGGTTTGTGAATTAGGTATTGCGTATTATTTATCTTTCTCTTCTATATGTGTGACTAATAGTAACTCAGATATTTCTTAACATCATTATTTTCTGAGTGTAGTATCCCATCAGTGTTCACTATTAGTGATGGGCGAACCCCCTGATGTTTCGGATCGGGAGCCTCGCCCAAACTTTTTGTAAAGTTTGAGTTTGGGTCGGAGATAACACGAACTTACGTCCAAACCCCGAGCTTGAAATTTACAGTTATGGGATGGGGAGGGGGGCTGTAAAATAAAGAATATAGTTAATAATAAACATTGTTATTATACTTACCGGTCCCGCAACGCATCCTGCAGACCCACTCAGCCGCTGTCTCCCGGCCGCTTCTGCTTCCGGGTCCGATCATTAACTTCTGGTGGTATTCACTCCACTGCTCGTCACTTGGCAGTCTTCGGCTTTTTTTCAGCAAAGTTCGTGGTGATGTCAGGGTTCACCCGAGTCCATGGCTTAGCCATGGACTCGATTGAACTTTGACTGTCAGAGTCAGCCTGCTCCTCGCTCTGTAGAGATGCTTGTCTGTACAGAGCGATGAAACAAAGCGGACATTGTTCTCTCTGTGGACTACGTCGGGCTAGGGATTTTTTTTATAATAAAGATAGTCTCTAATTGTTTTTTTTTTATTTCTAATAAAAAATATTTTTCTATGTGTTGTGTTTTTTTTTACTGTTTACTAGAAATTCATGGTGGCCATGACTAATTTGGCGTGACACCATGAATTTCAGGCTTAGTACCAGCTGATAATATAAAGCTGGCCCTAAACACTTTATTACCCAGGGAGAGTAATGTCAGCTCTGCTTCATCGCTCTGTACAGACAAGCGTCTCTACAGAGCGAGAAGCAGGCTGACACTGACAGTGACAGTCAAAGTTCAATTGAGTCCATGGCTAAGCCATGGACTTGGGTGAACCCTGACGTCACCGCGAACATGGCAAAAAAAAGCCAAAGACTAACGAGTGACAAGCAGTGCAGTGCATACCACCGGCAGTTAATGATCGGACCCGGAAGCAGAAGCGGCCAGGGAGACAGCGGCTAAACGAGTCTGCAGGACCGGTAAGTGTAATCATAATGTTTTTTAATACTGTGCTTTTTTTACAGCCCTTGGTGTTATGATCTGGAACCATGGAACACCACCATAAATCATTGGTAAAAGGTGACAAGAGCATTGGCATCTAATCTGGCCGTCATCCCCTTACTAACCATCAACACTAGATGTAGCCGAGGGGTGAACTAACATCCTGTGCACCGCGAACCCAGCCGGAGAACTAGCTATCCTAAAGGAAGGAAAGATGAATAACTCTCTGCGTCAGAAAATAGATAAAGAATAGCAAGCCCGCCACATTCAAAGACTGCGGTGATATAGGAAAACACAATACACAGATAGATGATAAGATTAGCAAAAGGTGAGGCCCTACTGACTAAATAGGACAGGATAGGAAAGGGACTGATGGTGGCCAGAGAAAAACCCTGCAAAAATCCAAAAACTTAATAGTACAAAAAGCCCTCAGATCGCTAGATCTGAACTCCGTCCTATACCAGGCGCTCTTGTCATACCAATGAACAGAAAGCAGGAACCATTACAAATTCAAGAAGCAACAAACACATGGACTAATAGGAGAAATACTCCAAACATAGCTGCAGGGAGCTTCCCAGCTAAGCAACTGAGAGGGAAGATCCCTGCATGCAAATAAACTGAAAACAACCGCAGTAAATGACAAACTCAGATAAGAGCAAAAAGAACCAAACAACAAATAAAGAGCCAAGCACTTATCTGGGATAGATGTGGTCTGGAGCAGGATGAAGCAGGCTGGTGAACAAAGAACAACTGACATCCGGCATAGCCTGCTAGCAGACCAGGGTTTAAATAGGCAGAGAGTTAGCAATGGAAACAACCATTGCTCAACACACCTGGTTTCTGTCCAAACCATTCCTGGCCACAAGAGGGAGCCGCACAGCAGCAAAAGCATAACTGACATTCACAACAGTACCCCCCCCCCCCCCCCCCGTGAGGAGGGGTCACCAAACCCTCACCAACGTCACCGGGTCGCTCAGGATGAGCATGATGGAAGGCGTGAACCAACCTGTCTGCCTGAATGTCAGAAGCCACAACCCAAGAGTTATCCTCCTGCCCATAACCCTTCCATTTCACAAGGTATTGAAGCTGTCGCCTACTGCGACGGGAATCCAGAATTTTTTCAACCTAATAATTCCAGATCCCCTTGCACCAAAACAGGGTCACGAGGCACTGCTGCTACTGTAGGCTCCACATGTCTCTTCAACAAGGACTTATGGCAGACATTGTGAATCTTAAATGACACAGGCAGAGTCAAATGGAAAGATACAGGGTTGATAATCTCCGAAATCTCATAAGGTCCAATAAATCTGGGCTTAAATTTAGGAGATGGAACTCTCATAGGAATATTTTTAGAGGACAACCACACCATGTCCCCCACTTTAAACCGGGTACCAACAGTCCGACTCTGGTTGGCAAATTTCTGGGCAGATTCTTGGGATCGAAACAATTTATCCACTACCTGTCCCCAAATCTGCTGCATTCTGTTTACCACCGAATCCACCCCTGGACAGTCAGACGCCTCAAGCTGCCCCGAGAGGAACCTGGGGTGATACCCAAAATTGCAGAAAAATGGGGACACCAATGTGGTAGAGCTAGCTCTATTGTTAAGGGCAAATTGAGCCAAAGGCAAAACGAAACCCAGTCATCCTGATCCGCAGAAACAAAACACCTTAAATAGGTCTCCAGGGTCTGGTTAGCCCTTTCAGTCTGACCGTTGGTCTGAGGATGAAACGCCGAGGAGAAAGACAGCTGAACACCCAATTTGTAACAAAAAATCCTCCAAAATCTGGATACAAACTGCACCCCTCTGTCAGAAACAATGTTTTCGGAAATACCATGCAAACGAACAACATGTTGGAAAAACAAAGGCACCAACTCTGATGAAGACGGCAACTTAGATAGGGGAACCAAGTGGACCATCTTGGAGAATCTATCACAGATCACCGAAATGACAGTCATTTTCTGAGAGATGGGAAGCTCTGAAAAAAAATCCATAGAGATGTGCGTCCAAGGTCTCTTAGGTACCAGCAAAGGCAATAATAGCCCACTAGAACGTGAACAAAAGGGCTTGGACCTAGAACAAACTCCATATGACTGCACAAAACTACGGACATCTCGGGACAGGGAAGGCAACCAAAAAGAGCAGCTCACAAGATCCCGAGTACCAAAAATGCCAGGATGACCCGCCAAAACAGAGCAATGAACCTCAGAGACAACTCGGTCTCTCCATTGGTCCGGGACAAACAGTTTCCCCGTAGCACATCTCTCAGGTTTATCCCCCTGAAATTCCGCCAGTGCCAACCGCAGATCAGGCGAAATGGACGAGAGAACTACACCATCATTCAGGATAGTAGACGGCTCAACAACCTCCAAAGAGTCAGCACAGAAACTCCTGGAAAGAGCATCGGCCTTAACATTCTTGGTGCCTGGCAAAAAAAGACCACAAAATTAAACCGGGTAAAAAAACAAAGCCCACCTGGCCTGCCGAGGATTCAACCTCTTGGTAGATTCCAGATAGGTAAGATTCTTGTGGTCTGTAAGCACCACAACTTGATGTCTAGCCCCCTCCAACCAATGTCTCCACTCTTCAAATGCCCACTTCATAGCCAATAATTCCCAGTTCCCCACATCATAATTCCGTTCAGAAGGAGCAAACTTCCGAGAGAAAAAGGCACAGGGCTTAAGTTTACCTGAAGTAGCGTCTCATTGAGACAGAACAGCTCCTGCTCCAATCTCTGAGGCCTCGATCTCAACCTGAAATAAGCGAGACACATCAGGTTGCTGCAGGACTGGGGCAGAAGTGAATAGCCTTTTAAGCTCCTGGAAGGCCACAATCGCCTCTGGGGTCCAATGCTCAGCATCAGCTCCCTTCTTGGTGAAATCTGTCAGAGGTTTGACAATGGCAGAAAAATTGGCTATAAATTTACGGTAAAAATTAGCAAACCCCAAAAACTGCTGCAAGGATTTTAGAGAAGTCGGTTGCACCCAGCCGTAAATAGCCTGAACCTTAACCGGGTTCATTTCGATAGCAGAGGGAGACAAAATGAAGCCCAAAAAGGAAATCCTTTGCACCCCAAAGAGGAACTTTGACCCCTTAACGTACAGTGCATTATCCTTAAGTATCTGAAAAACAGCCCGTACTTGCCCAACATGAGAGTCCCAATCATCAGAAAAAATCAAGATGTCATCCAAATAGACAATCAAAAATGTACCAATAAGGTCCGAAAAATATCATTCATGAAGGCCTGGAAGACGGAGGGGGCACTAGTGAGCCCATAAGGCATCACTAGGTACTCAAAATGCCTCTCAGGAGTATTAAAAACCATCTTCCATTCATAGTTACATAGTTACTTAGGTTGAAAAAAGACCTAGGTCCATCTAGTTCAACCTTCCTCCACCAGTTCTACATTTAGTCACTAAGTCATTTATAACCAACAATGTTTTGTGTACTGAGGAAATCATCCAGCCCTTTTTTAAAAGCTGGTATAGTATCTGCCATTACTACCTCTTGTGGTAGTGTATTCCACAGTCTGACCGCTCTAACTGTAAAGAACCCTTTCCTATTTAGGTGTCGGAATCGCTTTTCTTCCACTCGCAGTGAGTGCCCCCTTGTCCTTAGTACTGTCTTTGGAAGAAATAAGTCATGTGCCAGTCCTTTATATTGACCACACATGTATTTATACATATAAATGAGATCTCCTCTGAGACGTCTTTTTTCTAAGCTAAACATATCTAACTTTTTCAACCTGTCATCATATGGGAGGCCTTCCATTCCTTGTAATAGTCTAGTTGCCCGCCTTTGAACTAACTCTAACTTCTGAATGTCCTTTTTAAAATGTGGAGCCCAAAACTGGATCCCGTATTCCAGATGTGGCCTTACAAGTGATTTATAGAGGGGTAACAATACGTTGGGATCACGGGATCTAATCTCTCTTTTTATACACCCTAAAATCTTGTTTGCTTTAGCAGCTGCTGCTTGACATTGAGTGCTGCTGCTCAGCTTATTTGTAATGAGAATACCCAAGTCCTTCTCCTGTTCTGTAGTCCCGAGTTTACTTCCATTTAATGTATACGCAGCTATAGGATTACTCCGTCCTAGGTGCATTACTTTACATTTATCAACTGTGAGGTAGCGTGGTCGGCTGCACGGCAGAAGACACGGGATCCAGGCACCAATGGTCACAGCACACGGTTTATTACACAAACCAAAAGTCCAACAACAATATACATGTGCTCCCCGGGCAGACACTCAGGGAGTTGTGTTCACTCCCTCACACTAAAGCTGGTGTCACACTAAACGACAGCGACAACGACGTCGCTGTTACGTCACCATTTTCGGTGACGTAACAGCGACCTTGTAAGTCGCTGTTATGATCGCTGCTTAGCTGTCAAACACAGCAGAAGCAGCGATCATAAGGTCGCTGTGCTACATGTTCAGAGAGCAGGGAGCCGCGCTTAGCGCTGGCTCCTTGCTCTCCTGCAGCACACATCGGGTTAATTAACCCGATGTGTGCTGCAGCTACATGTCACAGTTCAGAGAGCAGGGAGCCGCGCTTAGCGCTGGCTCCTTGCTCTCCTGCAGCACACATCGGGTTAATTAACCCGATGTGTGCTGCAGCTACATGTCACAGTGCAGAGAGCAGGGAGCCGCGCGCACTGCTTAGCGCTGGCTCCTTGCTCTCCTTGCTACAGTATACATCGGGTTAATTACCCGATGCGTACTGCAGCCACATGTCACAGTGCAGGAGCCGGCACTGGCAGCAAGAGCGGAGGCTGGTAACCAGCGTAAACATCGGGTAACCAGGGAAAGGTCTTCCCTTGGTTACCCGATGTTTACGCTGGTTACAGCTTACCGCAGCTGCCAGTGCCGGCTCCTGATCGCTTCATTTCGTCGCTCTCTCGCTGTCACACACAGCGATGTGTGTGTCACAGCGGGAGAGTGACGACCAAAAAATGAAGCTGGACATTCAGCAACGACCGGCGACCTCACAGCAGGGGCCAGGTCGTTGCTGGATGTCACACACAGCGACAGCGACGGGACGTCGCTGCAACGTCACAGAAAATGGTGACGTAGCAGCGACGTCGTTGTCGTCGTCGTTATGTGTGACACCAGCTTAAGGCCCCACGCCCATGTTCCTGTTTCCTTTTAACCCTCCTATCAGCCTGCAGGGAAACAGCATAAACCCTGGAGTGGAGTTGCTTTCTATGCATGGAGTGAGCACAACCGGGGCGAGACGTACCGGCCGTCATAGATAACCCCGGTCACAGTCTCACACACCCCCCCTCAGTTCAAGCGAGCGGGGTTGAACTCCCGCCATCAAAAACGGGCCGCGGGACAAGGCATCGGCGTTGCCCTGCAACCTACCGGCCCAGTGTTCAACCGTAAACCAGAAGTTCTGCAGAGAAAGGAACCACCGGGTAACCCGGGCATTCCGTTCCTCATCCAGACCAGCGGAAGTGATCAGTCACCAAGCGAAACTGCCGTCCCAGCAGGTAATAGCGTAGGGACTCCAAGGCCCACTTGATCGCCAGGCACTCCTTCTCCACTACGCTATTATTCCGCTCGGGAGGGGTGAGCTTCCTACTTAAGAAGGTGACGGGGTGTTCCTCCACCTGAACTACCTGAGACAGCACTGCCCCCAGGCCGACCTCCGAGGCGTCAGTCTGTACTATGAACTCCTTCCGGAAATCAGGGTTGATAAGAACGGGCTGTCCACACAGGACCCCCTTCAGGGCCCGGAATGAGTCCTCGGCCTGCTGAGTCCAGCGCACCATGACGGACTTCTTGCCTTTGAGAAGGTCCGTCAAGGGGGCTGATAGTCCCGCAAAATTTTTTACAAACCTCCTGTAGTACCCCACGATACCCAGGAAGGCCCTAACCTGCTTCGTGGTCAGGGGTCTAGGCCACTTCTGGATCACCTCAACTTTGTTAATTTGGGGCTTAATCACTCCTTGGCCTATTACGTAGCCCAAGTAGCGGGCTTCCGTGAGCCCCAACGCACATTTCTTGGGATTGGCTGTCAATCCGGCTGTTCGGAGCGCGTTCACCACCGCTTGTACCTGTTCCAAGTGGGTCTGCCACTCAGAGCTGTAAATAATGATGTCATCAAGGTACGCTGATGCATACGCCTGGTGGGGTTCCAGCACCAGGTCCATCAACCTCTGGAACGTGGCCGGAGCGCCATGTAACCCAAAAGGCAAGACAACATAGTGGAAGAGACCCTCCGGCGTAACAAAAGCGGTTTTCTCCTTGGCAGACTCCGTCAGTGGCACCTGCCAGTACCCCTTGGTCAGGTCGAGCGTGGTGAAATATCGCGCCTGTCCCAGCCTATTAATCAGCTCATCCACCCGGGGCATGGGGTAGAGATCGAACTTGGATACTTCGTTCAATCTCCTAAAGTCGTTGCAGAACCTTAAGGAGCCATCGGGTTTTGGTATTAGGACAATGGGACTAGCCCATTCACTCCGGGATTTTTCGATGACCCCGAGGCGTAGCATCGTCTTCACTTCCTCTGATATGGCTTGTCTTCGAGCCTCCGGCACCCGGTATGACTTCAGGCGTACCTTCAGGTGAGGCTCGGTGACAATGTCATGTCGTATCAGACTGGTCCTACCAGGCAGTTCGGAGAAGACATCGGGGTTCTGCTGAACCAGCCGTCTGGCCTCTCGCCTCTGTTGCTTGGTGAGGGCTTCTCCAATCCTTACTTCCGGTTCGTTCTCTCCGGAAGTCGCTGGAGCCAGGTTTGAACGACCCGAAGAGGAGGGAGATGGGGAAAAAGCAACCATCAGGCTTTCCCATTCCTGCCAAGGTTTTAACAGGTTGACATGGTATATTTGTTCAGGTTTCCGCCTACCGGGCTGCAATACCTTATAGATGACCACCCCGATTCTTTCCTTTATCTCGTAGGGGCCTTGCCACTGAGCCAGGAATTTACTCTCCGCCGTGGGGATCAATACCAACACCCGATCCCCGGGGTTAAAGGTCCGCACGGTGGCTTGTCTATTGTAGCGGCCGCTTTGCGCGGCCTGAGCCTCCTGTAAATGCTCCTTCACAATTGGCATGACCGCGCTTATGCGGTTCTGCATTCCTAAAATGTGTTCAATCACACTTTTATGGGGGGTGGGCTCTTGCTCCCATGTTTCCTTTGCCAGATCCAACAATCCCCGGGGATGTCGCCCGTATAACAACTCAAAAGGCGAAAACCCCGTGGATGCCTGTGGCACCTCTCGGATGGCAAACATCAAATAGGGAAGCATCATATCCCAGTCTTTTCCGTCTTTGGAAATCACCCTTTTGAGCATGGTTTTCAGGGTTTTATTGAATCGTTCCACTAAACCGTCCGTCTGAGGATGATACACAGACGTACGCAACTGCTTGATCTGGAGTAGCCGGCATAGCTTTTTGGTCACTTTAGACATGAATGGGGTCCCCTGATCCGTAAGGATCTCCTTGGGCAACCCCACCCGGCAGAACACAGCAAACAACTCCCGAGCTATAAGCTTCGCTGCAGTATGTCTGAGAGGTATCGCCTCTGGATACCGGGTGGCATAGTCAACGATCACTAGGATGTGTTGGTGCCCTCGAGCGGACTTTACGAGGGGCCCCACCAGATCCATCCCTATCCGTTCAAAAGAGACTTCTATAATGGGTAAGGGTACCAACGGACTGCGAAAGTGGGCCAGGGGTGCGGTAAGCTGACACTCCGGGCAGGTTTCGCAGAACCGTTTTACCTCCCCAAAGACCCCGGGCCAATAGAACCTTTGCAATATTCGCTCCTGCGTTTTCTTGACCCCTAGGTGGCCACTCATCAGGTGTTTATGAGCCAAGTCGAGGACCCGCCGGCGATATGGCCGGGGCACCACCAACTGCTCTACCCCCACGCCCCGTATTTCATCTACCCGGTAGAGTAAATCCTGTTTAAGAGCGAAATGGGGGTACCTTTCCTGGGCACCGGGCAGCTGTGCCACCCCGTCAACCACTGTCACCCGACTCCGAGCATGTATTAATGTAGGATCCTGGAGTTGGGCTGTCCCAAACGTATCCGGGGACGCCTCCAACTCCGGGATGGGCTCGACCATCTCAGCCTCTCCTGCCAAAACCTCTAGGGGCGACCTATCGGGTTCACATTCTGTCCCTATCATGGGGATCCCTACGGCAGGCGTCCCGGATTCGGGATTGTCGGGCTCAGGTCCCGGACTGTCCAATATCTGAGGGGACTTAGGAGACCCCTTCCATAAAGTCCAAAAATAGGGCAGATCCCTTCCTAGGATCACGTCATAGGGAAGAGTGTTAATAAGTCCCACCTCATGTTGCACCTGACCGCAGGGTGCTGTGATGGTGACAATCCCCGTGGGATAGTCTCGGCGGTCCCCATGTATGCAAACCACCCCCACGGTACGTCCTGTGGCTTTTACTTCAGCCCTTAGGGTTGATCGCACCAGGGTCACTAAGTTTCCGGAATCCAACAAGCCTGTAACCGGACATCCATTCACCTGTATTTGGCACAAGTGGGGCTCAGTCTCCGGGGAGACAAGGTCAGCGGTACACACCACCTGAGCATACATTGAACCCCGCCGGGTAACCCCACAATCCATGGGCTCCGTGGTGAGTGGGCACTGGGCTTCCATATGTCCCACCCGCTGGCACCGCCAACATCTAATAGGGAAGGAAACCCCCTTGACGAGTTGTCGTTTAGGGTACATAGCCTTCCGGACCTCAGGGACAGCGGGCGCGGCCTCGGACGGGACGGTAGCGGTCTCCCGCACCGGTGTCAGCGGTGGGTCCTTGACTCTAGGCTTGGAGGGGCCGGACCGACGGGCGGTACGCAAAGTCTCAGTGTCCTGTATCAAGTCCTGCGTAGCCACATGCCGCTCCACCAGGCATACTAGTTGGTCCAGGGTACTTGGGTCGCCCTCTCCTACCCACCGTTGAATGGTGACGGGTAAAGTGCGCACAAAGCGATCAACTACTACCCTTTCCACCATTTGCGCAGGGCTCAGAGTGTCAGGCTGCAACCACTTCTTTACCAGATGCAACAAGTCATAGGCCTGGGAGCGTACGGGTTTGGCTTCCTCATAGAACCACTGATTTACCCGCTGAGCCCGTACATAGGTATTCACCCCCAACCGAGCAAGTATTTCGGCTTTCAGGGTCGCATATTCTATGGCGTCCTCGGTACAGAGGTCCAGGTACGCTTTTTGGGGCTCCCCCGTCAGATAGGGCGACAATACCTCAGCCCACTGGGGGGTCGGCAGCTTTTCCCGCTCGGCCACCCGCTCAAACACCGCCAGGAACGCTTCCACATCATCCCCCGGGGTCATCTTTTGCAACGCTTGTCTCACCACTTTCCGGACGCTGCCGTCGTCACCCGGTTCCAGGGTTGTTGCTGCTGGTCCTGCACGGATCGACTTGGCCAGGAGAACCATCTGTTCTTGGTGCCTTTTTTCCTGCAATTGCAAGGATTGCTGCTGACGTTCCAACGACCGGAGCAGGTGTGCATTGGTCTGTTGCTGCTGTTCATTAGCCTGTTGTTGCTGTGCATTAGCCTGTTGTTGCTGTGCATTAGCCTGAGCCAGCTGCTTTGGTATATCCTCCATGGCGTCACCGGGTTTGGGCTATAGTATAGCCGCTCGAATCCAGGACATGTGCTACCGGGTCACCAGGGATGGATGCTACACCTCACCGGGCTGGCATGCCCGCCGTTCTACACCATCTGTGAGGTAGCGTGGTCGGCTGCACGGCAGAAGACACGGGATCCAGGCACCAATGGTCACAGCACACGGTTTATTACACAAACCAAAAGTCCAACAACAATATACATGTGCTCCCCGGGCAGACACTCAGGGAGTTGTGTTCACTCCCTCACACTAAGGCCCCACGCCCATGTTCCTGTTTCCTTTTAACCCTCCTTTCAGCCTGCAGGGAAACAGCATAAACCCTGGAGTGGAGTTGCTTTCTATGCATGGAGTGAGCACAACCGGGGCGAGATGTCCCGGCCGTCATAGATAACCCCGGTCACAGTCTCACACAACATTAAATCTCATTTGCCAAGTATCTGCCCATTCTGACATCTTATCCAGATCTTTTTGTAATATTGTACTATCCAGGTCAGTTTTTAATATCCTACATAGTTTGGTGTCATCGGCAAAGACTGACACTGTACTATCAATCCCATCCACAAGGTCATTAATAAAGAGAGTAAAAAGAATCGGTCCAAGCACAGATCCCTGCGGCACCCCACTGCTGACTATAGCCCATTTAGAGAATGTACCATTTATGACTACTCTTTGTTTCCTATCTTTTAGCCAATTCCTTACCCAGTTGCATATTGTGTCCCCTAGTCCTTGCTTCTGGAGCTTTAGTATAAGGCTATTATGTGGTACAGTATCAAATGCCTTTGCAAAGTCCAAATAAATCACATCAGCTGCATTACCAATATCCAGGTTTGAACTTACCCCCTCATAGAACCCCAACAGGTTGGTTAGACACGACTTATCTTTCATGAATCCATGCTGTTTGTCAGTTATCATATTATTTTCTGCAATATATTTTTGCATGTCATCCCTTAAAATGCCCTCAAAAACTTTGCATACTACTGATGTCAGGCTTACTGGACGGTAGTTGCCTGGATCTACCCTCTTACCTTTCTTAAATATCGGTACCACATCAGCAATCCTCCAATCCTGAGGCACCAACCCTGTTACAAGTGAGTCTAAAAAGATGAGATACAGCGGTCTGTCGATTACGGAGCTCAATTCCCTCAATATTCGTGGATGAATGCCATCTGGCCCTGGGGATTTGTCAATGTTTAATTTACTCAGACGTAGGCGTACTTCATCTTGTGTTAAATTAATTATATCGGGTGGTGGACTTTGATTTTTCACTTGTTGAATGATCCCTGGTACAGTCAGTTCCTTGGTGAATACAGATGAGAAATGCCTATTTAATATCTCAGTCTTTTGTTTGTCCTCTATAACTAACTTGTTATTATATTTTAAGGGGCCGATACTATCCTTTGTTTTCCTTTTGGCATTAATTTATTTATAAAAGATTTTGGGATTTATTTCAATGTCATTCATCACCCTCCTTAATACGGATAAGATTATACGCACCCTTAAGATCCAGTTTCGTAAACCATTTGGCACTCTTCACTCTAGAGAAAAGATCAGACATCAGAGGCAAAGGGTACTGATATTTGATCGTAATTTTATTAAGAAGACGGTAATCAATACAAGGTCTCAACGACCTATCTTTCTTAGCAACAAAGAAAAAGCCAGCACCCAAAGGAGAAGAGAAGGGCTGAATGTGCCCCTTCTCCAATGATTGCCTGATGTATGACCGCATGGCATCATGTTCGGGCACAGACAAGTTGAAAATCCGCCCCTTGGGAAATTTACAACCCGGCACCAGCTCAATGGCACAGTCACAGTCCCGGTGTGGGGGCAGAGAATCAGATTCCTGGTCATTAAATACATCACGGAAATCAGACAAGAAGGCCGGAACATCAACTGCCTGATCAGACGTGGACAACATGGAAAGGTCCTGATGCACACCTTGACAACCCCAACTAGCTACCGACAAGGATCTCCAGTCAAGAAATGGATTATGGGTCTGCAACCATGGAAATCCCAGTACCAAGGTATCCTGTAGATTATGCAATACTAAAAATTTACAAGTTTCCTGATGCGCTGGTGCAATTCTCATAGGCACCTGGGTCCAAAATTGGGGTTTATTTTCTGCCAAAGGGGTAGCATCAATGCCCCTTAAAGGAATAGGAGTTTGCAAAGGAACCATGGGGAAACCACAATCCCTAGCAAACCCAAAAGCCATCAAATTGAGCGCTGCCCCTGAGTCCACAAAGGCCAATGCAGAAAAGGAAGACAATGAGCAAATCAATGTGACAGACAAAAGAAACTTTGGTTGCAACGAACCCACAGTAACAGAAGTAGCCAATCTCCTTTCACGTTTAGGGCAGACAGAGATATTATGAGAAGCGTCTCCACAATAGAAGCACAGTCTATTCTTCCGTCTAAACCCCTGCCGACTAGCATTAAAAAGGACCCTATCGCACTCCATAGGCTCCAAAGGCTGTTCCTCAGGCACAAAACCAGCAGGTATCTTCCTGCGCTCACGTAACCGCCTATCAATCTGAATGGCTAAGGTCATAGAGGCATCAAGACTAGAAGGGACGGGGAATCCCACTATTACATCCTTCACAGTATCAGCAATACCCTTCTGAAAAAGAGCCGCAAGCGCGTCATCATTCCATTTGGTAAGGACCGCCCACTCTCGAAATTTCTGACAAAAAGTTTCTGCAGAATCCAGACCTTGAGTTAAGGACAACAAGGCCTTTTCTGCTTGGTCCACAATATTGGGTTTGTCATATAATAATTCCAAGGCCTGTAAAAAGGAATCTACATCACTGAGAATCGGATCATCAGACGCCAAAGAGAAGGCCCAGTCCTGAGGGTCACCACACAGCAGGGAGATGACAATCTTGACCTGCTGTACGGGATTCCCTGAGGACTTAGGGCGCAGGTCAAAAAATAATTTACAATTATTTTTGAAGCTCAAAAATCTCGACCTATCTCCCAAAAAAAATTCAGGAACGGGAATCTTAGGCTCTGCAAGGGGAGTCTGTGCAAGATAAGACTCTATACGACGAACCTTAGCATCAAGATGAGCAACACGCTCACCCAATTCATCCATGCTAGAAAAAAGAAATCTTCCACGGAACCCAAAGAAAAAGAGAAAAAACACCAAAAAAAAATAAATTTTCAGCAGACCTTTTTTCTTTTTTTCCTTCTTAAGAGTACCCTTTAAATTTGTTGGCCGGATGTACTGTTAACCGGATGTACTGTTAAGGTCCGGAACTATGGAAGACCACCATAAATCATTGGTAAAAGGTGACAAGAGCATTGGCAACTAATCTGGCCGCCATCCCCTTACTAACCATCAACACTAGAAGTAGCCGAGGCGTGAACTAACATCATGTGCACCGCGAACCCAGACGGAGAACTAGCTATCCTAAAGGAAGGAAAGATGAATAACTCTCTGCATCAGAAAATAGATAAATTATAGCAAGCCCCCCACATTCAAAGACTGCGGTGATATAGGAAAACACAATACACAGATAGATGATAGGATTAGCAAAAGGTGAGGCCCTACTGACTGAATAGGACAGGATAGGAAAGGGACTGATGGTGGCCAGAGAAAAACAAAATATAAAAATAGCAACAAAAAGAGGAAAATGTCCTCCAAAAATTAAGTATTACTCACAGCAAGTTGGGCTGCAGTGTGTACATCGCCCAGGCCAAAAGCTAATGCTCTACCAGGATACAGCTAAACCCCCACTAATGTGGAAGCATCACAGGTGCAGGAGACGCAGATCACACACACACCTCCATGTAATGGAGGGGAGGCGAATGCTAGATGATAAAACTGCACACAAGTGGCTTGCATAGAGCGCTGTTCACATGCAGATGGCACAGTCACAAACCCGCAGCCTATTAGGTGATGCCCTTCTATTAGATCAGGCGGGCTGCCAAGCCGTACCCCACTGTGGGGGTTTAGCTGTATCCTGGTAGAGCATTAGCTTTTGGCCTGGGCGATGTACACACTGCAGCCCAACTTGCTGTATGGCCAGAGAAAAACCCTGCAAAAATCCAAAAACCTGATAGTACAAAAAGCCGTCAGATCGCTAGATCTGAACTCCGTCCTATACCAGGCGCTCTTGTCATGCCAATGAACAGAAAGCAGGAACCATTACATATTCAAGAAGCAACAAACACATGGACTAGCAATACTCCAAACATAGCTGCAGGGAGCTTCCCAGCTAAGCAACTGAGAGGGAAGATCCCTGCGTTCAAATAAACTGAAAACAACCACAGTAAATGACAAACTCAGATAAGAGAAAAAAGAACCAAACAACAAATAAAGAGCCAAGCACTTATCTGGGATAGATGTGGTCTGGAGCAGGATGAAGCAGGCTGGTGAAAAAAGAACAACTGACATCCGGCATAGCCTGCTAGCAGACCAGGGTTTAAATAGGCAGAGAGTTAGCAATGGAAACAACCATTGCTCAACACACCTGGTCTCTGTCCAAACCATTCCTGGCCACAAGAGGGAGCCTCACAGCAGCAAACGCATAACTGACATTCACAACACCTTGGACCCGAACTTTAATATGGGTTTCCCAGGAAAACTCATGTTCGGGACCGTGTGCACGAACACTATGTGTTCGGTACAGACCCCGAACTTTACAGCTCGGGTTCACCCATCACTATTTGCTATTAATAAATTTATTGATAAAAAAAAGAAAAAAACAAAATAAAATATATACATATATATGTATATAAAGTATATATATATATATATATATATAGATATATATATATATATAGATATATAGATATACATATTGTCACGCTAGGTGTGGGGAGAGACACCCAGCAAGCGGATTCCTGGGAATAAGGGAGGCTGAAACACAAAGAGGGGGAGTGACCAGGGGCTCCTGCACTGACCTTGGCACTGGGGGCCCTGCGCTTGCCCTCAAACCACAGGTACCTATAAGGGTTAGGAAGTGTAGCCCGCCAACGTGCCCCTGTCTCCTAATCAGACCCTATGACTAAATCCCACCACCCACCAACCCACGGAGGGAAAAACAAACACAAAAATAAACAGCAAAAGAGGAAAAAGAAAAACAACCACTAATCTTGAGAGGGAATCTTCAGAATATACAGCAACAGTAGTCTGAAGCCACATGCACTCCTGAGCAAGCAACTTCTCCAAGTGAAGAGTATAACCCGCACTGGAGGAGTGAGAGGTTCCACGTTATAAAGGCCCTTAATTTACCAGCTGGAGGAACTGCTCCTCCAACCTGGCAAGGAAACAGAAAAAAAACCTAAATCAAGCCCTTAAAGGGAAAGCGTCCATTAACGTCTGGACGATCGCTGGGCCCTTCTGCACTTGGTCCCAGCAACAGCACCTGAAGGTCCAGACACATCCGTGACACATTTGCTACAATCGATATTGCTGTTCGAGAAAAAGACTTATGTCATGTGTTGCTGTACCTAGTGTAACTACTTGACTAATACTAATTGTTACAAATGTGTCAGTTTGGACATCTGCTGTGATTATGATCGAACTATGAGAGACAGTCTTACGTTATGTGTTGTCATATCTATGTAAAGAATCGTTAAAAGTGTGTCTGGGCATATACAGTGATTAAAGGGGTGGTTCACCCATTTTTTTTATTTTCTGTAGGAGTTATACTTACCATTCTAGGCGTCTTCTCCATTGGCTTGTATTTCCATTTCTGGCACTGAGCGGCGCTATCCTGCACGCTCAGTGCCGGTCACATGACCCCCTGGAGCTGTGGCCGCCGGCATCCTCTGACGTCCCGGCTCTCAAACAAGACGGGTACGTCACAGGATGCCGGCGCCACTCAGATTGAGTGACAGGGCTGTGGGCGGTGACTACCGCACATCACAGCCCAGCATCGAGGGGAGGAGCCGGAGGACGTCAGTGTGGAGCCGGAAGCGTCCTGCAGATGGAGAGGAACGGGGCGCCAGTGTGCAGTACAGGGGGGGTTCTTCAGCTGAATCCCCCCCTGCACGTAAGTATGTGATCACACTGTCCACCCGCCCGCTCTGCTGCGATGTCAGGAGAGCGGCCGGTGTCGGGCAGTGTGATCTTCTGCTCCTCCCAGCAGCAAGACACTGACAGGCATGTCACCGCTGTGCTCTGCCATCTGTCCTGCTGCATGGGACCAACTGTCTGCACTCTGTCACCTGCACCACAAGTCACAGAGTGGAGACAGTTGGTGACAGAGCACCTCTGCCCCCCCCTCTTCTTTCCCCACTCTCTTCTCCCCCCTCTCTCTCTCTTCTCCCCCCCTCTCTCTCTTCCCCCCCCTCTCTCTCTTCTCCCCCCCTCTCTCTCTTCTCCCCCCTCTCTCTCTCTTCTCCCCCCTCGCTCTCTTCTCCCCCCCTCTCTCTCTTCTCCCCCCCTCTCTCTTCTCCCCCCCTCTCTCTTCTCCCCCCTCTCTCTCTTCTCCCCCCCCTCGCTCTCTTCTCCCCCCCTCACTCTCTTCTCCCCCTCGCTCTCTTCTCCCCCCCCCTCGCTCTCTTCTCCCCCCCTCGCTCTCTTCTCACCCCTCTCTCGCTCTCTTCTCCCCCCTCTCTCTCTCTCTTCTCCCCCCCTCGCTCTCTTCTCCCCCCTCGCTCTCTTCTCCCCCTCTCTTTCTTTTCCCCCCCTCGCTCTCTTCTCCCCCCTCGCTCTCTTCTCCCCCCCCTCGCTCTCTTCTCCCCCCCCTCGCTCTCTTCTCCCCCCCTCGCTCTCTTCTCACCCCCTCTCGCTCTCTTCTCCCCCCTCTCGCTCTCTTCTCCCCCCTCTCTCTCTCTTCTCCCCCCCTCTCTCTCTTCTCCCCCCCCTCGCTCTCTTCTCCCCCCCTCGCTCTCTTCTCACCCCCTCTCTCTCTCTTCTCCCCCCCTCTCTCTCTTCTCCCCCCTCGCTCTCTTCTCCCCCCCTCGCTCTCTTCTCCCCCCCTCGCTCTCTTCTCCCCCATCGCTCTCTTCTCACCCCCTCTCTCTCTTCTCACCCCCTCTCGCGCTCTTCTCCCCCCTCTCTCTCTTCTCCCCCCTCTCTCTCTCTTCTCCCCCCTCTCTCTCTTCTCCCCCCGCTCGCTCTCTTTTCCTCGCTCTCTCCTGGCATGGTCAGTACAGAAATCTCTCCATCGTGGAGGGGTGAGAGGGAGTAATAAACATGGAGTCCCTACTGTGTCTGTGTATTTATTTCTAATAAAGTATTTTTCTCTGTGTGATGTCTTTTTTTTTTTAAAACCCTTTGTTGGAGATTCTTAATGGCCAGGTTAAACTTGGCCTGACATTAAGAATCTCGGGCTTTATACCAGCTGGTAAAACATAGCTGGTATTAACCCCTTATTACCCAGCGTGCCACCTGCCACCAGGGCCACTGGAAGAGTTGGATACAGCGCCTGAAGATGGCGGTTCTATGAAAGCGCCATTTTCTGGGGTGGCTGCGGACTGCAATTCGCAGTGGGGGTGCCCAGAAAGCTTGGGCACCCTTCACTGTGGATTCCAATCCCCAGCTGCCTAGTTGTACCCGGCTGGACACTAAAATTAGGCGAAGCTCACGTCATTTTTTTTAAAAATTATTTCATGAAATTCATGAAATAATTAAAAAAAAAGGGCTTCTCTATATTTTTGGTTCCCAGCCGGGTACAACTAGGCAGCTGGGGGTTGGGGGCAGCTCGTAGCTGCCTGCTGTACCTGGCTAGCATACAAAAATATGGCGAAGCCCATGTCATTTTTTTTTCTTTTTGGGTAAAAAACTGCATACAGTCCTGGATGCAGGATGCTGAGCCTTGTAGTTCTGCAGCTGCTGTCTGCTCTCCTGCATACACTAGTGAATGGAGGATGCTGAGCCTTGTAGTTCTGCAGCTGCTGTCTGCTCTCCTGCATACAATGAACATTTTGAATAAGGAAATGACATCAGAACTTTTTTTTTTTTCATCAACAATCTTTAATGGCATTGTGCACTGATTAAAAACGCAGTGAGCAAAAACGCAGCAAAAAAGGCACCAAATCGCGGCAAAAACGTGACATGCAGCACCGCAGGTGACAGAGCAGAGCAAGTTGGTGACATGCTCTGCTCTGACACATAGTGTGCTGCATGTCACTGTATCCACTCTGGGACTTGTTGTGCAGGTGACCGGATGATACATGTCACTAACTGCCCCACTCTGTGATTTCTGCTGCATAGTACCAACTGTATACACTTTCTTCCCCTGGCTGTGGAGAGCTGCTGCTGTCTGTATGATTGATCTCAGTGCATCCACAGGGAAGAGGCAGGGAGGAGGGTTTGGGTGGGAGCAGAGTTGGTGTATTAGACACAATGGGTGTGTTAGATAAGCCAGACACCGCCCTAGAGCCACAAAGAATTCTGGGACTTGTAGGAACTGAACACAGGAAGTCAGAGGAGAGATTAACCCCATCAGAGCTGGAGCCAGCAATGACCGTGTGCTGCTAGTGCACAATAAAAGCTAATTTTGCTGAAAAAACATAATAGATGTGTTGAGGGGCACATATTAGCAAGATTTATCAGAAAAAAAAAAATCGGTTTTGGTAACTGGACAACTTCTTTAAGATCGCACTGTGAGAGACATAGTCTTATGTCATGTGTTGTTATATTTGTTTTAAAGTGAACCTGTCCGGTGCAATATGCACCCAGAACCACGAGCAGTTCTGGGTGCATATTGCTAATCCCTGCCTAACCATCCCTGTATACACTAGCATAGATAAAGGGATGTTTAGAAACAGTATTTCTAAAGATCTTTTATTGCATGCTAATGAGCGTGGAGACTAGTCCCAAGGGCGTTTCTTCCTTGCTAGTCAGCTCCATTAGCATGTTAGCACGCCCCTGTGGGCATACTAACATGTTAATGAATACCCAGCGTCAGAGGATGATCTCACTCACCTCTCCGCTGCCATCACCGCCCGACGCTGCATTTCGGCTCAGTGAGCATGATCCCGGACTTTCGGTCATGTGCACTACTTCAGACCTGGCTATATAGTGCGGATGCTGAAACTTCAGGATCATACGCATTGAGCCGAAATCCAGCGTCGGGTAGCGATGGCAGCCGAGAGGTGAGTGAAATCATTCTCTGACTCTGCGCATTCATTAGCATGTTAGCACACCCCTGTAGAAGTGCTAACATGCTCATGGGGCCGATTAGCAAAGGAAGCAATGCTCTTGGGACTTATCCCCGTGCTCATTAGCATACGATAAAAGATCTTTAGAAATACTTTTTTTAAAGATCCCTTTATCTATGCTAGTCTATACAGGGACAGTAAGGCAGGGATTGGCAATATGCACTCAGAACTGCTCGTGGTTCTGGGTGCATATTGGTCCTGACAGGTTCCCTTTAACGTGCTTAGCCTTATGCGGGCTTCACACGGTACGATCTATCATGCGATTGCACGAGCGATCGTACCCGCCCCGTCGTTTGTGCATCACGGGCAATTAGTTGCCCGTGGCGCACAAAGTCGTTAAACCCCCGTCACACGTACTTACCTGCTGAGCGACCTCGCTGTGGGCAGCGAACATCCACTTCCTGAAGGGGAAGGGAAGTTTGGCGTCACAGCGACGTCACACAGCGGCCGGCCAATAGAAGCGGAGGGGCGGAGATGAGCGGGACTTAAACATCCCACCCACATCCTTCCTTCCGCATTGCCGGCGGGAGCCGCGGGACGCAGGTAAGCTGTGTTCATCGTTCCTGGGGTGTCACAAGGCGCGATGTGTGCTGCCCCGGGTACGATGAACAACCGGCGCCATTAAAAATAAACAATTTTTTAAAAATAAGCGACAAGTACTCGACTCATGATTTGTGAGCGATTCTGCGTCGCTCGGAGGTGTCACACGAAACGACAGCGATGCCAGATGTGCGTTACGAAAACCGTGACCCCGACGATGCATCGCGCGATAGCTCGTCTCGTGTGATGCCCGCATTAGTCCATTGACATGCGCTGTGGCTTGGATCATGCTATGAGAGGCAAAAGCTAATGTCATGTGAAGTGATGCTGAGTGTGTTGTGCTGTGGCTAAGTTTCCTTATATGCGCAATGAGAACTGGACATGGTAGTCATGCGCAGTTGAGCTTTTATTATACTTAGACTTTTTAGTCAGGCAAGTTGCAATGCGCATGCTCGTAACTGATGTGATAATAGTGGCCATGTATGGTCTGGCTCTTATTGGGACTTTAATAGTGAGCGTGCTCCCTCTGCTCCCATTGGGACTTAGAGGAGAAACACAGCTTTAATATTGAGCATCCTATTCATTGGCAAGTGTGAGGATGAGGTGGCAGCGACCTATTGATGCTATCTTAGGAGAGATATGATTGGGAGTGATGTAACTCCCAATCTTTTTAAAGGTTCGTGTACATAATTAATTCATTTCAGCCTCTTACACCTGATGACACCTGTGTGGTGAAACATGTTGGGGAGGCGTTTGAATCTTTTAATATGCTAGTGATTCCAACTGACACTTTATAGCTAACATCAACCCCCAAAAACCATTACCCCAATTTCCAACGCACCAGAGCAATGGGGAAGAAATGAGGCAAAGAGCCGGAATTGGTGCATCTAATTTCATGCGCCACTTCTGGGGTGGCTGCAGGCTGATCTTTTTAGGCTGGTCATGGCGCAATAACATGGCCTTCCAAACCTGATAATGCTAATATCAGCTCTCAATCCCTGATTAAACATTCACTAAAATGAGGCAGATGGAGTCAATCTATGATCAGACAGTTTTTACCGTTTTAGGCATGCACAAAAGCACTTTCAACCACAGTTTCGTGAACCATTGAAAAGAAGATCACTGCAAAGAGGCCACACAGGGTAACTCTACCTGCCTCATTATAGTGAATTGGTCCATTAATGGTTTCATCTGAATCATGTATTTTAGAGAATATATTCTGTATTTGTTTTCTTGTATTTGCGTGGTTTTCCCTTGAGCATGGCTATCTCACACATTCTGAAAGGATAATTGGGTGACGAAATTGGTGTGATTAGTGAAAAATCTCTGTATACTGCTGTCAAATATGCTGATGGTAATGTAGGGGGAAAAAAAATTACTAAAAAAAAAATATCTATCTAGTCTATTACAATAGATCAAATAAATATGCATGTGCACTTTTATGCACTCTTTAACACAAAATTTAAATTAGAAAAATGAGACAAATGTGCCCTGCTGGTCTCTCCCTGCGACCCTCTAGTTGAATAAGAGGTCTCTAGTGTGTACGCAGCAAAAAACCTGTCAATCATGTAAAGCAGCGCTGGGAAAATCAGTCTGGAATGGCACGAAAGTAGTCTTATTTCTGCCTATGGTCTTCAAACTATATTGTTTCTGAAACACTGAAGAGTTTCAGAAAAAATGATACCTGTCTGTAGTGATGGGCGATCCCGATCTGTAAAGATCGGGGATCGTACCGATCACATAGTGATCGTGTACACGAGCCCGATCATAAGCTTTTCTGGGAAGCTCGTGTTACAGATCGGGTCCAGGGGCTGTAAAAAAGCACATTATTAAAAAACATTATTATCATACTTACAGGTTCCGCAACGCATCCTGCAAACTGTCTCCTGGCGCTTCCGCATCCGTCCGATAATTGCTGTGCCCCCCGGTAAACACCTCCGACTAAAAGGACCTTCCGTGGCATCATAACCATGTGACAAGTCAGGTGTGAATGTTCTATTACCTCACTGGCTACAAACTGGTCATATGACTATGACATCATCAAAGGTCCTGGTGACTGAACTGTCATTGTCACTGTGGGAGTGTCACGCCGCATCACGGCGTACATTCTCCTCACAGTAGCGGGTCAGCTGCATGTGTCTCCATGCGCCGGGTTGATGCAATGCGACACACAAGTGCAATCATACCCTTACTGTCAGCCTGCATCTCGCTCTGTACAGAGCGATGTAGCAGAGCTGACATGTTTCTCTTTGCTTCTCACTTTGTATAGACTGTGTCTGTGCACAGTGATGAAGCAGAGTTGACATTGCTGCCCTTGTGGATTATGTCAGACTAAGGATTGTTTTTATAATAAAGATGGAGTCTCTAAATGTTTTTTTTTTTGTTTTATTTCTATTAAAAAAAACATTTTCTCTGTGTTGTAGTTTTTTTTTTACTGTTTACTAAAAATTCAGGGTGGCCATGTCTAATTTGGCATGACACCATGAATTTCGGGCTTAGTATCATCTGAGCATACAAAGCTGGTATTAACCTCTTTATTACCCAGTGTGCCACCTTGCACCAGGGCCGTTGGATGAGCTGGCTAATGTGCTTGGAAATGGCACTAAGAAACAGTGCGCCATTTCCAGGGGTGGCCGCAGGCTGCAGAGAATTCCCATCCCCCAGCTGCCTGGTTTTACCTGACTGGCAATCAAAATATGGCGGGAGCCCACGCATTTTCTTCTTAATTATTTTTTTAAATAATTAAAAAGAAATTAATGGGCTTCCCTATATTTTGATCGCCAGACAGGTAAAGCCAGCCAGATGGTGGGGGGTGGCAGCCTGTAGCCGTCCGCTTTATTAGCGCTGAGAATCAAAGATACCGTGGAGCACTACGTAATTGTTTAAAGATATCTATTTATTTTTATACAACTATATATTGTGTACATATATATGCAGTATATATATATATATATATAAATATATATATATATATATATATAGCTCTGGCAAAAATTAAGAGACCACTGCAAAATGTTCAGTTTTTCTGATTTTTCTCTTTATAGGCATATTTTTGAGTAAAATGTAAATTGCTTTTTTATTCTATATACTAGTATTTTCAGAAAATAAATACAAAATGTATTGCTTGGAAATTCAGAGACATGTTGTCAGTAGTTTATAGAATAAAATAACAATATACATTGTACTCAAAAATATACCTATAGAGAAAAATCAGAAAAACTGAAAATTTTACAGTGGTCTCTTAATTTTTGACGGATATACACAATGTACACAATATATAGTTACACAATATACACAATATATGGTTGTATAAAAATAAATTAAAAAAATGATGTAGCGCTCTGCGGTATTTTTGAATCTCAGCGCACATAAAGCAGATGGCTACGGGCTGCCACCCCATCTGCCTGGCAATCAAAATACAGGGAAGCCCAAAATAATTGAAAAAAAATGCGTGGGCTCCTGCTGCATTTTCTATTGCTAGCTCTGGATAATCTAAGCAGCTACTGGCTGATAACCCCCAGTGCTTGGTGTTGCCTTCACTGGCAATGAAAAATCCAGGCAAGCCCCTTTTTTTTGTTTTTTGCCAAAAAACTAAAAAAAAAAAAAAAAAAAAAAAAAAAAAAAAAAATGACGCAAGCCATATTTTTGTATGATAGCCAGGTACAGCAGGCAGGTACAGGCTGCCCCGAACCCCCAGCTGCCTATTTGTACCTGACTGGGAACCAAAAATATAGGGAAGTCCTTTTTTTAATTATTTCATGAATTTCATGAAATAATTAAAAAAAAAAAAACCGACGTGGGCTTCGCCAGGTTCAACTAGCCAGTTGAGGATTGGAATACACAGCGCAGGGTGGCACAAGCTTTATGGACCCCCCCCCCGCTGCGAATTGGAGTCTGCAGCCGCCCCAGAAAATAGCACTTTCATAGAAGCACCATCTTATGGCGCTGTATCCAACTCTTCCAGCGGCCCTGGTGCCGGGTGGTAAGCTGGGTAATTGTAACCCCTGCCTGGATCTACAGACTCAGACAGGCTGTAATGGACAAGCTAGAGGGAAGCCACTCACCAAGAAGGACCCCCAGAACCCTGAATGTGGGCTGACTCTGTAAAGAGCGCCAACATGCAGGGAGGGGGAGCCCAGCATGTGCTCGAGCATCTCGCCGGTACACGGCAATCGCCAAGTATACTGAGTACTGAGATGCTCGGGCGAGCACTGAGTACTGGCGAGCATGCTCGTCTATTCCTATCCACTGACAGTACAGGACCTTGCATGACGTTATAGTCATGTGAGCAGTCTGTAGCCAATGAGATAATACAACATTCACACGTGACTGGTCACATGGCTATAACATCACGGATGGTCCTATCATCAGCAGTGGTTACCGGGAGGGCACAGCGATGATCGATTCGGAAGCAGAAGTGGACGGGAGACAGAGTCTGCAGGATGCGTCGCAGGACCTGTAAGTATAATGACAATGTTTATTATTAACTATATTCTTTATTTTACAGTCCCCCCACCCCATCCCATAACTGTAAAGTCCAAGATCGGTGATCAGACCCAAGATCGTGTTATCTCGATCTCTACAAAACGATCGGGCGAGTCTCCCCGATCCCGACCATCGGAAGGATCGCCCATCACTACCTGTCTGCAAACATGCAGCCACACTCTGATTCATGCTGCCTGTGGTTGGGGCAATATGATTTAGCCTACAGGTTACTGCTATGGTCAATATTTTCTGTCTAGTTTTGATTATCATTAAAGCAATGTATATAGCTTTGATCATTTTGTATTTTTTTTCATTAGCTTTATAAGTGTTATTCATAAAAGTAATAACATAGGGTATAGTTTCTGTTGTAAAGTTGCCTTTGTTTCAAATGTCTTTGTTAATGAAGGTATAGAAAACTGGATAGAACTAACTTGAAGGAATGCAGCAGAAACATAATTTACGATTTTGTTATTTTCTTTTGTGGTAGTAATAAACTGGTGTTTGAGCACCTGAGAGTCAGACAAAGTCTGGTACACGAGCAATCACTGTGAGTTCTTGTCTCCGATGCATCGCTATTAATTGGACCAACACTGGCAGATCTGGAGATCCCTTGTATCTCACCCCAAACTAGCTCTCCCAGGAAAGAGGTTTCCATGACAGTGTGACGCCCTGGCAATAAAACCTGGTAGTCACAGTTAGGCCCCTGCATAACACCTTCCCTCATTAGGCAACACACAGCCGACCTGAAATCCAAGTCCCCACCCCCTTAGGGAACGATAGACACACCAGTGGGCGTGACCAGGCAGTTGGAACTTGCCCACCTAGGGGTCTAGACAGCCTGGGGCGGGAAAGCAAGCAGATAAGTTTTAGAGTTCAAGTTGGAGAGGAGTGTAGCTCCAGCAGGAGAAGTCCAGATTTAACGGTACCAGGGTAGGAGCCCTGGTGCCACTGGCTAGGTGGCAGACAGTGGTCTCCATCAGCAGGAGACGGGAAGTCGGCTCGGTGGAACCGAGGTGGACCAGGACAGGGTTGTAGCCTGCCGGTACCGGCACGGGGAACCGACCTGGAAACCGTAGCACAAGGGGGGTACTCGGACCCTGAAGCCAGAAACCGGAACCAAGCGGACTGGTTAATTAACCGATTGAGGCCAGGACTAGAGGTCCTGTCCCACCCAAAGTCCCTCATAGAAGACAACAGCCCACCAATTAGGTATAAGAGGTCACCGCCAGGGCCCATAGATCCCACGGGCCAGCGTCTGCGGCTCCTTAGGCCACATCCTGCTGGGAGCGGACTCCTACATTTCAAACTGGGAAGTCATTTCTACTTAAAACAGTGCAGAGGACAGAGATAGAGACCACTAGCCGGGTGGGGGACCCTGAATGCACCAGCCGCGGCACCGGCCACCATCACCTTGGTTTACTAGAGATTCATGTGTTTTACTAACAGTGAGTACACCAGCACCCCTTACGGTTGCTATCCCCCGCACCGAGCCACCGGGCCCCGGGGCCACCATCCCTGCCCACGGAGGGGTTAATAACTTGCTGCACAACATCACCCCTGGGCGCCCCATAACTGCAGCGGTGGTGTCCCAATTCACCACGCACCGTGGGTGGCGTCACAAACTTAATACGGCCCAGCCCGTACATATACGTCCCCCCTTTTATTCGGCGTGTCCGCAAGACCCCCGGGTCCGGAGACCCTCGAGCCCCCACCCCTGAAGGTCCGGACCCGAGCAACGCCGGCTGCTGGCACGGGGGCAGCACAACAGTACCACAAATCTAGAAAACTTATATCAGTTTATTTCCAGAGCATATACTGTTATGAATGAGTGTCCCTGAAGTCTTCTAATGATGAGAGGCATGCCCAATTCATGTTTGTCACATGCCTCTTAAAGAGAACCTGTCATCAGGAAATAAAACACCTAACTAAAGACATGTTCGAAAAAGGTAATTTAGTGCTTATTAAATGCATGTCTTTCTTATAATATGTATTTGGAAAACTGTAGAAGAATCCATCTATGACGTTTTAGTCACAAGTGCAGAGGGCAGACACTACACTTCCAGCTCTCATGCCTGTCTCCTTATTTCCTTCGGTTAGCCTTCATTCTTCTCTCTTTCCTGGCCCTGTGCACACTTACCAGATTTTGCCGCGGATTTTTTGAGGTTTTGCTGCATGTTTCGCTGCAGAAAATGTTCATAACATCTCTGCAGTGAATCACCAGCAAAACCTATGGGAAAAAAAAATCCTGTGCGCACTAGGCGGAATTTGACAGCTGCATGTTTTGCTGCGGGATTCCCGCAGCAAAAACAATTGCATGTCAATTCTTTCCGCACATCGCTGCGGGATTTCACTCCATTGACTCCAATGTAATCGTGAAATCCCGCAGGGAATAACGCAGGCAGCAAATTCTGTGCGGTTCACTGCGTTTTCCTGCGTTATTCCCTGCGGTATTTCGCGGTTTACCTCCGGTAATGTACATCGCTTGTCTGCGGTTTTGCAGGGAAGTGATGTCATTACAGGAAGAGGAAGCCGTGCAGAGAGTAAACACACACACACAGATCACACACATACAGACATCACAGACATAGAACACACACACAGACACATAGAACATACATAGAAATCAAACGGAAATATAAAAAAAAAAACACGTGGGCTCCGCTGTATTTTTACCTTCCAGCCGAGGTAAGCACACAGCGGCGGCCCGGTATTCTCAGGCTGGGGAGGGAGAGGGGCAGGGTTAATGTCCCCCGCCTCACTCCCCCTCCCGCAGCCGAGAATATCAGCCGCAGCTGCCCCGGGACTGTCGCATGCATTATGCGGCAGTACCGGCGTGTCCCCGGCTCTTCCTGCCGCCGTGTAGCAGTGGCAGTCAGGGTAATACAAGTGGTTAATGGTGGTGGATCACCGCCATTAACTCCAGGCTTGATCATGGCAGCGTCTATGTGACAGCTTACATGATCAACTCGTAAGTAAAGTGAATAAAACACACAGAAAAATCCTTTATTTTAAATAAAACACAAACAAGCCTCGTTCACCCTTTTATTAACCCCTCCCGAAACAAAGATCCGGCGTAATCCACAGCTCCGGCGTAATCTACAGGTCCTGCACTGCTTACATCCAGCCGCGACTGACACAGACACTGCTGAATGAATGCAGCCTCGCAGCGAGACAGCAGAGGTAATTACCGGTCATTTCCCACGGCCGGTAATGTGAACTCACTACCGACCGTGGGAAATGCAGCGATCTGTCCTCTATCTATCTGTCTATCTATCCCTCTATCTATCTATCTGTCTATCTATCTATCCTTCTATCTATCTATCTATCTATCCCTCTATCTATTCTTCTGTCTCTTTATCTATCTATCTAAAAGAAGGAAATTATTTTTTTTTTTATTTATTTATTTTTTCAATGTGCTTTATTGCATTGAATGCAATAAAGCACATACCAACCCGGACGCGGCAAAACCGCGGCAATACAGCGAACAATACCGCGGTAAAACTGCAGCAAACCGCGGCAAACCGCATGCGGTTTTCGGGTGCGGTTTGCCGCGTTTTTTTACCGCGGGTGCGGTAATCTTTAAATGCCTGCGGAATTTTCTTGAGAAAATTCCATTTTCCAGTGCGCACATAGCCTAAGACACACGGCAAGAAAAACAGTGCGAGTGGAGTGCGATAAAAAATCACATTCCACTCGGACCAATATTAGCCTGTGTGTCAGTGCACATTAGCGATTATTTTCTCAGCCCTAATCGGACCAAGAAAACAATCGCAGCATGCAATTGTCATGCGATCATTGTTTCACTCGCAGTCATTCAAGTCAATGGGGCGAGAGAAAAATCGCACTGCACTCGCGGTACACTGGTGTACCGTCAGTGCAGTGCGAGAATGGCAATAGCCGGCTACGGAGGAGAGAGGGAGATAAATGCCTCCATCCCCTCCCCCGTGCCGGTCTTCCCCTCCACAGCGCCGGCCCTCCCCTCCTCAGTGCCGGCCCGCCCCCCGCAGCTGAGTTCCGCTCCCACAATCGGACCTCAGTCACAGGGACACTCGCATGACACTCGGCTCTGCTGTGCTGCCAGCGTGAGCCAAGTTTCATGCGAGGGGATTGCAGTAATCCCCGTGTGGCCCCAGCCTTATACGTTTATCAGCAATTTCTCATTTTTACAACAAAATTAACAGAAACAATTTTTTTAGGGACCATATCATATTTGAAATTACTTTGAGTTTGACAGAAAATACCCAAAAGTTACAACATTTTAAAATCTTCACCCTTCAAAGTGCTCAAAACAACATTCAAGAAGTTTATTAACCAGTTTAGGTGCTTGAGAGGAACTAAAGCAATGTGGAAGGAAAAAAATAAAAATTAACTTTTTCCTCCAAAAATTTAGTTTTAGCCCTATTTTTTACATTTTCACAAGGGAAACTGGCAGTTTCTCAGGAGTACACGAATACTCCATATGTGATTGAAAACTACTGTTTGGGCGCTCGGCTGAGCTTGGAAAGAAAAGGGCGCTATTAGACTTTGAGAGCCTTTTTGTCTGGAATTGATAGTGGATGCCATATTGTTTGCAGAGCCCCTGAAGTGCCTAAATAATGGAAACCCCCCACAAGTCACTTTATTTTAGAAATTACACCCTTCAGGGAGCTTACCTAGAGGTATGGTGAGCACCTTGAACCCACAGGTGCTTTACAGAATTTTAGAACGTTTAGCCATGAAAATGAAAAAATACATTTTTACCACAAAAATGTTGCTTTAACCCCAAATGTTTTCATTTTCACAAGGATAGCATTATAGAACTGATCATACAATTTCTCCTGAGTATGCCAATACTCCATATGTGGTGGCAAACTATTGTTGAGGCGTATGGCAGGGCTCGGAAGGGAGGGAGTGCTATTCAAGTTTTGGAGCGTCATTTTGGCTGGAGTAGATTGCAGACCCCATGTCACATTTGAAGATCCTCTAACTTACCAAAACAGCAAAAACCCACAACAAGTGAACCTTTTCTGGAAACTAGACCTCTTGGGGTGTAATGATCAATTATAATAGTCAGGTGATCCACAGAATTGTATAAGATTGGGGTGTCAAAATTAAAAATTACAATTTTTCCACTACTATGTTTATTTTGCCCCAAAAATTTTAATTTTTAAAAAGACTAGTAGGAGAAAATTGACCATAAAATTTGTTACACAATTTCTTCTGAGTTAACCAATACCCCATATGTGGTCAAAAACAACTTTTGAGAGACGAGTGCAAAGCTCAGAAGGGAAGAAGCATCATATTGGAGGTCAGATTTAATTTGAATGGTTTGGGGAATGGTTTGGGGATGCCATGTCACATTGGCAGAGCCCTTGACAGGCCAGAAAAGCAAACCCCCAATAATTGAACCCATTTTACAAACTACACCCCTCAATTAATTCATCTAGGGGCACAGTAAGCATATGGACACCTCAGGTGTGTCACAGAATTGTATACCATTGGGTGGTGAAGAAAGAATAGTTACATTTTTTTCACTAAAATATTGTTTTAACCCTTAGTTTTCAATTTTAATAAGGACTAATAAGGAAAAAGGAACTCCGAGTTTGTTGTGTTTTTTTTTCCTCATTGCGCCAATACCCTCGGGAACTACTTTTGAGGTATAGTACAAAGAAGGAGCGCCATTTTTTAGCTCAGAATTTGCAGTAATGGTTTGCTGGTGCCATATCACATTGGCAGAGCCCCTGAGGTGCCAGAACAGCAGAATTTCCCCATAAGTGACCCCATTTTACAAACTACACCCATAGATTAATTCATCCAGGGTTGCAGTGAGCATATTGACACCACAGGTGTGTCATAAATTTTTATACTATTGGGCAGTGAATAAAAAATAATAAATATTTTTACCACTAAAATGTTGCATGAACCCCATATTTCCAATTTTCACAACTGAAATGGATAAAAAGTGCCCCATAATATGTTCCACAATTGTTTCTGAACGTGGCAATACCCCACATGTGAATGTACAGTACTGTATGGCCACATGGCGGGGCTCAGTAAGGAAGAGCACTAGTTAACTTTTGGAGTACAGATTTTCCTCGAAAAGTTTGTGAATTGAATTTACAGAGCCCTTAAGAACCAGAACAACAGAAACTCTCAAGTGACCAGATTTTAGAAATTAAACCCTCTGAGAGTTCATCTACAGGCGTAGTTATAATTTTGTCTCTGGAAAAGACCCATGAAGTCAAACAGTGAATATTGCAGAATTAAAAAATTGCAAATGAGCCCTTGTAGTGCCCAGCACATTGTAGTTCCTGTACACTGTGTCTAGCTTGTGCTTCTGAAGACACACAATGTACGTTAAGCATGCTTTTCTCACTACAACAATGCCACACTTGTAGACTTTAACTGTAATTTAGGCACATTGTGGTGCTCGGAAGGGAGTGGGGCATTTGGATTTGAGAGTGCAGATTTTGCTGGATTTATTTTTGCAGGGAGCCATAGCACTTTTCCAGAGCCTTTGTTCTACCAGTAACGTAGACACCCCCGATATTTCCATTAACAGATGACATACCTGAGTGGGGAGTTGTTTTTTGTGTATTGAGTTGAATGCTATTTTGTAGGAATTTGTGCACGCTTAAAAACATGGGTAAAAAGATGGGCACAAGCCAGATAAGAGTTCAAAGTGACTCCATCTGTCTCATGACAGTAAATTTTCCTTGAACAGTTTGCCTGAATCACGTTTTTCAGATATTTACATATAATCCTTCCTGTAATCACTCAGCATACAGCACAGGATAAATGTGAGCCATGCCTTACTGCAATCTTTGGAAGGCAGAATGGGAAAAAAAATCAACATCAGCTGAAGAATTGGCTTTTTATTTTTTACCACGCTCACCATACGGTATGTATGATTGTGGAGCCTAATTCCCTAGGTTAGTATGATTATAGAGATACCAGATTTATATTTGGTTTTTTTTTGTTAGGTTTGGCTACTAACCCACTAAAAAAATGATAATTATAAAATAAAGGTTTTTTTTGCATAAGTTTGAAGGCTATAGTTTTTTTTATTTGCCTACAGTCATGCGAGGGCTTATTTTTTGCTGGATGAGTTGGAGTTTTTATTTGTACTATTTTGGGCCACATATTTTTTTTTTATTGCTTTCTCTTCTGATTGCTGTGGGGCAGAATCAAGAATACACAGCAATTCAGGAATAGTTTTTTTTTAATGTATGTCACTCACTATGTTGTAAAAGTGAAGTTAGCTTTATTCTTCATGTTAGTACAAATACAGAGAAACCATGTTTTGTTTTTATCTTTTGTTATTTTTTTTTTACACAATAAAAACTATTTAAAAAAACATTTATTTTTGCATTGCTATATTTTGAGAGCTATAGCTTTTTTTACTTTTTGCTGACGGAGCTTTATTGTGGCTTGTTTTTTGTGTGACAAGATGACGTTTTTAATGATACAATTTTTATTTACATATGACATTTTAATTTTGTTTCATTCCACTTATTTGTCAGCTGTATGATGAAAAGACAGTTTTATAGATTGGGTTCTGGATGCAGCAATATCAAATATGTGTAATTTTTATGTTTACATAAATATACATAGCTTTTTTAATTTTTTTTTGTTCATGTTCTGATTTTTTTTCTATGTTTTTACAATTGTTTTCCACTTTTTTTTCACTTTTTTTACTTAGTCCCAAGATGGAACATTAACTTTTATTGCTCTGATCGCTGGTATAATTTATTGATATATTGCAATGTACCAGCATTGCAATACATTATACCTGTGAGTTTTACACTGACAGAATGACTGTTAGACCATGCTTATGGAATGGATCTAACAGACCACCATAGACAGCTAACTCACAGGTCGTCATTTTACCATGGGTTGCCATGTCAATGATTGTACCCCAGTGATGACTTTGAGGGGGTACCGATCCGGTGGAAGAGAGAGCGCATTCCCTTTCCCAGTCTCCTAAATGCTGCGATCTGTATTAATCACTGGATTTTGGGGCTAAATAGCCAGGGGCAGAGTGGGCACCGTCCCTGGCTGTGACAGTTGGAGTTTGGCTATCCCTTATGCAGATTTCAAGACAGCAATTTTACAGGCCCAATTCCAGTGTTCGCGCGATCACCACGACGCACGTTTAATTTATAGGTCTTGAACTCCTATTCAATCATGTTGTAAACTTACGTCAAAAGTCGTGACGGGGTTGAATAATTTTTGATTGGATTCTCCAGCACTAGAGATCAATATAATATTCACGTTGATTAGCCATCAAATAAGTTCACTGGTTGAGTTTCTCCTATATTTTTCTAACTTTTCTCAAATTAGTGAAAGCTTTGCCATGTGCAGGTTAAACAGTTCTTATTCCACATCATTATTTCTGCACACCATTTTGCAAGCATCTACACTGCTGAGAAATTTATTTTTTTTGTAAATTGGCTCCACTGGATTATTTTTTTGTTCAGCAGTGTATTCTATTTACAACAATGTTTCATTCATTCTTTATTATTATTTTCTTTACACTAGACAGATTTTATCTAATCCTTAAGGAACCACATAACTGATATTTGCAATTCAAATGTTAAAGGTTGAAAGTTGAGACATTAGATGATTATTTTGCAGTGGCTGCAAATGACTTAAAACATTTAAAAAAAACAACTCAGGAGTTTAATTTTTAGTGACTTGTTCTATCTCGACAAACACATTTAACCCTGAGTATGACAGATAACATTCCAGCTGGCGGAGCAAAGGCACTTGTTTGTAGACTATGACAGCTAATAGCAAGTAAACAGACCCAATGTAAAAAATATTGAATATGAAGAACTGTATTGCATAGTGTAAAGACACGACCTATCATAATTGTAAGCTATTTACTGCATTTTTTTCTGAGTAGATTACAGAAACATGTATGAAAGAAATTCACTGGTCAAATATCAACTTAAGGAACAATATCATGACAGGACAAAAACGTTACCTAAGAAATATTTCCCTTCTTTCCCAGTATGCAGAAAACTAATGCTACAGACAAGGGTTATCAAACTCCACATTGTCAATGTGGCACACATAGAAAAAATATGAAGTTGAGGGGCCACATTCCTTGCAGAATGAGATGAAGTTTTCAATAATACTTTTTTTTCTCTATATGAATTTTTGATCACTTTTTATTTAATGTTTTGTCTCAGTATAAGGAGAAAGCTACATGTTTCACTTGTATTTTTTTTTCATATATTTCATCATATCAGTTATGGTATATCGTCTTATAGCTTGGGTTGTTCGTACATTGATCTCAAACGTGTACTTTTTTTTGTTTAATTTCATTTTTACATAAAATAGCAATTTTAGTGCTGAAATATATATATATTTTTTAAACCATCTTTATTAAAAAAAATGCCAAAGTAAACATATATATCCAAAATAGAATAAAAGGATACAAAAAGGAAATACAATATGTTGGCAGTACAACAAAAAAAGGAGATTAGACGTCACATTTTAAAGCGGGCTTTACACGAGACGATAGATTGTGCGATATGTCGTCGGGGTCACGGTTTTCGTGACGCACATCCGGCATACCGCACGACGTCGGCCTGTGTGACACCTCCTAGCGATGCAGTATCGCTCACAAATCGTGAGTCGTGTTCTCGTCGCTAGGTTTCATAATTTTTTTTATTAAAATGGCGGCGGTTGTTCATCGTTTCCGTGGCATCACACGTTGCTCCATGTGACACCACGGGAACGATGAACAACAGCTTCACCTGCCTCCCGCGGCACCCGACGGCTTAATGGAAGGAAGGAGGTGGGCGGGATGTTTACATCCCGCTCATCTCCACCCCTCCGCTTCTATTGGCCGCCTGCCGTGTGACGTCGCTGTGACGCCGAACGTCCCTCCCACTCCAGGAAGTCGCCCACAGCGAGGTCGTCCGGAAGGTAAGTATGTGTGACGGGGGTTAAACGAGTTTGTGTGCCATGGGCAACTAATTGACTGTGACGCAAAAACGACAGGGGCTGTACGATCGATTATGCTATCGCACAATCTATCGTCTCGTGTAAAGCAGGCTTAAGTATAAACCAACAGATCGAGAGAACTTCCCAAAATCCCCTCCACCACCCCCCTGTCTTCTGCACGCATTGAAAAGCTTGAAAAACCTTGTGACAAAACATTACACAAGCCAAACAGGAACTTTGCCAGCAATTTGCTCTCTCACATACCAATCAATAAATTGGAAACAGTTGTTCACTGCTTGGTGTGTGGACAGCGGTTGGGCATTATTAAAAGAAGACCATGGAAGCAAAAAACGTCTGGTGAGTTTTTCTGTGTTACGTAAGGACTCTATCAAGTCTATTTTGCAGAGGTAGTAGGCCAACTTCGTACTAATCAAACTAAGGCGGGCTTTGCACACTACGACATCGCAGGTGCGATGTCGGTGGGGTTATGTCGAAAGTGACGCACTTCCTGCGTCGCTCTCGACATCGTAGTGTGGAAATCCTAGATGATACGATTAACGAGCGCAAAAGTGTTGTAATCGTATCATCGTTGTAGCGTCGGCGAATTCCATAATTACGGTGATGCGACGGTCCAATGTTGTTCCTCATTCCTGCGGCAGCACACATCGCTTCCGTGGCATCACACGTTGCTCCATGTGACACCACGGGAACGATGAACAACAGCTTCACCTGCCTCCCGCGGCACCCGACGACTTAATGGAAGGAAGGAGGTGGGCGGGATGTTTACATCCCGCTCATCTTCGCCCCTCCGCTCCTATTGGCCGCCTGCCGTGTGACATCGCAGTGACGCTGCACGACCCGCCCCCTTAATAAGGAGGTGGTTCGCCGGCCAGAGTGACGTTGCACGGCAGGTGAGTGCATGTGAAGCAGCCGTAGCGATAATATTCGCTACGGCAGCTATCACAATGATATCGCAGCTGCAACGGGGGCGGGGACTATCGCGCTCGGCATCGCAGCATCGGCTTGCGATGTCGCAGCGTGCAAAGTACCCCTAAGAGTAGGAATTAAGTTCTGCGCCCAGAGGTGTACAATACTTTTACGAGTGGCTACTGCCCAGATAAATAATGTGCAGCGCTGATGGGCAGGAAACCTATCCAGCTGGTCTCATGGAAGAATATTGAAGATGGCCCACTCAGGGGGGAGGGAAAAAGAAAGATCAAAGGTATTAGTGAAGTGTTGTGAAAGTGCACGCCAGACCTCCTGTATTCTTGGGCAATCCGAGAGACAATGGAAAATGTCAGCTGGGAAATGCATACACTACAGTTCAAAAGTTTAGGGTCACTTAAATATTTCCTTATTTTTGAAAGAAAAGCACATTTTTTTCAACGAAGCTAACATTAAATTAAACAGAAATACACTCTATACATTGTTAATGTGATAAATGACTATTCTAGCTGCAAATGTCTGTTTTTAATGCAATATCTACATAGGTGTATAGAGGCCCTTTTCCAACAACCACCACTCCAGTGTTCAAATGGTACATTGTGTTTACTAACTGTGTTAGAAGGCTAATGGATGTTTAGAAATCCCTTTAAAACCCTTGAGCAAGTATGTTAGCACAGTTGAAAACAGTTTTGCTGATTAGAGAAGCTATACAACTGACTTTCCTTTGACCTAGTTGAGAATCTGGAGCATTACATTTCTTGGTTCCATTAAACTCTCAAAATGGCCAGAAAAAGAGAACTTTCATGTGACACTCGAAAGTCTATTCTTGTTCTTAGACATGAAGGATAGTCCATGCAAGAAATTGTCAAGAAACTGAAGATTTCCTACAACGTTGTGTACTACTCCCTTCAGAGGAGAACACAAACAGGCACTAACCGGAGTAGAAAGAGAAGTAGGAGGCCCTACTGCACAATTGAGCAACAAGACAAGTACATTAGAGTCTCTAGTTTGAGAAATCGACGCCTCACAGGTCCTCATCTGGCAGCTTCATTAAATAGTACTTGCAAAACACCAGTGTCAACATTTACAGTGAAAAGGCAACTCCGGGATGCTGGCCTTTAGGGCAGAGTGGCAGAAAGAAAGACAACTGAAACTGGCTAATAAAAGAAAAAGATTAATATGGGCAAAAAAACACAGACATTGGACAGAGGAAGATTGGAAAAAAATGTTATGGACAGACGAATCGAAGTTTGAGGTGTTTGGATCACACAGAAGAATATTTGTGAGACGCAGAACAACTGAAAAGATGCTGGAAGAGTACCTGAAGCCATCTGTCAAGCATGGTGGAGATAATGTGATGGTCTGGGGTTGCTTTGGTGCTGGTAAAGTGGGAGATTTGTACAAGGTAAAAGGGATTTTGAATAAAGAAGGCTATCACTCCATTTTGCAACGCCATGTCGTACCCCGTGGACAGCGCTTGATGGACAGCATTGAGGACAATGACCCAAAGCACACCTCCAAATTTTGCATGAACTATTTATGAGAAGAAGCAGGCAGCCTAGTATTCTATCTGTAATGGAGTGGCCAGCCCAGTCACCAGATCTCAACGCTATTGAGCTGTTGTGGGAGCAGCTTGACCGTATGGTATGCAAAAAGTGCTCATCAAGCCAATCCAACTTGTGGGAGGACAGCATGGAGTTAAATATCTCCAGATTACCTCATCATATTAACAGCTAGAATGCCAAAGGTCTGCAAAGCTGTAATTGCTGCAAAGGGAGCAATATTTGACGAAAGCAAAGTTTGAAGGAGAAAATTATTCTTTCAAGTAAAAATCATTATTTCTAACCTAGTCAATGTCTGGACTATATTTTCTATTGATTCTCATTTGATAAATAAATGTATGATTTTTCATGGAAAAGACAAAATTGTCTGGGTGACGCCAATCTTTTGAACTGTAGTGTACATTTAGGGCAAGGGTAGTTACCAGAGGAGGACATCCTAGATTTAACTGCCGGGGAAATATATGCTCTATGAAAGATCATGAGCACCATAGTTTTATAACTATCGTATGATAGCATGGATATAATACGTAACGTGGCCTCCAAGAGGTTCTTTACTGGACAGTTAGTTAGCTGAGACACCCATTTCCCCGGACCTGGTGAAGAGTCTGACCACTGGATACAGAGCTTGAGAAGCTTATATATGAGACTCAGAGAGTAAGTCCCCATATGGGCTTTAATGGAAATTAAATTTAAGGGCTGTTCTCTAACGTCTTCTGGGATAGCCCATAACACAGTGTCTATATAATGTCTGATCTGGACATAAGTAAAATTATCACCCGCCAGAATCGGTTACTTAAGGTCAGTGTCTTGTCCGGTAAGAGGGCGTTGATTATTCGACAGCAAATTGCAAACTAAACGACAGCCATTATTCCCAAGCACAGGATAGACAGGAGGTGGCCTACCCTGCATAAAGTAGGGATTGCCTAGAAAAGGAAGAAAAACTGAGGTATGAGGGTGGAGTCCACCAAGGTGTCTTGCATAACGCCAACCCAGAACTGACCATAGTAAGGGGTTCTCTGTAACCTCTTTCAGGTCATCCGCTTGGAGCAGATGGAGCAAAGCAGGGAGACTAAAGGGTCAACACATAGCCTCATCTATTGGGAATTCAAATCAAAAAAGGCGATCCAGCACAGCTCCAGTATTTAAAAATAAAAGTCCTTTACTGGAAAAGCATTAAAAAGTCCATTATGCCATGCTGCGAGGACGCGTTTCGGACTAAAGGTACCGTCACACGAAGCGACGCTCCAGCGATCCCACCAGCAACCTGACCTGGCAGGGATCGCTGGCGCGTTGCTACACGGGTTGCTGGTGAGCTGTCACACAGGCAGATCTCACCAGCAACCAGTGACCAGCCCCCAGCCAGCAGCGACGCGTGGAAGCGATGCTGCGCTTGGTAACTAAGGTAAATATTGGGTAGCCAACCTGATATTTAACTTGGTTACCGGCGCACACCGCTTAGCGCTGGCTCCCTGCACTCCTAGCCAGAGTACACATCGGGTTAATTACCCGATGTGTAGTCTGGCTATGTGTGCAGGGAGCAGGGAGCCGGCATTGGCAGAGTGAGAGCGGCGGACGCTGGTAACGAAGGTAAATATCGGGTAACCAAGGAAAGGGCTTCTTGGTTACCCGATGTTTACCGTGGTTACCAGTGCCCGCAGAAGCTGGCTCCCTGCTCCCTGCACATTCATTTGTTGCTCTCTCGCTGTCACCTACAGTGATGTGTGCTTCACAGCGGGAGAGCAACAACTAAAAAATGGTCCAGGACATTCAGCAACAACCGGCGACCTCACAGCAGGGGCCAGGTTGTTGCTGGATGTCACACACAGCAACATCGCTAGCAACATCGCTGTTGCGTCACAAAAGTTGTGCCTCAGCAGCGATATTGCTAGCGATGTTGCTTAGTGAGACGTGGCCTTAACCGTCCTTACTCAGTCTCTAGACATCTCACAATTAATCCAGACTAAAGACATATGGCACAGGACATGAGGTCAGCAATCAGACAAGATTTGAATATGCAAATAGAAAAATTATTTTAACAATATACATGCAACTGTCGCGGGCGGAGGAGGGGACGCTGCGCTCACCCACTGCTCGGGTTCGGATGCTGCTGCTGCTGCTGCTCGGTGGTGGCTCGAGCGGTGGACCGGATCCCGGGGACTCGAGCGGCGCTCCTCGCCCGTGAGTGAAAAGGGGGGTTGGTTGTGGGGATTTATTGTCCGTGACGCCACCCACAGTTGTGGTGAGGTTGTGACACCACCGCTGCTCTGGACGGGGATCCCGGGAGCGATGACGGGGAGCAGCTTAGATGTTGTTTTCCCCTCCGTGGGTAGGGGGGTTTGTTTGTCCCGGGGCCCGGTGAGGGAGGAGATGGCAGGTGGATTACGGGACCTGGTGAGGTGCTGGGTCGCGGGGGCAGCGCGGTGACGCATGGCACAGTGGTACTCACTCATGATGAACACAAAGTCTCCGGTAAAACAAACGGCTGGATGGACGGGTCCCACAGATGGCTGTGGTGGTTCTTCTCCCGGTAGGTTGGTGGTGACTACCTTTCCCTGCACCTGTGTTGTGTTCTCGGTTCTGGTGGCTTCCCACCGGTAACCCGCTCCCCAGCTTGGATGGAGGCTGAGGGAGCCCCTTTTGCCCGCAGGCTCTGGCCCTGGGAACTGTAGCCTTGGCGGTGACTGCATTTCCCTTCACGGTTTGAGCTGTTGCCTTCAATCGGGTCTTGACTGCTGGGAAACCCCGGAGGTTCTCTTCGCTAACGGATTTGACCAGTTTTACGGCGACTCCAAGCCTGGTCGGGATCCGTAGGCCCTGCCTAATGGTGCTGGCTTCTCTTCGCTCCCCGATCCGGTACCGATTGACTACAATCGATCCCCCTTATCAGAATTTTTTATTATTATATTGGTGTTACTTTTTAATGATTTTACAGCCCTTTTGTCCCCTGATGTTAAATTACGGGACACTATACCTCTTTCTTTATCTAGCTTAATTAGTTCTTTTTCTACAAGGTTCTGAAAATCCTCCATCTGTTGACAACAGGTTTGAGTGGGGTAATAAGATGGGTTAGGTACTCTATTACATACAGTTCTGTCATTTACAGTTAGGTACAGAAATATTTGGACAGTGACACAATTTTCGCGAGTTGGGCTCTGCATGCCACCACATTGGATTTGAAATGAAACCTCTACAACAGAATTCAAGTGCAGATTGTAACGTTTAATTTGAATGTTTGAACAAAAATATCTGATAGAAATTGTAGGAATTGTACACATTTCTTTGCAAACACTCCACATTTTAGGAGGTCAAAAGTAATTGGACAAATAAACCAAACCCAAACAAAAATTTTTATTTTCAATATTTTGTTGCAAATCCTTTGGAGGCAATCACTGCCTTAAGTCTGGAACCCATGGACATCACCAAACGCTGGGTTTCCTCCTTCTTAATGCTTTGCCAGGCCTTTACAGCCGCAGCCTTCAGGTATTGCTTGTTTGTGGGTCTTTCCGTCTTAAGTCTGGATTTGAGCAAGTTAAATGCATGCTCAATTGGGTTAAGATCTGGTGATTGACTTGGCCATTGCAGAATGTTCCACTTTTTTGCACTCATGAACTCCTGGGTAGCTTTGGCTGTATGCTTGGGGTCATTGTCCATCTGTACTATGAAGCGCCGTCCGATCAACTTTGCGGCATTTGGCTGAATCTGGGCTGAAAGTATATCCCGGTACACTTCAGAATTCATCCGGCTACTCTTGTCTGCTGTTATGTCATCAATAAACACAAGTGACCCAGTGCCATTGAAAGCCATGCATGCCCATGCCATCATGTTGTCTCCACCATGTTTTACAGAGGATGTGGTGTGCCTTGGATCATGTGCCGTTCCCTTTCTTCTCCAAACTTTTTTCTTCCCATCACTCTGGTACAGGTTGATCATGGTCTCATCTGTCCATAGAATACTTTTCCAGAACTGAGCTGGCTTCATGAGGTGTTTTTCAGCAAATTTAACTCTGGCCTGTCTATTTTTGGAATTGATGAATGGTTTGCATCTAGATGTGAACCCTTTGTATTTACTTTCATGGAGTCTTCTCTTTACTGTTGACTTAGAGACAGATACACCTACTTCACTGAGAGTGTTCTGGACTTCAGTTGATGTTGTGAACGGGTTCTTCTTCACCAAAGAAAGTATGCGGCGATCATCCACCACTGTTGTCATCCGTGGACGCCCAGGCCTTTTTGAGTTCCCAAGCTCACCAGTCAATTCCTTTTTTCTCAGAATGTACCCGACTGTTGATTTTGCTACTCCAAGCATGTCTGCTATCTCTCTGATGGATTTTTTCTTTTTTTCAGCCTCAGGATGTTCTGCTTCACCTCAATTGAGAGTTCCTTAGACCGCATGTTGTCTGGTCACAGCAACAGCTTCCAAATGCAAAACCACACACCTGTAATCAACCCCAGACCTTTTAACTACTTCATTGATTACAGGTTAACGAGGGAGACGCCTTCAGAGTTAATTGCAGCCCTTAGAGTCCCTTGTCCAATTACTTTTGGTCCCTTGAAAAAGAGGAGGCTATGCATTACAGAGCTATGATTCCTAAACCCTTTCTCCGATTTGGATGTGAAAACTCTCATATTGCAGCTGGGAGTGTGCACTTTCAGCCCATATTATATATATAATTGTATTTCTGAACATGTTTTTGTAAACAGCTAAAATAACAAAACTGGTGTCACTGTCCAAATATTTCTGGACCTAACTGTATGTTATCATCAGCCATGTTGCTATCCCCTAAATCTCGCAAATTTTGCAGCGCCATTTGTTCCTGAAAAGAAACCATTGGGGTTAAATTATCCTTACACAAAGTCGGCAATACAGATTCATTTTCATCATAGAAATGCTTCTGATCAGATTAACTGAATTGGAAAATAAGGTTAAAGATCTGGAGAAAGCATTATTGAAATATAAAGAATTAGACTCTTATAATGCCATGAAGGAAAAAATCATCGTGAACCTCAATAAATTGGAGGATTCTGTAATCACAATAAAGGAGGATAAATTCCAGAGGGATCTCATGGACTCTAACAAGACAGAGTTTACACCTGGCATCAATTTCGGCGAAATCTCCCCAGATCCATCATGAGGAAAAAGGGAAAAAATAAATGGGGAGAAAATAGAGTGAGTTTTTCCTCTATGGAGCCTGAGACCTCTGATGGCAATACGGACTTTTCAGAAACTTAAAACAACTATGCCAACTACCTCTGCCCTATCGCCAAAAAGACGTTTTCCAGTTTAAAAAAATCAAGAAAAAAACAAGAAGGGCTGGTAGGAAACATACAAACAGAACAAAGTCACAAACATGGGTATTACACCAGGAAATAGAAAATATAATTTCAGTAGTTAACCCCTTCAGCCCCCAGCCTGTTTTCACCTTAAAGACCCAGCCATTTTTTGCAATTTTGACCAGTGTCACTTTTTGAGGTTATAACTCTGGAACGCTTCAACGGATCCTGGCGATTCTGACATTGTTTTTTTGTGACATATTGTACTTCATGTCAGTGGTAAATTTAGGCCGATATTTTTTGTGTTATTTGTGGAGATGTCAAAAATGTTCAAAATTTGCAATTTTATGTCCATAAATCTGAGAGATATGTCATACAAAATAGTTACTAAATAACATTTCCCTCATGTCTACTTTACACCAGCGCAATTTTCGAAACAAATTTTTTTCTCGTTAGGAAGTTATAAGGGTTCAAAGTTCATCAGCAATTTCTCATTTTTCCAACAAAATTTACAAAAAAAAATTTTTTTGGGTGCCACATCACATTTGGAGTGACTTGAGAAACCTAGGCGACAGAAAATACCCAAAAGTGACCCCATTCTAAAAACTGCACCCTTCACTCTACTCAAAACCACATCTAAGAAGTTTATTAATCCTTTAGGAGCTTCACAGCAACCAAAGCAATGTAGAAGGAAAAAATAAAAATGTTACTTTTTTACACAAAAATGTTACTTTAGCCATAAAATGTTGCATTTTCACAAGGGTATCAGGAAAAAATGCACCAAAAAATGTATTGTGCAATTTCCCCTGAGTACACAGATATCTCATATGTGGTGGAAATCAATTGTTTGGGCGCACGGCAGGACTCGGAAGAGAAGGAGCATCATTTCATTTTTTGACAGCAAAATTGTCTGTAATCATTAGCGGATGCGATTTTGCGTTTGGAGACCCCCTGAGGTACCTAAACAATGGAGCTCCCCCACAAGTGACCCCATTTTGGAAACTAGACCCTTCGTGGAATTTATCTAGATGTTTAGTGAGCACTTTGAACCCCTGGAGGCTTCACAAAAGTTTATAATGTTCAGCCGTGAAAATATATATATTTTTTTTACCACGAAATTGTTATTTCAACCAGGTAGCTTTTTTTTCATAAGGGTATCAGGAAAAAATGCACCATAAAATGTATTGTGCAATTTCTCCTGAGTACACAGATAACTCATACTGTATGTGGTGGAAATCAATTGTTTAGGCGCACGGCGGGGCTCAGAAGAGAAGGAGCGCCATTTCAAAGAGTCAAAATTGACTTCTTCCCCAGTCGTTCTCGGACATCTAGAACATCATTATACTAGCCTATAAATATATTTAATAGGCGATAGTGAACTGGTAGCCTATAGTTTGGGGTGTTTATGGTTCTCCCTATACTAAAGGGACAGGCTTTGAAGTCTTGTGGCCTTATTGTGTTGCAGTAGCATATATGAGTCTGCATAAGCATAATTATTGTTCAGGCCTGGACATATTTTATAGAATTAACTGTAGCAGCTTTGACTGAGATAACAACTACCAGTCTACCTGCTATTCTTGTATCTGAACCCGGTTATTTTTAACTGTGTGTTTCAGATAGGCTTCAAAATTGTGTGGAATTGTTATCAAAAATTTGTAATAGTATTTAATAATAAAGGTTATATTTTATTGTACTGTCCACACAGCCAGTGAATTTTTAATATTAGTGGACGATTTGTAGGTCGATACAGTGACTGATACACAGATACCTCATATGTGGTGGAAATCAATTGTTTGGGTGCACGGTGGAGATCAGAAGAGAAGGAGCGCCATTTCACAGCAAAATTGGTTGGAATTCTTAACAGATGCCATGTTGGGTTTGGAGACCCCCTGAGGTGCCTAAACAATGCAGCTCCCCCACATGTGACCCCATTTTGGAAACTAGACCCCCCCATACAAAAAAATTAGTTTGGCGAAATAAAAAATACGGACATCAGTAAAAACATAAAAAATAAAAAAAAAATAATATGAGCGCTTGCAACTGACATTAAGGCAAGTGCCACACGTGAGAGCGATGCCTGAATCTCGCATCGCATCATCCGGCACAGACGCACCCTCCTGTCTGGAAGAGAGCGACCATGCCGGATGATGCGATGTGAGACTCATGCATCGCTCTCATGTATGGCACTGGGCTGGCCCTTACAATATTCAGTAAAAAATACTGTAGTTGACGATTACTACAGTATAATTTTACTGGCCCTAAACTAAGTTTATTTGTACTTCTTACTTAGTTTACATAAAAAAACAAATCAGGATGCACGCACGGATGTGCTGCAAAAAGGGGAAGGCAGGTGGGATGGAAAAAAAGCTGGATGGAGGATGGGAGAGTGCAAAGCGGAGGATGGGAGAGGGCGGCGGAGGATGGGAGAGTGCACTGTGGAGGATGGGGAGGGCGGCGGAGGATGGGAGAGTGCACGGCGGAGGATGGGAGAGGGCGCGGTGGATGGAGGAGCGGTGGAGGATGGGAGAGGGTGGGCAGTAGATCAAGGTGAGAGGTGGTGGAGGGGGCAGCAGATTGGGGAGGATGAGAGGGGGTGGAGAGGCAGCAGATTGGGGAGGGTGAGAGGGGGTGGAGGGGGGGCAGCAGATCGGGGAGTGTGAGAGGGGGTGGAGGGGGCAGCAGATTGGAGAGGGTGAGAGGGGGTGGAGGGGGGGCAGCAGATCAGGAAGGGTGAGATGGGAGAGAGCGGGCAGCAGATCGGGCAGGGTGAGATGGGAGAGAGCGGGCAGCAGATTAGGGAGGGTGAGAGATGGTGGAGGGGAAAGCAAATCAGGGAGGGTGAGATGGGAGAGAACGGGCAGCAGATCATGGAGGGTGAGATGGGTGAGAGCGGGCAGCAGATCGCGCAGGGTGAGCTGGAGAGAGCGGGCAGCAAATCGCGCAGGGTGAGCAGGAGAGAGTGGGCAGCAGATCGTGCAGGGTGAGCTGGAGAGAGCGGGCAGCAGATCGCGCAGAGTGAGCTCCAGAGAGCGGGCAGCAGATTGCGTAGGGTGAGCTGGAGAGAGCGGGCAGCAGATCGCGCAGGGTGAGCTGGAGAGAGCGGGCAGCAGATCACGTAGGGTGAGCTGGAGAGAGCGGGCCGCAGATCGCACAGGGTGAGCTGGAGAGAGCAAGCAGCAAATCGCGAAGGGTGAGCTGGAGAGAGTGGGCAGCAGATCGCGCAGGGTGAGCTGGAGAGAGTGGGCAGCAGATCGCGCAGGGTGAGCTGGAGAGAGCGGGCAGCAGATCGCCCACGGTGAGATGGTGGAGAGCGGGCTGCAGATCGGGGAGGGTAAGAGGTGGTGAAGGGGGCAGCAGATCAGGGAGGGTGAGATGGGAGTGAGCAGGCAGCAGATCGGGCAGGGTGAGATGGGAGAGAGCGGGCAGCAGATCAGGGAGAGTTTAGAGATGGTGGAGGTGCAGCAGATCAGGGAGGGTGAGATGGGAGAGAACGAGCAGCAGATCGCGGAGGGTGAGATGGGTGAGAGCGGGCAGCAGATCGCGCAGGGTGAGCTGGAGAGAGTGGGCAGCAGATTGCGCAGGGTGAGCTGGAAAGAGCGGGCAGCAGATCGTGCAGGGTGACCTGGAGAGAGCGGGCAGCAGATCGTGCAGGGTGAGCTGGAGAGAGCGGGCAGCAGATGCGGAGGGTGAGCTGGATAGAGCGGGCAGCAGATCGCACAGGGTGAGCTGGAGAGAGCAGGCAGCAGATCGCGCAGGGTGAGCTGGAGAGAGTGGGCAGCAGATCGCGCAGGGTGAGCTGGAGAGAGCGGGCAGCAGGTCGCGCAGGGTGAGCTGGAGAGAGCGGGCAGCAGATCGCACAGGGTGAGATGGTGGAGAGCGGGCAGCAGATCGGGGAGAGTGGGAGATGGTGGAGGGGGCAGCAGATGAGGATGGGAGAGAGCAGGCAGCAGCTCACGGAGGGGGGCGGCGGCTGATGGGGAGGGCAGTGGCTGATGGAGGGGGCTGTAGCAGATAGAGGAGATCGTCAGTGGATCAGCGGCGGTGGCAGGAGATCGGGGGCAGGGCAGCCGATTAGGGGGCAGGGGCTTACCAGGGCACTTGCAGGGATCGCTCTCCTCAGCTGCCTTCCACGGACGGAGTGAAGCTGAGGGGAGCGGTCACCGGCCCCAGATCCACGGTGATTGGAGAGATCGGTCACAAGGCCAATCTCTCCAATCAGAGCCTGGGGGGCGTGTGAAACAGCAAACACCCAGCATCAGCCAGTGATCAGTGCTACAGCTGCACTGATCAGGGCTGGATTTCAATGTTTCAGCCATTTTCAATAGCTAAAACATTACAGTGGCTGTGATTGGCTGACGAACGCCGCTCAGCCAATCACAGCCTCCGTAGGTTCGGGGGGGAGACACCCCCCCTGAGGTCAGGAAGAGGTCCCCTCTTCCCCGAATCTAAGGTTTGTCTGAACCGATCGTACTCACCGGGGCTGCGATTTCGCCATGACGTACTGGGTACGTTATGGGTAGTTAAGCGCCATGTCACCAAGACGTACCCAGTACGTCATGGGTCTTTAAGGGGTTAATTTATCTGCTACTATCCTTAATACAAATTAAATTAAAGTGTTGGAAAAAGGTTTATCCTTTGTGCCCAATAAGAAATTTAATTTACTGGGAACCATTCTTGATGTGAACCATTTTGTAAGGAGATTGACTATAAAGAAGCATTTCTATGATGAAAATCAATCTGTATTGCTGACTTTGTGTAAGGATAATTTAACCCCAATGGTTTCTTTTCAGGAACAAATGGCGCTGCAAAATTTGCGAGATTTAGGAGATAGCAACATGGCTGATGATAACATAAATGACAGAACTGTATGTAATAGAGTACCTAACCCATCTTATTACCCCACTCAAACCTGTTGTCAACAGATGGAGGATTTTCAGAACCTTGTAGAAAAAGAACTAATTAAGCTAGATAAAGAAAGTAATATAGTGTCCCATAATTTAACATCAGGGGAAAAAAGGGCTGTAAAATCATTAAAAAGTAACACCAATATAATAATAAATAATTGTGATAAGGGGGATCGATTGTAGTCATGGATGTGGGGTTATATGAAAAGGAGGTACCAGGGATGTTAAAGGACAGTAGTATTTACAAAAAAAATATCCCATATCCCTATTAATGACATCAGAAAATCATTGGAAATTTTGTTAGAGGAAGGGGTTTCATTGGGATTAATAAATCAAAAACAAAAGGATTACTTTAACCCTTTGCATCCAATAACTCCCCTTATGCATGCTCTCCCCAAACCTCACAAAGACCAGTTTCCACCAAGCTTCAGGCCCATCATTTCAGGTATAGGGTCTATCATTGAACATCTCTCGGAGTGGCTGGATAAACAGTGGCAGGTGGGTAATTGTTGGTTAATATGTGAATGAACATTATACACCTCCATTCCGCATTACCTAGCAATAATGGCAATAAAAACTCAAATGGAAAAATATTCTGATTTTTCACAGGAATTGCAACAATACATATTGGACGTTACGCCCTTATGTTGTTAAAAAATAGCTATGTAACTTTTTTGGGGGATTTTTATTTACAGATACAGGGTTGTTCAATGGGGTCACGTTTTTCGCAATATCTGGCGAATATTTATATGTTTTGGTGGGAGGAGGAATTTATATTTAATGTAAAGAATCCGTTTGGCCCATACATATTAATATTCCTTAGATTTATTGATGACATATTGATTATTTGGAAAAATACAGCAAGTAAGATGGAAAACTTCATTTCATTTATTAATAACAATCCATATAATCTGGGATTTACATATCAGAGTGATCCACTACAAATCCATTTTTTGGATATGGTACTGATGGGAAATAAAGAGAAGGGTGGCATTGATTGCAAATTATATCGCAAGCCCTCAGCAGGAAATTCAATCCTACATGCGACTAGTTGCCATGCAAGGTTTGTAGTGGAAAATATCCCTACTGTGGAATATGTAAGGGCCAAACACTGCTGCACAAAGGTGTCTGATTTAGAGTAGGAATATAGAGAAATAGATGGTTTGTTGCTAGGGGTTACTCCCAAAAAAATTTGGAAAGATCTAAAATAAAAGTGTGTTCCAAATCCAGAGAACAGTACCTTGAACAGAACAAGAGGGGAATTTCTCACAATGTGCAACCAGTTTTTTCAACTAAATTCAGCAGGAATTATTATGACATAGTGCACATTGTGAGGAAATTCTTACCGGTTTTATCAGCTGATGAAACTTTAAACCGCATACTGGAGGGAGGTGTTAAGTTCGTTTAAAAAAAGAACGCCACATTGGGCACATTATTGTCCCCCAGTGATCATATGAACAAGTCCAAAAAAACAGATAAAATGAATTGGTTGTCATTAAATGGTTCATATAAATGCGGTGGAAAAACCTGCGGTCTGTGTTACTAACACAAAGAATTTTTCATCTTATACTAAGGGCAAGCAATATAACATCAGAACAATGATAAACTGTAGCTCTATGAATGTCATTTATATGATTTCTTGTACTACGTGCCGACTGCAGTACATAGGTCACACCAACAGGACACTGAGAAAAAGAATATCGGAACATGTGTACGATGTCCTAAATAATTCAAGGAGGCCTTCGGGAGCCTCCCAGCACTTTCTCAATGTCCATGGAGGTGATTTGAGCAGTCTGCAGGTGAGCGGCATAGAGAAGGTTCTGTTACCTAGGAGGGGAGGAGATATAAAAAGAATCTTTCAATATAAAGAGGTAAAATGTATTTTTGAGATGGAAACAAGGGTCCCTTCTGGATTAAATATAAAGAATGATGTAATGTATTTCTATTTAATTTTTTGTTTGTTTCCTCGCTTGGATGCATGTATATTGTTGAAATTATTTGTCTATTTGCATATTAAAATTTTGTCTGATTGCTGACCTCATGTCCTGTGCCATATGTCCTTAGTGTGGATTCATTGTGAGATGTCTAGAGACTGAGTAAGGACGGTTAGTCCGAAACGCGTCCTCGCAGCATGGCATAATGGACTTTTTAATGGTTTTCCAATAAAGGACTTTTATTTTTAAATACTGGAGCTGTGCTGGATCGCCTTTTTTCATTTGAATAGTGGATATTAAAGGAGCGGGCTGACTCCATTCAGATCCCTGCACGGCCAGATGATGGTCTCCTAAGCAGAAAGGTGAGCTGGATGCACATTTGTAAATGCTTTGTGGCCTCATCTATTGGGGTATTAGTAAAGGGAGTGGAAGCACTGATCCAATCCAGAGAATGTCATAAGATGGCTGCAATATTGTAAAGGCGTACATTTGGGAGATTAAGGCCACCCAAGAATTTAGTTTGTTGCAACTTAAAAATACTAATTCTGGACCCCCATTCTGAACCCCAAATAAATTGACAGAAGGCCCTCATTAGAAGTCGGTTGTTGGCTTTAGATAGCAATACCGGCAATGTTTGCAAGGGAAAAAGAAGTTTAGGAAAAGAAATTATTTTTAATAAGAAAGGCCTTACCTGCAAAGGACAGTTTAAGGAATTTCCATGATTGAATTTCCTGAAAAACTACAGAGATAAGAGGATGGACATTCAATTTATAGATATTATTGGGGTTTGAAGGCAGATGGACTCCAAGATAAAGCAGGGAATCTCCCCTCCACTGGAAGAGGAACGGCCACCGTTTCTGATCAGTTTTAAAAATTGCCAAATCGGGAGATTTGGTGAAGTTTATGTGAAACCCCGAGACTTCACAAAACTCCTTGAAGGCATCCATTATCTAAAGAATGGATTCCTTAGGTTTGGCTATCATAGGTAAGATATTGTCCGCAAATGCTAATGTTTTAAGTATGTGGTGGTTGACCTCAATGCCCCTAAAGGAATTGATCATCTCCAGGTTTCCCAGGGCCTAGGGCAATATCAAATAGTAAGGGTGATAGAGGAGAGCCTTGTCTTGTACTCCTCAGAATAGGGAAGGGGGCCAACTTTACGCCACTGAGCCAAATTGAGGTTTGGGGATTAGTATAAATCGTCCGCAAAAAGTTGAAGAAAGTAAAACCAAACAATCTATACTTAAGGGTTCATATAAGATGAGACCATGATACTCGGTCAAAGGCTTTATCAGCATCAAGGCTGACCAGTATATTTTGCTTGGCCTTAGTTTGACAACTGTGTGATAGCAGCCAATGCTGTCCTGATATTAAAGGTAATAGACCAACCGTGAACAAAACCTGTTTGAGATGGAGTACGAATATCAGGAAGTATGGACTGCAGCCTATTGGCCATTATTTTAGTAAGCAGTTTGAAATCGGTGAAATATTTTTCAATACTTTACTTTTATTTTTTTTTCACTTATTTTTTTTACACTTTTAACATTTTTTTTTATTTTTTTTTTTTACTTAGTCCCTATATGGGATTTTAACTTTTACTTGCTGGATTGTAGATCTAATATCCTGCAATACTTCTGTGCAAGCAGATTATAATGTAGTTGCATTTAGATTCCCATTTTAATACCCTAATTATTTCATTGAAGGTGAAGCCATGCTGAACATGAAACTTAATTCAAATTTCTTAAAATTTATGGGAAAACAGATAAGGTCTATAGTTACCGATTTATAAACAGAGAAACCTGTGGCACATTGCAGTTAAATTTTCCTGAAATTAAGTTTTGACGGTTTGTCATCAAGCTTGTCGCTCACATTTTAAGCCTTTGCCCCAAGAGGCCATACATGATGTATAATGTGTTACATAGCTTAGAACCAAATATGTGTTTGTACTTCAGTGTATGTTAAGTAGAGAAACATTTATTAAACCCACAATCATATCTGCTACCTGATAACAATAAAACTTGGCAAATGGAACCCCTAATAAACACATCTTCTGTTTCAGAAAAGAAACCAGTGGTCTAGCTTTCAGTTTTCATTTCTGCAGAGAAATTGTTTGAACATCATTCATTATTAAAATCCTCATCCAACACAATCCTTGTATAATAACTGCATCTGCAGTCTAACATGAATGTGGAAGAGAACTACATAAATTGAAGTACCAGATTGCTGTCAAACCTAGATAAGAAATAACAAATGCAACAAACAGAAGTAAAATCTGCTCATGAACTTTCTTTGGCCAAGGTCGTAAGTTTTTGGTTGAAGAAGGGCGGGAAGAGTGGCGCATGCACCTTTAGGATATTGTGACGCCCTGGGCAAGCCAGGGGTCACAGGTCATCACACCACCACACCCTACATCCCAGTTAGGAACACCAAAGCTACTAAAATCCTTGTTGCCTTCCTCCAGGGGCTGGTGTTCACACCAGGGGGTGGGCCAGGCGGTTGGCTCCGCCCACGGAGGAGTACACAGCCCTGGAGGCGGGAAGAACCAGGGAGATGAGAAAAGTGAGTGGAAGTAGAAGGAAGTAGTAGAGGAGCTAAGTGAAAGTGAAGTAGTATTGGAGAAAAGAAGAAAAGAGTAAAGTGAGCTTAGAAAGCCCTGAAGAGAGTCCGGCTAAGTGCAGGACAGTGTCAGCAAGGTCAGCAACAGCGGTGATCGTCTGGAGGGGGACTGCTCGGAGGTTGCTGGAAGGACCGCGGACGGGTAGTGGCCCGGCGGTCTGGAGCAGTATACGAAGGACAGTCAGCACCAGGGCAGGAAGGAGTATGCTGGGCTCACTACTATATACCTGGTGCTCAGGAGAAAAAAGGTCCGTATATTCAAAGAGAATCCCGGCACACAGTATGGAAAGAGGAAAATAGTCAATGATTCTTGTTGTATGTTATAGTTTTATTCAAGAAAAAGTTCTCACAGCAAGTTGTAATAAAGTCTTTTCATGATAACAGGAAATTGCATTAAAGTCCGACGTTTCGGCTCTTAATTAAGCCTTCATCAGGGACAAAAAGATACTGGATATGAACAGACAAGATCACAGAAGACATAATTACAATAATATCATGTTCTGAATAAAAACATAGCAACAGAGTTTTATCAGGTAATGTGATACACAAACGTGAAAAACAGTGTACGTGAGGCTAAGTGAGTCAGATGAACATCCGATGGAAGGGAGGGGAGGGAAAAAGGGGAAGAGGAAGAAATGAACATAAGACAAAGAAGGAACAAGAAAGAAGGGAAAGGGGGATAGAGAGAGAAGGAAGCAACGGAGGAGAAAGAAGGGAAAAATGAAACATACCCGTACTGATGTTATCATAAAAGAGTCCTATTAACAACACTAGAGTTTGAAGCGCTGATGAAAGAGAAAAAGGAAATTATAATCGCCCAGATGTGATAAAAAAATTTTTTGTTAACCTATGAAACAGAACAATGGCCAATGGACTTACATTCAGAAAAATATGGATCTTCCAAAAAATGGAGAACTTCGGTTATCAAATGTAGGTCAATATAAGATGCGGCTACTGGATAAAAAGGGGAGGGGTGAAGATAGGAAAGAGAAAAGAAAGATTTTAACAGGGGGCATTATACGTTAAGGTTGGTAAAGACGGGAAATAAGAATTAAGGGACACATACCCATGGAAACCACCTTATCATATGAGTAGGTGACGGTCCCTATATCATCGAGGAATAGAGTGTACTCTTGGTACGTATGTGTAGTCGCTATAATAGAATAAAGGGCAGAGAGATAAAGATGAAAGGAATTGTACTGTAATGAAAACATATGAGACAGTATGAGACAGAATGTAACAAACTGCAGACATACCGCTGTAAGTGGAGGGATTATCTCAGGGTAGACGTAGGAGGACGCTTATTATGATCAAGCAATGGGTAAAATGCCCAATGGAGGAGGAAGGAAGCTACAATATAACATGACACTATTAGAATTACATGAATCAAATGGCATATAGTATGGGCACCAGTGGTCACATACCTAAAATGTCCGTGAAATATTTGAAAGACCGAGGTAAAGTCCACCAATCATATAGATATGCGGTTTGCCATATATAACGTGTAAGGATATATATATATGTGTATTTTGCCGCTATAGGGAATAAGGGGAATAGAAGGAAATTAGTATCCATGGTGAAAAGCGAACCCTAATGTATACAGGAGGGTGAAAGAAACAACATACCGCAGTATGACAGGACACTGCTTCAAGGTTGGAGCTCCATGTCAGTGTAGTAAGATGGCTGTACAGTAAAATGACAAAAGAAGAAAACTGCAATAGAACATGACAAAATTGTAGCCTAATCAATGGGAAAATAGATATAGTTTAGTATAGAGCCCGGATATGTCAAAGACCCGGATATGACGTCAGACGCCGTCTCACACATCCCCTTTATATACCGGGTCCTCACACTCTACCCCTGGGCTCCCACACTGTGATCCATAGGCGCTTCAAGGTAACGTCCTTTCTGTGACCCTACTTTGATATCTATTACTCATGTTTTCCTCCTTTCTCTTATGCATACTTACATCTCCCCTAGGGCATTGGCTTTTTCCTCCGGTCTCAACCGTTTCACTGCCAGCCTAGGTATGTGACCGTGGCTCTATACTAAACTATATCTATTTTCCCATTGATTAGGCTACAATTTTGTCATGTTCTATTGCAGTTTTCTTCTTTTGTCATTTTACTGTACAGCCATCTTACTACACTGACATGGAACTCCAACCTTGAAGCAGTGTCCTGTCATACTGCGGTATGTTGTTTCTTTCACCCTCCTGTATACATTAGGGTTCGCTTTTCACCATGGATACTAATTTCCTTCTATTCCCCTTATTCCCTATAGCGGCAAAATACACATATATATATGTCCTTACACGTTATATATGGCAAACCGCATATCTATATGATTGGTGGACTTTACCTCGGTCTTTCAAATATTTCACGGACATTTTAGGTATGTGACCACTGGTGCCCATACTATATGCCATTTGATTCATGTAATTCTAATAGTGTCATGTTATATTGTAGCTTCCTTCCTCCTCCATTGGGCATTTTACCCATTGCTTGATCATAATAAGCGTCCTCCTACGTCTACCCTGAGATAATCCCTCCACTTACAGCGGTATGTCTGCAGTTTGTTACATTCTGTCTCATACTGTCTCATATGTTTTCATTACAGTACAATTCCTTTCATCTTTATCTCTCTGCCCTTTATTCTATTATAGCGACTACACATACGTACCAAGAGTACACTCTATTCCTCGATGATATAGGGACCGTCACCTACTCATATGATAAGGTGGTTTCCATGGGTATGTGTCCCTTAATTCTTATTTCCCGTCTTTACCAACCTTAACGTATAATGCCCCCTGTTAAAATCTTTCTTTTCTCTTTCCTATCTTCACCCCTCCCCTTTTTATCCAGTAGCCGCATCTTATATTGACCTACATTTGATAACCGAAGTTCTCCATTTTTTGGAAGATCCATATTTTTCTGAATGTAAGTCCATTGGCCATTGTTCTGTTTCATAGGTTAACAAAAAATTTTTTTATCACATCTGGGCGATTATAATTTCCTTTTTCTCTTTCATCAGCGCTTCAAACTCTAGTGTTGTTAATAGGACTCTTTTATGATAACATCAGTACGGGTATGTTTCATTTTTCCCTTCTTTCTCCTCCGTTGCTTCCTTCTCTCTCTATCCCCCTTTCCCTTCTTTCTTGTTCCTTCTTTGTCTTATGTTCATTTCTTCCTCTTCCCCTTTTTCCCTCCCCTCCCTTCCATCGGATGTTCATCTGACTCACTTAGCCTCACGTACACTGTTTTTCACGTTTGTGTATCACATTACCTGATAAAACTCTGTTGCTATGTTTTTATTCAGAACATGATATTATTGTAATTATGTCTTCTGTGATCTTGTCTGTTCATATCCAGTATCTTTTTGTCCCTGATGAAGGCTTAATTAAGAGCCGAAACGTCGGACTTTAATGCAATTTCCTGTTATCATGAAAAGACTTTATTACAACTTGCTGTGAGAACTTTTTCTTGAATAAAACTATAACATACAACAAGAATCATTGACTATTTTCCTCTTTCCATACTGTGTGCCGGGATTCTCTTTGAATATAAGCACCAGGGCAGGGGCCTCTCGGACCCCGGCAAGGGTAGGAGTCGCCATAATTTGCCAAATCCGTCAGTGAAGGGGACGTCGATCCCCCAACAGCCAAGTCCCAACTGAAGGCAAAAGTCCAACCATTAAGGAGGAACACCGCCACCGCCAGGGCACCAGTTCCTCGGGGCCAGCGTCTGCGGGCAGAGCAGGGCTCTTCCGGCCCATGTTCAAGCCGGGGAGCGGGTTACCGGTGGGAACCCATCGCTACCAACACAGAAACACTAGGTGCAGGTCAAAGGGACATCACCGTTACCTACTGGGAGAGCAAGTGCAGCCGTCCGTGGGAACCGTCTTTCCAGCCGTGTGGTTTACCGTAAAACTGTGTCAACGTCTCAGGCTGAGTGAGTACCACAGTGCCGCAAGGCACTGCGGTGCCCCCACGTCCCTGCGCCCACCAGGCCTTGCATCTCCCATCTCATCACTGGGCCCCGGGATCACCAACCCCTACCCACGGAGGGGCAACACAACAACTGGCTGCTCCATACCATCCTTCCCGGGATCCCCATACAGAGCAGCGGTGGTGCCAACAAATCACCACAACCGTGGGTGGCGTCACGGACAATAAACCATCCCCACACCCAACAACCCCCTTTCACTCACGGGTGAGGAGCGCCGCTAGAGTCCCCGGGATCCGGCTCATCGCTCGAGCCACCGAGCAGCAGCAGGCCGCAGCAGCCGCGGCGGCCGGACCCGAGCAGCAGTGGGAGAACGCGGCGTCCCCTCCTCCGCCCGCGACAACTTGGCGTCATGAACAGGATCTTACCACTCTGCCGTTGGGTAGAGGTGCGCCTTGTAATCGCCGGAGTTATCCGGCTGAACATTTCCAGAAGTCGCCATCTTTGGCGCGAAAAGTTCCCGCTTGAGCGTCTTCTCGTGTAGCAGAGGCGCGAAGGCCAAAACTCCGCCCCAATAAAGGAGGGGCCGGAAGGAAGCTAAGGGGGACGCGATGGCGGCTGGCTGCATGTGAGCGCAGCTATAAAAGCAGGGACGCCAGGACTCTGCAGTCACCCTGTTCCTGGAAGGAGTTGCCAGCAGAATGTGGATGCCGTCCCGAAGCACCGTAGCCCCCGCGCCGGGAACCGCGGCGTGGGTGGAAATCCGTACCGCGCAGCTCTACCTGAGGCTGCAGGTCAAGATGCAGCTCCTCCTGGAGGAGTGGGAGACCGACATGGCGGACGTTGTAGCCACCGTGCGGAGACGCGAGTAGGAGGTGGAGGAAGGGAGGGTGAGTGACCCACGCCCCTATGTCCCCGAGGGACCGGTCGCTTCGGCTGAGGGACCCGGTCCAAACCCTCTCCCTCCGCTGCCTCCTTCGCCACCTGTCCCGGAGGCCGTGACCCCGCCACTAGGCCCGCTACCACCGCAACCGGTAGCGATACCCAGCCCGTCCGCCCTCGCGGACCGACCTGCAGTTAGAGCCCGTGGCAAGTCGGAGGTGCTGCCATGGAAGGCCCCGAAGTCTGCACCGGAGGCAGTCCCTGAGAAGCTCCCCGAGCCAGAGCTGGTGACCCGTTCCGAGCCGAAGGCCCAGCCGCGGAAAGCCCCTGTGCCCATCCCCCACACCTCGGCCGAGGTGGCGCCGGGTTGTCGCTGTAAGGCGGCGCCCAAGGCCAAGACACCGCGGGACCTGCCGCCCAGAGCCCTGACAGTGGGCAACGTCCAGGATGTCCCGCGGGGCCTGATCCGTGCGCCGGAGCTCACAGCAGCACCGTATTGGGACAGGGAGCCGGTACCGCTGGGCCTGGAGATCGGTGAGCGGGAGAGGAAGAAGGCCGAGCTGGTGGCCCGAGCTATAAGGGAGAAAGAAAATCTCCGCCAGGCCACGTTCCGTGTCCGGCGCCCGCTGTACGAGGGGCAGGTGAGGCGGTTTGATGTCCGCCGGGGCTACGGGTTTATTTATGAACCTGGCCTGGAGGCCGAAGTGTTTATAGCCCGGCGGGATGTGAATGCCCACTTGCACGAGGAGCACCCCGGCCGTAATCTGATGCCGAGGGATATTGTGCAGTATACCCGACACTGCGGAGAGAGGGGGTGGTTTGCCCTAGATGCCAAACTGCGGGGCAGCCAAGAGAGCAGAGTGAGTCCTGCACCCCCTCCCTCGGATGAAGCTGAAGGTCTGGAGTAGGGCAGCGGAGCACCGTTGTCCAGTCCCCGTTGGGACCACCAGAGTGTTGTTTGAAAGTTTAAAAAGTTTAAAAGGAGAATGATAAGCAAAAATGATTACCGTGTACTTCACCTGATTAACAGTGATTGAACTGGCCGGAGCCGGCACCGTTGTCTCCGTGGGGACCGTTTAAAAGTTTGCATGGGAACTATCCATGGACAAGCCCGTGAACTTGCAGGGCAACCACAAACGTTAAGTGGCTTGTAAATAAGTTGTTTTACCGTACCGTTTTCCGCAGTTGCCGCCTCCGGAGAGGCAGGTTGGAGGGAGGGCCCTCAGCAGAGCAGGCTGGGGCCCAGCCACCAAAGGAACCGGTGGCTACCCTCTGGAGGGGAAGGACAGATCCCGCTCGGGTAACTTGTGCTGGACTGTGGGTCAAGGGGTGCTTCCTGGGCTTTAGGGGCAGCATCAGGGCCAGGTTGCTTGGGTGGGAGAGAGCGGAAACCGTACCCGTAAAACTGTTTAGTAACGTTTAAGAAATGTGCCTCCCGTTGTGGGATGATGTTATGCTTTATATGTTACCTTTTTACATTTACAGAAAATAAAACCGGTGTTGGATGGGCAGCCCGCGGACGGTCTGCATTTTGCTAAGGGGGAATGTGATGCCCTGGGCAAGCCAGGGGTCACAGGTCATCACACCACCACACCCTACATCCCAGTTAGGAACACCAAAGCTACTAAAATCCTTGTTGCCTTCCTCCAGGGGCTGGTGTTCACACCAGGGGGTGGGCCAGGTGGTTGGCTCCGCCCACCGAGGAGTACACAGCCCTGGAGGCGGGAAGAACCAGGGAGATGAGAAAAGTGAGTGGAAGTAGAAGGAAGTAGTAGAGGAGCTAAGTGAAAGTGAAGTAGTAGTGGAGAAAAGAAGAAAAGAGTAAAGTGAGCTTAGAAAGCCCTGAAGAGAGTCCGGCTAAGTGCAGGACAGTGTCAGCAAGGTCAGCAACAGCGGTGATCGTCTGGAGGGGGACTGCTCGGAGGTTGCTGGAAGGACCGCGGACGGGTAGTGGCCCGGCGGTCTGGAGCAGTATACGAAGGACAGTCAGCACCAGGGCAGGGGCTTCTCGGACCCCGGCAAGGCTAGGAGTCGCCATAATTTGCCAAATCCGTCAGTGAAGGGGACGTCGATCCCCCAACAGCCAAGTCCCGACTGAAGGCAAAAGTCCAACCATTAAGGAGGAACACCGCCACCGCCAGGGCACCAGTTCCTCGGGGCCAGCGTCTGCGGGCAGAGCAGGGCTCCTCCGGCCCATGTTCAAGCCGGGGAGCGGGTTACCAGTGGGAACCCATCGCTACCAACACAGAAACACTAGGTGCAGGTCAAAGGGACATCACCGTTACCTACTGGGAGAGCAAGTGCAGCCGTCCGTGGGAACCGTCTTTCCAGCCGTGTGGTTTACCGTAAAACTGTGTCAACGTCTCAGGCTGAGTGAGTACCACAGTGCCGCAAGGCACTGCGGTGCCCCCACGTCCCTGCGCCCACCAGGCCTTGCATCTCCCATCTCATCACTGGGCCCCGGGATCACCAACCCCTACCCACGGAGGGGCAACACAACAACTGGCTGCTCCATACCATCCTTCCCGGGATCCCCATACAGAGCAGCGGTGGTGCCAACAAATCACCACAACCGTGGGTGGCATCACGGACAATAAACCATCCCCACACCCAACAACCCCCTTTCACTCACGGGCGAGGAGCGCCGCTAGAGTCCCCGGGATCCGGCTCATCGCTCGAGCCACCGAGCAGCAGCAGGCCGCAGCAGCCGCGGCGGCCGGACCCGAGCAGCAGTGGGAGAGCGTGGCGTCCCCTCCTCCGCCCGCGACAATATCACAGGCGGCAAAGCGAAATTCATGTTTATTTAATTATGTAATTTAATTTAGCACCCTGTTTGCATAACATATCTTTACTTTAGCCTTTTTATTGATGTTTAGTCTTTATTTAAACCAGAATGTGTCTTTCTTGCTCAAACACACCCCAGGAAGAAGCAGAGCGAAACGTGTCTGAGAGTTTGACACTGTACACTTGTCACAAAGGTCCCCCATTATTCGGAGACATGTGACAGGTTTGGGATTTAAAGGGGTGGTTCACCCATTTTTTTTTTCCCCAATGATTCTCACTTACCATTATATGCATCTTCTGCATTGGCTTCTGTTTCCATTTCTGGCACTGAGCGGCGCTATCCTGCACGCTCAGTGCCAGTCACATGACCCCCTGGAGCTGTGGCCGCCGGCATCCTCTGACGTCCCGGCATTTCCGGGCTCTCAAACTGGACGGGTACGTCACAGGATGCCGGCGCCACTCACAGTGATTGACTGGGCTGTGGGCGGTGACTACCTGACGTCACAGCCCAGCATCGAGGGGAGGAGCCGGAGGATGCCAGTGTGTGGAGCGGTGAAGGCAGAGCGCGCGCTACCAGCATTCAGCTGTGGGAGGTACGGGGCGCCAGTGTGGAGTACAGGGGGGGTTTCTCCAACTGAAATCCCCCCTGTCACGCAAGTATGTGATCACACTGTCCACCCGCCCGCTGTGCTCAGCTGTCAGGAGAGCGGGCGGTGTCGGCAGTGTGATCATATACTCCCACCAGCAGCACAGGTGACCGGACGCGGAGTGAGTGTGTATGTGTGTGTGTATGTCATACTCACCTGTCTGCAGGGTCCGGGTGCCATGCTTGCTTCCAGCCCCTGTCTCGGTCCCGCCGCTCTGGCTGTGTGCAGTCTCCCCGGGGCACGCACGAAGCTTGCAGGACCTGGCCGTGGATCACCTGATGCAGTCACCTGACGCATCAGCTGATCGCGGTGTCGCCGGCTTTTTCGTGTCCGGCCGGCTATCAGCTGATCCTGCTGTCAGGGGACTTCATCAGCTGATTACCGGCCGCTCCTGCAGCGATGGGACAGGATCATACTCCTGTCCAATCGATCGCTCCAGGAGCTGCCGGTAATCACCACAGCACATAAGTGAGTATGTATTTTTTTTTTTTTTCTACTGATGCATCAGCTGATTGTATAACCGGCTTTTATACAATCAGCTGATGTGTGATGGGATTCAGGCACTTGATCCTGACACATCATCTGATCGCTTTGCCTTCCAGTAAACCGATCAGATGATATTGGATCCGGATTGGACGGCGCGGGACCCTAACCCAGGATTACTGCGGAGGGGGGTTTATTTCAATAAAGATGGAGTCACTAATTGTGTTGTGTTTTATTTCTAATAAAAATATTTTTGTGTGTTGTGTTTTTTTTTTTATCATTACTAGAAATTCATGGTGGCCATGTCTAATATTGGCGTGACACCATGAATTTCGGGCTTAGGGCTAGCTGATAATATACAGCTAGCCCTAACTCCATTATTACCCGGCTAGCCACCCGGCATCAGGGCAGCTGGAAGAGTTGGATACAGCGCCAGAAGATGGCGCTTCTATGAAAGCGCCATTTTCTGGGGTGGCTGCGGACTGCAATTCGCAGTGGGGGTGCCCAGAAAGCTTGAGCACCCTTCACTGTGGATTCCATTCCCCAGCTGCCTAGTTGTACCCGGCTGGACACTAAAATTAGGCGAAGCCCACGTCATTTTTTTTAAAATTATTTCATGAAATTCATGAAATAATTAAAAAAAAAAAAGGGCTTCTCTATATTTTTGGTTCCCAGCCGGATACAAATAGGCAGTTGGGGGCAGCCCGTACCTGCCTGCTGTACCCGGCTAGCATACAAAATATGGCGAAGCCCACGTCATTTTTTTTCTCTTTTTTGGCAAAAAACTGCATACAGTCCGGGATGGAGTATGCTGAGCCTTGTAGTTCTGCAGCTGCTGTCTGCTCTCCTGCATACACTAGTGAATGGAGGATGCTGAGCCTTGTAGTTCTGCAGCTGCTGTCTGCTCTCATGCATACACTAGTGAAGTTATGTACTAGTAAAACAACTCCCATGTCAGGAGCCAAAATTGGGAAAGATTTGTTTTGCCGAATCCATTGCAGGGTTAATGGTGTTCTCAGATTTTACAGAGGACCTCAATGTTAGCCTGTGTGGATGACGTAGGACGCATTAAGCACCCAGGCTTCAGAAGAAGGAGGACAAAGATGGCCAAAAGAGGAGGCGCTGCACCCGGAGAATGGAGACGGTCATCTGACCAGTCTGCATCGCCCCTTAGGTAAGTATTATAAAGTCATGTTTATGTTCTACACAGTGGCCTGGGCTCTTATATACAGTATGTTAGAATGCTGTATATAAGAGCCCACTGGTGGTGGCCGCAGCTTATAGTCACCAAATCTGGTGACAGGTTCCCTTTAAGTGCCCGGCTCCTGGTCTTATACTCACCTTACAGCGTCTTCATCTTCCATCAGTGGTTTTCTGTAGTTTGTGACCTGCCAGGTTCGCTAATGTTTCATGGAGTAATCTGGAGGTCACAACTCAATACAAGTCTATGAGACCCTCGTTCTGGCATTCATAGAGTTAGATTGAGAGCTTGTGACGTAACTTCTAACTTCCAGACGTGATTGTCACAAGATAGCGCTGCGGGTCCGGAGTATCGCCGATAAAATACACAACAGGGGTTTTAAGCGCCACTCGCGTGCTGAAATAAAACACTGGAGCGGTGCTTTAAGTAAAGGCTGTAAAGCGGTAGACAACCCCTTTTACGTTTGGCCGGTTGCTAATTTCTACTGAAAATTAGCCATTTGCCATAATTCAGAGATTAGCATCAGAGTCCTGATAGCCATAAAGACCTAAAAATCAAGGTGAAGGTGAAGGTGGGACTCACCTGGTGCAGGTCCATGTGGAAACGGATCTGTAAATGTATAAAGCATTGCGATGAAAACAAAGGAACGGCTTTCCTGTAAGGATTGCCTGTCAGCTGGTGCTAAGGCTGCTTTCACACATCCGGTTTTTGCTGTGCGGCACAATACGGCGCTTTGCAGAAAAAACGCAACCTTTTTTTTTTTGCCGCCCGTCGAGTTTTTTCTGCATAGACTTGCATTAGCGCCGTATTGGGCCGCATGGCCTTGCGTTGCGTCCGTTTTTTGCCGGATGCGGCATATTTAGCCCATGATGGAACGTTGCCTGGCACTTTTTTTGTGCGGCGAAAAAAACGCATCACGCTGGATCCGGCGAGATTTACAATGCAAGCCTATGGACGCCGGATGCGGTTTTTTGCACTGCGGATGCTCAGTATCAAGCCGCATCTGTCAAAAAACGGACGGGCCGCATGGAAAAACTTATGCAACGGATCTGTTTTTTTCGCCGCATCCGTTGCATAGGTTTTCGAGCCGCACTGCAAAACCGGATGTGTGAAAGCAGCCTAAGACGTCTACTACTTCCAGACCGTGACCATATAGTGTGGTGAGGACTGAAAGCAATTACTACTCTGAGGCTGGACCAGAGCGCAGCAGGCAGACGCTGACCCCCTTCTCTGCTCCAATCATGCTCTGACCTGATTGTATATCATCAAGGCTGGAGCTTTCCATCCGGTGGCCATTCACAGAAATGTTCAGATATCAGCAGGCGAGAGAAAAGAACACAAGGTCCGGAAGCAGAAGCAGATACATATAGCGGAGCACTGCGGGAATTTGTGATTTGGCACATTGCTACACCAACACCAAGATTGGTACTTCTCTGGGGAGGTGGTATGGTCATAGTAAAGGCCGCTTTACACGCTGCGACATCGCATGTCGCTAGGGATAGCACCCACCCCCATCGTTCGTGCGTCACAGGCAAATCGCTGCCTGTAGCGAACAATATCGCAGGAACGCGTCACACGAACTTACCTTCCTAACGACGTCGCTGTGGATGGCGAACAACGTCCTTTCTAAGGGGGCGGTTCGTGCGGCGTCACACGGCAGCCGTCCAATAGAAGCGGAGGGGCAAAGAGCAGCCGCATGAAAGTCACGCCCACCTCGTTACCAGAGGACGCAGGGACGGTGTTGTTCGTCGGTCCCGGGGTGTCACACGTAGCGATGGAACGACAGGAACGACGAACAACCAAATGAGCAACGATATTTGGAAAATGAACGACGTGTCAACAATCAATCAATGATTTGGTGAGTATTTGGGATCGTTAGCGGTCGCTTGTAAGTGTCACACGCAACGACGTTGCTAACGAGGCCGGATGTGCGTCACAAATTCCGTGACCCCAGTGATATCTCGTTAGTGATGTCGCTGCGTGTAAAGCGGCCTTAAGTCAGGGCTCCTACAGAGGTATATATATGACTTCCCTCGTAAAAGCGCTTAGGCGAAACAGCTGTTGGGACCGTCTTCCTGCCGCCATCTCCCTCCACTCGTACAGGTAGTCATTCTTCTTTTCACTTTTCCTCCGCTTCCACTCCCCTTTTGGCCCACATAACCATTGTGGGTCCAGAGACTTGCTTCTCCTCTTCCTCCTTGCTTCACTTTGGCCGCTATTGTGCTGCTTTCGCACCCCTCGGCCTCACGACTACTCTTTCCCTTGTATTACTTGCTTCCTTTTTCTGCCATACGACTAGTCCACTTCATTGCTGGGCTGTACATCACATTAACTGTTCATACCTGTCCTCCTACAACGTGTCCTTCTATGGGATACCGCACCATTTTCTTCCCTTTTTTCCCTCTCCAGCTCCACGACTAGTCTGGGCCTAAAGGACCTGATTGTGTGTGTGTAAAAGATTTCTTTACTTGCCGTTTATGTGTCATTGGGCACCTTTCGGCTTCACGATTATAATCACTTATCACACACAACGCTTCAGCCTCCTCTCTATTGCCTTACGACTATTCTGGCGGATACTACCTCCTTATACTCCTTTACTTACTCTATCTACCTGTTCTTTGGTTATGTACTTTGACCTTTGACTATACACCCCTTGTGGAGGGGTATTTGGGTATCTGGGTATTTTCTGCCATACGACTAGTCCACTCCATTGCTGGGCTGTACATTGTGTGTGTGTAAAAGAGATTTTTTCACTTGCCGTTTATGTGTCATTGGGCACCTTTCGGCTTCACGACTATAATTACTTATTACACACAACGCTTCAGCCTCCTCTCTATTGCCTCACGACTATTCTGGCGGATACTACCTCCTTATACTCCTTTACTTACTCTATCTACCTGTTCTTTGGTTATGTACTTTGACCTTTGACTATACACCCCTTGTGGAGGGGTATTTGGGCCATTTTCCACCTTGGGGTGCTGGGGTCCATCTTTTTGGACAATTTTTTTTTTTTTTTTTTTTTTTTTTTTTTTGGACTCATACATTTTACTGATACACCATCCCCCAGGGTTTTATTATGGCAGCGGATAGGACTTTATAAATATCTCCCATTTTGTGTTCCATTCATACCTGCATCCCCCATCCTCAGGTTTCCTCATTTTCCTTACAATTGTGTACTATTTATTCTCATGATCAACTTATTTTTGTATCCTCATATATTTATGTGAATAAAATTTAATACTTTTTTGCATACAATTTGGTGCCATTTCCTTCCTTCCTCCTTGTTCAAGAGGTATATATAGGTGGTGGTGATCAGAATAGAAAAGGCACACAAAGAAAAAGGGAATGATGGGCACACCGGGCTGTATGTAGGGTGTTCTGTGTACACGAGCCTAAGGGTATGTGCCCATGATCAGGGTTCAGGGCGCTGAAGTCTCTCACTTGTGTTCTCCCTACGGAGGACACAGGCGAATGCGCGATAAACAACTGACATGCTGCAGTCTGGAAAGACACACCGCAGATCAGGGTTTGCTGCGGAAAAAACAAGCACAGCGGGCACAGGATTTCTAGAAATCCCTCCACTGTGCTTGTACTGTACAATGCAGCGTTTTGGACACAGCTGAAGAATTGCCGCATCCAAAACGCTGCAAACACTGATCGTGGGCACGCACCAGCAGACATTCAACTTCTCCCACACAAATGAAAAGCAGAAACCTTGTAGCACCTGCACTTATTGGAAGATAACCCATAAATATCGCTACTATCCGTCATGAGGTCATTTAAGTGGCCGTTGGATCATTCGGCCAAAAGCAATCATTCTGGATTCCCCCATACATAGTAACACTTAGACAGGCCAACATGCCGAATACTATTTTTTTTCTCCCACATGTTACATTGTGGGCAGATCCAGCAAGTTTTGACAACTTTAATGTTTTTGGGGACCTTCGCTAATAGTATACAAACACTGAACAATAAAAAATAAATCTTTATTTTTATATAGCGCTAACATATTCCGCAGCGCTTTACATACATCAGGAACACTGTCCCCATTGGGGCTCACAATCTAAATTCCCTATCTGTATGTTTTTTGGAACAATCCTCTACTGACCACTTTTATAATCCAGCATCAAATACAGCTGACCGGGGCCACATGAAATATTCTACATTACTGGACATTTTAAGAACTGGACTTCCTTCACCAAAAAAAATAAAAAATTGCTAGTAATGATCTGTTCACATGGTATTTGATGAGGATTTTCAGCGGGAATGTGATGGCTTAGGTTGCTTTCATACATCCGGTTTTTGCAGTGTGGCTCAAAAACCTATGCAACGGATGCGGCGAAAAAAACGGATCTGTTGCATACGTTTTTCCATGCGGCCTGTCCGTTTGACGGATGTGGCTTGATACTGAGCATGCGCAGAGCAAAAAAAAAACGCATTCGGCCGCCGGATGCAGTTTTTGCCGCAGGACGCCGCATCTGGCGTCCATAGGCTTGCATTGTAAATCGCGCCGGATCTGGCGTCATGCGTTTTTTTCGCCGCACAAAAAAAACGTGCCAGGCAACGTTCCATCCGACCGCCGCATGGGCTCTATATGCCGCATTCGGCAAAAAATGGACGCAACGCAAGGCCATGCGGCACAATACGGCGCTAATGTAAGTCTATGCGGAAAAAAACGCAACTGGCGGCAAAAAAAAAGGTTGCGTTTTTTCTGCAAAGCGCCGTATTGTGCCGCTCAGCAAAAAACTGATGTGTTTTCAGCTTTAGCAGATACCAGACTATGGCCATGTTCCAGTAAGTTTTTTCCAGCAGGTGTCTGCACTAAAATACCCCATAGTTATCGGCTTCAGAGGATTTTCCGTTGTTGGGAGAGGAGAGGGTGTTATTAAAAATATGCAATTTGCATACATGCAATCACGTGGTCACTTCACTTTAGCGGTCCACGCTCTATCAAAATGTAGTTTGTGGCCAGATATAGTGTATTCATAATGTGGATGAAACTTAGAAAAAAGCAGACTTGCAGTAGCATAACAGGTTCATTACTGTAACGTCAAATACTCACTTGGTGTATTGTGAGTGCTGTGAGGACAGACAAGTACGTAGTCAAATGAAGTGACTATTGGCTTGTCCAGCATTTCTCTGTTTTCCTTTGTCTGTTTTAGTTTTGGGGTATTCCCATCACCAAGATCCTATCTCAATATGTATGAGGTGTTATAATAATAATATTAGCAAATATATGCAATTTGAAACGTAGTATACATCTCATGATTAGCCATGTATCTTACCTGATGTGGAAGTGATTAACTCTAAGGTATCCATGGTTACAACCAATCATATAGTGAAAGTTGATACTGTTCGTTGCCATTGATGCCTAGGCCGTTGGAATGCCCCTGCCCATGAGGTAAGTGACATGGCTTATCACGAGAGCTACACTACATTTATAATGCGATATATTTGCTAATATTCTTATTATTACATCTACTACATAGTAGTAGTGGATCTTGGACATGGGAATACCCCTTTAACTGTTAATAATGTTATCTGTTTATCTAATAATATTTTTTTTTTAGTTGACATTGATTAAAACAGTTAATATTTTCATACACAGGTATAATTAAAAAGTCCAGTCAAGTACATATCATATTTTTCATTTATTTTATGCAGCAGAAATCACAGAGTGGGGCAGTTAGTGACATGTATCATCCGGTCACCTGCACAACAAGTCCCAGAGTGGAGGCAGTGACATGTAGCATCCGGTCACCTGCACAACAAGTCCCTGAGGGGAGACAGTGACATGCTCTGCTCTGACACATAGTGTGCTGCATGTCACTATCTGTCTCCCCTCTGGGACTTGTTGTGCAGGTGACCGGATGCTACATGTCACTAACTGTATCCACTCTGGGACTTGTGCAGGTGACCGGATGCTAAATGTCACTATCTGTCTCCACTCTGTGATTTCTGCTGCATAGTACCAACTGTATACACTCTCACCTGCAGAACAAGTACCACAGTGGAGACAGTTAGTGACATGTAGCATACGGTCACCTGCACAACAAGTCCCAGAGTGGATACAGTGACATGCAGCACACTATGTGTCAGGGCACAGCATGTCACCAACTTGCTCTGCTCTGTCACCTGCGGTGCTGCATGTCACGTTTTTGCTGCGATTTGGTGCGTTTTTTGCTGCGTTTTTGCTCACTGCATTTTTAATCAGTGCACAATGCCATTAAAGATTGTTGATGAAAAAAAAAAAAGGTCTGATGTCATTTCCTTATTCAAAATGTTCATTGTATGCAGGAGAGCAGACAGCAGCTGCAGAACTACAAGGCTCAGAATCCTCCATTCACTAGTGTATGCATGAGAGCAGACAGCAGCTGCAGAACTACAAGGCTCAGCGTCCTCCATTCACTAGTGTATGCAGTAGAGCAGACAGCAGCTGCAGAACTACAAGGCTCAGCATCCTCCATTCACTAGTGTATGCAGGAGAGCAGACAGCAGCTGCAGAACTACAAGGCTCAGCATCCTCCATTCACTAGTGTATGCAGGAGAGCAGATAGCAGCTGCAGGACTACAAGGCTCAGCATCCTCCATTCACTAGTGTATGCAGGAGAGCAGACAGCAGCTGCAGGACTACAAGGCTCAGCATCCCCCATTCACTAGTGTATGCAGGAGAGCAGACAGCAGGTGCAGGACTACAAGGCTCAGCATCCTCCATTCACTAGTGTATGCAGGAGAGCAGACAGAAGCTGCAGAACTACAAGGCTCAGCATCCTCCATCCAGGACTGTATGCAGTTTTTTACCCAAAAAGAAAAAAAAAATGACATGGGCTTCGCCATATTTTTGTATGCTAGCCGGGTACAGCAGGCAGGTACGGGCTGCCCCCAACCCCCAGCTGCCTATTTGTACCCAGCTGGGAACCAAAAATATAGAGAAGCCCTTTTTTTTTTTAATTATTTCATGAATTTCATGAAATAATTTTAAAAAAAAATGACGTGAGCTTCGCCTAATTTTGGTGTCCAGCCGGGTACAACTAGGCAGCTGGGGATTGGAATCCACAGTGAAGGGTGCCCAAGCTTTCTGGGCACCCCCACTGCGAATTGCAGTCCGCAGCCACCCCAGAAAATGGCGCTTTCATAGAAGCGCCATCTTCTGGCGCTGTATCCAACTCTTCCAGCTGCCCTGAAGCCGGGTGGCTAGCCGGGTAATAATGGAGTTAGGGCTAGCTGTATATTATCAGCTAGCCCTAAGCCCGAAATTCATGGTGTCACGCCAATATTAGACATGGCCACCATGAATTTCTAGTAATGATAAAAAAAAAACAAAAAAAAAACACAACACACATAAATATTTTTATTAGAAATAAAACACAACACAATTAGTGACTCCATCTTTATTGAAATAAACCCCCCTCCGCAGTAATCCTGGGTTAGGGTCCCGCGCCGTCCAATCCGGATCCAATATCATCTGATCAGTTTGCTGGAAGGCAGAGCGATCAGATGATGTGTCAGGATCAAGTGCCTGAATCCCATCACACATCAGCTGATTGTATAAAAGCCGGTTATACAATCAGCTGATGCATCAGTGCCAAAAAAAAAAAAAAGAAATACATACTCACTTATGTGCTGTGGTGATTACCGGCAGTTCCTGGAGCGATCGATTGGACAGGAGTATGATCCTGTCCCATCGCTGCAGGAGCGGCCGGTAATCAGCTGATGAAGTCCCCTGACAGCAGGATCAGCTGATAGCCGGCCGGACACGAAAAAGCCGGCGAGACTACGATCAGCTGATGCGTCAGGTGACTGCATCAGGTGATCCACGGCCAGGTCCTGCAAGCTTCGTGCGTGCCCCGGGGAGACTGCACACAGCCAGAGCGGCGGGACCGAGACAGGGGCTGGAAGCAAGCATGGCACCCGGACCCTGCAGACAGGTGAGTATGACATACACACACACATACACACTCACTCACACACTGTATATTCACACACACACACACTGTATATACGCGCGCACACACTTTCTTCCCCTGGCTGTGTAGAGCTGCTAGTGTCTCTGTGTAATTGATCTCAGTGCACATCCACTGGGAAGAGGCAGGGAGGATGGTTTGGGTGGGAGCAGAGTGGGTGTATTAGACACAATGGGTGTGTTAGATAAGCCAGACACCGCCCTAGAGCCACAAAGAATTCTGGGACTTGTAGGAACTGAACACAGGAAGTCAGAGGAGAGATTAACCCCATCAGAGCTGGAGCCAGCAATGAGCATGTACTGCTAGTGCACAATGAAAGGTAATTTTGCTGAAAAAACATAATAGATGTGTTGAGGGGCACATATTAGCAAGATTTATGAGAAAAAAAAAATCAGTTTTGGTAACTGGACAACTTCTTTAAGTCTTACATTGCCTTGTGAGAACCTGAGTTTTTAAACGTATTTGCTTTCTTTTGGTGTCGCAAGGGTTAAGGACTCTTTTCTTGCTGGTAGTTCAATCTCAGGTGAAGCTAGTTTGTGAACACTCCCCTTCCCTTTAAATAGTCACATGTTCCATCACCTGATGCCAGTTATAGAATAGAAATCACTGTGGAGAAAGAGAAAGCTTCTGAAAGTTGCTGAGGTTGTGCCGCTTGCAGCCCTGGTGCTTGGCTGCAGCTTTGGAGTTAGAATGTATCCTTTTTGGTCTATGTTCCCCTTTCTTCCTTCCTCTGTGTCCTGTTACTATAGTGGTGAAGTGTAGTGCACTCACCAGCCTTTGCACTAGCCAGGGTGAGTGAACTGGGTGAGTGAGCTATGGACTAGGCACGTGACGGCAGAAGGGGGAAGGACCCGCTTAGAGATGTTAGGCAGCTTAGGGAGCAGACACAGGTTAGTGTTAGGTGGTGACCTGTCTCACGTCTCCCTACTGTAAGAGCCCTCCTACCCACTTTCCATCCCTGTTCTACTCCTGTATTGCGCTGTGCGCTGGACATCCTCTTGTCCATGCGTGACAAATTTTTGCCGTTAGGTGAGTTACCAATATACTAGGCTTAATGTGTCATATTCTATTGTAATTGCTAAACATGGTTTGCTAGAAATTTTAAATTTTTTCCAGGCTTGACTGCAATATTCATTCATTACCACTATGTGTACATTTTGAAGGAACATTGTGTAGTTTTCCTATTTTATTTGCAACTAATGTTATTTTTATACATTGAGACTTCTTTTAGCATTTGGATTTTATAATAGATAAAAGTTCTATGTTTTTATTGATCTATGGTTCCTGTGTGTGAAATGTAATATTGATGTTTCTTATATATCGATCAGCAATACGTATACTGTTATTAGTGGCTTATCTATTGGTTTATCTCAATTATAGAAACAGAAGGAATAAAGCCTGCTTTACACGTTGCAATTTCGCATATTTGCAACGCCCCCATCGTATGTGTGGCACGTTCAATTTGTAAACATCCCGCCCACCTCTTTCCTTCCACATTGCCGGCTGGAGCCGCGTGAGGCAGGTAAGATCTGTTCAATGTTCCCGGGGTGTCACACACTGCGATGTGTGCTGCCTCGGGAACATTGAACAACCCGACGTGCAATTCTAGAGAAAGGTACGGTGTGTATGCGATGAATGTTTTAACGTTCAATCGCAATCGCACGTACCTGTCACACACTGCAATGTAACAGAAAGCCACGGACCCACTTGGGGGGAGGGGCGACATGACCAAGGGGGAGGTAGGGAGTGATGGGGTTAATTGGGACAGTGGTGTGTATGCCTAATATGGCATTGGGGATGGTCTTAGCCGGGGAGGAAGAGGAGGAGCAGGGAAAGGGTTAGTCTGGGAGAGGGAAGAGTTACCTCCTCTTCTGTTTCCGGACGCCGAACGATCTGGACGTGCACCTCCATGGTAGACCTTCAGGAGCTCCAGCGTCTGATTCAGGCAGCGGTCGCAGCGCACGGGCCCCTGGCAGTGCAGACCCACATCAGAGCTGCCGGGGTTAACCCGTCGGCGCTTGCCCCTCGTCCCCCCAGCAGCGGCGGGCGCTAGTCGCGGCCCCCCCCGCAGGTATTCCCCGGGCGCGGGGGGGGCGAGGAGGAGATGTAAGAGCCCCTCCAGGGACCCTCCGCAGAGTGCAGCGCAGCAGCAGCGTCTGGCTGCTGCAGAGGCCGGCGGGAGGAATCTTCGTTCCAGCCGCGGCGGTCGGGAGGTGGGAGTGGCCAGCACGGGGCCTACTTCCGGTCCCGGCCTCCGGGCTGGATTTGCTGTGAGTGCAGCGGCTCCAGGCCGGGAGCTCGCTCGGCGCAGGAGAGAGGCCAGCAGATCCCCCTGCAGTCGGCGGGGGGACCGCGGGGCTGCACGTGGCGGTAGGTCCGGCGCCGGGGGGAGGTCTGCAGTGCCTGACCCCGGTGCGGCTGAGAGAAGGAGTGACGGCGGGAGCCCTGCGGCGACCGCCGGGTCACTCAGTACCGCTGTACAGCCCCCGGATGTGGCAGTCTCCAGTGGGAGCGGGAGGACTCGGCGGACAGAGGCCTGCAATAGCCCAGGAGGGCCAGAGGCGACGACGGCTGAGACCCGGAGCCGGGCGTCTGTTCATCCGCGCCCAGAGGCCCCTTGCAGTCGGCAGGGGGGCGGGCGCAAGAGATCGAGGCCCGGGGTGCCGGCGCGGGGGACAGGACGGTCTCCTGGGTTGTCACCCCGGGGCAAGAGATGGAGCGGGGATGACTCTGCCCACGCGGCGGCCCTGTCTGGCGGCCGTGGTGGGGGGGTGCTGCGGCGGCGCCCCCCGGATGTCGGATGGAAGATGAGGCCAGCGGCGAGGAGGGGGAAGAGGCTTTTGTTTCGGAGGAGTCGGATGGACGACAGACGGAGGACAGCGAGGCGGCGGTCTCGGGGGACGCCGAGCGACGGTCGGGTGAGACGGCCGCGGAGGCGGCAGGGGCTGCGCTGGCGGGGGGCTTCGGGGGGGGGGGCGGCTGCGGCTACGGCAGCGCCCGCTGGTTTAGCTGTGTGGAGTCAATTGTTGGGGCTGTTGCAGGGGCTGGCGGCGGCTTCGGGAGCGGTGGGGGAGGGGGCCCAGGCGCCGGTGGTGGCGTGGGTGGGTGCAGCCGGTTTAGGGGCCTCGTCGGTGACGGGGGGTGACGGAGCGGGTGCAAGTAAAGGGGGGGGCGAAGGGGGGAGTGAGACGGGGGGGGAAAGGAGAAGGAAAAGGTGAAGGAAAAGGAGAAGGAGGATGAGGTGGTGCGCTTAGATGATAGGGCTAAAAGCGAAGTTTATGTTTGTTTTGAAGGCCCGCTGGGGGCCCATTTAAAGAAGGAGGTGCGGGAAAAAATTTGGAAAGGGGAATATGTAGAGATATTTTCTCTGCTTCCCCTGGAGAAATTTAATTTGGATAGCGTTAAGCCGAGTGACTCCAAAAAGGAGAAGGACGAGGAGGAAAAGCGCCGTTATAGGCTTATTCCTTGGACTTTTGCCAACTGGCTACAGGCATTTGCGATTTTGGCGAGCGTGGTCAGGGAGAAGGAGCCGGAGCATTGTTCGGCTTTGTTCGGCTACATGGATGCGATAGGGGAGGCTTATCGAGTTTATGGCGGGCTGGCGTGGCTGCGCTACGACGAGCAATTTAGGCAGCGGAAGGCATTGCGGCCAGATATGCGTTGGGACCATAAGGATATTTCCTTATGGATGCGACTGATGTCGGCACCGGCTCAGCCCTTTCGGGGGGGCGCCGGGGGTTCGGGGGCCGGGTCCCCGGCAAGTTTCAAAAAAGGTTTGTGTTGGCAGTACAATGAAGGGCAGTGTAGGTTTGGAGCGGCGTGCCGTTTTAAGCATGAATGCTCCGGATGTGGGGGGGGACATAGCTTGTCCAAATGTTTTAAAAAAGGAAAAGGAAAGGCTGGTGATGGGGCTGGTAAGAGGGACGACGCCGGTGAAGGTAGAAGTGATGGTTCCGTTTTTAAATAGGTATCCGGACGAGGAGGCGGCGGCGTTGTTATGTTCTGGTTTTTCCGATGGTTTTCATATTCCGTCGGTTGTTAATGCGTCGGGCCCGCCGTATCGTAATTTGTGTTCCGCTCGGGATCATCCGGAGGTGGTGGATGAGAAGCTGGAAAAGGAGGTGGCTTTGGGCAGGATGGGCGGTCCTTATGTCGCCCCACCGTGCGGGAATTTGGTGGTTTCGCCGTTGGGGGTGGTACCAAAGAAGGAGCGGAATAAATTTCGGCTGATTCATCATTTGTCTTACCCGGAAGGGTTATCGGTGAATGATGGCATTGCACCGGAGTTGTCGGCGGTATATTATGTGTCGTTCGATAAGGCGTTGGACCTGGTTAGGGCAGCAGGGCGGGTTGCATTGATGGCAAAGGCGGATGTGGAAGCGGCGTTTCGGTTGTTACCGGTTCATCCAGATAGTCAGCATTTGTTGGGTTGCTGGTGGGATGGCAGTTATTATGTTGATCGTTGTTTGCCAATGGGCTGTTCCATTTCGTGTTCGTACTTTGAGGCATTTAGTTCGTTTGTTGAGTGGGTGGTTCGGGACGTGTCCGGGCTTACGTCCATCATTCATTACTTGGACGATTTCCTGTGTGTCGGGCCGGCGGGTTCGATGGTTTGTGCGGGTTTGCTATTTGCGTTGCAAAAAGTTGCGGCCAGCTTCGGGATTCCTTTGGCGCCGGATAAGACGGAAGGCCCGGCGCCGGTGATGTGTTTTCTGGGAATTGAAATTGACTCCATTGCTATGGAATGCAGGTTGCCGGCGGAGAAGGTCCGTGATTTGAGGACTGCAGTGGCGGGGGTAAAAGCGGCGAAGAAGGTGCGGCTTAAGGCGGTGCAGTCCTTGCTTGGAAAATTGAATTTTGCTTGCAGAATTGTGCCGATGGGGAGAGTGTTTGCGAGGCGTTTGGCGACGGCGACGGCCGGGGTAAGGTCGCCGGCGCATTTTGTGCGGATCACAAAGGCGATCAGGGACGATTTGGAAGTATGGGATCAATTTTTGCAGCATTTTAACGGCCGGACGCTGGTGATGGAGAGGGTGGCGTCTAACGGGGCGTTGCAGCTGTTTACGGATGCGGTGGGGTCGGCCGGGTTTGGGGCTGTTTTCAGAGGTCATTGGTGTGTCGGACAGTGGCTACAGGCGTGGCGGGAGAGCGGCTTGGTTAGGAATTTGGCTCTGTTAGAGCTATTCCCCATTGTAGTGGCAGTGGAGCTATGGGGGTCGCACTTTGCCGGAAGGAAAGTGTGTTTTCATTGTGATAACCAGGCGGTGGTGCACGCGATTAACAACTTGTCTGCTAAGTCGGAGCCAGTGGTGGTGTATTTGCGGCATTTAGTGTTGAGATGTCTGCAGTTGAATGTGCAGGTAGTGGCAAGGCACGTTCCGGGTGTGGACAACGAGGTGGCTGATGCTTTGTCTCGTTTTCAGTTCAGCAGGTTTCGGGCGCTGTTGCCGTGGGCGGACGAAGTTGGAGTGGAGTGTCCCGAGGATTTGTGGCATCTGGTGAGGCGGTGATCTCAGACTTGATTCGGAACTCGGTGACCGAGGTGACTTGGTGCCGGTATGCTAAGGTGTGGGCTGAATGGGAGGAGTTGTTGTGTCTGATGTTTGGTGGGGAGAGCGTGGATTACTTGGTGGCTTTGTTGTCGTTGGTGAGTACGGATTTTTCAGCCGGGCGATCGGCATCGGCTGTGGCACATCGGGTGTCGGCAGTGGCGTTTTGGTTAAAAATGAGAGGGGAGCGTGATGTTTCACAGGATTTTCGGGTTCGTCAGGCTTTGCGGGGTTTTCGCCGCGGCGTACGGGAGAGGGACAAGAGGCGTCCTGTATCGTTCGGTTTGTTGAGACGGATGGTGGGTGGCCTGAGCGGCATTTGTGAGTCTGTGTACGAGACGGTTCTGTTTACAACGGCTTTCGGTCTCGCTTTTTATGGGGCGTTCCGGATAGGCGAGCTGGTGAGCCCGTCCAGGGTGACGGGTGGTGGTTTGATGCTTGAGGACGTGCGAGTGAGCGGTAGTCAGGTGGAGTGCCGGATTCGCCGGTCAAAAATGGATCAGCTGGGCCGTGGTAGATTGGTGGTGTTATATGCGGTTCCAGGAGAGGAATTGTGCCCTGTGCGTTTAGTCGAGAGATTTATGGCCGTGAGGGGAGGCTTACCTGGCCCGTTGTTGCGGCATTTGAATGGGTCGTTTTTGTCGAGGTTTCAGTTTGTGGCGGTGCTGCGGCTAAGTCTACGTAACGCGGGGGAGCGCCCGGAGGAATTCGGGTCGCATTCATTCCGAATTGGTGCAGCAACGGAGGCAGCTCGTTGGGGGCTTGGAGATGAGGTGGTGAAGCGTATTGGTAGATGGGAATCTTCTTGTTTTCGGCGGTATGTGAGACCACAGTTGTTGTAGCATCGTGGTACTTTGGTTACGTGCGGTAGGTTTGAGGAAAGGGGTGTTTCTAGCTGTGTTGGTGGTTGTGCTGTTATTGGTTTTGATATTTTCGTTTTGTTTTATTTGTTATAGGGAAGTGTCTGATCTGGATCTTGGGGCACTCCTTCGTATTTTGGGGTGCCCGTCGGGCTGAGGTCCGCCCGAATGGTCGACAGCTGGGTTTGGATCGTGCGCAGGCGACTGTTCGATGGATCGGAGTTCGGGGCATGGAGTGGGGCAGGGTGGTCCCGGAATTTCGTTTCCATTGTAAAGTTGAGCGGCCCCCGGATGTGCTGGTATTACATGTGGGGGGTAATGATCTTGGTGCCAGGGCGTCGCAGGATTTGATCCGAGACATAAAGATTGACTTACTGCAGTTGTGGAAGCGGTATCCTGGTTTGCTGGTCGTATGGTCTGACATAGTGACCAGGTTGGCATGGAGAGGGGCTCGGTCGGTGGAGAAGGTTAATAAGGCCAGGGCCCAGGTGAATAGGGTGGTGGCTAGGTTTGTGACCAGGAATGGTGGGATTGTGGTAAGGCACAGGGATTTGGAGCCGGCAGATTGGCGATTTCGGAGGGGTGATGGTGTGCACCTCAACGAGGTCGGTCTGGATTTATGGGCGTTGGGTCTGCAGGATGGTGTGGAGCGTGCTTTTGGTGTGTGGCGGGTCCAGGCCACGTAAGGTGTCACGTGGTCTGTCCTGTGGCGGTGGGGGTAGGTCTGGTCCAGAGGTTTGGAAGTGATTGGTGGCTGGACCGGGAGTCATTGTCTTGGTATGGTGGCTCTCGGTTTCCGGGATGTGGCAGGCACGGGGTTCTGCCAAAGTGTGGGGGTCAATCCGTGGGTGATTGGCACCTCGTCTCTGGGTCGGTGTGTTGCGGCCGGGGACAGGGGGGAGTAGTAGTTAGTGGACTGGGCCTACCCCGGGGGGTATTGTAAATGTTATTGTCTATTGTTACCGTTATGTGGTTGTTTTGGGTCGCCCGTTGGACGGCGTCCCTAAGGTGCTAGTTTGTAAAACAATAGGCAATAAAAGGCTGCTGTGGCCATTTTGAACCAAGTCGCATGCAGTCCGTGTGTTTATTCTTAGAGGATAAGGGGGTTTGGTTACACAGACATCACGACCGGTGAATCCTCCCTCAGCTGGTCATTACAATGCCGGATGTGCGTCACTTACGACGTGACCCTGCCGACACATTGTAAGATATATTGCAGCATGTAAAGCAGACTTAACAAGAAGACATAATAGAAGTACACACTGAATATACAGAAAATAATATTTAATTACCAGAAAATAAGGACAAAACACAATGAAAGGTGTATTCAGATGGGCCGATCTTGGTCCATTACCGAGTGGCAATCTAATATATACATGTTGATGAGTTTTTTTACAAGCCCGTTTTGCAGGCCGACCAGTGTTGATAAGAACATAATATCTATTAATACAATTGATCTAATCATATACAGCATCATGTTATGAACAGCATACTCCCTTTTTACAGGGTGATGTACTGCCAATAACGATTTTATGACAACATAAACGATCGTTAAACATTGAACAATCATTTTGCTTCTTTGTTGGGTGATAACTGGCATATTTATACTGGCTGATAATTGTAAGTGTGCCGCCCCTGCAGTAGTAGAACTGCTCGGATCTGGGGTCTGCTGTTGCTCGAGGGTCTCTGGACCCAGGGGCTCACGGCCACTTCAAATGAAAAGGGGGTATTTACAGGGGATAAGAGTTCGTGACGCCACCCGTGGTTCGCAGTAAGGGGAGTACCGCAGCTGCCGATGGGAGAACCCGGGGAAGATGAAGTGGGGGCAGCCATATGACGTTCCCTCCATGGGTAGGGGAGGCCCCAGGACTCTGGATGGTAGAGGTGTAGGGGAGCACAGCGCTGGTTGGAAGCAGGGGAGGTCCACGTACTCACTTAGGCAGTGTTTGTGGTGATGGGACCGCAAAGCAGACTCTGACAACAAGGTAAACCAAGTCTCTGGGTGCCGCTGCCCTCTTGGGGGAGCTCGTCTGGGAGTCCGCTCCCTTTGGTGTTGTGGGTGGTCGGTACCTTGCCTCCATGCCCTAGTGTTAGATGTTCTGTGTTTAACCCTTCGGCCTGAAGCTTTCAGGGTCCCGCTTCCACTATTAGGTAGGAAACCTGTGCTCTCGATTGCTGATCTTGGGATTTCAGTGCGCTGCATGGGTTGGAAAGCCCTATCACCCTCGTTGTGTTGATACCTTCGATCTCTGAGCTCTTGGGGACAGTTCATAGATATACTATCCTCCACAGGTTAATTAACAGGTTGCGTGAAGCTACTCCCTGATCTAGGATCCAGTACCCCGCCGTACTCGGTACCGGTTCGGTAACTAGGTACTCCGGTGCTAACTGTTCTCCAAAACTAAGTTTGGCTCCTTTCTCTAATATCCTGCGACCGGGTCTCCGACTCCTCCGGTCCCAGACCACCATCTGCGACCTAGCCAACGTCTCCCAGGGATCTCCAACTCCCCTAGCTCCTCCCTCTCTGAGGGCTACTACTGTTCTAAGTCCCTGCCACCAGTCTGTTTGACTCATAGACGGGTGGCCCTATTCCAGCTAGACCACCCACTGGTGTGCCTGTTAGGGTGTGGGGTAAGGTGACTAGGATTTCAATGCTGATGGAGCAACACCAAAAGTTAGGATCCCAGAACAATGGGGTGTTGAGTCCTGCACTAACAAATAAAAGAGTGCAGTACACTGTGACACCCTGACTAGTTCAGGGGCTTCACATAAGCATTCTTACTACCACTTGACTAAATTTTTAAGCTACTTAAAAACTATAAATCAGTGCCAATCAATAATGTCATCCCTAGCCCCATTGTCAAACCTTAAAACAAAGAAACTCCATGGAGTTTTTTCTGATTGTATGAATTTGATGTTCTATATATATATTTTTTTTCTATGTAAAACGTCAGAGCTGACAACGTGGCACCCTTTTCCCGCCGGTTTTTTTCTGAAAAGGGTTGTTCCTATGACGTCATTTTGACTACTTATGATGTGTCTGATCCCAGTGGGACAGATTTGATGTTGTTTTTATCCTGACGGTCCTGAGGAAGGGAGCAGGTGCTCCTGAAACGCGTAGACCCATATGAAAATAAAGTGACATTGGTCTCCATTATCTGAACGAGTGATCTATTGGCGCGGCAATCTGAACACCCTTCTCCTTCACTCTCTGTTATCTGCCACTGGGTGGCTGCTGCCGTGGATCGTGGTTTACATGCACATATAGTAGTTGTGACTGTCACAACTACATCAGGTGAGCAAGTTTACTCCCCTTTCCCCACCCCATACATATCGGGGTAAGACCCTATTTGCGCTTTCTTGTCCACAGCTCCCGTCTATAAATATTTAATTGAGGAGCAGGCACTGTGAGTATTACAGTAAGGCCAAATGAAGCATCTGGATTGTGGCCATAAAACTTAGATTGTTCATTAAATAATAACTTGATTAAACAATAACAGATGTTCTCTCACTAAGTCAAGTGATTGCTTGTTAAATGATCACAAAACAGTAGTGCTTAAAGAGAACCAGTCATGTTTAAAAGGCAGTCGAATATATGGACAGCTTGGTATAGAGAAGGAAAATCTGAGCAGAATTATATGTAGGTTTGTTGGAAAAGATTCAGTATAACCAGTATTACTTGTTTTTTATTCATTAAAATTCCTAATGTTTGCATATATGAATCCAGTGGGCGGTCCTACTCAGTGATTGACAGCTATTTCTGCATGCACAATCATAAGGTGAGACCTGTCAATCACTGAATAGGACCGCGCCACTGGACACATCTGGGATTCAATTAATAAAATGCAAGTTCTACTGTAACCTTTTCCATAAACGTATATCGATCTAATTAGCTCCTCTATAACATCCTGCTCACAGATCAGGTACTATTTTCAACATGACAGGTTCCTTTGGCTGCTCCTTTTGGCCTCATCCCTATGGAAGTGTGGGACTAAAGATTACAACTAGGAAAAAGTGAATATCTAACATTGAAGAAAAAGCATTAGGTAAGCATTGTTTTAGTACCTATGCTCTGAGGTGGCATAATGGTCCTCTGTCAAATAAGTGGGCACCAATGCAGTAATGGTATGTGGTAGGTGGGAACCATTTTACAGACTTTACAGCACAAAATCTGCAATATACATTTCTGCTACTTGTGGCACGGTTCATTCACATAAAAAAGGCTAAGGAGATGCTTGAACCTTGTTTATACATGATCATTTTCATACAACCAGAAAATATATTGATCTACTTACTCTTACAAGACAGTGTAGCGGACTATTTGAAAGCATTACAAAAGCTTCTTTTTTTTTTTTTTTGTAATTTTTGTTTGAGACACCCCACCCCACATATGAGCCAGATCACAGACTTAAGCTATAGTAAAATAGCAGTCATTGCAGAGACATGAGAAGGCTTACTTTTCCTTGGAAAAATCAATTGTTTGCAGGAGAAAGAGGAATTGGACCTCTCATGATCAGTTGATTTCTAGGGTGAGAGCAATATAAAAAAGAATGGCTAAGAGATAAAGCAAAAAAACAAAAAGAAATACCTTTTTTGTATTATTTATCTTTGGCAAAAGTCCGCCTTATAGAGGAAAACCTGGTTCATAGTATCACTAGTCTTTCAAAGATGTGGTTAAAGCGGTAACCTTCATTTTACATAAGAGATATCAAAGTGATGCAACCGGATAGGATATTAGATTTCCAAGAATAGTAAAGTTAAATGATACCAGTGTGCAGAAGAAAAAGGATCTCCCAATATGCAAGATTCACCTGCAGGCATGAGATTTACCTGCAGGCTAATAATAATAATAATAATAATCTTTATTTCTATAGCGCCAACATATTCCGCAGCGCTTTACAATTCAGGAGGCTCATATAAATATCATATACATAAACATATACAAACAAGTAACAATTATAGAAGATACAATATTTAAAGGGAAAAAAGGCAACCCTGCTCGTGAGAGCTTACAATCTACAATGAGATGGGGGGGGGGCAAGGTACAAGTACTTATTTACAATAACAATCCAGCCATCTCAAGGAAATGGGGGATAGATAATGGCTTCCTGGACCAATAGGCCAGAGCCTTGAGATGCATTTTGGTGCCATGGAGTTTGACGTGGGATTATGTTCTAAGAAGTTGTAGAGGGATTAGGTGAAATTAGTTTGGCTAGGGAGTGTGATAGGCTGCCCTAAAAAGATGCGTTTTTAGGGAGCGTCTGAAGCTGAGTAAGTTGTGATTTGTCCTAACTTCTTGGGGTAGAGCATTCCAGAGGTTTGGTGCAGCTCGGAAGAAGTCTTGGATTTGGGAGTGGGAGGTTCGAATTAGTGTGGATGTTAGTCGAAAGTCATTTGCAGAGCGTAGAGAATGGGTGGGATGATAGACAGAGAGGAGGGTGGAGATGTAGGGGGGTGCCGCACTGTGGAGAGCTTTGTGGGTGAGAACAAGCAGTTTGAATTGGATCCTGTGATATATGGGCAGCCAGTGCAATGACTGGCACAGAGCAGAGGCATCCGAGTAGCGGTTAGCCAGATAGGTGACCCTGGCTGCTGCATTAATGATGGACTGTAGAGGAGAGAGTCTAGTTAGGGGTAGACCAATTAATAGAGAGTTACAGTAGTCAAGGCGAGAGTGGATCAGGGCCACGGTGAGGGTTTTTGTCGTTTCCATTGTGAGAAAGGATTCTAGAGGATTCTAGAGATGTTCTTGAGGTGCAAGCGGCAGGAGCGGGCAAGAGATTGTATGTGGGAGGTGAAGGAGAGATCAGTGTCAAGTATAACCCCCAGGCAGCGGGCTTGCTGCCTGGTACTTATCATTATGCCACAAACAGAGAGAGATGTCAGGTTTAGGAAGGTTGGGAGATGGAGGGAAAAGCAGAAGTTCAGTTTTGGAAAGGTTACGTTTCAGATAGAGAGCAGACATGACGTTGCAAACTGCAGTCAGGCAGTCACTTGTGTTCATTAGTACAGCGGGGGTGAGCTCAGGGGATGAGGTGTATAGCTGTGTGTCATCAGCATAAAGATGGTACTGGAAGCCAAATCTGCTGATGGTCATTCCAATTGGGGCAGTGTAGAGGGAGAAATGAAGAGGGCCAAGGACTGAACCTTGAGGGACCCCAACAGTGAGAGGAAGAGGAGAAGATGTGGAGCCAGCAAATGATACGCTGAATGAGCGGCCAGAAAGATAGGAAGAGATCCAGGAAAGCACAGTGTCCTTTAGGCCGATAGAATGGAGCATAGTGAGAAGGAGATGGTGGTCAACAGTGTCGAAGGCGGCAGAAAGGTCAAGAAGAATAAGCAGAGAGTGGTCACCGTTACGTTTTGTTGTCAATAGGTCATTGGTCACTTTAACAAGGGCAGTTTCTGTTGAGTGTAAAGGGCGGAAGCCAGACTGTAAAGGATCTAGAAGAGAGTGAGTGGAAAGGTAGTGGGTGAGACGAGAGTAGACCAGGCGCTCCAAGAGTTTAGAGATGAAGGAGAGATTGGAGACTGGTCTGTAGTTGCTAGCGTTCTAAAGATGTGCGACCGCCACACTGAAAGCCCAGATGACAGGTTCCCTTTAATAGTTTAGAGATACTCGTTATTTTCTTTGGCATCTAAAAAAAGTGACTCTATAGAGGTATGATTTTTAATATTATAGTCTATCTGCATAAATCATTGTTTAACTCAATAATATCAAAGAAGTTTAACTATTCTTTAATGAGACTCTTCTCGACAATAAGCTGTCATGTGTGTACAATTTTTAACCAGTTTTCCTCCTTCAACCTTCAAAGTTAACATCAAACATAATTGCGATTAAGCTGCAGTGCTCATATGACAATGTCGGAAGATAATACTGACGTAACTGGAATGGTACTAATCCAAGAAGTGTTTTTTTTGTCTCATGTGGGGTACCTCAGAGTGTAAGAAGGGGTCGTCCAGTAGAGATTTCAACAATTTAAACATGTTAAACTGGTCACATCAAGAAATAGTGACTGCAGAGCAGAATAAAACTTTTTTTTCTTTTTTTATTTCTCATCTCTATTGCTTAGATATTATTATTAGTGATGGGCAGACCCAGACTGTAAAAGTCCAGATCTGCGCAGTTTCAAACGTAACTGAGTGACGGACCTAGGCACAGAATTCCCAGTGAATTCTGGCTAATGATCCGGGTCCAGCAATTGGGAAATAAAAAAAAAAAAAAAAAAAGTAAATTTAAAATTAAGAAAATAAGAGTGAAGCAAGCGCTTCATACTTCCGAGTCACTCATTCTTACTTCTTATCACTAATCCATATGCACTGCTTACCCTGCCAACCAGCAATGTTTCTATGATTAGTTGCAGTCAGACAGCCCCCAGCTTGTGTGACAGCGCCTGACTGCAACCAATCACAGACCCTGTCTTCGGGTCTATATCATGGTGAAAAACTAAATAAATATATTTAAAAAATTGTCGTAAGGTCCCCCCATATTGGCATAAAGCATATGTGGCACCCCTGAGGCTTCTGTCGCCACAGGAACATTGCACCCCAGCCAGAGGTGTGATGTCCCATCCTGGGTAAGGAAAGGAGTGAACACCGGTCCACAGGCAAATCTGCACTACACCCATTGTTAGGTACACACAGGGACAGTGGCAGCTACCCTCTCATGCTGCATGCTGGGAGGGGCCGTAAGACCCATCCCTGCTTCCATAGGGTAGTTTAGCAACTGGGTGGGTGGGAGGAGCCAGCCGAGAGAAGAGTAGTTACAGGAAGGTCAAGTCAGAGAGTTGCAGTTTACCTCAGGGAGGAGGGGAGTGAGGAAGTCTGCAGGAGGCAGAGAAGTGAGAAGTGTGAGTCTGCAGAGAGAGCTGAAAGGAGAAGTGCTCTAGTCAGTCAGGAGCAAGAAGAAGAAAGCGACGCTTCCTGGTGAAGACCCTGGGACCCAGTAGGTCCAGGTGACACCAAGTAGAACAGAAGGGATTCCAGGGCCACAGACAGCTTTCAGGTTAGTGCAAGAAGAGAATGGCACTTCATATATATGCGTCGGAGATATTGGGGTGCACTTCAGGTTCCAAAGCCAAACAGTGAGAAGTATACAAGGCACTCCCAAGATGATTTGAAGAAAAATTTATTCATGTGCGTAACAAAAATGTTTTCGGTCCTATGTGGACCTTCCTCAGTAGCACATGTGTGAGGGAACACGCTGTGTGGGCTGTCAGACGCGGAATCCACCACTGTATTGGGAGACCCATGCTTGTTGGGCCCCATCAGCCTAAAAATAGCAGCATTCAGCAGCCCAAGATTGCTGCATCCATTAGATGCAACAGTCCTGGAACTTTACCCTGCTTTTCCCTATGCCCTTGTGCAGTGGCAATCAGAGTAATAAGGGGTTAATAACAGCTCACAGCTGCCACTAAGCTGTAGATTAGTAATGGCAGGTGTCAATGAGACCCTCCATTACTAATCTGTAAGTGAATAGAAATAAACACAAATGCCAAAAAATAAATACAAAAAACACACCCTCTTTCTATTAACCCCAAAAACTCCAGAAGAGGTCCCACGATTCCACCTCTGTTACATCTGAATTCACAGCAAGCAGTCATAGAACAAGGACTACCCGATGTGAGCTTCAGGCAGAGAATGAATAAGCCCCATGATCTGCAGTGATGTCACTTAGGTTACTGTATTTGCAGTCACAGCTGGTGGTTCCCATGGTCACCTGTGATTGCAGGTAATCTGACCTCTGGTGACCTCAGTAAACTCAGGTTCACAGACCTGCATCTCCTGGCAGAAAACCACATTTTTTTTGCCAAGAGATGCAGATTTGCTGTTGAAAATTTGACACCATATTCCTGCACCCATTCTACACTTCCTGGGAAAAAAAGCATCACTGCCGCACCACACTGGATGCGGTTTTGGTGTGTTTTTTGCCAGGTGTAGATTGGGTGCATGAATATGGTGTAAAAATGTAATCACCAAATTTGAATCTCTGGGCTCAAAAATGTAAAAACCCCTGTTTTTCTGCTAGAAGGTACAAATTTGGTGCTGAAATCTGGTGGAGACATGTCAGCACCAAATTTGCCCCTCCTGGCAGAAAGCAGCACCAAAACGTTTTTTTTTTGCATTTTTGAGCCGAGATGCAAATTTGGTGCTGAAATTTTTACACAATATTCCTGCACCTAATCTACTACTCCTGACAAAAATCCCCCAAAAAGCATCAAAATCGCATGCGGTATGATGCAGGTTTTTTTGCCAGGAAGTGTAGATTGGGTGCAGGAATATGGTGTAAAAGTTTCAGCACCAAATCTACATCTCTTGGCAAAAAAAAGTAAAATGCTATTTTCTGCCAGGAGATGCAAGTCTAACCTAAGGTGAGGTTGCTGAGCTTACTGAGGTCAGGTTACCTGAGATCACATGGGGAGGACCATGGGGACCTTCTGCTGTGACCGCAACCAACTAACCTGAGTGACGTCACCGCTCATCGCTGCGTCTCATTTTCTGCCTGAAGCTCACAGCAGGCAGTCATTGATCTATGGTCACTCACTGTGACTTAAGATGTAGCAGAGCTGGAATTGTCATGGGACCTCGTGGGGATTACGTTGGACCTGGGTGTTTTGGGAGTTAATAAAGGGGTGAAAGAGGGTGTTTTTATATTTTATGTCAAATAAAGTTTTTTTGGGTGTTTGTGTTTCTTTTCACTTACAGATTAGTCATGGGCACTCATAGACACCTTCCATTACTAATTTAGGGCTTAGTGGCAGCTGTGGGCTTTTATTAACCCCTAATTACCCTAATTGCCACCACACCAGGGAAATCGTGAAGAGCCGGGTAAATTGCCGGGACTGTCATATCTAATGGATGCAGCAATTTTGGGCAGCTGCAGGCTGCAATTTTTAGGCTTGGGGGACCCAATCAGCACGGGTCTCCCCAGCCTGAGAATACCAGCCCCCACCTGTCAGGCTTTCTGGCTGGGTATCAAAATTGAGGGGGACCGCATGCCCATTTTTTTTTTAATTATTTATTTAAATAATAATACAAAAAAAAAAAAAAACCTCATGCGGTTCCTCGTATTTTGATACACAGCCAAGATAAGCGCATGGCTGTGGCTACAGCCTGTAGCCGTATGCTTTATCTGTGCTGGGTATCATAGTATGTGTGGACCTAGGGCTGGCTCCAGGTTTTTGTGGGATCCGGGTGAAAGAGTCTCAGTGGGCCCCATCCTCACATAGAATATATATACATATTTAAAGACAAATTCACAAAAAATACATATAAACAGACAAACTTATACACTCATGTACACTGACATACATAGATACACATCATACATGCACACACAGACACAGAGATATTATTAATATGGGGAATCCGGTAGCAGCCTCACTCACCTCCCCCGCTTGTCTCCCGTCCAACTCCTACCGGGCATATGGCTATGCAGGCCACGCTTATTGGTGGCCGTCACTAACAGATATGGCCACACACAGAGTACACTGACATTGCTGTATATATATCACAGGAGGTGCTGAGGGCTACAGTATATAAATGACAGGAGGGGCTGGAAGCATAGACATTACTGGGGGCATACATGTTACTGAGGTGCATACATATTACTGAGATGCATACATATTACTGAGGTGCATATATATAATTGGGGGGCATAGATGTTACTGGGATAGCATACAACTCTGTGGGGCTTACACATTACTGGGCTGGCAGCGCATATGCCTCTGGGCTGGCAGCGCATATGGCTCCGGGCTGGCAGCGCAAATAGGCTCTGGGCTGGCAGCACAAATAGGCTCTGGGCTGGCAGCGCATATGGATCCGGGGTGACAACGCATACGGCTCTAGGGTGGCAGTGCATAAGACTCTGGGGTGGCAGCACATAAGAATCTAGGGTGGCAGGGCAAACGGCTCTGGGGTGGCAGTGCATACGGCTCTGAGGGTCCCATACTACTCAAAGGAGTGCATCTACTGCTCTGAGAGGGCCCATGAAGCTCAGGAGTGGAAGCCCACACAGATCAGTGGTGGTGGAACATACAGCTCAGATGGAGAGGGGGCCCCATATAGATCGGAGGGGGGGTGGAACATGCAGCTTGGGTGGAGGGGGTCCCCATACAGATCGTGGGGGTGGAAAACACAGCTCAGGTGGAGGCGGGTCCCATACAGATTGGGGGGGTGGAACATACAGCTCAGGAGGGGGGCCCAATATAGATTGGGGGAGTGAAACATACAGCTCAGGTAGAGGGGGGCCCCATACAGATTAGGGGAGTGGAACATACAGCTCAGGAGGAGGGGGGCCCCATACAGATCGAGAGGGAGGAACATACAGCTCAGGTGGAGGGGGGGGTCATACGCTGTGCTCAGTGTAAAAGCTGGAGCTCTGGGCGGTTGCCGGCCCTTTAATTTACACTGGCACACAGCAATCACTGCTGAATGTGCCGTGCTCCTCCTGCATTGAAGTTCATCTGTGAGCGGAGCTACAGCGCTGTGTGCTCCAGTCCCACAGATGAAGAGAAGCCGCAGCGCAGGATCCAGGATAATGCAGCTGCTAGCCAAAGCGCTGCAGGCATCAAAACTCAGCCCAGGGCCCGCAGGACTGAAAACGGCGAGTGGGCCCCCCCAGTTGTCTAGGGCCCTGGCATTTGCCCATGTGTGCCGGGTGCTGAGGCTGGCCCTGGGTGGACCCAACACCAATTTTTTTTTATTTATTTTTACTCCAACCTATAGTGACCCACAGACAGGGTCTGAGATGGCAAGCAGTATGACACACTGTTACACAGCCTGGGAGCGCGTCAGACTACAATCAATCATAGATGCCAAGACTGCCGGTGGGCGGGGGAAGCAGTGAATATGGTTGAGCAATAATGAGCGGCAGCAGGAGCAGTTACAGCCGCGCTGGAAACCCTGAAAGTATGAATCCGGGATCCCTTCTTGGCCAGAACCAGCTTCTTTTTTTTTTTATTCAGTTAGATCCGCCTGTCTTGGTTATCTGCGAGTCCACTAATTCTTGTCTTGTAAAATTTCGATTCCAATTTTTACTATAATAAAGGGGGTGTTGGCAGAAATTCTTCACTGGGGACATTTACTTTCTACCCTACGTGACGTTACCCAATCATAAGCAGGCAGTCTCATGCATGGAAACAAAAAGAAAACAGTCCAGAGAAAGTCAGAACAGTTTATTCAGTGTGATATGGTAAGACATGTAATGACTCAGAGCTCTACTTTCCTCCCCACGTCTCAATTATAGCATCTGATTACAAGTGCAGGGGAGGAGACTCGATTTGTGTCTTGTTACAAACACTTCCCTGCATCTATTTCGGCATTGGAAAATAATGCCCTGATAGCTTGCACAGATCCAGAGTGATGTATGTGACACAATAGAACCTACTCCTAGTCTTGCAACATCTGCATTTGTCACCAAGCACTGCCTTATTCGTTCTGTGGACAGCTATTGAAGGGAGATGTTGGGACCAGAAGCTCTGGGTGGCGCAGGCCCTGTGCAACCACTAAGATTAGAGTGCCTGGGACCTGTAGTGCTGTTGGTATCACACTCAGGGCCGTATTTGCCACTAGGCACCCGTGGTCCCGTGCCTAGGGCGGCACGTTGCGGGGGGCCGGCACTTTCTGGCAGCAAAAAAAAAAATATAAATTTTTTTTTTTTTACATCCCCGCCCCCCGTCCCTCCCTCCGTTACACTCGGCTGTGTTCGGGGTAGGGGGTTTGAGAGGGAGGAGAGGCGCACTTCTGTCTATTTAAATACATGGCGGGCGCCAGACATAGTGAGCTGATTAACCCCGGAAGTTCCATCGCCTGCACTTCTGGGGTCAGAGGCGAGGCTGGGGAGAGAGAGAGGCTGAGGTTGGGGGGGAGGCTGGGGGGAGAGAGAGGCTGAGAGGAGAGAGGCTGATGCTGGGGGAGGCTGGGGGGAGAGGGAGGCTGGGGGGGGAGGCTGGGGGGAGAGAGAGGCTGAGGCTGGGGGGAGGCTGGGGGGAGAGAGGGAGGCTGAGAGGCTGAGGCTGGGAGGAGAGAGGCAGATGCTGGGGGAGGCTGGGAGGAGAGAGGCTGATTCTGGGGGAGGCTGGGAGGGGGAGGCTGATGCTGAGGGAGGCTGATGCTGGGGGAGGCTGGGAGGGGGAGGGGGAGGCTTGGAGGAGGGAAGCTGATGCTGAGGGAGACTTGGAGGAGGGAGGCAGAGGGAGGAGGGAGGCTAATGCTGGGGGAGGCTGGGAGGAGGGAGGCTGATGCTGGGGGAGGCTAGGAGGAGGGAGGCTGATGCTGAGGGAGGCTGAGAGGAGGGAGGCTGATGCTGGGGGAGGTTGGGAGGAGGGAGGCTGATGCTGAGGGAGGTTGGGAGGAGGGAGGCTGATGCTGGGGGAGGCTGGGAGGAGGAAGGCTGAGGCTGGGGGAGGCTGATGCTGGGGGAGGCTGGGAGGAGAGAGGCTGATGCTGGGGGAGGCTGGGAGGGGGAAGGTGAGGCTTGGAGGAGGGAGGCTGATGCTGAGGGAGGCTGGGAGGAGGGAGGCTGATGCTGGGGGAAGCTGGGAGGGTGAGGCTTGGAGGAGGGAGGCTGATGCTGAGAGAGGCTGATGCTGAGGGAGGCTGATGCTGGGGGAGGCTGGGAGGAGGGAGGCTGATGCTGGGGGAGGCTGGGAGGAGGGAGGCTGATGCTGGGGGAGGCTGGGAGGAGGGAGGCTGATGCTGGGGGAGGCTGGGAGGAGGGAGGCTGATGCTGGGGGAGGTGGGAGGCTGATGCTGGGGGAGGCTGGGAGGGGGAGGGTGAGGCTTGGAGGAGGGAAGCTGATGCTGGGGAAGGCTGGGAGGAGAGAGGCTGATGCTGGGGGAGGTTGGGAGGAGGGAGGCTGATGCTGGGGGAGGTTGGGAGGAGGGAGGCTGAGGCTGTGGGAGGCTGGGAGGAGGGAGGCTGATGCTGGGGGAGGCTGGGAGGAGAGAGGCTGATGCTGGGGGAGGCTGGGAGGAGAGAGGCTGATGCTGGGGGAGGTTGGGAGGAGGGAGGCTGATGCTGGGGGAGGTTGGGAGGAGGGAGGCTGAGGCTGTGGGAGGCTGGGAGGAGGGAGGCTGAGGCTGGGGGAGGCTGGGAGGAGGGAGGCTGATGCTGGGGGAGGCTGGGAGGAGGGAGGCTGATACTGGGGGAGGCTGGGAGGAGGGAGGCTGATGCTGGGGGAGGCTGGGAGGAGGGAGGCTGATGCTGGGGGAGGCTGGGAGGAGGGAGGCTGATGCTGGGGGAGGCTAAGAGGGGAGGGGGAGGCTTGGAGGAGGGAAGCTGATGCTGAGGGAGGCTTGGAGGAGGGAGGCTGATGCTGAGGGAGGAGGGAGGCTGATGCTGGGGGAGGCTGGGAGGAGGGAGGCTGATGCTGGGGGAGGCTGGGAGGAGGGAGGCTGATGCTGGGGGAGGTTGGGAGGAGGGAGGCTGATGCTGGGGGAGGTTGGGAGGAGGGAAGCTGGGAGGAGGGAGGCTGAGGCTGGGGGAGGCTGGGAGGAGGGAGGCTGAGGCTGGGGGAGGCTGATGCTGGGGGAGACTGGGAGGAGAGAGGCTGATGCTGGGGGAGGCTGGGAGGGGGAAGGTGAGGCTTGGAGGAGGAAGGCTGATGCTGAGGGAGGCTGGGAGGAGGGAGGCTGATGCTGGGGGAGGCTGGGAGGGGGAATGGGAGGCTTGGAGGAGGGAGGCTGATGAGGAGGGAGGCTGATGAGGAGGGAGGCTGATGCTGAGGGAGGCTGATGCTGGGGGAGGCTAAGAGAAGGGAGGCTGATGCTGGGGGAGGCTGGGAGGAGGGAGGCTGATGCTGGGGGAAGCTGGGAGGAGGGAGGCTGATGCTGTGGGAGGCTGGGAGGAGAAAGGCTGATGCTGGGGGAGGCTGGAAGGAGAGAGGCTGATGCTGGGGGAGGCAGGAGGCTGATGCTGGGGGAGGCTGGGAGGCGGGAGGCTGATGCTGGGGGAGGCTGGGAGGCTGATGCTGGGGGAGGCTGGGAGGAGAGAGGTTGATGCTGGGGGAGGCTGGGAGGAGGGTGGCTGATTCTGGGGGAGGCTGGGAGGAGGGTGGTTGATGCTGGGGAAGGCTGGGAAGAGGGTGGCTGATGCTGGGGGAGGCTGGGAAGAGTGAGGCTGAAGCTGGGGGAGGTTGGGAGGAGGGAGGCTGATACTGGGGGAAGCTGGGAGCAGGGAGGCTGATGCTGGGGGAAGCTGGGAGCAGAGAGGCTGATGCTGGGGAGGCTGGGAGGGGAGGGGGAGGCTTGGAGGAGAGAGGCTGATGCTCAGGGAGGCTGGGAGGCTGATGCTGGGGGAGGCTTGGAGGAGGGGGGCTGGGAGGCTGGGAGGAGGGAGGCTGATGCTGGGGGAGGCTGGGAGGAGGGAGGCTGATGCTGGGGGAGGCTGGGAGGAGGGAGGCTGATGCTGGGGGAAGCTGGGAGGAGGGAGGCTGATGCTGGGGGAGGCTGGGAGGAGGGAGGCTGATGCTGGGGGAGGCTGGGAGGACAGAGGCTGATGCTGGAGGAGGCTCATGCTGGGGGAGGCTGGGAGGAGAGAGGCTGATGCTAAGGGAGGCTGGGAGGAGGAAGGCTGATGCTGGGGGAGGCTGGGAGGCTGATGCTGGGGGAGGCTGGGAGGAGGGAGTCTGATACTGGGGGAAGCTGGGAGGAGGGAGGCTGATGCAGGGGGAGGCTGGGAGGAGGGAGGCTGATGCTGGGGGAAGCTGGGAGCAGGGAGGCTGATGCTGGGGGAGGCTGGGAGGAGAGAGGCTGATGCTGGAGGAGGCTTGTGCTGGGGGAGGCTAAGAGGAGAGAGGCTGATGCTGGGGTAAGCTGGGAGCAGGGAGGCTGATGCTGAGGGAGGCTGGGGGGAGAGAGGCTGATGCTGGGGGAGGCTGGGGGAGAGAGGCTGATGCTGGGGGAGAGGCTGCTGCTGGAGGCGGGGGGAGAGAGGCTGCTGCTGGGGGAATGGGAGAGAGGGGCCAATGCTAGAGACAGAGGACAAGGGTTGAGGGATAGAGCAATGACAATACCGATGGGGGGAGTGTAAGGACTCAGAATAAGAGGGGGGCAGCATTGGGAGCTCATTATGGAGAAGGGGCAGCATGTATGGGCTCAGTATGGAGTGGAACAATGTAGGGGAGTCAATATCAAGAGTGGGGTAGTGTGTGTGTGTGTGTGTGTGTGTGTGTGTGTGTGTGTGTGTGTGTGTGTGTCTCAGCATAAGCGCTAGTGTGGTGGTCTTAGTATGATGAGTGGGACAGCATGGAGGTGCCATTATGGAAAAGAGGAAGGCAGCATTAGGAGCTCATGGAGAGGGGCAGCATGCACGGGACACTGTGAGGAGGGGGAAGCATGCATGGGACATTGTGAGGAGGGGGCAGCATGCATGGGACACTGTCAGGAGGGGGCAGCATGCATGGGACACTGTCAGGAGGGGGCAGCATGCATGGGACACTGTGAGGAGGGGGCAGCATGCATGGGACATTGTGAGGAGGGGGCAGCATGCATGGGACATTGTGAGGAGGGGGCAGCATGCATGGGACATTGTGAGGAGGGGGCAGCATGCATGGGCCCTTGTGAGGAGGGGGAAGCATGCATGGGACACTGTGAGGAGGGGGAAGCATGCATGGGACACTGTGAGGAGGGGGCAGCATGCATGGGACACTGTGAGGAGGAGGGGGCAGCATGCATGGGACACTGAGGAGGGGGCAGCATGCATGGGACATTGTGAGGAGGGGGCAGCATGCATGGGACATTGTGAGGAGGGGGAAGCATGCATGGGACACTGTGAGGAGGGGGCAGCATGCATGGGACACTGTGAGGAGGGGGCAGCATGCATGGGACACTGTGAGGAGGGGGCAGCATGCATGGGACACTGTGAGGAGGGGGCAGCATGCATGGGACACTGAGGAAGGGGCAGCATGCATGGGACACTGTGAGGAGGGGGAAGCATGCATGGGACACTGTGAGGAGGGGGCAGCATGCATGGGACACTGTGAGGAGGGGGCAGCATGCATGGGACACTGTGAGGAGGGGGCAGCATGCATGGGACACTGTGAGGAGGGGGCAGCATGCATGGGACACTGAGGAGGGGGCAGCATGCATGGGACACTGTGAGGAGGGGGCAGCATGCATGGGACACTGTGAGGAGGGGGCAGCATGCATTGGACACTGTGAGGAGGGGGCAGCATGCATGGGACACTGTGAGGAGGGGGCAGCATGCATTGGACACTGTGAGGAGGGGGCAGCATGCATGGGACACTGTGAGGAGGGGGAAGCATGCATGGGACACTGTGAGGAGGGGGCAGCATGCATTGGACACTGTGAGGAGGGGGCAGCATGCATGGGACCCAGTGAGGAGGGGGCAGAATGCATGGGACACTGTGAGGAGGGGGAAGCATGCATGGGACACTCTGAGGAGGGGGCAGAATGCATGGGACACTGTGAGGAGAGGGCAGCATGCATGGGACACTGTGAGGAGGGGGCAGCATGCATGGGACACTGTGAGGAGGGGGCAGCATGCATGGGACACTGAGGAAGGGGCAGCATGCATGGGACACTGAGGAGGGGGCAGCATGCATGGGACACTGTGAGGAGGGGGCAGCATGCATGGGACACTGTAAGGAGGGGGCAGCATGCAAGGGACACTGTGAGGCGGGGGCAGCATGCATGGGACACTGTGAGGAGGGGGCAGCATGCATGGGACACTGTGAGGAGGGGGCAGCATGCATGGGACACTGTGAGGAGGGGGCAGCATGCATGGGACACTGTGAGGAGGGGGCAGCATGCATGGGACACTGTGAGGAGGGGGAAGCATGCATGGGACACTCTGAGGAGGGGGCAGAATGCATGGGACACTGTGAGGAGGGGGCAGCATGCATGGGACACTGTGAGGAGGGGGCAGCATGCATGGGACACTGTGAGGAGGGGGCAGCATGCATGGGACACTGTGAGGAGGGGGCAGCATGCATGGGACACTGTGAGGAGGGGGCAGCATGCATGGGACACTGTGAGGAGGGGGCAGCATGCATGGGTAACTGTGAGGAGGGGGCAGCATGCATGGGACACTGTGAGGAGGGGGAAGCATGCATGGGACACTGTGAGGAGGGGGAAGCATGCATGGGACACTGTGAGGAGGGGGCAGCATGCATGGGACACTGTGAGGAGGGGGCAGCATGCATGGGACATTGTGAGGAGGGGGCAGCATGCATGGGACACTGAGGAGGGGGCAGCATGCATGGGACATTGTGAGGAGGGGGCAGCATGCATGGGCCATTGTGAGGAGGGGGGAAGCATGCATGGGACACTGTGAGGAGGGGGCAGCATGCATGGGACACTGTGAGGAGGGGGCAGCATGCATGGAACACTGTGAGGAGGGGGCAGCATGCATGGGACACTGAGGAGGGGGCAGCATGCATGGGACATTGTGAGGAGGGGGCAGCATGCATGGGACACTGTGAGGAGGGGGCAGCATGCATGGGACACTGTGAGGAGGGGGAAGCATGCATGGGACACTGTGAGGAGGGGGCAGCATGCATGGGACACTGTGAGGAGGGGGCAGCATGCATGGGACACTGTGAGGAGGGGGCAGCATGCATGGGACATTGTGAGGAGGGGGCAGCATGCATGGGACACTGAGGAGGGGGCAGCATGCATGGGACATTGTGAGGAGGGGGCAGCATGCATGGAACACTGTGAGGAGGGGGCAGCATGCATGGGACACTGAGGAGGGAGCAGCATGCATGGGACATTGTGAGGAGGGGGCAGCATGCATGGGACATTGTGAGGAGGGGGCAGCATGCATATGACACTGTGAGGAGGGGGCAGCATGCATGGGACACTGTGAGGAGGGGGCAGCATGCATGGGACACTGTGAGGAGGGGGCAGCATGCATGGGACACTGTGAGGAGGGGGCATCATGCATGGGATACTGAGGAAGGGGCAGCATGCATGGGACACTGAGGAGGGGGCAGCATGCATGGGACACTGTGAGGAGGGGGCAGCATGCATGGGACACTGTGAGGAGGGGGCAGCATGCATGGGACACTGAGGAGGGGGCAGCATGAATGGGACACTGAGGAGGGGGCAGCATGCATGGGACACTGTGAGGAGGGGGCAGCATGCATGGGACACTGTGAGGAGGGGGCAGCATGCATTGGACACTGTGAGGAGGGGGCAGCATGCATGGGACACAGTGAGGAGGGGGCAGCATGCATGGGACACTGTGAGGAGGGGGAAGCATGCATGGGACACTGTGAGGAGGGGGAAGCATGCATGGGACACTCTGAGGAGGGGGCAGAATGCATGGGACACTGTGAGGAGGGCGCAGCATGCATGGGACACTGTGAGGAGGGGCAGCATGCATGGGACACTGTGAGGAGGGGGCAGCATGCATGGGACACTGTGAGTAGGGGGCAGCATGCATGGGACACTGTGAGGAGGGGGCAGCATGCATGGGACACTGTGAGGAGGGGGCAGCATGCATGGGACACTGTGAGGAGGGGGCAGCATGCATGGGACACTGTGAGGAGGGGGCAGCATGCATGGGACACTGTGAGGAGGGGGAAGCATGCATGGGACACTGTGAGGAGGGGGCAGCATGCATGGGACACTGAGAAGGGGGAAGCATGCATGGGAGACTGTGAGGAGGGGGCAGCATGCATGGGACACTGTGAGGAGGGGGCAGCATGCATGGGACACTGTGAGGAGGGGGCAGCATGCATGGGACACTGTGAGGAGGGGGCAGCATGCATGGGACACTGTGAGGAGGGGCAGCATGCATGGGACACTGAGGAGGGGGCAGCATGCATGGGACATTGTGAGGAGGGGGCAGCAAGCATGGGACATTGTGAGGAGGGGGCAGCATGCATGGGACACTGTGAGGAGGGGGCAGCATGCATGGGACACTGTGAGGAGGGGGCAGCATGCATGGGATACTGAGGAAGGGGCAGCATGCATGGGACACTGAGGAGGGGGCAGCATGCATGGGACACTGTGAGGAGGGGGCAGCATGCATGGGACACTGTGAGGAGGGGGCAGCATGCATGGGACACTGTGAGGAGGGGGCAGCATGCATGGGACACTGTGAGGAGGGGGAAGCATGCATGGGACACTGTGAGGAGGGGGCAGCATGCATGGGACACTTAGAAGGGGGAAGCATGCATGGGACACTGTGAGGAGGGGGCAGCATGCATGGGACACTGTGAGGAGGGGGCAGCATGCATGGGACACTGTGAGGAGGGGGCAGCATGCATGGGACACTGTGAGGAGGGGGCAGCATGCATGGGACACTGTGAGGAGGAGGCAGCATGCATGGGACACTGAGGAGGGGGCAGCATGCATGGGACATTGTGAGGAGGGGGCAGCATGCATGGGACATTGTGAGGAGGGGGCAGCATGCATGGGACACTGTGAGGAGGGGGCAGCATGCATGGGACACTGTGAGGAGGGGGCAGCATGCATGGGATACTGAGGAAGGGGCAGCATGCATGGGACACTGAGGAGGGGGCAGCATGCATGGGACACTGTGAGGAGGGGGCAGCATGCATGGGACACTGTGAGGAGGGGGCAGCATGCATGGGACATTGTGAGGAGGGGGCAGCATGCATGGGACACTGTGAGGAGGGGGCAGCATGCATGGGACACTGAGGAGGGGGCAGCATGAATGGGACACTGAGGAGGGGGCAGCATGCATGGGACACTGTGAGGAGGGGGCAGCATGCATGGGACACTGAGGAGGGGGCAGCATGCATTGGACACTGTGAGAAGGGGGCAGCATGCATGGGACACAGTGAGGAGGGGGCAGCATGCATGGGACACTGTGAGGAGGGGGCAGCATGCATGGGACACTGTGAGGAGGGGGCAGCATGCATGGGACACTGTGAGGAGGGGGCAGCATGCATGGGACACTGTGAGGAGGGGGCAGCGTGCATGGGACACTTTGAGGAGGGGGCAGCGTGCATGGGACACTGTGAGGAGGGGGCAGCATGCATGGGACACTGTGAGGAGGGGGCAGTATGCATGGGACACTGTGAGGAGGGGGCAGCGTGCATGGGACACTTTGAGGAGGGGGCAGCGTGCATGGGACACTGAGGAGGGGGCAGCATCCATGGGACACTGTGAGGAGGGGGCAGCATGCATGGGACACTGTGAGGAGGGGGCAGCATGCATGGGACACTGTGAGGAGGGGGCAGCATACATGGGACACTGTGAGGAGGGGGCAGCATGCATGGGACACTGTGAGGAGGGGGCAGCATGCATTGGACACTGTGAGGAGGGGGCAGCATGCATGGGACACTGTGAGGAGGGGGCAGCATGCATGGGACACTGTGAGGAGGGGGCAGCATGCATTGGACACTGTGAGGAGGGGGCAGCATGCATGGGACACAGTGAGGAGGGGGAAGCATGCATGGGACACTGTGAGAAGGGGGCAGCATGCATGGGACACTCTGAGGAGGGGGCAGAATGCATGGGACACTGTGAGGAGGGGGCAGCATGCATGGGACACTGTGAGGAGGGGGCAGCATGCATGGGACACTGTGAGGAGGGGGCAGCATGCATGGGACACTGTGAGGAGGGGGCAGCATGCATGGGACACTGTGAGGAGGGGGCAGCATGCATGGGACACTGTGAGGAGGGGGCAGCATGCATGGGACACTGTGAGGAGGGGGCAGCATGCATGGGACACTGTGAGGAGGGGGAAGCATGCATGGGACACTGTGAGGAGGGGGCAGCATGCATGGGACACTGTGAGGAGGGGGCAGCATGCATGGGACACTGTGAGGAGGGGGCAGCATGCATGGGACATTGTGAGGAGGGGGCAGCATGCATGGGACACTGAGGAGGGGGCAGCATGCATGGGACATTGTGAGGAGGGGGCAGCATGCATGGGCCATTGTGAGGAGGGGAAAGCATGCATGGGACACTGTGAGGAGGGGGCAGCATGCATGGGACATTGTGAGGAGGGGGCAGCATGCATGGGACACTGTGAGGAGGGGGCAGCATGCATGGGACACTGAGGAGGGGGCAGCATGCATGGGACATTGTGAGGAGGGGGCAGTATGCATGGGACATTGTGAGGAGGGGGCAGCATGCATGGGACACTGTGAGGAGGGGGCAGCATGCATGGGACACTGTGAGGAGGGGCAGCATGCATGGGACACTGTGAGGAGGGGGCAGCATGCATGGGACACTGTGAGGAGGGGGCAGCATGCATGGGATACTGAGGAAGGGGCAGCATGCATGGGACACTGAGGAGGGGGCAGCATGCATGGGACACTGTGAGGAGGGGGCAGCATGCATGGGACACTGTGAGGAGGGGGCAGCATGCATGGGACACTGAGGAGGGGGCAGCATGAATGGGACACTGAGGAGGGGGCAGCATGCATGGGACACTGTGAGGAGGGGGCAGCATGCATGGGACACTGTGAGGAGGGGGCAGCATGCATTGGACACTGTGAGGAGGGGGAAGCATGCATGGGACACAGTGAGGAGGGGGCAGCATGCATGGGACACTGTGAGGAGGGGGAAGCATGCATGGGACACTCTGAGGAGGGGGCAGAATGCATGGGACACTGTGAGGAGGGCGCAGCATGCATGGGACACTGTGAGGAGGGGCAGCATGCATGGGACACTGTGAGGAGGGGGCAGCATGCATGGGACACTGTGAGTAGGGGGCAGCATGCATGGGACACTGTGAGGAGGGGGCAGCATGCATGGGACACTGTGAGGAGGGGGCAGCATGCATGTGACACTGTGAGGAGGGGGCAGCATGCATGGGACACTGTGAGGAGGGGGCAGCATGCATGGGACACTGTGAGGAGGGGGAAGCATGCATGGGACACTGTGAGGAGGGGGCAGCATGCATGGGACACTGTGAGGAGGGGGAAGCATGCATGGGACACTGTGAGGATGGGGCAGCATGCATGGGACACTGTGAGGAGGGGGCAGCATGCATGGGACACTGTGAGGAGGGGGCAGCATGCATGGGACACTGTGAGGAGGGGGCAGCATGCATGGGACACTGAGGAGGGGGCAGCATGCATGGGACATTGTGAGGAGGGGGCAGCATGCATGGGACATTGTGAGGAGGGGGCAGCATGCATGGGACACTGTGAGGAGGGGGCAGCATGCATGGGACACTGTGAGGAGGGGGCAGCATGCATGGGATACTGAGGAAGGGGCAGCATGCATGGGACACTGAGGAGGGGGCAGCATGCATGGGACACTGTGAGGAGGGGGCAGCATGCATGGGACACTGTGAGGAGGGGGCAGCATGCATGGGACACTGTGAGGAGGGGGCAGCATGCATGGGACACTGTGAGGAGGGGGCAGCATGCATAGGACACTGAAGAGGGGGCAGCATGAATGGGACACTGAGGAGGGGGCAGCATGCATGGGACACTGTGAGGAGGGGGCAGCATGCATGGGACACTGTGAGGAGGGGGCAGCATGCATTGGACACTGTGAGGAGGGGGCAGCATGCATGGGACACAGTGAGGAGGGGGCAGCATGCATGGGACACTGTGAAGGGGGAGAAGCATGCATGGGACACTCTGAGGAGGGGGCAGAATGCATGGGACACTGTGAGGAGGGCGCAGCATGCATGGGACACTGTGAGGAGGGGGCAGCATGCATGGGACACTGTGAGGAGGGGGCAGCATGCATGGGACACTGTGAGGAGGGGGCAGCATGCATGGGACACTGTGAGGAGGGGGCAGCATGCATGGGACACTGTGAGGAGGGGGCAGCATGCATGGGACACTGTGAGGAGGGGGAAGCATGCATGGGGCACTGTGAGTAGGGGGAAGCATGCATGGGACACTGTGAGGAGGGGGCAGCATGCATGGGACACTGTGAGGAGGGGGAAGCATGCATGGGACACTGTGAGGAGGGGGCAGCATGCATGGGACACTGTGAGGAGGGGGCAGCATGCATGGGACACTGTGAGGAGGGGGCAGCATGCATGGGACACTGTGAGGAGGGGGCAGCATGCATGGGACACTGTGAGGAGGGGGCAGCATGCATGGGACACTGTGAGGAGGGGGCAGCATGCATGGAACACTGTGAGGAGGGGGCAGCATGCATGGGACACTGTGAGGAGGGGGGCAGCATGCATGGGACACTTTGAGGAGGAGGCAGCGTGCATGGGACACTGTGAGGAGGGGGCAGCATGCATGGGACACTGTGAGGAGGGGGCAGCATGCATGGGACACTCTGAGGAGGGGGCAGCATGCATGGGACACTCTGAGGAGGGGGCAGCATGCATGGGACACTGTGAGGAGGGGGCAGCATGCATGGGACACTGTGAGGAGGGGGCAGCATGCATGGGACATTGTGAGGAGGGGGCAGCATGATGTGAGGACAATGTTCAGATCATATTTCATAATCGAGAAAGGTGTGGTGGATATAATTTATAAGGGAGGGCAGTGTGTAGTATATTAGGGGCAGTGTGACAGTCACAGTATATAAGTGGGGATGGTGGGAATATTTTATACTCATGCTATGTTTTGATGTGCCTGTGGTGATCCCCATTGGGGGGGGGTTAGTGCCCTTCATTTCTCATTGATACTTTTTAAAGTGTTTTACAGAGTAGATCTGCCTTAAACAGATGTCGTGTGCGAAAACTCAGTGTTACGTTGTCACTAAGGGGCGCGACCACTTAAAGTGCCTAGGGCAGCATGAAGGCAAAATACAGCCCTGATCACACTCGGAGCAGTGTATCATATTTTTTACCTTGGATCACTTGGTAAAAAAAACTGCAGTATGTAATGATTTACCTCCGAGAATCAGATGGCACTCGGCCATTCAAGTCTTTGGGTCCATGAAAAAAAATTGGATTGCACCCAAATGACGTCCAAGTGCGGTCTGATTTTTATGGAGTAACAAAATGGAGGAGATGAAGATTTTTTTACTTTTTATTCTCCTTTTCTGAGAAAAACGGATCCTACTCTGAACAGTATTTTTTTCTCAGATACAAAAAATATGGATGTATGAACCTAGCCTAAAGGCCGCTTTACATGCTACGATCTTGCTAGCGAGATCGCTAGCGTGCGTACCCACCCCCGTCGGTTGTACATCACGGGCAAATCTCTGCCCATGGTGCACAGCCGCACAACATCGCTCGAACCCGTCACAGGTACTTACTGCCTAGTGACGTCGCTGTTGCCGGCGAACCGCCTCCTTTCTAAGGGGGCGGTTCGTTTGACGTCAAAGCGACGTCACTAAGCGGGTGCCCAATCGAAGCGGAGGGGCGGAGATAAGCGGGACGAACATCCCGCCCACCTCCTTCCTTCCTCATTGACGGCGGACGCAGGTGAGGTGAGGTTACTTGATCCTGCCGTGTCACACATAGCGATGTGTGCTGCCGCAGGAACGACGAACAAAATCGTACCTGCAGCAGCAATAATATTTGGGAATGGAGGAGCATGTCAACGAGCAATGATAACGTGAGTATTTTTGCTCGTTAGCGGTCGTTCGTACGTTTGACACGCAACGACGTCGCTAACAAGGCCGGATGTGCGTCACGAATTCCGTGACCTCCAACGACATCGCGTTAGCGACGTCGTTGCGTGTGAAGCGTCCTTTAGCGTGACTGCTGTCATGCTGGAATAATTAGCTCCCTGCTTTGACCAATTAAAAAGCACCACATCCTACTAAAGCTTACTTCTGGAAGCTGCCACATAGTTTTGAGGTTTCAGCTCCTGCCTCGTATCCCTGTTGCTTGACCATGGGCCATTTCCTGATGATTCTTTTACTTGATTTTGTACCATACAGTCCTCTTGGTTCAGACTCTGATACCTGACTACCCTTGCCAGCCTACACCTCCAGCCAATAGTTGACTCTGTGGTTAGAGGCCCCAGTGTAAATGCAAATCCCTGTACAGGGGTTAAAGGGTGAAGGCCGAAGCAACCCTTGGCATCTGTTAAACAAAGTAGCTTTCGCTAAGCCTGTCTGTGGTAGTCTTTTTTAGAGCTGCCAGGCGACCACTAATAGAGCCATGTAATATCTCCCTACCCACAAACAGTGATAACTCTGGCACTAAACTAATTTCAGGGCATTATTACCTTATGCCTGGTATAGAAGGAGAGGGGTGTATGTAATAATACCTAGCTCTGCTTCTCCCCCTGCCACTGGTAATCACAGTACATATGTGACGCCCTGGGCAAGCCAGGGGTCACAGGTCATAACACCACCACACCCTACACCCCAGTTAGGAACACCAAGGCTAACCTAAAATCCTTGTTGCCTTCCTCCAGGGGCTGATGTCCACACCAGGGGGTGGGCCAGGCGGTTGGCTCCGCCCACCGAGGAGTTCACAGCCCTGGAGGCGGGAAACCAGGCAGTTCAAGCTAGGGGAGTGAAGTAGAAGGAAGTGGTAGAGGAGCTTGAGAGAGGAGTTAAAGTGGAAGACTAAGTGAGAGTAGTGACAGAAAAAGGAACAGTTAAGCAAGCCTGAAGTTGGTCCGGGTGTGTGCCCCGGACTGAGACAGCAAGGTCAGCAGACGGCGGTGACTGTCTGCAGGGGAGACTGCTTGGAGGTTGCTGGAAGGACCGCGGACGGGTGGTGGCCCGGCGGTACCGGAGCGGTATACGAAGAGCAGTCAGCACCATTGGCAGGGGCCTTTCGGATCCCGGCAAGGCTAGGAGTCGCCGTGAATTTGCCAAATCCGTTAGTGAAGGGGACCTCTGGGTCTCCCAACAACCAAGTCCCGATTGAAGGCAACAGTCCAACCGTTGGAGAGAGACACCGCCACCGCCAGGGCACCAGTTTCTCAGGGCCAGCGCCTGCGGGCAAAGTAGGGCTCCTTCGGCCCACATCCAAGCCGGGGAGCGGGTTACCGGTGGGAACCCATCGCAACCATCATCATCTTAGGTGCAGGAAAAGGGACCGTCACCGTCAACTACTGGGGAAAAGCAAGTGCAGCCGTCCGTGAGAACAGTGTATGCATATTATATATATACATCAGAAAAAAAAGAGGAAAGCCAGCACTGCCTGTGAATGGCATGCAACAATAAAACTGCAAATCACTCCAACTGTACTATAATACAAAATGAGATTTTTACCAAACAATTGATTAATTTTTTGAGCCACCCCTGCTACATCACGGCAAATCTCAATAGGGGGGTCCTACTCTATATTTTATATTTTCATTGTGCCATGTGGCCTCCTAATTACATTAAAAGCAGAACCATATTGAAGCAACACATATACCTGTAACATTTCAGAACCACTTCCATGTTGCAAAGACAGGCAGCTGCGAATAAAGGCAGCCCAGGCCCCACCATGTGCAGCAGATGCCACACACACCAGGACAATATCAGAACTGGCCCTCACAGTGCCAGACCAACACCCATGAATGAAGGCGCAGCAGGCCCAAGTAAATGGTGCCTAATTAACAATGCCTAGGGAAAAGGGTGAGGTAGCTGAATGTGAACTGCCACCAAAATTAATTTTGATAGAAACAGAAGATAACCAGATAAAGCTCAGTTTCTTTTTGAAAATGATTGCAATCACAAATTCTTTGGTATTATAATCTTCATTTATTTTCCTTGCAATGAAAAATCACAAAAGAGAATGAAACAAAAATCAAATCATTGATCATTTCACACAAAACTCAAAAAATGGGCCAGACAAAAGTATTGGCACCCTTAGCCTCAGGGCCGTATTTACCATTAGGCACTTGAGGGCACGTGCCTGGGGCGGCGCCTTCCAGGGGGCGGCGCCCAGACCAAAACTTAAAAAAAAACCAAAACAAAACAATTTTTTTTAAATCTTCTTCCCTCCTCCAAACTCTTTATTAAATCCGGCGCCTTTTTGGAGGAGGGAGGGGGCGCCGCAGTCATTTATAGTCGCATCTATAACACGCGAATATAAATGAAACTGTGAGCGCGCCGGCACTTCCAGGGTCAGAGGAGCTGCACTCAGCTCCCCGCCCCGACGTGCTGCCGTGCGCTCACTGTGCAGAGGTCACAGCAGCGTGAGGCAGCGCCGCGCAGAGGAGGACGGGAGATGGAGCCGCCACCGAGCAAGATGTCAGATCCTGCCGCCGCCACCACCAGCACCGCGGAGAATGGGAGATAGAGCCGCCGCAGAGGAAGATGGGAGGTCCCGCTGCCGAGAACGGGAGATGCAGTCTGGAGCAGGTAAGCGCTTTACAGCCGAAGACAGCGCCGAACAAGCAACCCGGGGGGGCGGGCGCGCGCAACATGGAGGATGAGGGGGATGAAGCACGATGTGGGGGCGCAACATGGAGGATGGGGGGGATGAAGCACCATGTGGGGGCAAAACATGGAGGATGGGGGGGATGAAGCACGATGTGGGGGCGCAACATGGAGGATGGGGGGATGAAGCACGATGTGGGGGCGCAACATGGAGGATGGGGGGGATGAAGCATGATGTGGGGGCGCAACATGGAGGATGGGGGGGATGAAGCACGATGTGGGGGCGCAACATGGAGGATGGGGGGATGAAGCATGATGTGGGGGCGCAACATGGAGGATGGGGGGGATGAAGCATGATGTGGGGGCACAATATGGAGGATGGGGGGGATGAAGCACGATGTGGGGGCGCAACATGGAGGATGGGGGGATGAAGCACGATGTGGGGGCGCAACATGGAGGATGGGGGGGATGAAGCACGATGTGGGGGCGCAACATGGAGGATGGGGGGATGAAGCACGATGTGGGGGAGCAACATGGAGGATGGGGGGATGGGGCACGATGTGGGGGCGCAACATGGAGGATGGGGGGATGAAGCACGATGTGGGGGCGCAAAATGGAGAATGGGGGGGATGAAGCACGATGTGGGGGCGCAACATGGAGGATGGGGGGGATGAAGCATGATGTGGGGGCGCAACATGGAGGATGGGGGGATGAAGCACGATGTGGGGGCGCAACATGGAGGATGGGGGGGATGAAGCACGATGTGGGGGCGCAACATGGAGGATGGGGGGGATGGGGCACGATGTGGGGGCGCAACATGGAGGATGGGGGGATGAAGCACGATGTGGGGGCGCAAAATGGAGGATGGGGGGATGAAGCACGATGTGGGGGCGCAACATGGAGGATGGGGGGATGAAGCATGATGTGGGGGCGCAACATGGAGGATGGGGGGGATGAAGCATGATGTGGGGGCGCAACATGGAGGATGGGGGGGATGGGGCACGATGTGGGGGCGCAACATGGAGGATGGGGGGATGAAGCACGATGTGGGGGCGCAAAATGGAGGATGGGGGGATGAAGCACGATGTGGGGGCGCAACTTGGAGGATGGGGGGGATGAAGCATGATGTGGGGGCGCAACATGGAGGATGGGGGGGATGAAGCATGATGTGGGGGCGCAACATGGAGGATGGAGCAGGATAGGGGTGCGCCTGCATTGGTGATGGAGCAGAATGGGAAAATGGGGGGGGAGGGAAAATGAGGGTGGTGGACAGTATAGCGAATGGGAGTTGCAGTATTGAGAATGGGAGGCATGGTATGGAGAATGGGGAATCATGGGGGGGGCTTGGTATGGAGAAGGGGCAGCATGGGGAGCACTCAGTTAGGAGCCTGGGAGGGCCCGGTATACAGAATGCGAAGCATAAGGCTCATTATAGAGTGGGGACAGCATGAGGGGGACAGTGAAGTGGGGGCTGCATGGAGAGGTGGGGACAGTGGAGTTCATAAGTGAGGAAGGTCTGGAGGGTATAATTCAGTGGTGAGGACAGTGGGGGGTTTCATTTGAAAGGGCAGTGTAGTGGAAATGTTATAGGAGAGAATGTAGAGGCTGTATACTATAAGTGGCACGGTGTGCAGTGAGCTCAGTGATGGGCAATTATTTATTCTTGGGCACAGCCTTGGGGTTACTTAGGGTGGTTACTCTTTCGTGAGGAGAATTATGAGTCTGTCACCAGGTTTTTGCCACCTAATTTGAGAGCAGCATAATGTAGGGGCAGAGATCCTGATTCCAGTGTTGTCACTTACTGGGCTGCTTAGTGTAGTTTTGATAAAATCACTGTTTAATCAGCAGTAGTTATCATTACAGGACTACTTGGTGTGCTGCAGGTAATCCAGCATATTCATGAGCTCTGTATAGCTGCGAGATCTGCAGCAGAGAAAATGACAGCAAACAGCTCAGTAAGTGACACATTGCTGGAATCAGGGGCTCTGTCTCTACATTATGCTGCTCTCAGATGGGAAATCAAAAACCTGGTGACAGACTCCCTATACGGGCACCATTGCAGTATGTGCTGCAGCAGACCAAACAAGAGGGAAGTCTTGGGAGACGCAGGACAATGTGTTGCTAAGAACGATGACATTATACTTTTAGATAAATCAGTTTCCCATCTTTGGCTGCAGTGTTAATGCTGCTTTAAAGGGGTTTTCTCACATTGGAAACTTACCCTCTATCCTTGGGATGGGGAATAACTTTCCAATCGCTGGGGGTCCGACTACCATGGCCCCGAGTGTTTCCGAGAACCATAACATGCAGACAGAATGGATTCCGGGAGTAAAATTTCATAGTCCTGTCTCCTGAGCTGTGCACTTAAGAGGTCTTTTGAGCAATTGGTGGGGGTCTCAAGTCTCACGCCATGATGCCCCTTCTCCCTACTGAGCCTACCTCTGCCCTACTAATCTCCTCAGAATTAATGGACCTAAACATATAAGATCTCCTCCAAAAGTTAAGTCTACTGCCTGGGACTAATCAGTATTGTGGTTCTTATATGGTCCACAGTCTAATGATGGCTGGTAACAACTATCAAACTAACTTACCATTGTTAAGGACATACTGGGAGTTGTACGTTAATGCAATGCATATATGTATATGGGTCTAACCTGACACTGCACTTGATTGCTGTACGAAGTTGGCAATGTATTCGTGTACTGATGGTGGTTTTGGTGATGTATTGTTGTCTTTAGGGTGGGTTTGGTGATGTATTATTGTATTTAGGGTGGTTTTGGTGATGTATTACTGTATTGACAGTAGTTCTGTTGATGTATTACTGTACTAACTGTGGTTTTGGTTATGTATTCTTGTATTTAGTGTGGTTTTAGTTATGTATTACTGTACTGATGGTGGTTCTGGTGATAGTCATGTGGCTGTTGTAATCTTTACCTTATCAGTCTTGATCCTAAAACATAGGGTCAGTGTGCTGGACTAAAAATACAGCTATCTGCATGTCTGTCAGCCGAATAAGTAATAGACTAAAGCTCCCATACAGTATAGTCTGATTTTTCAGCCGACAGCTATCTTGCTCAGCTCTCCCATATACAGGAGCACTCATTCTGCCAAGTGTTTGTGTTCTCTATTAGAGCCGCTGCTGGACATCTCCGACAGCAGCTTATCATTTAGAGGATAATAGGATCTACACTCCGTAATCGGACATGCTGGATCCTTATTCCCCCCGACAATCAGAATTGAGAGCCCCTATACACATTGGGCTGTCAGCAGAACCCGTCGATATTGGCAAGTTTAGACCACTTTAGGTTAATGTGTATGGAGGTCTTAACTACTATCTGAAGGCTCTGGGCTCTATCAGGGAATGTGCACACCTCTTGTAGTTGTCTGTGAACCCCCGGAATTATTCAGACAGAAAACACTTTAGGACAGTCAGCATTTTATCCTGAAGCAAATATTTATTTTTTTGCTGTTGCTTCTTGGTTGTTTTTTTTCCCAACATCTTTTAGCTACTGGATTTTACTTATTTTTTAAGTGAACTAGTAAGCGGCATCCAAGCAGCAGGCGCCATATAATGGACCGGTCACTGTCAGCTGCTTCATGTCTGAGGAAACCTGACGCGCTTAAAAAAACTTCAAAGACTGAACATATGGAGAGCAAGTCGTTTTTACACTGCAGTGTATGAGTTTATTTCTTTAATATTTAGCGTTTGGGGTTTTTGGGCGGGTTACAGGGCGGATCTGTCTGAAAACAAAATGCTGTGTGCACATACCCTTAATCTGACTGATCAGAAGGGGGCGCCACCACTGACAGTGCCTAGGGCAGCAAAAACCTCAAATACGGCCCTGTTTAGCCTAATACTTGGTTGCACAACCTTTTGCCAAAATAACTGCGAACAACCGCTTCCGGTAACCATCAATGAGTTTCTTACAATGCTCTGCTGGAATTTTAGACCATTCTTCTTTGGCAAACTGCTCCAGGTCCCTGAGATTTGAAGGGTGCCTTCTCCAAACTGCCATTTTGAGATCTCTCCACAGGTGTTCTATGGGATTCAGGTCTGGACTCATTGCTGGCCACTTTAGTAGTCTCCAGTGCTTTCTCTCAAACCATTTTCTAGTGCTTTTTGAAGTGTGTTTTGGGTCATTGTCCTGCTGGAAGACCCATGACCTCTGAAGGAGACCCAGCTTCCTCACACTGGGCCCTACATTATGCTGCAAAATTTGTTGGTAGTCTTCAGACTTCATAATGCCATGCACACGGTCAAGCATTCCAGTGCCAGAGGCAGCAAAGCAACCCCAAAACATCAGGGAACCTCCACCATGTTTGACTGTAGGGATCGTGTTCTTTTCTTTGAATGCCTCTTTTTTTTTCCTGAAAATTCTATGTTGATGGCTTTTCCCAAAAAGCTCTACTTTTGTCTCATCTGACCAGAGAACATTCTTCCAAAACGTTTTAGGCTTTCTCAGGTAAGTTTTGGCAAACTCCAGCCTGGCTTTTTTATGTCTCAGGGTAAGAAGTGGGGTCTTCCTGGGTATCCTACCATACAGTCCCTTTTCATTCAGACGCCGACGGATAGTACGGATTGACACTGTTGTACCCTTGGACTGCAGGTCAGCTTGAACTTGTTTGGATGTTAGTCGAGGTTCTTTATCCACCATCCGCACAATCTTGCGTTGAAATCTCTCGTCAATTTTTCTTTTCCTTCCACATCTAGGGAGGTTAGCCACAGTGCCATGGGCTTTAAACTTCTTGATGACACTGCGCACCGTAGACACAGGAACTTTCAGATCTTTGGAGATGGACTTGTAGCCTTGAGATTGCTCATGCTTCCTCAAAATTTGGATGCTCAACTCCTCAGACAGTTCTTTGGTCTTCTTTCTCTATGCTCAATGTGGTACACACAAGGACACAGGACAGAGGTTGAGTCAACTTTAATCCATGTCAACTGGCTGCAAGTGTGATTTAGTTATTGCCAACACCTTTTAGGTGCCACAGGTAAGTTACAGGTGCTGTTAATTACACAAATTAGAGAAGCATCACATGATTTTTCAAACAGTGCCAATACTTTTGTCCACCCCCTTTTTTTATGTTTGGTGTGGAATTATATCCAATTTGGCTTTATGACAATTTGTTTTTATTTTTTTCATTGAAGACAAATTAAATGAAGATAATAATACCAAAGAATTTGAGATTGCAATCATTTTCAAGAATAAACTGAGTATTATCTGACAGAATTGCAGGGGTGCCAATACTTTTGGCCAGCACTGTATATATTATGTATATACGGTACAGACCAAAAGTTTGGACACACCTTCTCATTCAAAGAGTTTACTTTACTTTCAGGACTCTGAAAATTGTAGATTCACATTGAAGGCATCAAAACTATGAATTAAAACATGTGGAATGAAATACTTAACAAAAAAGTGTGAAACAACTGAAAATATGTATTATATTCTTGGTTCTTCAAAGTAGCCACCTTTTGCTTTGATTACTACTTTGCACACTCTTGGCATTCTCTTGATGAGCTTCAAGAGGTAGTCACCGGGAATGGTTTTCCAACAGTCTTGAAGGAGTTCCCAGAGATGCTTAGCACTTGTTGGCCCTTTTGCCTTCACTCTGCGGTCCAGCTCACCCGAAACCATCTCAATTGGGTTCAGGTCTGGTGACTGTGGAGACCAGGTCATCTGGCATAGCACCCCATCCCTCTCCTTCTTAGTCAAATAGCCTTTACACAGCCTGGAGGTGTGTTTGGGGTCATTGTCCTGTTGAAAAATAAATGATGGTCCAACTGGGGGGGCGTGTCTGGAACTCCATGAGGCAAGACGCCTGAGGCCTGAGCTCCTTCGCCCGGGATCAAAAACAGCACTTCTACATCAGCTCGGAGGATCCGAAATGGGGAAGAAGAAGCCCCCAAAGATGTCTAAAGACCCTGGGACCCCAGCAGCATTCACCCTGGACTCCTACCTAACAAGGGAGCCGCCCGGCGAGCAGGAGCAGGAGGAGGCCCGAGCCGGGGAGGTGACTCAGCATCTCTCCCCTCGCCCGACAGCAGCAGCAGAGGAGACTGTACGGGGACTGCCGGTACGTGCTGCAGGGGGCAGAGGGATTGAAGAGCGGGGTCCAGTGAGCACCGGCGGGATGGAGGCTCCCCTCACGGTCAAGATGGCGGCGGCGGGGAAGAGGCGCGGGGACTCACCTGTGGCCCAGCAGGAGCGTGGAGGCGGTGAGCCGGAGGACCCGGAGTACCCCCGATCTCCCAGGCCAGGTGAGCGACTGCCGCTCTCCCTAGAAGCGAGCCCTGGGAGCCAAGTGAGGACGGCGGAGATGATGCCGCCCCTCCCCCCTCTGGAGGTGCTGGAGCGTGGCGGCGGCTGGAGCCCCGCGGCCCACGTGGACGCCACACTGAGTGCAGTGAATGGCACAGAGTGGGGCGTAGGGGAGCAGGGACTGGAGAGCAGAAGATGTGGGGGAATGGAGGATATGGCAGGAGGCAGCGGGGAGGCTTTAGGGGGCACATATGAGGCCCTGCAGAGTGCTGGAGTCCCCAGACCCCCATGGGACAGTGATACAGTGCCGGGCAGTGACTCCCTGTCTTTTCCACTGGAACCACCAATGCTGCATAATGAGACTCTCATCCCTAGGCCCCAAAGACCCCACAAAGTAATAAAGGGCCCAGGACTTCGGAGCTCCGGGTCCCCCTCCAATCCTCCAGGGGTAGATAACACCAGGCAGAGGGCCCAGGAGAGGGCAGGGGCCAGCCTTTCCATCACACAACCTATGTGCCTGCCTGCTGAGTGGTGGGAACATGTCCAACAGCTCCCTACCAAGAAGGATATTCAAACACTCATTTCTGAGGTTAAACATGCCTGTAGATCTGAAATAGCAGCGGTCCGGCAGGATGTCATTTCCATCTCTAAAAGAATAAACCAGCTGGAAAATGACCATACGGAAGCTAGAACAACCATCTGTCACCTCCAGTCCCAAACCTCCTCTCAGGCTGATGTCATAAGGGAGCTGCAGCGTCACATTGAGGATCTGGACAACAGAGGCAGACGCCATAATATAAGGGTCAGAGGCGTACCCGAGTCCCAAGCAAAGGAGGACGTCATAACAATTTTGCAGACTATATTCAACTCACTTCTGCAGCAACCTTCTGACCATCCAATTCCCATAGATAGAGCGCATAGGGCTTTACGCCCTAAAAATCTGAAAGGGAACCCAAGGGATATTATCTGCCATATCACTGACTTTCAACTTAAAGAAGAATTAAGATTTAAAGCACGACCGCCAAAACAAGTGATGTACCGAGGTACCAAAATCCAGTTATTCCAAGATCTTTCGTGGTTAACACTCCAGCAGAGGAAGGCCCTCCGCCCACTACTCTCGTCTTTGAAGGATAATAACATTCTCTACAGATGGGGGTTTCCGTTTAGCCTCACTGCACGGCGAGGAGAGACGCAGGCCTGCCTTCGGGCCCCCGCTGATCTTGAGCCTTTTTGCCGGGCCTTTGACCTCCCTCTTCCAGATTTGCCAGATTGGAGTATGCCCCAGCAGATGCCGCCACTTCCTCAGACCTGGCAACCGGCTACTACGTCGCGCAAACGACACTCCAAGAGTTCGAGGGATGAAGAACCTACTTGACTAAGCTCTCATGTGATCTTATGGTTACCTGTAGAAGTTACTTCGTCCTAATGGGTTTACCTATATAGTTCTCCATATCTTTGTGATTTCTCCGTTTTAGATGATCCTGGGGGGGGGGATTGGGGCCAGTGTGCCAGGCTTGTGGAGTTTTGCCACCTACCCACTGGCAGAGTCGTACTAAATTTTTTCGCACTCTAGTTTATAGTGCAGGTTATATCCAGTGTAATACTCTCTATTCTGAGTAAATATAAGTCGGCTCTGGTATTGGGATAGTGGGCGGTTAGTTTCGACTGCCGTATACTTATCTCATAACTGAAAATTCCTATTTTATAGTTGAACATAGTTATGTTTGAGTTTGTTATTTTAGGTCTTGATAAGATCCACAGGTATGCAACTTATCAAAATATATCTGCTATATCACAGAGGGGTTCAGGGGGATCGCCTGCCACGCACACTAAACGAAAGTCTCAGATATTAGCCTCCACACGAGCACATCTAGAGGTCATGAGATGGCGAAGATAATGAGTCTTAATGTTAAGGGGTTGAATTCTGATGTGAAGAGGAGGCTGATCCTTCAGGAGATGCGGAAGTCAAGGGCGGCTGTAGTGTTCCTGCAAGAAACACACTTTACAAAACAAAGGGTCTTTTAGCTTTGCACGCCATTGGTTTCCTCAATCCTTTTCAGCCACAAACTCAAAGAAGAGAGCAGGGGTGGCCATATTGATTTCCCGCACTTGCCCATTTCAAGTGGGCAAGTGTGAGGCAGATCCGTTAGGTCGCTATCTGATTGTCAAGGGAACTTTGAATGGGAAGCGGATAATCCTCTGTAACCTATATGCCCCTAACGTCAATCAGCTTAAATTTGTTTCATCTGTCTTGGCGCGTCTTTCAGCAGATCGTGGGGCCATACACATTATAGGAGGGGATTTTAACATGGTGTTCTCGGAGAATGCTGATAAATTGCATGCACTCTCACATCCCGTAAGTCGACATAGATCATCACAATTATCTGTTGGTTTCCGCAGGCTGATCTGTAAACACCAATTGCATGACCTCTGGAGAATAGACAACCCAACAGCAAGACAATACACTTTCTTCTCACATCCGCACAACTCACATAGTCGAATAGACTACTTCTTTGGCAATATCCCCACACTTAGAGCACTTCAGCAGGCACAGATTGGTAGCATCACCTGGTCGGACCATGCCCCCGTATCGATATTTCTGAACCTGACAACTGCCCCTCTAAAGAGAACCCACTGGAGACTGAATGAATCTTTATTAACTAACATTTCCTCTCGAGAATCCCTCCGACGGGCCATACAGAATTATTTTACGGAAAACTCTCAGTCACCTCCATCCTTCCCGCTGATATGGGAAGCCCACAAGGCAGTTATTAGGGGGGAGTGCATAGCCCTCTCCTCTAGGATTAAAAAGGATTCTCAACAGCTCTATCGCCAATATGAAAAGGATTTACGTGCAGCAGAGGAACAGCTCTGTACCCGTCCCTCTAGGATTCGCCTGAAAAAAGTGATAGACTTGAGATCTAAATTAAAAGAGATTACGCAGGGTCACGTAGAAAAACTTCTCCGGTACTCCCACCAGAAATATTACGAATATGGGAACAAACCGCACATGATGTTAGCCAGAAAGCTTAGAGACCAAACGATGACTACTGCCCCTTGCGCGATAAAGGACACTTTGGGTATCCCTCAATATGACCCCACAAAAATGGCCCAATTGTTTCAAGCTTATTACACATCATTATACTCTATCCCCTCGCCATTTCCAATGTCCCAACCAGACAGAGCAAAAATAGTGAATGATTACTTGGCCACTTGTCACCTCCCAAAGTTGTCCCAAGAGGCGGTGGAGGAACTCAATCGGAAAATATCCCCAGATGAGATACAACAAGTGATCAAAGACCTGCCAGGTCATAAAGCCCCGGGTCCTGATGGGTTCACTTACCTATACTACAAGACTTTTGTAGAGGAGCTGTCTCCTCACCTAACACACCTCTTCAATCTGTTCATGGAGGGTGTAGACATTCCAAATACATTCCTACATTCCTATATAACTATTATTCCCAAAGCCGGTAAGGACCCGATGGAGTGTGCGAGCTACCGCCCGATTAGCCTCTTAAATTCGGACCTCAAGATATTTACTAAACTTTTAGCTGAACGTCTAAATATTTGGCTCCCGTACTTGGTCCATAAAGACCAGGTTGGGTTCGTTCGCTACCGTCAGGCGGGAGATAACACACGTAGGATTCTGGACTTGGTGGAGGTGGTGAACAGGGAGGGAGGGGAGGCTCTGCTTCTAAGCTTGGACGCGGAGAAGGCCTTTGACAGGCTGGACTGGTCCTTCATGTTTTCTGTGTTGGGCCATTTCGGACTGTCGGGGCCATTTGTTTCGGCATTAAGAGGCTTATACTCGTGTCCGGCAGCGACAATTCGCCTCCCTCACGCTCACTCAGAATCCCTCCCTATCAGAAATGGAACGAGGCAGGGATGCCCACTGTCCCCTCTTTTATATGTTCTTAGCATTGAACTGCTGGCAGCTCAAATTCGGCTTAACCCAGATATTATGGGGGTCAAAGTTCGGGAACTTTAACATCCCGGAAGGTAAAGTGCGGTCCCTTAAGCAAAATTTTAAGTATTCCTGGCGTTCGGACTTCCTGCGATACTTAGGGGTTAAAATAACCCCCAGCTACAAAACAATATATCAGACAAATTTCCCACCCTTGATTCGAGACGTTGAAAATAGCCTAAAGAAATGGTCTTCCCTGCAGATCTCTTTTCTAGGCAAAATAGCCACAATTAAAATGTCAATAATCCCGAAATTTCTGTACCTGTTTGAAACACTTCCGGTACGAGTCCCTATGGGGGTGTTGAAAAGAGTCCAGTCAATGCTTATGCAATTCATCTGGCACTCGGGGAGGCATCGCATCCCAGACTCAGTCTTGTGCGCACCACGTTCAAGAGGGGGTCTATCGTGCCCGAATCTTATACTCTATTATTATGCCTCTCATTTACGTACTCTGGCCTCTTGGACAACCCTGCCAGCATATAATAAATGGACGGAGATTGAGAAGCTCTGGATGGCACCTTTCCACCCAAGCTCTCTAATCTGGGGCCGCCCTAGTGAAACTCATTCGAGAGATCTTTTAGGCCCAATGGCATTTATAAGGGAGCTGTGGCGGCAGTGCAGGATAAAGTTCCAACTGGCAACACAGTCTTCCCTACTCACTCCCTTCCTGTTCACTCCACACTTGACACAGGGCATGAGCCCGGGGGTGGTGGGGCAATGGGCAAAGGCGGGCTTGTACTGTTTCCGTGACATTGTTAACCCAGTCACCTTAAAATTAAAGACATTCTCAGACCTACGACACCAGTACAGATTACCTCTCTACCTCCATTTCTCATACCAACAGATAGCGCATTTCTTCTCGACCATTAGAGGGCAGATGGCGTCATGTCGTCCCTCAACTTTTGAGGCCCTCTGTTTGGGGCGCACTTCAACTAAGGGTTTGATTTTCAGCCATCTACAACATATTGTCAAGAGGGAACTCTTTAGAGATAGTGAAGCACACATATATGAAGAGATGGGAGGGCTGGATCGGTCAACCTATATCAGAAGCACTCTAGTCGGTGATATGGACTAGGACATTTCGGTCCTCAGTCAGCACTCTCTATAAGGAGAACCAAGTCAAAGTCCTTATGACATGGTATCACACTCCAGAGCTTCTGCATAAGTTCAACCGTTCCTATCCAGATGAATGTTGGAGATGTGGACATGGGGGAGCTTCTTTATATCATATATTCTGGACATGCCCAGCTATCGGTGGTTTTTGGGAGGAGGTGGAGTCCCTGATGGGTAGATTGGTAGGTAGAAATCTGAGTAGGGATCCGGTGGTATATTTACTAAACGCTCTCCCTTCGTCTTTAAGCAAATCTGAATTAAAGCTTCTCCTGCATATTCTCACCGCTGCCAAATGTCTAATATCATTATTCTGGAAGAGGGTAGCACCGCCGTCAATCTCAGATCTTTATGCTAGGATAAAAGACGTGAGAAATATGGAGAGGTTGACGGCCCAGCTCCACAACACAATGGATGGATTTGTAAAGATATGGTCTCTGTGGGATGATTTTGGAAATACGTTCCAGATTTGAGCCCGAATAAGTGGTGTTGATTTCTTTCCCCTTTCCAAGGCCGAAGTGTGCTGGGGGATTCTCCCCCCTTTTTTCTACCTGATATTACATCTGTGTATTGCATAATGTATCTAACGGCATACCTGGGACATGTCTCCTTTACATGTCTATCTGTTTCTGATTTACTGTAAAACTTGTTTAAAATCTTTTTTCAAAAATAAAAAGTTGATTAAAAAAAAAAAATGATGGTCCAACTAAACGCAAACCGGATGGAATAGCATGCCGCTGCAAGATGCTGTGGTAGGCATGCTGGTTCTGTATGACTTCAATTTTGAATAAATCCCCAACAGTGCCACCAGCAAAGCACCCCCACACCTCCTCCTCCATGCTTCATGGTGGGAACCAGCCATGTATAGTCCATCCATTCACCTTTTCTACAAACACTTTAATGTTTTTTCCCCATTTTATGGTAGCAATGTGGGAAAATAGAGGATGTCATTCAAAGGTACCACTCGTCCCGCAAAAATCAAGACCCCATGTGGAATAAAAACATAAAATTTATAGCTCTTGGAAGAATAGAAGCAAAAAAATAAATACAAAAATTGGCCGCATTGGGAAAGGGTTAAATACATAGGACTGAAAATCTGATTCATACTCCTGAATGGATTTTTGCACTATTATGAATGTGATTTCTGCAAGCGCCCAATTCAAGACAAAGCTTCAGAAATTTCCAAATCAAAACTTGTGTGTGAGCATACATAGCCCGCACATTCATCATACTTTATAAATGTATTTCTATGTCTGACGATGCCTATATCTATACAAAAATTGACTGTGCAATTCTTTTACTTGTTACACTGTTATTTTAGGTAAATTAAAAAATGTACTTTCAGAAGGTTATGATTTAACCTCTCATTGTAAGACACCCACACATGTTGCAGAATGGACTGCTAATTTGTTTTGCTGTTATATTGCATGAGTCACTGGGAATTGAAGATTTGCAAAACAATGCTCTATATATTTTCAGAATCACGACTACATTATTGTAGGGGTATAAAGTTTTCTAATTTCAGCTATGCTTGATAGTGGGGGGATAAGGGACACATACAGGGGGAACACATTTGTGACGCCCTGGGCAAGCCATGGGTCACAGGTCATAACACCACCACACCCTACACCCCAGTTAGGAACACCAAGGCTACCAAAATCCTTGTTGCCTTCCTCCAGGGGCTGATGTTCACACCAGGGGGTGGGCCAGGCGGTTGGCTCCGCCCACCGAGGAGTACACAGCCCTGGAGGCGGGAGAACCAGGCAGATAGAGTTTAGCTCAGGCAGAGCTTGAGTGAGGAGCTAAGTGAACAGAGATGAGTTAAGGAAGAGGAAGTGAAGTAGTAGTGGAGCAAAGGAGAAAAGCTGAAGTGACAGAAAAAGTGAGAGTAGTAAAGCCTGAAGTTGGTTCGGCTGTGTGCCCGGACAGTGTCAGGAAGGTCAGCAAACGGCGGTGACAGTCTGGAGGGGGACTGCTCGGAGGTTGCTGGAAGGACCGCGGACAGGTAGTGACCCGGCGGTCTGGAGCAGTATACGAAGAACAGTCAGCACCAGGGCAGGGGCCTCTCGGACCCTGGCAAGGCTAGGAGTCGCCGTAAATTTGCCAAATCCGTCAGTGAAAGGGACGTCTGTCTCCAAACAACCAAGTACCGATTGAAGGCAACAGTCCGACCGTTACAGAGAGACACCGCCACCGCTAGGGCACCAGTTTCTCAGGGCCAGCGTCTGCGGGCAAAGTAGGGCTCCTCCGGCCCATATCCAAGCCGGGGAGCGGGTTACCGGTGGGAACCCATCGCAACCATTGTCAACTTAGGTGCAGGACAGAGGGACCGTCACCGTCACCTACTGGGGAAAGCAAGTGCAGCCGTCCGTGGGAACCGTCTTTCCAGCCGTGTGTTTTACCGAGAACTGTGTCATCGTCTCAGGCTGAGTGAGTACCACAGTGCTGCAAGGCACAGCGCTGCCCCCGCGTCCCTGCGCCCACCAAGCCCTGCATCTCCCAACTCATCACTGGGCCCCGGGATCACCAACCCCTACCCACGGAGGGGCAACACAACAACTGGCTGCTCCATACCATCCTTCCCGGGATCCCCATACAGAGCAGCGGTGGTGCCAACAAATCACCACAACCGTGGGTGGCGTCACGGACAATAAACAATCCCCACACCCAAACAACCCCTTTCACTCACGGGCGAGGAGCGCCGCTCGAGTCCCCGGGATCCGGCCCATCGCTCGAGCCACCGAGCAGCGGCAGCAGCAAGCCGCGGCAGCCGGACCCGAGTAGCAGTGGGAGAGCGCGGCGTCCCCTCCTCCGCCCGCGACACATTGAGAGGGTGAGTTACATTTGTATTAATATCATTTATTTAGGCAGTCTTTACAGATTCTGCAGAACAGAGAATGTACTGTATGTATACTTAAAAGTCGCAAGATGGAAGGAGTACAGAACCAAATAAAAATGGTAAGAAATGAGTTTGCAATTTTTGGTCTTCATCTTTGTAATGTTCACTTGTGAACGAACGCATAATGTGCTTACAGTAAACTCTATTCAGAGAATACCGGCTACCATGAAAGACATCAACATTTAGCTGCAAAAGTGTGTCTTTAAAGTGGTTGTCCTTGACTGTGAAATGTATAGGTCATCAATATCAGCTATGTACACAGCACAGCTCTACACAATCACTCCCAGGTACTGCCACTCTGCTCCTATTAAGAGTTGAATCCTTCTGATATTGATAGGTCAATACCAATCCTGGACAATCCTTTTAAAGGGAACCTGTCTCTATTAGGCTGTGTGCGCACGTTGCATAGTGTCCATGTTGAAAAATCTGCAGTGATTTGGCAGTGCATGTGCGATTCAAATCGTTGCAGAAACACTGAGTAATGGATGCAGTGTTTCTGCAGAATAGATGCCGATTTCATGCGCTCTGGATGCTGCCTCTCTCATAGAAAGAGTGGGAGCTGCATCCAAAGCGCACAAAATAAGTGACATGTTACTTTTTTGAGCGCAGCGATTTGGATCAAAATTTCAGCATACAAATTGCTGCTCTCTCAAACGCAACGTGCGGATGGATTATGCACAATCTTCATAGATTGTGATGGGGATGCAGGAAACAAACGTTTGCGTCGCAGTGCAATACGCAGCGTAAATGCATGAAATTACGCAACATGCGCACATAGCCTAAGCCTCCTGCCTGAACCATGGCAGCATAAATTAGAGCCTGTCTATCTATGTAACTATAGCTAGGCATGTTTTACTCTGCCCAGGGGCTGCGCTGTACAAGTCAGGTCTTTCACTATAGTCCCTGACTGGCTTATCAAATTATGTTTTCACTGGCGTAGCCAGGCTGATTCATGCTGCTCATGGTAAACTTTCTGTTACCCAATAGAAAATATTGAAGAAAGCCTCCCCCACTATCATTCATAATACTCATTATGTGTGGCATAAGAGAATCTCCCCCTTTCTTAGACATCAACGCCAAGTGAAGAATGCTACCTTTGCTCCCCCATAGCTATGCATCTGGGAATGAGACTGAGGTCCCCATCACCCTTTTCTTTTAGCTTTTATTAGTGAAATGAGTCCTTAAATTAAAAGATACTAAGGAACTACCGATAATGCTACTCCTGCTACAGTGGTGATGAAGACTGAGAGAGTTGTTTTTAATCTTACAAGGTGTTACCTCAGGATAGATTCATTACCAAATCACATGATAGGTGATAACTCCCTTCTTGACATTTTACAATCCAGTTTCTACTGTACTTAAACTGTCCTCAATCTACGAACAGCTAAGGCTGCTTTCACATCAGCGTTTTTTTGCCTGTCGGCAAAAAAACGCAAACCGCTTATGACCTGATCCTTTACAAATGCGTAGTCATTTCAAAGCATTTGCAATGGAATCGCTGCAATATGCGATCACTTGCAGTTGCGTGCGGCATACACTGGAGCCGGTGAGATGCAGTATTTTATCTTTTTTCAAAAACGCAACTTGTAGCGTTTTTGACCTCCGACAAAATACTGCATCTTACCGGATCCTTCATATTGCGGCCGTACCTGCAATGCTTTTCAATGAGCCGGATCCTGCTGTACCGGAAGTCACCGCATTCTGGTAGGCAGGATCCTGTTTTCAGTACTGAGCATGCCCAGAAAGCAGTTCCTCCCCCATGCTTTCTAGTGGAGCTACATCAGTTGAAGAAAGAAGACAGAAGAAAGAAGACCTGGATTGTGGAGGGGTGAGAGGGAGTAATAAAGATGGAGTCTCTAAGTGTGTCTGTGTATTTATTTCTAATAAAATATTTTTTTTCTCTGTGTGATGTCTTTTTTTAACCCTTTATTGAAGATTCTCAATGGCTGGGTCAAACTTGGCCTGACATTAAGAATGTTGGACTTTATATCAGCTGGTAAAACAAAGCTGGTATTAACCCCATATTACCCAGCGTACCAGTCGGCACCAGGGCCGCTGGAAGTGTTGGATACAGCGCCAGAAGATTGCTGCCCTTGTCAAGGCGGAAGTCTATATACGGGGCACGACAGGGGCTGATACATGATAACCCGACTGCTGACCCTGTTTATTCCAGCCTGTGATTCCTCTCCTCATGATATGATTGGTGCTCATTATTGCCTGTGGAGAAAGATCGGGTGAGATTGATCTATATTACTGCCCTTTTGGCAATTTTGTTTAATGCACTGCACTTTATGAGATCTAATTTTATATGATAGATTAAAAGTTAAGTTTTAGTCCCCGCTATTGTATTTATACAATTTATGACTACTGGACGTTATCATCCTGTTTGCAGATTTTGCTTTTTTTTTTAGTTTTTGGGGAAAAAAAAAGGGGTTCTCTGGATTTTCTATTGTCAGTGAAGGTAACACCAAGCAAAGGGGGTTAGCAGCCAGTAGCTGCTTGGGTTACCCTTAGCAATAGAAAATGCAGCGGGAGCCCACGAATTTTGTTTTTACCTCTAACCCTAGGGTTAGGGTTATGGGTCTTTTTTTTGTTTTTTTTTATGTTTTAATGAATTAAAAAAAAAAATAGACATGGGCTTCGCCAATCGAGCATTTTACTGCTCATTCATCCCTACTCCTAATCACTCAGCCAGCAGAACAAGTAATCAGATCAGCTGACTACAGTATCGGCCAATTACTTGTTCTGTGTTCCCCTGCATCAATCGCAGTGTGTGCGGGCTGTGAGGTCAGCTGAGTCCAGCACTGGAGTCGACTGATCTGAACTCAGCTGAACTCCAGCCCACACACTCTGCAATGGATGCAGGGGAACACAGAACAAGTAATCGGCCGATGCTGGAGTCAGCTGATATGATTACTTGTTCTGCTGGCTGAGTTCAGATCAGCTGACTCCAGTGCCGGCTGAACTCAGCTGACCTCACACGCTGCGATGGATGCAGCGGGACACAGAACAAGTAATCAGCCGACACTGGAGTCAGCTGATCTAAACTCAGCTGAACACCAGGCCACACAGCCAGCACACCGTCACACGTGATCGGCAGCAGGCAGTGACTGCTGTTAACCTGCATCCACAGCGTGTGCGGGCTGTGAGATCAGGAGTCAGCTGACTCCCGATCAGCTGACTCCAGTGTCGGCTGATAAATTCTGTGTCCTGCTGCAGAAGGATCCGGTAAAATAACAATTGCGGTTGCATGTGTTGCACATTCAATCCACATGATCTGGTCATATGTGGTTTGCGTTTTTTTGCCGATCAGCAAAAAAACGCTGATGTCAAAGCAGCATAAATCTAATGGTTACTACTTCCTGATGATTCTCCTAGATTATTCTGCAGAATTTGCCAGCTCCTCCAAACTATGCTCCGCTATCTTGGCCTCAAACAAACTGCTCTCTCTTGGTTCTCCTCTGACCACTCCTTCAATGTATTGTTTGCTGGCTCTTCTTCCCCAGCTCTTCCCTTTACTGTCAGGGTTCTTCAGGATTCAGTTCTAGGTCCCCTCCTCTTCTCTCTATACACAGCCTCTATTGAACAAACCAATAGTAAATGACATTCAATTATACCCATCTTCTACTGTCATCACCCCCACCTTAATACAGAATACAAGGTATTGTCTGTCAGTGGTTTTGAAGATCATGTCCTCCTATCTAAAACTGAATCTCTCCAAAATTGAACTTTCTGTATTCCCCCCTCTACTAAACTACAAATACCCGATAATATTGCCTTGGGTGTTTTAACCATAAATCCCAAGACGTACACTTGCTGTCTTGTGGTCATATTTGGCACAAAATTTTACTGTATTCCCAATATATATAAACAACATCTGAACAAAACCATGTGGGGGAAATTTTTGGTGGTCAAAACTGATCACCATAACCCCTATACAGGACATAAAGGGTATGTAATCCCTGGTAGAGACTCCATCTAATATATAAAGCTGAATGTGTGTATGTGTGTGTGTGTGTGTGTGTGTGTGTGTGTGTGTGTGTGTATGTATGTATGTATGTATGTATGTATGTATGTATGTATGTCTGGGATTGGCAACTACACTGTCGCAGCTACAGGCACAAAATTTTGCACACTCACACTTCTGGACCCCGAGAGCGTCATAGGCTATGTTTCGAGGGGAAATTTTAACCCCGTGCTTTACAATTATTCGCCAAAAATCCTGCCTCCATTAAAGCGAATGGAGCTGGGAGCCACAGTGCAGCCAGAACTTCAGAAGAATGCGCAGCCACGCACTTATATGGAATGTTGGCGTGTCACGATGCACCCAGGGAAACAGACAGACACAGACAGGGAAAGAGGCAGACACAGACAGGGTAAGAAACAGACACAGACAGGGAAAGAGGCAGACATAGACAGGGTAAGAGACAGACACAAAGAGACAGACACAGACAAAGAGACAGACTGACAGGGAAAGAGACAGACACAGACAAAGAGACAGACATAGGGAAACAGACAGACAGGGAAAGAGACAGACAGGGTAAGAGACAGACAGGGAAAGTGACAGCGATAGATAGACAGATAGGGAAAGAGATAGATAGACAAACAGGGAAAGAGATTGAGACAGACGGAGAAAGAGACAGACAGACAAAGAGATAGAGAGAGAGACAGAGAGATATATACAGAGGGGAAGACAGACAGAGAATGGGAGAGAAACAGCGAGACAGTTACTATCCCGGGAATGTTAATACATTCTTTTTTTGTTAACAACAGTTATTAACCCGGGCGAAGCCAGGTAGTACAGCTAGTAAACATATAAAAAACATAGAAAAGATTCAATGACACTACCTTGATGCAAAAACAGTTGTGAGGTAGCGTGGTCGGCTGCGTAGCAGAAGACACGGGATCCAGGCACCAAGGGTCACAGCACACGGTTTATTGCACAAATCACAAGTCCTAATACAGCATACACTTGTTTCTCTGGCAGATACTCAGGGAGTATCTTCCATCTTCCTGTTCCCTTTTAACCCTCCTTTCAGTCTGTAGGGAAACAGCATTAACCCCGGAGTGGAGTTACTTTCTATCATGGAGTGAGCACAACCGGGGCGAGACGTACCGGCCGTCATAGATAACCCCGGTCACAGTCTCACATACCCCCCCCCTCAGTTCAAGCGTGCGGGGTTGAACTCCCGCCATCAAACACGGGCCGCGGGACAAGGCATCGGCGTTGCCCTGCAACCTACCGGCCCGGTGTTCAACCGTAAAACAGAAGTTCTGCAGAGAAAGGAACCACCGGGTAACCCGGGCATTCCGTTCCTTGGCGGACCTCATCCAGACCAGCGGAGAGTGATCCATCACCAAGCGAAACCGCCGTCCCAGCAGGTAATAGCGCAGGGACTCCAAGGCCCACTTAATCGCCAGGCACTCCTTCTCCACTACGCTATAATTCCGCTCAGGAGGGGTGAGCTTCCTACTCAAGAAGGTGACGGGGTGTTCCTCCCCCTTAACCACCTGAGACAGCACTGCCCCCAGGCCGACCTCAGAGGCATCAGTCTGTACTATGAACTCCTTCCGGAAATCAGGGTTGACAAGAACGGGTTGTCCGCACAGGACCCCCTTCAGGGCCCGGAAGGAGTCCTCGGCCTGCGGAGTCCAGCGCACCATGACGGACTTCTTGCCTTTGAGAAGGTCCGTCAAGGGGGCCGATAGTCCCGCAAAATCCTTTACAAACCTCCTGTAGTACCCCACAATACCCAGGAAAGCCCTAACCTGCTTCGTGGTCAGGGGTCTAGGCCACTTCTGGATCGCCTCCACTTTGTTAATTTGGTTTTGTTAATTTAATGATGTTCTTACACCCCATACAGTCACCACATGGAAAGTAGCCCCACCGAGGTTTACCCACACCAGGGATACAGGATACATTCTGCATCCAAATCGGCCTCCATTTTTGTCCTCTGCTCTGGAGTGAGTGTAACACTCATATCCCTCTGTATCTTTTCAATATCGGTATCAATTTCCTTCAGGGTTTTCTCATTTAATTGAATCAACATTTTCATAAAACCTTTGGAACAGGTAGATGCCAGGTTCTCCCATTCACTCCTGAAAATAAGGTCATCTACCTCAAACGAGGGGAAGATTTGCACCCTTAGCTCCCTAGGTATCAGGTCTCTGGACACATAACGTTCAAGGAAAGACTTGTTCCACCAGAGGCGTGTACGTCTGTTAAGAAGATTTTTATATCTTTTGTATAGATCCTCATCTTCCTTTCCACATGTATTAAGAACAATATTTGAATCCTCACCAAACATTCCATTTAACTGTGAAAGCCACGCTTTTTCGTGTGCCCGAAAGTCCATAAGTTCAGGACACTGAGCTGTGAAAACACAGAATACTATAAATATAAACAACATCTGAACAAAACCATGTGGGGGAAATTTTTGGTGGTCAAAACTGATCACCATAACCCCTATACAGGACATGTATTCATCATTGGATTTTCCCCCGTACGCTACCTTTTCTATGTATTCCTGAACTCATGGATTATGAAAAACAACAGTTTTCCTGTGGGACCATATACAAACATCAGCCGTTTGCCCGAACGCATATTTCATCAGTGCAATATTTATGTATAAGATTCTCTTTTTGATATGTATGCACATTCATGTATGATGATATACTGTGTTTTGCACATTGCACTTTTGTGCATTAATTCATGTAATTATTGTCTGTCATTAAACCCTGGCTGATGCTATTCATGCTCCCCAGTTATTGACCTTCCCATCATGGCGTCGGTCTGCATTCCTGCTGGGTGCGACCTTCCCATGATGGCCTCTGTGGGATTCATCTCCAATCGCTGGTGACGCTGTGCGCATGCGCGCTTGGCCCGCGTCGCCTGGTTGCTGCAGACGCCTCCGTTTAGTAACGGGCCGGATGTGACGTCTGAAGGGGTTTTCCCTACCGGACCCAGACACTGGAGTGCTGACGCAGCTTCCGGGCGACTCGTTCAGGCTGACCGCACATGCGCCACTGTATGCGTCGCCACCGCTTGTGATTTGAAACAGCTGATCTGTGGGTATTTATACCCTGGGAATTACACCTTTTCTTTGTGACCCCCTGTGAAGAAGCCCTCGCGAAACGCGTTGGGGTCTGTGGAGCTGCACCCCGTTCTTGCTGACTTGGTTATTATGGGTATGTGTCTTTCTTAACCATATGTAAATTTGTGCCTCTGTTGGTTACTATTACGGGTAGTAGTGGATTTGAGCCCCCCTCCCTTTCTCACACTGTGAGCGATATGTTCTGCACAATAGGCACTTTATACTGGCCTCTTGCCTAGCATTAATTACATCTCCGCACTATGCTGTACTTTATGTATTTTACAGGGTAACCACGGAGTGCCTTGGTTAGATTTACTATTTATGACACGGACTCCCCAGCCATAGGCTGATTTGACTCTTATATACATAGCCAGCATTTGCGGTGCATGTTCCATCCTTTTTGTATCCTTACCAGCACGTCTTGAACTGTCTAATTTTAATTTTGCCTGTCTATATAAGTGATTAATAAAATTTGTACACTGTTTTTGCATCAAGGTAGTGTCATTGACTCTTTTCTATGTTTTTTTATTTTTTATGTATTCCCTATATGTAGCCATTCACTCGATATGTTACCTGCATCTTAAAAACATCTTAAGAACCTGATCTTATCTCACCTTTAGGCTATGTGCGCACGTTGCGTAATTACATGCAGTTACGCTGCGCTTTGTAGCGCAGCGTAACTGCATGTGTCCTGCGTCCTCTGCATAATCTATGGAGATTGTGCAGGGGCCGTGCGCACGTGGCGTCTTAGAGCTCAGCGCTTCGACTGCTGCCCGAAGCGCGCGTTCCAAGAAGTGACATGTCACTTCTTCCGTGCGCTTTGCCATGCGCTTCAGAACGGAGCTTTTCAGCTGCGCTCTGAAGCTCACCTTTTAGGTGCGGTGCAGAGCGCACACGTGCGCACATAGCCTTAAAACTAAAAAATGTATACTGTTGCTCTTATTAATTCTCTTCTGGTCTACTGTAACTACTGTTCCTACTGATCAGTCTCCCTGTAACCAAACTTTCTCCTCGTGAATTGATCCTGAATGTAACAGCCACAGTTGTATTTCTGTCCAGCCGCTACACCAATGCCTTCACCTTGTGCCAGTCATTGCACTGGTTACCTATTCGCTAGAGTATAATATAGACGTACAAGAGCATCTCAATAAATTAGATTATCAAAAAGTTAATTTCAGTAATTCAAAAAGGGAAATGCATATATTATTTAGAGTCATTACAAACTATTTCAAGTGCTTATTTCTGTTAATGTTGATAATTATGGCTTACAGCCAATGAAAACTCAAAAGTCATCTCAGAAAATTAGAATAATTACCACAAAACACCTGCAAAGGCTTCCTAAGCGTTTAAAATGGTCCCTAAGGCCTTGTTTGCACGTAACCGCTGAATATTCTGCAGCGATTTGACAGCACATGTGTGCTTCAAATCGCTGTAGAAACACTGCATAATGGATGCAGTTTTTCAGTAGAAAAAAAAGCAGATTTCATGCGCTATGGCTGCTGCCCCCACCATAGACAGAGTGGGAGCTGCATCCAAAGCAGACGGAATAATTGACATGCTGCTTTTATGAACGCACGGTTTTGGGTCAAAATTTTAGCACCCAAATCACTGCGTTCAAAAAAGCAACATGCGCACGTATCATGCACAAACTACATAGATTGTGCTGGGGACGCAGAACGCATGCATTTACGCTGCAGTGCAATACACAGCATAAATGCATAGAATTACGCAATGTGCGCATGAGCCCTTAGTCTGTTTCAGTAGGCTACACAGTCATGGGGAAGACTATTGACTTGACATAGGTCCAGAAGGCAGTCATTGACACACTTCACAAGGAGGGTAAGCCACAAAAGGTCATTGCAAAAGAAGCTAGCTGTTCTCAGAGTGCTGTGTCCAAGCAAATTAATGGAAAATTGAGTTGAAGCAAAAGGTGTGGTAGAATAAGGTGACAAGCACCCGGGATAACCACAGCCTTGATAGAATTGTTAAGAAAAGGCCAATCAATAATTTGGGGGAGGTTCACAAGGAGTGGACTGCTGCTGGAGTCAGAGGTTCAAGAGCCACCACACACAGACGTATCCAGGACATGGGCTACAACTGTCACATTCCTTGTGTCAAGCCACTGATGACCAATAGACAATGCCAGAAGTGTCTTACCTGGGCCAAAGAGAAAAGAACTTGGTTGTTGCTCAGTGGTCTAAGGTGTTGTTTTTAGATGAAAGTAAATTTTGCATTTCATTTGGAAATCAAGGTCCCAGAGTGGAGAGGCCACAATCCAAGCTGCTCGAGGTCTAGTGTGAAGATTCCACAATTAAGTGATGATTTGGGGAGCCATGTTATCTGCTGGTGTAGGGCCACTGTGTTTTATCAATACCAAAGTCAGCACAGCCGTCTACCAGGAAATTTTAGAGCACTTCATGCTTCCTTCTGCCGACAAGCTTTTTGAATATGGAAATTTCATTTTCCAGAAGGACTTAGCACCTGTCCACACTCCCAAAAGTACCAATATCTGGTTTAATAACCACAGTATCACTGTGCTTGATTGGCCAGCAAAGTCACCTGACCTTAACCACCATAATAAATAATAATAATAATAATAATAGAGAATCTATGGGGTATTGTCAAGATGAGAGATACCAGACCCAACAATGCAGAGGAGCTGAAGGCTGCTATCAAAGCAACCTGGGCTTCCATAACACTTCAGCAGTGCCACAGGCTGATCACCTCCATGCCATGCCGCATTGATGCAGTAATTCATACAAAAGGAGCCCCGACCAACTATTGAGTGCATTTACTGTACAAACTTTTCAGTAGGCGCCAAAATTTTTGAGTTTAAAATCATTTTTTTAGTTACCGTAGTCTTATATAATATTCTAATTTTCTGAGATAATGACTTTTGGGTTTTCATTGTCTGTAATCCATAATCATCAACATTAACAGAAATAAACACTTGAAATAGATCACTCTGTAATGACTCTATATAATATGTGTGTTTCCCTTTTTGTATTGAATTACTTAAATACATTTTTTGATGATATTCTAATTTATTGAGTTGCACTTGCATCTCACTCACAAAGCTCTTTCCTGGTTCTCCACCTATCTCACTGACTGCTGCTTCACTGTATGATTTACCAGCTTTTCTTCCTCTCCTCTTCCCTTTACTGTTGGGTTTACTGGAGACAGATAGAGAGGAGCTGGTGATCCACAGTGTTAAATGCTGCATTGATATGAGAATCAGCAGGGGAGTAGTGATTATTAGATTTTATTATAAACATCAGAAAGTTTCTACAATTTGCTAATAAACCAAATTTGCAAAAGAGGTTGAATAATCTAGATTGCAATTGTGCAACCACAATCTGAGGTCGCTAAGGTATGTGCAAACAATGAACATATGAATTCTGAAGTGCATTACTGCAGAGTTACTGCAGACTTTACTTTTACATTTATGGCTCTAAGACCATGTGCACACGCTGAGTATTTGGTGAGGTTTTTACATCAATATTTGTAAGCCAAAACAAGGAGTGGGTGATAAATACAGAAGTGGTGCTCGTGTTTCTATTATACGTTTCCTCTCATTTTTCCACTCCTGGATTTGGCTACAAATACTGGAGGTAAAAAATTCACCAAATACTGAGGTAAAAAGCCTCACCAATTACTGAGGCAAGATACTCACCAAATGCGGCGGTAATAAAACTCAAAAAGTGAAGTAAAAAAACTCAAATACTGAGGTAGAAAACCCTCACCAGACACTGAGATAAAAAAACCCTCACTAAACACTGAGGTAAAAAAAACCTCACTAAACACGGAGGTAAAAATAAACCCTCACCAAACCCTGAGGTAAAAAAACCCTCACCAAACACTGAGGTAAAAACTCACAAAATGCACAGGTAAAAAGTCACCAAATACTGAGGTAACAATCTTCACCAAAATACTGAGGCAAGATACTCACCAAATTCGGAGGTAATAAAACTAAACAGTGAAGTAAAAAAAAAATAGTCACCAAATACTGAGGTAGAAAACCAAATACTGAGGTAAAATAAAAACTCATACTAAGGTAAAAACCTCACCAAATACGGAGGTAAAAAAAACACCTCACAAAATACCGAGGAAGATACTCACCAAATGCATAGGTAAAAAACTCATCAAATAGTGAAGTAAAAAAAACCCTTCACTAAATACTGAGGCAAAAAGCCTCATCAGACACTGAGGTAAAAAGCCTCACTAAATATTGAGGTAAAAATGCATACCTAGGTAAAAAAACCTCCACATATGTGAGGTACAAAAAAAAAAAATCATGAAATACCGAGATAAAAAAACTCACTAAAAACTGAGATAAAAGTCAACCAAATACGCAGCGTGTGCATATGGCCAAATTTATATGCGTTCACCTGTTTTATGTTTACCATTGCGGGAGATGGGATATATGGTTTTAGGCTGATTCATTAATTGAATTTTTTTTTAAATGTTGCAAAATATTTCCACAAATTTTTAGTCATTATTAGTCGTGTATTTTAGTCAAATTTCACGAACCACGTGTGCCAGTCAACGAAGATGAAAAAAAAAAAAAAGGTGACGAAAAATAAAAGCTTGAAAGTGATCTAGAGGTCCGAGGCTGCGTGATATACTGTGTGATGTACTGTGTGATGATGTACAGTTAAGAGCCATTGTAATGCACACATGAATACTATCCATCATTCTGGGTAACGCACAGGGAGCAGCCGAAGGGAAAAAAAGCTGCTGTGGAAAGTGACGTGTACCCCGCACGGAGGTAGCACTCCCATCATGCCCAGTGCCCCAAGCCTGTCCGATACAGTCGTGCTTGCCGTGTGTTTCGGCACAGGCGACACTCCAGTGGAACGCACAGCCCGCGCAGTAGTCGGACCACGTGACGTTAGGAGTCACATGGGCGTGTCACGTGGGCTGGCGACGTCAGAAGGTCCTTTCGGTGAAGGGGGAACTAGCCGCTACCCTGTCACCACAGAGGAAGAGCAGGGGAATAACTGACCCACATCAGGCAGGAGGGCACGGCGAGGAGAAGGACGGCGCCTGCCCGGCGGAGACATGACGGCCCGGGGACCTTTGTGACTTACCGGGAAGTGCTTTCCCCATGGTGAGTCATTTGCATACATTTCCTATGGCAGAACTGCGGTGCACGGGTGACTGCTACGCTTCCTTTGTGGGCACTATAGTGGGGTAGGCTTTACTTACAGGACGTGTGCACAGAGTACCAGGCTGCCTCAGTAGTAGTGCTTACTAACAGTCCTCTCCTGGGCACAGGCACCCAGGGGTGTGCCCAAAGACCACCGATCCTGCGAGCCTGCATGCCCTGTGCATTGTAGTGCCACCCGAGAGGCTGCGTCCGATTTTCTGTACAGCTTATACCAGTTTAGTTGCCCTAATCTTACTTCCAAGCTATCCCACTGATCTGAGCACTGCGTAATTACCATGGGAAGCTGTGGCGTGTATACACAAGAAGGGATGCTGCAGGTACATATACACAAGAAGGAACGCAGCAGGCGTGAATACACAAGAAGGGATGCTGCAGGTACATATACACAAGAAGGAACGCTGCAGGCGTGAATACACAAGAAGGGATGCTGCAGGTACATATACACAAGAAGGGACACAGCAGGTATATATACACAAGAAGGGACACAGCAGGTATATATACACAAAAAGGGACACAGCAGGTATATATACACAAAAAGGGATGCTGCAGGTACATATACACAAGAAGGGACACAGCAGGTATATATACACAAAAAGGGATGCTGCAGGTACATATACACAAGAAGGGACACAGCACCCAGGAATACACAAGAAGGGATGCTGCAGGTACATATACACAAAAAGGGACGCAGCAGGCGTGAATATACAAGAAGGGATGCTGCAAGTACATATACACAAAAAGGGACGCAGCAGGCGTGAATATACAAGAAGGGATGCTGCAAGTACATATACACAAAAAGGGACGCAGCAGGCGTGAATATACAAGAAGGGATGCTGCAAGTACATATACACAAAAAGGGACGCAGCAGGCGTGAATATACAAGAAGGGATGCTGTAAGTACATATACACAAAAAGGAACGCAGCAGGCGTGAATACACAAGAAGGGATGCTGCAGGTACATATACACAAGAAGGAACGCAGCAGGCGTGAATACACAAGAAGGGATGCTGCAGGTACATATACACAAGAAGGAACGCAGCAGGCGTGAATACACAAGAAGGGATGCTGCAGGTACATATACACAAGAAGGAACGCAGCAGGCGTGAATACACAAGAAGGGATGCTGCAGGTACATATACACAAGAAGGAACGCAGCAGGCGTGAATACACAAGAAGGGATGCTGCAGGTACATATACACAAGAAGGAACGCAGCAGGCGTGAATACAGAAGAAGGGATGCTGCAGGTACATATACACAAGAAGGAACGCAGCAGGCGTGAATACACAAGAAGGGATGCTGCAGGTACATATACACAAGAAGGAACGCAGCAGGCGTGAATACACAAGAAGGGATGCTGCAGATACATATACACAAGAAGGGACACAGCAGGTATATATGCACAATAAGGGACGCAGAGGTGTGTATACACAAGAAGGGATACTGCAGGAACATATACACAATAAGGTTCACAGCACGTGTGAATACACAAGAAGTGATTCTGCAGGTACATATACACAAGAAGGGACACAGCAGGCGTGAATACACAAGAAGGGATGCTGCAGCTACATATACACAATAAGGGACACAGCACCCGTGAATACACAAGAAGGGATGCTGCAGGTACATATACACAAGAAGGGACACAGCACCCGTGAATACACATGAAGGGATGCTGCAGGTACATATACACAATAAGGGACGCAGCAGGTACATATACGCAATAAGAGACATAGCAGGTACATATACGCAATAAGGGACGTTGTGGGAACATATACACTACAAGAAGGGAAGCTGTGGGCATGTATACACAAGAAGGCACGCTGTGGAAACATATACACTACAAGAAGGGAAGCTGTGGGCATGATACACAAGAAGGCACGCTGTGGGAACATATACACTACAAGAAGGGAAGCTGTGGGCATGTATACACAAGAAGGGATGCTGTGGGTACATATACAGTACAAGAAGGGAAGCTGCGGGCATATATACACAAGAAGGGATGCTGTGGGCATGTATACCCAAAAAAGGATGCTGTGGGCATGTATATACTACAAAAATGGAAGCTGCAGTTACGTATACATAACAAGGGGTGCTGCAGGTACATAAATATTACAAGAAGGTAAGCTGTGGGCACGTATACACAAAATTATGCTGCAGGTATACACAAAAATATGCTGCAGGTACATATACAATAAGGGACGCTGCGGATACATATACACTGCAAGAAGGGATGCTGCAGGCATGTATACACAAGAAAGGACGCTGCGGGTACATATACACTACAAGAAGGGATGCTGCGTGTACATGTACACTACAAGAAGGGATGCTGCGGGTATATATACACTACAAGATGGGATGCTGAGGTTACATATACGCTACAAGAAGGGATGCTGCGGGTAAATATAGACTACAAGAAGGGAAGTTGCGGGCATGTATACACAAGAAGGGATGCTGCAGGTACACATACACAATAAGGCACGCTGCCGGTACATAAATACTACAAAAAGGGAAGTTGCAGGCATGTAAACACAAGAAGGAATGCTACAGGTACAGATACACAATAAGGGATGCTGTGGGTATATATATATATATACACTGCAAGAATGGATGCTATGGGAACATACAGTGCCTACAAGTAGTATTCAACCCCCTGCAGATTTAGCAGGTTTACACATTCGGAATTAACTTGGCATTGTGACATTTGGACTGTAGATCAGCCTGGAAGTGTGAAATGCACTGCAGCAAAAAAAGAATGTTATTTCTTTTTATTATTTTTTTTTTAAATTGTGAAAAGTTTATTCACAGGGTCATTTATTATTCAACCCCTCAATCCACCAGAATTCTGTTTGGTTCCCCTAAAATATTAAGAAGTATTTCAGGCACAAAGAACAATGAGCTTCACATGTTTGGATTAATTATCTCTTTTTCCAGCCTTTTCTGACTAATTAAGACCCTCCCCAAACTTGTGAACAGCACTCATACTTGGTCAACATGGGAAAGACAAAGGAGCATTCCAAGGCCATCAGAGACAAGATCGTGGAGGGTCACAAGGCTGGCAAGGGGTACAAAACCCTTTCCAAGGAGTTGGGCCTACCTGTCTCACTGTTGGGAGCATCATCCGGAAGTGGAAGGCTTATGGAACTACTGTTAGCCTTCCACGACCTGGGCAGCCTTTGAAAGTTTCCACCCGTGCCAAGGCCAGGCTTGTCCGAAGAGTCAAGGCTAACCCAAGGACAACAAGGAAGGAGCTCCGGGAAGATCTCATGGCAGTGGGGACATTGGTTTCAGTCAATACCATAAGTAACGTACTCCACCGCAATGGTCTCCGTTCCAGACGAGCCCGTAAGGTACCTTTACTTTCAAAGCGTCATGTCAAGGCTTGTCTACAGTTTGCTCATGATCACTTGGAGGACTCTGAGACAGACTGGTTCAAGGTTCTCTGGTCTGATGAGACCAAGATCGAGATCTTTGGTGCCAACCACACACGTGACGTTTGGAGACTGGATGGCACTGTATACGACCCCAAGAATACCATCCCTACAGTCAAGCATGGTGGTGGCAGCATCATGCTGTGGGGCTGTTTCTCAGCCAAGGGGCCTAGCCATCTGGTCCGCATCCATGGGAAGATGGATAGCACGGCCTACCTGGAGATTTTGGCCAAGAACCTCCGCTCCTCCATCAAGGATCTTAAGATGGGTCGTCATTTCATCTTCCAACAAGACAACGACCCAAAGCACACAGCCAAGAAAACCAAGGCCTGGTTCAAGAGGGAAAAAATCAAGGTGTTGCAGTGGCCTAGTCAGTCTCCTGACCTTAACCCAATTGAAAACTTGTGGAAGGAGCTCAAGATTAAAGTCCACATGAGACATCCAAAGAACCTAGATAACTTGGAGAAGATCTGCATGGAGGAGTGGGCCAAGATAACTCCAGAGACCTGTGCCGGCCTGATCAGGTCTTATAAAAGACGATTATTAGCTGTAATTGCAAACAAGGGTTATTCCACAAAATATTAAACCTAGTGGTTGAATAATAATTGACCCACACTTTTATGTTGAAAATGTATTAAAATTTAACTGAGCAACATAACTTGTTGGTTTGTAAGATTTATGCATCTGTTAATAAATCCTGCTCTTGTTTGAAGTTTTCAGGCTCTAACTTATTTGCATGTTATCAAACCTGCTAAATCTGCAGGGGGTTGAATACTACTTATAGGCACTGTATATACTACAAGAAGGGATGCTGTGGGTACAGCACATATACACTGCAAGAAGGGATGCTACGGGTACATATACACAATATAAGAAGGGATGCTGCAGGTACAGTATATATAAACAGTACAGGAAGGGAAGCTGTGCGTGTATATACACAATATATTCTTATATAGACATATATAAGAAGGCATGCTGCAGTTATATACGCATTATAAGAACAGATGCTGTGGGTATACACTCCTTGTACGCTATGGGTGTCCGTGGCACTCCTTGTACGCTATGGGTTTCCGTGGCACTCCTTGTACGCTCTGGGTGTCCGTGGCACTCCTTGTACGCTCTGGGTGTCCGTGGCACTCCTTGTATGCTCTGGGTGTCCGTGGCACTCCTTGTACGCTCTGGGTGTCCGTGGTGCTCCTCCTTGTACACTATGGGTGTTTGTGGCGCTCTTCCTTGTACACTATAGGTGTCCGTGGCGCTCCTCCTTGTACATTATAGGTGCCCGTGGATCTCCTTCTTGTACACTGTAGGTGCCCGTGGATCTCCTTCTTGTACACTGTAGGTGCCCGTGGCTCTCCTTCTTGTACACTGTAGGTGCCCGTGGCTCTCCTTCTTGTACACTGTAGGTGCCCGTGGCTCTCCTTGTTAACTGTAGGTGCCCGTGGCTCTCCTTGTTAACTGTAGGTGCCCGTGGCTCTCCTTGTTAACTGTAGGTGCCTGTGGATCTCCTTGTTAACTGTAGGTGCCCGTGGATCTCCGTCTTGTACACTGTAGGTGCCCGTGGCTCTCCTTCTTGTACACTGTAGGTGCCCGTGGCTCTCCTTCTTGTACACTGTAGGTGCCCGTGGCTCTCTGTCTTGTACACTGTAGGTGCCCGTGGCTCTCCTTCTTGTACACTGTAGGTGCCCGTGGCTCTCCGTCTTGTACACTGTAGGTGCCCGTGGCTCTCAGTCTTGTACACTGTAGGTGCCCGTGGCTCTCCGTCTTGTACACTGTAGGTGCCCGTGGCTCTCTGTCTTGTACACTGTAGGTGCCCGCGGCTCTCCTTCTTGTACACTGTAGGTGCCCGCGGCTCTCCTTCTTGTACACTGTAGGTGCCCGCGGCTCTCCTTCTTGTACACTGTAGGTGCCCGTGGCTCTCCTTCTTGTACACTGTAGGTGCCCGCGGCTCTCCTTCTTGTACACTGTAGGTGCCCGTGGCTCTCTGTCTTGTACACTGTAGGTGTCCGTGGCTCTCTGTCTTTTACACAATAGGTGCCTATGGCGCTCCTCCTTGTACACTATAGGTACCTTCACGTATATTTTATAAGAAGAGATGGTGCAGGGCAAATGTAATATTACACTTCACTTGTTGAACTCAATGGGCCACCTGTGCATAAATAGTATTGTCACAGCCTCTAAATACTATTGTTGACCATCTATTTTATGGGGTGACAAGCACAGAATGATGCCCTTCTACCCTAATACGGTAGATCGTAATATCGGAGTTTCTTCTGATGGTGCAATTCCTTCAGTTGTAGATATCCTATAATGTGGAGTAGAAGTAGTGGGTGTATCTCTGCATCTAAACTGTAAATCAGACACAATATAACCTTCTTGAGGGGGTTTTCCTACTTGGATTTTTCAATGTGGTTTTTGAAGCCAAAACTAGGAGTTTATTTTAAAAAGAGAATATCTTTTCTATATAATTACCCTCCATTTCCTTTATAAATTGTATCAAAAGTAATCTGTCTAGGTTTTGCTACCTCATCTGAGAGCAGCATTATGTAGGCAAAGAGACCCTGAATCTAACGATGTATCCCTTAGATTACTGGGTGTAGCCGTTCTGACACAGTCAGTTTTTAGATTTAGCAATGCAGCAGAGCTGAGAAAGCTGTCCTCACCCACACCACAGCTATAACATTTGCACCATATGAACTACAGCTTACACTCCAATTTACATTAATTGGCTGTAGCACCAGTGTAACATCTTCATTGTGTGAACATACTTTTAAAGAGTGTTTTTACGTTTTCCTCTTCTGATAATTATCATTTCTGTTACATTTATGCAGCCAAGTTTTTTTCCTTTCACTAAAATAACCAGGCTTTGTTTTCCCGTGAACAGCTCACATACTGAGCATAGTACGTCTGTGTTTTGATCCGCAGGTTACATTGTATAGTATGCATTTCCTGTATAACATTTGAATGAAGCACTGGAATTAGAATCCTGCCTGCGGTGAAATGCGTTGTCCTGTGTGTACACCGGTAAATGAAAGGTCCTTCAATAAAGTAATACCACAGGGATTAGGCACATTGGGGTAGTGTAGTCACTAAAGGGCAGGGTTGTGTATGTCTGGGACTTTTTATAAAGCGGAATTTGCCAAAGAGGAACTATAAATACACCAAAGAGCCCCCTTATTCTAAGGGACATGTTTGGCAGTCCAGCTGTTTATGCTGTTTTAGAAGAGATGTTTATGCCATGGGTTTTTTTTTTTCTAGATGTTTTTGCGTTGTTCTATTCATGTGTATTATATGATATTATTAGTAGAATGTAGTTAGCAATATTCAGTGCTCAGCCTTATAAACAAACTGATAGTATCACTATTACCAAGCCTGACAACCCTTTTTAGAATAAACTACCAGATGTGGTAAAGAAGTCTTTTATTAGGGTTGCTTCCTGGTGCATTACTTCTGGAAACAAGTCATCAGAATGTAACCTAGGACACAAGTGAGTCACACCAGTTATAGTTTCTTGCTAAATGTCTTTTGACACAGGACTGGATTAAAGGGTTGTTCAGGAGCGCACCAATCCTTGGCCTCCTGCTTTGCCAGGGGCAGTGTGATCCTGAAGATTGACAAATTGGCTGTGCCATGGGACCTAACTGTGCTTTCTCCTAGGCTTCTTAGCAGAGGCAGCATGAGAGAAGCTCAGGGAAACTGAGGTTGGTTGGATCCAGTGAGTGCTTAGCTTATGGGTATAGCAGGGTATTTATACCAATGATGGGGGTCATGTTGGTTGCATGACTAGGGAAACAAGTATAAGTTTTGTGCCTCGGTTACAAGTGCCCGTGGGGTGTTACCTTCATGTGTATTGGGCACTATGCCCTGAATGCTTATCTGCCACCCTTATTATTATCAAGTTGTCAATTGAGCATCATAGAGCAGTTCCACAATGGTTTAATGAGCAGTGTGACAACTCATTCATTATTATTTTTTATTATTATTATTATTATTTTATTATTATTATTATTATTATTATTATTGTCATCGTCGTCATGTCAAACAAAACAATTGGACCGGTTTCCATCAGTGTACTGAATCAGATTTTCTTCACTGTTTGGTCAGTATTTCATCAGTTTTTAAAATGGAGGTTCAAGCTTGTCCAGTCAGCCAGTGAAAAAGGGACAGCACTGGTCTATATCTACTTCTGCCCAGATCGAACTGAACACTTTTATCCAACCCCCTTCTTGATAGCTATACTGTGCGTAACAAAATAAAAATGTCATGCTTGCCTCTAGTGCTGTTCCTCTGATGTCTGCACTGTGTCTCCAGCGATCATGTGTCAATAATGTATAGATTATTTTTATTTTAGGATTTTTAGTGGAGCAATTAAAGAGGACCTGTCACTTGCTTAAAAAAAAATCGTTAAAGGGGTTATCCGGCTTCTTTGACTTTTTTTTTTTTTATTACCCTATGGGGCTACATTGGGGCAGGTAAGTAGATAGCTGCCCTGCTGTCAGCCCCTCTCCCCCGGCTCAGAGTGGTCATGTGACCGCTCCTGCCGCGATTTTGCTGCTTCCGGTCATTTCATGTCAACATGGGCAGGACCATGTTGACATGCAAATGTGGAAACAGCATGTCGCCTCCCTGCTGGGCGACTACAGTGCGAGGAGTCACCGCCCCCTTCCTTGCACCCTCCCACACATTCCCCCGCACCTCTGTTACTCTCCAGTAACCTCCCCCTGCACTGCTGTGGGGTCCGTGCCCTGGGGGCGGGGCCTGGCGGCAGCTGCTGTGGTGTCAGCTCCAGCACCGGGCCTCTGCTCAGGATCACACATTCAAATGTACCGGCATCACAGATCACAGATGCCGGTACATTTGAAAGTGCTGATGAGAAGCAGCGCAGCGCTGCTTCTCATCACTGTCCCTCCCGCTGTCTGTGCTCTCTTCAGCACAGTGGTGACGTCAGAGCACAGACAGCGCGCGAACGTGCAGGAGCGGCGGGGACCGAGGACGGGTGAGTATGTATTCCTTACATGTGTTCCCGATGGGGATGGGGATGGGGATGGGGGGCGGGCGGTGCAGATATGTGTGCGTGTGCAGAGCCATATGTGTGCAGAGCCATATGTGTGCGTGTGCAGAGCCATATGTGTGCGTGTGCAGAGCCATATGTGTGCGTGTGCAGAGCCATATGTGTGCGTGTGCAGAGCCATATGTGTGCGTGTGCGGTACAGAGCCATATGTGTGCGTGTGCGGTACATAGCCATATGTGTGCGTGTGCAGTGTAGAGCCATATGTGTGCTTGTGCGGTGCAGAGCCATATGTGTGCGTGTGCGGTACAGAGCCATATGTGTGCGGTACAGAGCCATATGTGTGCGTGTGCGGTGCAGAGCCATATGTGTGCGTGTGCGGTGCAGAGCCATATGTGTGCTTGTGCGGTGCAGAGCCATATGTGTGTGTGTGCGTGTGCGGTGCAGAGCCATATGTGTGCGTGTGCGGTGCACAGCCCGATGTGGGGCTGTTATTTGCAATGCTGTAGTGATACCAGGTCAGGTGCTGGGGCAGAATATACTGACAGGGAATGTGTGTGCAGGGGCGGGCAGGGGGCGAGGCTGGACACTGAGGCTGGGCGGTGACAGCTCTGACTGAGGTTCAGCACAGGAAGTGGTCAGTTTGCTGGATCTGAATGTAAACAAGAAGCTGCAGAGAATAAAGGGATAATTCAAGAGGAACAAAAGTTAGAAAACAAAAAATAACAATGTAGGTGTGATTTATATGACAATACAGCACAGATTAGCTTAACAAAAATTTTTGAGTTTATGTCGGACAACTCCTTTAAATACATTGTAACAATCTCTGAGCTCCCCAGATTCTGCCGTTCTTTTCCATTTTTTGCTGTGTCACATTCATTGATGAGATATTGCCAATAGTTGTTTTTGGAGCGCAACATGTGAAATGTCTGCTTTGAGACCAACTGGTGTTTCTTAGGGGCACTTTGCACACTACGACATCGCAGGTGCGATGTCGGTGGGGTCAAATTGAAAGTGATGCACATCCAGCGTCGCAGGCGATATCGTAGTGTGTAAAGCCTTTTTGATACGATTAACGAGCGCAAAATTGTCGTAATCGTATCATCGGTGTAGCGTCGGTCATTTCCATAATTTGGAAATGACCGATGTTACGATGTTGTTCCTCGTTCCTGCGGCAGCACATCACTGTGTGTGAAGCCGCAGGAGCGAGGAACATCTCCTACCTGCGTCTCACGCCAGCTATGCGGAAGGAAGAAGGTGGGCGGGATGTTTACGTCCCGCTCATCTCCGCCCCTCCGCTTCTATTGGCCGCCTGCCGTGTGACGTCGCTATGATGCCGCACGACCCGCCCCCTTAATAAGGAGGCGGGTCGCCGGCCAGAGCGGCGTTGCAGGGCAGGTGAGTGCATGTGAAGATGGCGTACCGATAATGTTCGCTACGCCAGCTATCACCATGCTATCGCAGCTGCGACGGAGGCGGGGACTATCGCGCTTGGCATCGCAGCATCGGCTTGCGATGTCGTAGTGTGCAAAGTGCCCCTAGCTGGGGGATGTGCTCTTTTACCCCTTCCTCCCACGTGTAGCCAATCACAAATCAGTAGCATCTGAATCTGTTAGACCAGCTGCTGAGCTGTGATTAGTGGTGTCTGGGAGGGGGGGTAAAAGTGCATGCCTCAGAGAGGATGCTAGAGAAATACTCAGTTGAACTCCAAGCGGAGATTTCACATACTGCACTTCACTCGCAACAAATGTGACTATCTCTGCAATGAAGCAATGCAGAAAAAAATGCAAAAGAGCAGCAGAATTAATTGATGCTCAATATCTCTACAAGGTATTTGACCCAGTGTTTGGGGCAACTAATAAGTCCCCGCTGCTAGAGTGGTACTTTAAAAGTCTGCAGGAGTAAGATGCAGTAAATTCATTGAGACACAAAACTCTTAATGAATTTGGCACATTTTTGATGCCTGTGCACCAGTGTCACAAGTGGTACTCCAGTTATGGGGTGAAAGACCTATCTGCTTTAGCCACTTTCTGGTGTAAATGATAATGAATTTGTTGTAAGGCAGTAGACCTCTCTTACTAAGCTCCACTCACCTTTCAGAAAAGTACCGCAGCTCGAGTATAAACATCAAAACTGTTTTCATTCTTTCCATTGTGTATAATGTCAACCTCTTGGAGATGTAACGCTCCCAACTGGTTTATTCGTCAACACAGATGGGTCTAAAAGAACATAGGTACTCCTCCAGGAGCCTGTGGTCCCGGTCTGCCCCATTTTCCTTTGTTCCTTATGCCATATTCACACATCCTTGTGTCACGGTTCGAGCACGGACCTTAATTTGCAGGCTGATTGAGGGTTTCCTGACTTGAATTTGATAATATATATACACACTGTCTTGCAAAAGTATTAACCTTCTTGGCTTTTTGCCTATTTTGGTACCTTACAACCTGTTTGTAAATATTTTTGTAATCCGATTTGTGTGATGCATCAGCATTAAATCGTCTACCTTGGCAAAGTGAAGTGAGAAAAATATCGGCAAAAATTTAATTTATGAGATAAAATAATTAAAAATTGCCATGTGCATATGTATTCATGTTTTTTGCTATGAAACCCCTAAAAGTTTCTAGTGCAAGCAATTACCTTCATAAGTCGCATACTTAGTGAAAGGAAGTCTACCTGTGTGCAATCTAAAGGCTCCTTTACACACTGAGACTTTCTAGCAATCCCGACCTGGCCGGGATCGTTGGAAAGTCTCTAAACAGTCGCTGTTGAGCTGTCAAACAGGCAGATCTGGGCAACGACGCAGCAGCGATACGGACCTGCAGAACGACCTCGCTGGTCACACAGCAGCTATTTGACGACTCACACCTATGTTAGGGGCGTGGGGTTTGGCGCTGAAGCCACCTAGGTGTCCTTTTTACACGCCCCCCCTCAGCTCCGATTGGTGATCTCTAGTGCGTTCTTATTGGCGATCCCGAGCTTGGAAAGATTGGCAAAAGTCGCGCTTGTATATCCTTTGTTCCTGACCTTCTGTTGCTTAGCGAATCTTTGTAGAATTCTCTGTGCGGCGACTCCACACTGGTTTATCTATACAGCATCAATACCGCTTCAATCAAATGATGCTTACCGTATAGGCTTTATAGTATTGCAGACAGGAGAACTCTCTAATGATCCGCAAACCAGCACGCTCAGGAACAAGGTAGCTTTCAAATAAAGGACAGAAGCGCTAAAGTTGCCTTCTTTTCAGTGAAAGCCGCCCAATCAGAACGAAACAGCGACCACCAATCAGAGTTAAGGGGGTGGGAAAGGGAACGCTATAGCATGTTTCAAAGTCGCTAATGATGTCGTCGTAACGGTGTCAAAAACACCGATGCATGCTGCAGAGCGGGAAACAAAGGACCAAAAAATGGTCCTGAACGATTTGTAGCAATCAGGGACCTCACAGCGGGGGCCAGGTCTCTGATGCGTTTCACACACTGCAATGTCGCTGGGGAGGTCGCTATTACGTCACAAAACCGGTGATGTTACAGCGTTATCGCTAGCGATGTTGCAGTGTGTAAAGGGGCCTTAACCCCTTCACGACCTTTGACGGATCTAGCCGTCATGGTGCCCTGGTACTTAAAGACCCATGACGGCTAGATCCGTCATGGCGGAATCGCGGCACCAGAGCACCAGGCACCGCGATCGGTTTTAAAAAACTGTAGATTCGGGAAGGAGAGGACTTGTACCTGACCTCAGGAGGGGTGGTGTCTCCTTCCCGGACCTACGGAGGCTGTGATTGGCTGAACGGCGTTCGTCAGCCAATCACAGCCAGTGTTATGTTTCAGCCATTGAAAATGGCTGAAGCATTGAAATCCAGCTATGTCAGTGCAGCTGCAGCACTGGCCATTGGCTGGAGCTCAGTGAGCTTTACTGCACCCGCCCCCAGCTCTGATTGGAGAGATCGGCCTTGTGACCGATTTCTCCAAGCAGCACCGTGCCTCTGGAACCGGGTGAGCTCGCTGTAGGAGATCGCTCTCCTTAGCTTCTCCCTCCGTGGAATCTGAGGAGAGCGATCCCTGCAGGCGCCCATCTGTGAGTCACAGCCCCCGATCCACCGCTGCCCTGCTCCATGTGCTTCGCCCCTGCTCTCCCACTGCGCCCCTGCATGTGACGCCGCTACTCAGCAGTAAGAGCAAGCGGCGTCAGATGCAGGGGGTGGCGCAGCAGGAGGAGAGCGTCATGGCGGCCGCTGCACTCTCCCCATCAGCCGCTCCACCGCCCCAGCATCTGCCGTCCCCTCTCCCCATCAGTCACTGCTGTCTCCCCATCTGCTGCTCCACCGCCCAGCATCTGCCGTCCCCTCTCCCCATCAGTCACTGCTGTCGCCCCATCTGCTGCTCCACCGCCCAGCATCTGCCGTCCCCTCTCCCCATCAGTCACTGCTGTCGCCCCATCTGCTGCTCCACCGCCCAGCATCTGCCGTCCCCTCTCCCCATCAGTCACTGCTGTCGCCCCATCTGCTGCTCACCGCCCAGCATCTGCCGTCCCCTCTCCCCATCAGTCACTGCTGTCGCCCCATCTGCTGCTCCACCGCCCAGCATCTGCCGTCCCCTCTCCCCATCAGTCACTGCTGTCGCCCCATCTGCTGCTCACCGCCCAGCATCTGCCGTCCCCTCTCCCCATCAGTCACTGCTGTGGCCCCATCTGCTGCTCCACCGCCCCAGCATCTGCCGTCCCCTCTCCCCATCAGTCACTGCTGTCGCCCCATCTGCTGCTCACCGCCCAGCATCTGCCGTCCCCTCTCCCCATCAGTCACTGCTGTCGCCCCATCTGCTGCTCCACCGCCCCAGCATCTGCCGCTCCCCTCTCCCCATCAGTCACTGCTCTCGCCCCATCTGCTGCTCCACCGCCCCAGCATCTGCCGCTCCCCTCTCCCCATCAGTCACTGCTCTCGCCCCATCTGCTGCTCCACCGCCCCAGCATCTGCCGCTCCCCTCTCCCCATCAGTCACTGCTCTCGCCCCATCTGCTGCTCCACCGCCCAGCATCTGCCGCTCCCCTCTCCCCATCAGTCACTGCTCTCGCCCCATCTGCTGCTCCACCGCCCCAGCATCTGCCGCTCCCCTCTCCCCATTAGTCACTGCTCTCGCCCCATCTGCTGCTCCACCGCCCAGCATCTGCCGCTCCCCTCTCCCCATCAGTCACTGCTCTCGCCCCATCTGCTGCTCCACCGCCCCAGCATCTGCCGCTCCCCTCTCCCCATCAGTCACTGCTGTCGCCCCATCTGCTGCTCCACCGCCCAGCATCTGCCGCTCCCCTCTCCCCATCAGTCACTGCTCTCGCCCCATCTGCTGCTCCACCGCCCAGCATCTGCCGCTCCCCTCTCCCCATCAGTCACTGCTCTCTCCCCATCTGCCGCTCCACCGCCCCAGCATCTGCCGCTCCACCGCCCCAGCATCTGCCGCTCCCCTCTCCCCATCAGCCACTGCTCTCTCCCCATCTGCCGCTCCACCGCCCCTGCATCTGCCGCTCCACCGCCCCTGCATCTGCCGCTCCACCGCCCCTGCATCTGCCGCTCCACCGCCCCAGCATCTGCCGCTCCACTCTCCCCTGCATCTGCCGCTGCACTCCCCAGCATCTGCCGCTGCACTCCCCAGCATCTGCCGCTGCACTCCCCAGCATCTGCCGCTGCACTCCCCAGCATCTGCCGCTGCACTCCCCAGCATCTGCCGCTCCACTCTCCCCAACATCTGCCGCTCCACTCTCCCCAACATCTGCCGCTCCACTCTCCCCAACATCTGCCGCTCCACTCTCCCCATCAGCCGCTCCACCGCCCCTGCATCAGCCCCCACACTCTCCCCATCAGCTGCTCCACCGCCCCTGCATCAGCCGCCACACTCTCCCCATCAGCCGCTCCACCGCCCCTGCATCTGCCGCCGCACTCTACCAATCAGCCACAGTTCTCTCCCCATCTGCCGCTGCGCCCCTGCATCAGCCACCTCACTCCCCCATCAGCCTCTGCGCCCCTGCATCTGCCACCTCACTCCCCCATCAGCCTCTGCGCCCCTGCATCTGCCACCTCACTCCCCCATCAGCCTCTGCGCCCCTGCATCTGCCACCTCACTCCCCCATCAGCCTCTGCGCCCCTGCATCTGCCACCTCATTCCCCAATCAGCCTCTGCGCCCTTGCATCTGCCACCTCACTCCGCCATCAGCCTCTGCCCCCTCCCTTATCTGCTGCCTGCTCTCTCTCATCCCCTTAATCCTCTGCCCCCTCCCCCCCTCCCGGATCTGCTGCAATCCTGCTGCCTAGATGCATTCTGTAAGGTAGCTATCCCCAATCTCACCTCCCACTCCCCTTCCACCCTTCCCCTCGCACCCCCTTCCTCCGCCACTCCTGCATCCGTTGTGCCCTCACCCATCCTCAACCGCTCCTCCATCCGCCACGCCCTCCCATCCTCCGACGTGCCCCCTCACCAATCCTCCGCCGTGGCCCCTCACCCATCCTCCGCCGCTCCTGCATCCGTTGCGCCCTCTTCTATCCTCCATCCATCTTTTTTCCATCCCACCTAGTCCCCCCCCCCTTTTGCAGTACATCTGTGCGTTCGTCCTAATTTTTTTTTCTGTAAACTAAGAAAGAAATACAAATAAACTTAGTTTAGGGCCAGTAAAATTATACTGTAGTAATCATCAACTACAGTATTTTTTACTGAATATTGTAAGGGTCAGCCCAGTGCCACACATGAGAGCGATGCTCGAGTCTCACACCGCATCATCCGGCACGGTCGCTCTCTTCCAGACAGGAGTGTGCGGCTGTGTCGGGTGATGCGATGCGAGATTTGTGCATTGCTCTCACGTGTGGCACTTGCCTTAGTGTCAGTTGCAGGTGTATATATTTTTTTTTTTTTTACTGACGTCTGTATTTTTTATTATGCCAAACTAATATTTCTTTGTATTGGGGGGGGGTCTAGTTTCCAACATGGGGTCACATGTGGGGGAGCTCCACTGTTTGGGCATATCAGGGGGATCTCCAAACGCGACATGGTGCGGCTAACGATTCCAGCTAATTTTCCATTTAAAAAGTCAAATGACGCTCCTTCCCTCTGGAGCTCTGCCGTGCGCCCAAACAGTGTTTTTCTGCCACATATGAGGTATCAGCGTACTCAGAACAAATTGCGCAACAAATTTTGCGGTCCACTTTATCCTGTTACCCCTGTACAAATTAAAAAATGGAGCCTAAAATAACATTTTGTGGAAAAAAAAAAGTACTTTTTTGTTTTTATGACTCAATGTATGAAGCACGTGAGGGTTCAAAGTGCTCATTACCCATGTAGATTTATGCCATGGGGGTTTAGTTTCCAAAATGAGGTCACTTGTGGGGGAGCTCCATTGTTTAGGCACCTCAGGGGGTCTCCAAACGCAACATGGCGTACGCTAATAATTCCAACCAATTTTGCTGTGAAATGGCGCTCCTTCTCTTCTGAGCCCCGCTGTGTGCCCAGACAATTACTTTCCACCACATATGAGGTATCTGTGTACTCAGGAGAAATTGCACAATACATTGTATGGTGCATTTTTTCCTGATACCCTTGTGGAAAAAAAAGCTACCTGGTTGAAATAACAATTTCATGGTAAAAAAAAAATATATATATTTTCACGGCTGAACGTTCTTAACTTTTGTGAAGCCTCCAGGGGTTCAAAGTGTTCAGTAAACATCTAGATAAATTCAATGAGGGGTCTAGTTTCCAAAATGGGGTCACTTGTGGGGGAGCTCCATTGTTTAGGCACCTCAGGGGGTCTCCAAACACAACATGGCATCCACTAACGATTCCAGACAATTTTGCGTTTGAAAAGTCAATTGTCGCACCTTGCCTTCCGAGCCCTGCTGTGCGCCCAAACATTTGATTTCCACCACATATGAGGTATCTGTGTACTCAGGAGAAAATGCACAATACATTTTATGTTGCAATTTTTCCTGATACCCTTGTGAAAAAAAAAGCTACCTGGTTGAAGTAACAATTTCGTGGTAATTTTTTTTTATTTTATTTTCATTGCTCAAAGTTATTAACTTTTGTGAAGCCCCCAGAGGTTCAAAGTGCTCAATAAACATCTAGATAAATTCCATGAGGGGTCTAGTTTCCAAAATGGGGTCAGTGTGGGGGAGCTCCATTGTTTAGGAACCTCAGGGGGTCTCCAAACGCAACATCACATCTGCTAATTATTCCAGACAATTTTGCTTTCAAAAATTCAAATGATGCTCCTTCTCTTCCGAGCCTTGCCGTGCGCCAAAACAATTGATTTCCCCCACATATGAGATATCGGTGTACTCAGGAGAAATTGCACAATTAATTTTATGGTGCATTTTTCCTGATACCCTTGTGAAAATGCTAAATTTTATGGCTAAAGTAACATTTTTGTGTAAAAAAGTAAAATTTTCATTTTTTCCTTCCACATTGCTTTGGTTGCTGTAAAGCTCCTAAAGGGTTAATAAACTTCTTAGATGTGGTTTTGAGCAGTGTGAGGAGTGCAGATTTTAGAATGGTGTAACTTTTGGGTATTTTCTGTCACCTAGGCCTCTCAAAGTCACTCCAAATGGGATGTGGTACCTAAAAAATTTTTTTTTGTAAATTTTGTTGGAAAAATGAAAAATTGCTGATGAACTTTGACCCATTCTAACTTCCTAACGGAAAAAAATTTTGTTTCGAAAATTGCGCTGGTGTAAAGTAGACAAGTGGGAAATGTTACATAGTAACTATTTTGTGTGACATATCTCACAGATTTATGGGCATAAAATTTCAAATTTTGAAAATTGCGAAATTTTCAAAATGTTCGCCAAATTTCCAAACTTTTCACACATAAACGCAAAAAATATCGGCCTAAATTTACCATTGACATGAAGTACAATATGTCACGAAAAAACAATCTCAGAATCGCCAGGATCCGTTGAAGCGTTCCAGAGTTATAACCTGTCAAAGTGACACTGGTCAGAAATGTAAAAAATGGCCTGGTCTTTAAGGTGAAAACAGGCTGGGGACTGAAGGGGTTAAGTGTCCCAGGGTCTATCAGCATATACACACCTTTTCTGAAAGGACACAGATGCTGCAGCACCATTAAGCAAGAGGAAGCACTACTAAATAAACAGAACCATGAGGACCAATGAGATCTCCAAACAAGTCAGAGACAAGTTGTTGACAAGCACAAGTCAACGCTGTTGTCAGTTGAGACCAAAATTGAACTTTTTGGCTAACATGGTAGACACTATGTCTGGAGCCAAACCAACACAGCTCATCACCCCAAGAATATAGATGAGCGAACCTGACGATCGGTTTTCAAATTAAACACAAACTTAAAAACACAGGGCTTGGGTTCATAGTTCAAATGCTTTACGTGCAAACTTAACTAGCAACTCTGTGCTCAGGTACGCTTTGTGTTCAGCCGCTTGCAGTGTTTGAACAGCTCGCACTGGGGGTAGCAACAGTGTGATCACGTGTAGTTTGGAACCCCAAACAAAAATTTGAAAATGCCCACCCACCCTCTCCTGGAAGTGATCTGCTTATGACTGGTTGCATGTGGGTGGAGACTCAAACTGCCAATTGGTGTTTCTGAACCTGCACGGGCAAGGTTCAGACATGTGGAGGTTTGGTTCATTTGCTGCCAGCGAACCAAACCTACAAAGATTCTCTCACCTTTACCCAAGAACACCATCCCCACAGTGAAATGTGGTGGTGACTGCATCATGCTGTCGGGATATTTTTTGGTAGCAGGGACAGGGAAAATGGTCCCAGTTGAGGGGAAGATGGATGAGGTGAAATACAGGGATATTCTTGAGGAAAACCTGTTTCAGTCTGTCACTGATTTGAGACTTGGATGGAGGTTCACCTTCCAACAAGGCAATGACCCAAAGCATAATGCGAAAGTAACACTAGGGTGGTTTAAGGGGAAACTGGTTAATGAGTGGCCTAGTCAAAACCCAGACCTTTAAACCAATTGAGAATCTGTGGTTACACTTGAAGATTGCTGTTCACCAGAGGAAACCATATAACCTGAGGGAGCTGGAGCAGTTTTTCTCCTTCAGGAATGGGCAAAAATCCCAGTGACAAGATGAGGAACGCTCATAGAGACTTAGCCAAAGCCACTTGCAGCTGAAATTGCTGCAAAAGGAGGCTCTACAAAGCACTGACTTTAGAGAAGTGAATAGTTATGTACGCTGAAGTTTTCAGTTATTTTGTCTTATATGATGTTTGCTTCATAATAAAAAGAGAAGCAAATGGTCACAGTTGTAGCATAGTCTTTACATGAACTAATGCATACCCTCCAAAAAAACCTGATGACATGGGGGGAATACTTTTTGCAAGGAACTGTATCAGTTTGACTCAAGAGACCAATGAACAGGGTTCTTTTCGTATATATGATCTGTGCTTGTACCGTGGCACACAGATTTGAGAATACCGCCATAGCTGGAGCCTGCACTGGCATTTCTGGTTGTGCAGCACCTTTGTCTTCTCCCTGATCTGATATCAGGCATGGAGATGTGCTGCTGCACACATGGCAGGACGGATGATAAAGGCGCTGTCTGATGCCCAGCAGGTATGACTCCCCACATCTATATTTTAGAATCAGATGCATGCATGATATGTACCAGGCTTTGGATATTTCCCTCATCAGTTTTTCTGCCCAGGTTGCTATATTGTCCCTATGCGCCCATGTTAGATCAGGTAGATTAGGCCACTGCAAAGCTAATTATAATTTCAAACTTTTTTTTTTCTTTTACCGGGTTTGATCTGGTTGTGTTGGGCAATACCAACACTTGGTCTCCTGCCATATCCCTGCATGTAGTGAATAGAAAGCATGCCAGTGAATTCTCCCACCCATTGCTGCTTTCCGTTGTTGGCATTTTGTACACTGGCTCTTTTATTGCCCTATTTTGGATTGCACGGATTGCAATTAAGAAATTACATTTTGTTACTTGGTTGTTAGTAGAACAAATAGTTTATTAGTCTCTTTGTCACTATAATTGAAATCCAGGAACGATTTTTGTCTCTCGCTAATGTTTTGTCGTTTTGTTTCTTATCCACATTGTGTATTTGTAATGGAGGAAATAAGACTTAAGAATTGCCTTCTTTTCCATTCACATGCTGGGGAAGAGAATTGTGGAGTGCATATTTGACATTGCAAATCTGGACCACCACTTTTTTTTCAAAAATCATTTATTGAAGTGTATCAACGAGACAGGATACATATTGCACTTACTTTGTTACGCCAATACAATATAGACAGTGAATCACTCAAAATAGGCCGCCCAAGTTCGACAACACGTGTCTTTAAGTATCCTGCAGAACTAAACTCATGGTTGAACATAAGAAGTGTCTCATATAATGTTCACATAACAATCCCAGTGTTTGCTACTGTATGAAGAAACTGTTTTTTATTGTAAATCTAAATCAAAGAAGAATGTAGTAAGAATTATAGAGAAAGGAGGGAGGATAGAGATGGCAGGTCAAAGAAAAAAGAGAGAAGAGAAACAAAAAAAAAGGGGGGTGGGGTGGGGGAAGGGGCGAGGAAGGTCCCAGGTATTATTTGACCATGAATGGAATGTCACTTCCGAGGACCATCGAGAAATCAGAGGACTCTCTAAACATGATCCACTCCGGCCACATTCGGAAAAACTGTTCAAATTCAGACTCCCCGTGAGCCGGATATAATCTTTCCATTCTACAGATATAGTCTGGACCACTGCTTTTGAACACGGCATTTTCAAAGATTTTTTTTCTTTCAGTTTTAGAGTACATAGAGATGAATATCTTTTCTGTCAGGCTTTGGGGCATATGAGTTCAACAGTGATGTATGCAAGGAGCTAAGAGACAAAGTTAATTTCATTGTTAGTTTACTGCGGTAGCCAAACAGTCCAGTTTCAGTGTGTGTGTGTGCAACCGTACAAAGACAAGTGTGTCTTGCCTACAGTCAACCATGGTGGTGGGAGTGTCATGGTTTGGGGCTGCATGAGTGCTGCCGGCTGTGGGGACTACAGTTCATTAAAGGAACCATAAATGCCAACATGTACTGTGACATACTGAAGCAGACCATTATTACCCCTCCCATTCGGAAACTGGGCTGCAGGGCAGTATTCCAACATAACGACCCCAAACACACCTCCAAGAAGACCACTGCCTTGCTAAAGAAACTGAGGGTAAAGGTGCTGGACTGGCCAAGCATGTCTCCAGACCTTAACCCTATGGAGCATCTGTGGGGCATCCTCAAACGGAAGTGGGGGAGCTAAAGGTGTCTTAACATCCACCAGCTGCATGATGTCATCATGGAGGAGGGAAGAGGAGTCAAGTGGCTCCTGTGAATCTCTACTGAACTTAATGCCCAAGAGACTTAAGGTAGTGGTTACAAATAATGGCGGCCACACGAAATATTGATAATTTGAACGCAATTTGACCATTTTCACTTAGGGAAGTACTCTTTTATTACCAGTTGGTTAGACATTAATGGCTGTTTATTGAGTTATTTAGAGGGCATATCAAATTTACACTGTTATTCAAGCTGCACACTGACTACTTTATAATGTATCAAAGTGTTATATCTTCACTGGTGTCCCATTTAAAGGTATAATAAAATATTTACAAAAATGTGAGGGGTGTGTTTATTCACTTTAGTGAGTTACTGTACACGTTGATTGCTTTGTTTGAGCTCCATTGTCTATATTTAGACTTTAAATGCTCGTTATACCACAACAGAAGCCAAGAATAAGAACTTTCCAAGGCAGCGGTAGAAAAGAATCACTAGAGACTTTTTTTCTGTGTGTGTGGGTACTTAGGTTACTTGCTCTTGAGAATTTAAATTGGCATAAAATTATGACTAGACCGGGGAGTCCCAAATTGGCAATGAAAAAGAAACATTCCACTGACTAAAATTTCTTGATAATTGTGGGAAAGAATATTTATTAAAAAGCAGTTTTGACTTTAACCTTTTAATGACTGTCCACCGTAGGTAAACGTCAGAGCTTGCTCTACTTTGTGCAGCGCCGGCTTTTCTCTATGTTTATCGGTCAGGCTGGCATTAGGACCGCCAGAGTGCTGCCGGGATTTTGGTGCAGATTGACAGTTTTGGCTGCTAACATCATCGTGACCTCATTGGATGTTAACCCTTTGCTATCTTTCATCTGTCGCGATCAATAGCGATCGTGGCATATAGACGTTTGTGAGAGGGAGTGGGCTCCTAATGTTACCTCTCCAGCACCCCCTGTGACATGGGTTGTCATGGCAGCCGGAGGTCAAATGATTACCTATGGTTCTGTCATGTATGGTGGCCTGTTAGATCATGCCAGAAGCAGGGTCTAATAGGCGATCTGTCAGTGTAAAGCTGACAAGTGTAATGTATTGCCATGCTTGTGCATGGCATTGCATTATACTAGTGATCAGACAAATACAGTCATATGAAAAAGTTTGGCCACCCCTACTAACACTAGAACTACTGGACTCGTGACACCTATATAGAAATACATAGTGCAAAGTAGTCAAAATGACTACCTCAGTAGTTCTAGTGTTAATGTTAACCTTTTTCTTTATAACAATTTGGGTTTTTGCAACAGCTATTTCAGTTTCATATATCTAATAACTGATGGACTGAGTAATATTTCTGGATTGAAATGAGGTTTATTGTACTAACAGAAAATGTGCAATCCGCATTTAAACAAAATTTGATCGGTGCAAAAGTATGGGCACCTCAACATAAAAGTGACATTAATATTTTGTAGATCCTTCTTTTGCAAAAATAACAGCCTCTAGTCGCTTCCTGTAGCTTTTAATGAGTTCCTGGATCCTGGAGGAAGTTATATTTGACCATTCCTGTTTACAAAACAATTCCAGTTAAGTTTGATGGTCGCCGAGCATGGACCGCACGCTTCAAATCATCCCACAGATTTTCAATGATATTCAGGTCTGGGGAATGGGATGGCCATTCCAGAACATTGTAATTGTTCCTCTGCATGAATGCCTGAGTAGATTTGGAGCGGTGTTTTGGATCATTGTCTTGCTGAAATATCCATCCCCTGCGTAACTTCAACTTCGTCACTGATTCTTGCACATTATTGTCAAGAATCTGCTGATACTGAGTTGAATCCATGCGACCCTCAACTTTAACAAGATTCCTGGTGCCGGCATTGGCCACACAGCCCCAAAGCATGATGGAACCTCCACCAAATTTTACTGTGGGTAGCAAGTGCTTTTCTTGGAATGCCGTGTTTTTTTGACTCCATGCATAACGCCTTTTTGTATGATCAAACAACTCAATCTTTGTTTCATCAGTCCACAGGACCTTCTTCCAAAATGTAACTGGCTTGTCCAAATGTGCTTTTGCATACCTCAGGCGACTCTGTTTGTGGCATGCTTGTGTGACGCCCTAGCAGCAGTCGGACTGCTCGGCAGACACTTCGATGAAAAAAAAAGGGTTATTTACAGGGGAGAATATTTGTGACGCCACCTGCGGTATGCGGTAATAAGGAATACCGCCGCTGCCTTATGGGAGTGCCGGGGCTGATGGTATTGGGGCAGCCTGGTGATGATTCCCTCCGCAGGTAGGGGCCCCGGGACTCAGGGTAGAGAATAGGTAGGAACAGTCTATATTGATATAGGGCCGGCAAGGCGCTGGGGAGCCAGGGTACTCACTCAGGTGTGATGACGCATTCAGTGGACACAGACTCTGAGGTAAACAAAGTCTCTTGGTACTGCTGCATTCGGTAACAGCACGTCCGGTGGTCCCTTTCAGTGATTCTGTGGTGTACTGGAGCCTTCCTCCATACACTGTGTACTGTGTGTGTCCCTGGCCCTGTTGGCTTGAAACCTTCAGGTCCCGTCCCACTTTTTACTGGGGACCTGCTCTTAGCAGCTGGCACGTGGGATTTTGTGACTGCTCTGTGTGGGAAGTCCTATCCCTCCGTTGTGCTGACACCGCTAATCTCTGAGCCGTTGCAGATAGCACGTGAAGCTACTTCCCGCTGCAGGTTAATTGCCGGGTTGTGTGAAGCTACCTCCCGACTTAGGGGCCTGTCCCCCGCTGTGTGCTCGGCCCCCAGACCGGTTACTGTGGATCCGATGGCTGACGGTCCTCTTGCCCCGTCCAGCCCTGTCCTCCAGTTTCCCGCGACTGGGTTTCCGTCTCCTCAGGCACAGGCCACTGTCTGCGACCCAGCCAGACTCTCCTCAGGGAGCTCTTAATCCCCAGGTCCTCTCTCTTTTTCAGTTACTACCAACTGTCTAACTGACTCCTCCCACCAGCCTGTCTGACTCATAGGTGGGCGGTTCCTTTCCCAGCTGGAAATACGCCCCTGGTGTGCCTGACAAGTGTAGTGTTTGGGTGACTAGGATTTGTGCTGTTGGTACAGAATCACTGTTGCGGACCCCGGAACCAAGGAGGGTGGGCCCTGCACCAAGGATAGAGAATAGTGCAGTTCCCTGTGACACACTGGACTAGTCCAGGGGCGTCACATTCCCCCTTGGTTAAACGTAGCGCGTCCCCGAGCTACAGTGCACCCAGAGTGTTTATTTTTATCTGCAACAAGTGAACATTTTAATAAGAAAAACATCTATTTATCCCACGCAGGGGAGGCACTTTGCTTGAACCCAACGTTTTGCTTTCCCAGTCCTTCATCCCACCCCCAAAGTTCCAAAAGGAGGCAAGCCACCGCTCCTGTTGGTGGCCAGACCTGGGCCATATGTCTCCCAGGTCTCTCCTCCACCTGTGTCTTCTCCTGTAGGTGGGGATGCAGTCCGTGGCTATGAATGGGAAATAACCATTTACAATAGCACCAGTTCGCGCTGGCTACCACCAGTCCTGTAGCCAAAGGTCCATTTTCAATAAAACTTATCATTGGTCATCAATCAGGTCATGAATCCAGGTAATTAAAATAAAATCAACATTCTTGTTATCAACACTCTATATCAACATGTCTTACATGACTATCATTAGCATGGAAAATAGTAGAATTAAAAGCATGGAAAATACTAAACATTTTTAAATTTACTCTATATTTAGACTATTTACATTAGGGTAGAGTAGCAAGGTTCCGCTACCATTCCTCATCTCTGAACCTATGTGGGGGCTGACCAAAGTTCACACGGGTGGACCTTCTCTGGCTTCCCTCTAACCCTTGTACTGTGGTGTTTGCTACTACCTGTTCCCCACTACTGGTGCTAGGTGTTGTAGGTGGTAATCTACGTGTTCGTGGTGCTGGTATGGGTACTTCTCTAGGTGCAATGATTTCAGGCCTCCTTGGTTCTGGTTCTTCCGCGGGTTGCGGGAATGTGAGTACAGGCACAATCACTGCTCCATTGTACATAGGCCAATCTTCCGGGAAGTCACCTAGGATGGTGTGGATCACTCTCTTCTTTTTCTCAGTCACTTGAGGTTGGGGCTGTTCTTCCTTCTGGATGTTCAGGGGTTCAGGGCACTTTTTCAAGTGATCACGGGAAATGACAGCTGTGGTTCTTCCTTGGTCCTTGCTGACAAGACAGATCTTCTGGTTGTTGAAATTGGAAGGCTGGACCACATATGGCTCTCTTTCCCACTGGTCGTCCAGTTTATGCATCTTTCTTTTTCTTTTTAAGACCACTTCTCCTGGTGAAAATGGAGGGGCTTGGGCTTGCTTGTTAAAGCTTCTTTCTTGCTTTTCCCTACTTTGGTCCACATTCTTCTCAACATAGTCCTGAATTTGCCTGTATTGGGCTCTACGCTTGGTATCCCAATCTGCATTTGGGGAATAAACTTCAGGCATCTCAACTTCCATCTCCAGATCCACTGGCAGTCTCCCAGGTCTAGCCCTCATGAGATAAGCGGGTGTGCATTTAGTGGAACTCACAGGAATACTATTGTACATGTCCACAAGATCTGGCAATTTTTCAGGCCACTGGTTCCGCTCTTCAAGGGGTAGAGTTTTCAGCAGGTTGATGACTACACAGTTCATCTTCTCACACATCCCATTTGTTTGTGCGTGGTAGGGGGCAGTGCGTATCTTCTTACACCCATACAATTTACAAAATTCTTGGAAGATTTCTGCTTCAAAAGCGGGACCTCGATCTGTTAGAACATGATCTGGGTAACCATGGGGTCTGCAGAAGTGTGCCTGGAAAGCCTTCGCCGCAGTGCTGGCAGTTAGATCTTTGGCAGGTACCACCACCAGGAATCTTGAATAGTGATCTACTATGGTGAGTGCATAGGTGTACCCATTCCTGCTTGGTGTGAGCTTGACGTGGTCTAAGGCAACGAGTTCTAGAGGCTGGGTAGTTACTATTGGTTGCAAAGGCGCTCGCTGACTGGTGCTATCTTTTCTCCTTAATGTACATGGACCACAGTTCCTGCACCAAGCTTCTATGGTGTCTCTCATCCCAGTCCAATAAAAGCGACTTCTCAGCAACATTTCCAACTTCTTCCAACCAAAGTGCCCAGCTCTATCATGATAGGCCTCCAACACCACTGGTGCAGATGCTGTGGGTATCACTTTCTGGCATATTCTTCTTCTGCACAACTTGCCTCCATGGAAACACAGTCGACTTCTTTCTTTCCACAATTTCTTAGCTTCTTCTGGAGCATCTGGTTCAAGGTGTGAATCAGCCTGGGATATCAATGCCTTTATCAATCTGATTGCAGGGTCATTATCTTGGGCTTCTTGCCAACCATGGTGGGGCAATGGGTTGAAGGTCGCCTCTTGCTGATCACTATAATATCGGGGTTTCACTCTATCAATAGGGCGATGGAAAGCAGGTAGCTCAATCTCCTCCAGGTCATCTTCATCCCTCCTATCATCACACAACTGGGGCATCCTGGACAACGCATCAGCGTTAGCGTTCTTGCGACCAGCCCTGTACTTTATAGTGAAATCGTAATTTGCCAGTCGTGCTACCCACCGCTGCTCCAAAGCTCCAAGCTTCGCCGTGTCCAGGTGTGTCAACGGGTTGTTGTCTGTATACACGGTGAATTTTGCAGAAGCCAGGTAATGCTTAAACTTCTCTGTCACGGCCCAAACAAGTGCTAAGAACTCCAGCTTGAAAGAACTATAGTTCTCAGGATTTCTTTCTGTTGGTCGGAGTTTCCTGCTGGCATATGCAATCACCTTTTCCTTGCCATCCTGTACCTGGGATAGAACAGCTCCCAGTCCCACGTTGCTGGCATCAGTGTACAGCACAAATGGGAGGTTATAGTCAGGATATGCCAGAATCTCATCTCCTGTCAAAGCTGACTTCATCCACTTGAAGGACTTTTCCTGCTCCTCACCCCATGTGAATGGAGAGCCAGAAGTCTTGCCGTGCTTTGTTTGTCCGACTAGGAGATCTTGCAAGGGGGATGCCATCTTGGTATAGCCTTTCACGAACCTCCGGTAGTACCCCATCAATCCCAGGAACTGGCGCACCTCTTTGATGTTCTGAGGCCTGGGCCAGTTCTGGATAGCCGTGATTTTCTCAGGGTCCGGATCCACACCTTCGGCACTCACTACATGCCCCAGGTATTGGACTTTGGGCTTCAGCAGGTGACATTTGGAGGGTTTTAGTTTCATCCCGTACCTGGAAAGGGCTTCAAATACTTCTGCCAGATGTCCCAGATGCTCCTCATAGGTCTTGGAATATACAATTACGTCGTCCAGGTACAGCAGGACAGTCTCGAAGTTGCAATGGCCCAAACAGCTCTCCATGAGTCGTTGAAACGTACCAGGTGCATTGCACAGCCCGAATGGCATGCTGTTAAATTCACATAATCCCATCGGGGTGGCAAAAGCGGTCTTCTCGCGATCCTCCTCAGCATCAGACACTTGCCAGTAACCACTAGTGAGGTCAAGGGTAGAGAAGTAATTTGCAGATCTTAATGCAGTCAGGGACTCTTCAATTCTGGGCAGTGGATAGGCATCCTTATGTGTGATGTTGTTAATTCGCCTATAGTCCACGCACATCCTTATAGTGCCGTCTTTCTTCTTCACTAGGACTAGCGGGGCTGCCCAGGGGCTGCAACTATCACGGATGACCCCAGCCTCCTTCATACTTCTCAGCATGTCTTTGGCACACTGGTAGTGAGCAGGTGGTATGGGCCTATACCTTTCCTTTATAGGTGGATGAATGCCTGTGGGTATATGATGCTGAACCCCTTTCACCCTCCCAAAGTCTAATGGGTGTTTACTAAACACTTGCTCATACTCCTGAACCACCCTGTAGACCCCTTGTTTTTGATGTAGTGGAGTGGAGTCAGTACCTACATGTAACTCTTGACACCACTGTTCTTGCTGAATCTGGGAACTGTCTGTGGCTGACTGATCTGGTGTGGCTGAGGACTTTACTGTCTGGATGGAATTCTCACTCACAGTGTACAATTTGGCTATGGTAGCATACCTGGGCAGTCTAACCTCTTCCACCCCGCAATTCAACACTCGCACGGGCACTCTCCCCTTACGGACATCGACTACCCCTCTGGCTGTCAGTACTGTAGACCAGTGCTCTGAAGGTAGGGCCTCTACCACTGCCTGGTAATTCTGTCCACGGGAGCCTACAGCTGCCCTGCACCATATCATCATCTCACTCCGTGGGGGCACTACCACAGGAGCTGCATCCATTACCCGTACACTGCCAATTTCCCCACCAGACAAAATTACCTGTTGCATCTGCTGGAGGGCTCGAATCTCTCTTTGCAGGACCCTCTGGCGTCCCGCTCCTGCAGTTTCAGAGAGCTGTTGGAGCAGAAACAATACTTCCCCCATACAATTCTCAATAACATTAGTCCCCAAAATCATCTTAGGGTTCCGGTCACTAGGGTCATTCTGCACTACTATGAGTCCTTGGCGTGCTAACTCCACCCTGCCCACCTTGATGGTCACCTCCTTGAACCTGAGTTGTGTTACTGGTAAACCATTAACAGCGTAAATAGTGAGATCATTGTCCGGTGGGGCGAGTTCCTCAGTTGACCAGAATTTGGTATACAGTACTTAGGGTATAGTTGTTACCTGGGAGCCGGTATCAAGAAGTGCTGAAATCGGAATCCCATCCAAGCTGATGGAAACGATGGTCCTTCTTCCAACATACCAATCCCGCCAGTCTGCTGGGCCTTGTTGATTTAGTCCTGGGGAGTGGCCCTTGGCCCCAGGGGTGGCCCGTTTAAAGGACACAAACGGGCGTAGTGACCAGTCTTGTTGCACCTATAACAAACAAGGTTTTCATACCGGTCACGGTTCCTTCCTCTGTATGTCGAGGTCCTCCCTCTCATCCAAGGGACGTCATCTGGGCGGTTAGCAAGCTTCTCCGATGGCTCTGTCTTGGGCTGGAGCTGCATTGCCTCTAGGATCCTTGCAACATCACTGCTCAGCTGCTGCACATGTAAATACAAATCACTGGTACCGCCTGCAGGCGCTGCTGGGGTCTTTGGCTCTGGCAGTGCTCTAACAGGAGGCGGCACATGTAGAGGAGAAGTGCCGGCTTGCCAGGACGTAGCAGAAGAATCAGCTGGCTCTGGGGTTTGCAAAGCTTTGATGGCTCGGTCTTTTAAAACAGCAAAGTCCATTGCAGGATATTCCAGATTCCACAGCCGTAGCTGCTTGCGGTCCTCCACTGACCCCAGGCCTTGCAGAAACTGTTCAACAAGCATCTTGTTTCCTTCAGCTTCACTGATGGGAATGGTTAGTTTGAGAGTCCGTAGCGCTGATTGCAGCCTCAGGGCATAGTCTCTAATGCTTTCTTGTGGGCGCTGCTTGCAGTTGTAAAACTTTATCCGGAGTTCTGCCTCAGTGCGGTTTTCAAAGGAAAGTCGCAGACGTTCACAAATGGCAGTTACTGAGGCCCGGTCCTGATCTGTCCAGGTTTCCGCCTCCAGCTCTGCAGCACCTGATAACTGACCGAGTAGTACAGACGCTTGCTGCCGGTCATTCATCCCATACATATCCAGGAGTGTGCGGATTTTTCTTTTGAATCCTTGCAGTGTGTCAGGGGAAGCATCATATTGTGGTAGCCAGATAGCGCCTGGCACATACGGTAAAGTCATTGGCATTATCGGCGCGGTCGCTCGTGCGTCCATGTCACCTTGATCTTGAGGGGGAACCGCTGCTGCTCTCGCTTCACCCGGCGCCGACATCTTTCTATGCCCCCTTGGTTTTCAGTGGCAAGATGGTGGCAACTGAATTATTTTATTCACTTAGGGCTCAACAGTTTTGGAGCAGGCGCACGTCACCCAGGTTAGTGGGTCCAGTCCGATCCTGTTCGTGACGCCAAAAATCAATGTGTGACGCCCTAGCAGCAGTCGGACTGCTCGGCAGACACTTCGATGAAAAAAAAAGGGTTATTTACAGGGGAGAATATTTGTGACGCCACCTGCGGTGTGCCGTAATAAGGAATACCGCCGATGCCTTATGGGAGTGCCGGGGCTGATGGTATTGGGGCAGCCTGGTGATGATTCCCTCCGCAGGTAGGGGCCCTGGGACTCAGGGTAGGGAATAGGTAGGAACAGTCTATATTGATATAGGGCCGGCAAGGCGCTGGGGAGCCAGGGTACTCACTCAGGTGTGATGACGCATTCAGTGGACACAGACTCTGAGGTAAACAAAGTCTCTTGGTACTGCTGCATTCGGTAACAGCACGTCCGGTGGTCCCTTTCAGTGATTCTGTGGTGGACTGGAGCCTTCCTCCATACACTGTGTACTGTGTGTGTCCCTGGCCCTGTTGGCTTGAAACCTTCAGGTCCCGTCCCTCTTTTTACTGGGGACCTGCTCTTAGCAGCTGGCACGTGGGATTTTGTGACTGCTCTGTGTGGGAAGTCCTATCCCTCCGTTGTGCTGACACCGCTAATCTCTGAGCCGTTGCAGATAGCACGTGAAGCTACTTCCCGCTGCAGGTTAATTGCCGGGTTGTGTGAAGCTACCTCCCGACTTAGGGGCCTGTCCCCCGCTGTGTGCTCGGCCCCCAGACCGGTTACTGTGGATCCGATGGCTGACGGTCCTCTTGCCCCGTCCAGCCCTGTCCTCCAGTTTCCCGCGACTGGGTTTCCGTCTCCTCAGGCACAGGCCACTGTCTGCGACCCAGCCAGACTCTCCTCAGGGAGCTCTTAATCCCCAGGTCCTCTCTCTTTTTCAGTTACTACCAACTGTCTAACTGACTCCTCCCACCAGCCTGTCTGACTCATAGGTGGGCGGTTCCTTTCCCAGCTTGAAATACGCCCCTGGTGTGCCTGACAAGTGTAGTGTTTGGGTGACTAGGATTTGTGCTGTTGGTACAGAATCACTGTTGCGGACCCCGGAACCAAGGAGGGTGGGCCCTGCACCAAGGATAGAGAATAGTGCAGTTCCCTGTGACACACTGGACTAGTCCAGGGGCGTCACACTTGCAGAAACGGCTTCTTTCACATCACCCTCCCATACAGTTTCTCCTTGTGCAAAGTGCGCTGTATTGTTGACCGATGCACATTGACACCATCTGCAGCAAGATGAAGCTGCAGGTCTTTGGAGGTGGTCTGTGGATTGTCCTTGACTGTTCTGTTTAGTAAGTCAGTAAAAAGTAGTTAGGAGGGTTCAAATCAAGAAACTGATAAGGGTGCCCATACTTTTGCACCGGTCAAATTTTGTTTAAATGCGGATTGCACATTTTCTGTTAGTACAATAAACCTCATTTCAATCCAGAAATATTACTCAGTCCATCAGTTATTAGATATATGAAACTGAAATAGCTGTTGCAAAAACCCAAATTGTTATAAAGAAAAAAGGTTAACATTAATAGGGGTGCCCAAACTTTTTCATATGACTGTATCTGTCCAAAAGTAAAATGTTCCTTCCAAGTCCTGCCGTGCACCCAAACAGTAGTTTTCCGCCACATATGGGGTATCGGCGTACTCAGGAGAAATTGCACAAGTTGTATGGTCCATTTTCTCCTGTTTTATCATTGCAAAAATATAAAATATGGTGCGAAAGCAACATTTTTGTTTGAAAAAGGAAAAGTTTTTGTTTTTTTCCCCACGTTGCTTTAATTTCCGTGAAACACCTGAAGGGTTAATAAACCTCTTGGCTGTTTTTTTGAGCACTTTGAGGGTTGCAGTATTTTTTGTCACACAGGCCCATCTCAGCATCCAACTGGTCATTACAAATACCAAGTACCCATGCATGGTAGTGCTCACTCTTCACTAAAATTTAGAACACAGAAAACAGGGAATGTTTCCAAACTACACCAGGGAGCCCAATAAGTGACACATCACTGGAATCGGGCTCTCTGCCCCTATATCATGCTTCGCTCAGATTGCATAGCAAAAACCTGCACAGGATCTTAATTCCGCTTATCTGTACTAAACGGAACAGACTAACTGAAAGGATAGACGGACACAGCCTAAACATAAAACATGCTTTGTTTACATAGCCGTGTGCGGAATATTCTGCATGCTCTATAAAGACCTATCTTGGTGTCAGCATTGCCTGCCCTCTTCGGTAAACAGGTTGGCACCAGATTCCAATTTAGTCTGATGAGATGTGACATTACTAAGTGGCCTCACATCATGAATTTGCATGCTTTGGCTGTTATTGCAGTCTGCTATTGATGTCTTCTTTTATTGGGCACAATTGGGTTTTTGTGTCATCTGTTTCTTTCGATCACTGCCAACACTGGTTGTAAAACAGAATTTGAAGCACTAATCTTATATCGTTAGTAGAGGGCTGTCAGACGCTTATCTGCTAGATTGCTTTTCCTTTTAGCATCGGCTTAGGGGTGCTTCACACACAGCGAGCTCGCTGCCGAGATCGCTGCTGAGTCACGCTTTTTGTGACGCAGCAGTGACCTCATTAGCGATCTCGCTGTGTGTGACAATGAGCAGCGATCTGGCCCCTGCTGCGAGATCGCTGCTCGTTACACACAGCCCTGGTTCGTTTTCTTCAAAGGCGCTCTCCCGCTGTGACACACAGATCGCTGTGTGTGACAGCGAGAGAGCGACAAATGAAGCGAGCAGGGAGCAGGAGCCGGCGTCTGGCAGCTGAGGTAAGCTTGTAACCAAGATAAACATCGGGTAACCAAGGTGGTTACCCGATATTTACCTTAGTTACCAGCCTCTGCAGCTCTCACGCTGCCTGTGCTGCCGGCTCCTGCTCCCTGTACATGTAAAAACAAAAAAGTGAGCCGGAGTATGAGATGGTATACATGGAACTTGTGAGACCATGTTCACACTGGCCATGAGACAAAGAGAAACCAAGGAAAAAAATTGTGAAAACATACCCTGCTGTAACTAAATAAAAGCATAGTGCATATAAACATAGGGTACTTAGTAAACACTGTTTTTGATCAAAAAAAGCATGAAGCTATCCCACCAAACGTCAAGGTGTACCCAGTTGGGATAGTACCTACACTCTCTAATATTAAAACCTTACCATGGGTCTAAAATAGGCCTCAATGTGGCTAAGGGCTGAGAGCGACCGGGTCCCAACAGGACACACACAGTCAGGGGGATTAACAGAATGAAATGTCCAGCTCGCTGAGAAGGGGGCCATTCCCTGTTTGTACTGAATACAAAAAAACTACATAAAAACAAAAAAGTGAGCCGGAGTATGAGATGGTATACATGGAACTTGTGAGACCATGTTCACACTGGCCATGAGAAAAACATGTACATGTAGCTGCTGTACACATCGGGTTAATTAACCCGATGTGTACAGCAGCTAGGAGAGCAAGGAGCCAGCGCTCAGTGTGCGCCACTCCCTGCTCCCTGCACACACAGCTAAGCGGTGTGCACTGGTAACTAATGTAAACATCGGGTAACCATACCCGATGTTTACCTTAGTTACCAGTCTCCGCAGCTTCCAGACGGCGGCTCCGTGCAAGCGCAGCGTCGCTTGCACGTCGCTGCTGGCTGGGGGCTGTTCACTGGTCGCTGGTGAGATCTGCCTGTTTGACAGCTCACCAGCGACCATGTAGCGATGCAGCAGCGATCCTGACCAGGTCAGATCGCTGGTCGGATCGCTGCTGCATCACTAAAGTGTGAAGGTACCCTTAGTGACCTTACCGCTACTAAGGGGTACTTCACACACAGCGAGATCGCTGCTGAGTCACGTTTTTTGTGACCTCATTAGCGATCTCGCTGTGTGTGACACTGAGCAGCGATCTGGCCCCTGCTGTGAGATCGCTGCTTGTTACACACAGCCCTGGTTCAGGGTACCTTCACACTTTAGAGATGCAGCAGCGATCCGACCAGCGATCTGACCTGGTCAGGATCGCTGCTGCATCGCTACATGGTCGCTGGTGAGCTGTCAAACAGGCAGATCTCACCAGCGACCAGTGACCAGCCCCCAGCCAGCAGCGACGTGCAAGCGACACTGCGCTTGCACGGAGCCGGCGTTTGGAAGCTGCGGACACTGGTAACTAAGGTGAACATCGGGTATGGTTACCCGATGTTTACCTTAGTTACCAGCTCACACCGCGTGTGCAGGGAGCAGGAGCCGGCACTGGCAGCGTGAGAGCTGCAGATGCTGGTAACGAAGGTAAATATCGGGTAACCACCTTGGTTACCCGATGTTTACCTTGGTTACAACTTACCGCAGGCTGTCAAATGCCGACTCCTGCTCCCTTCACATTCAGGATTGTTGCTCTCTCGCTGTCACACACAGCGATGTGTGCTTATCAGCGGGAGAGCAACAATAAAAAAACGAACCAGCACTGTGTGTAACGAGCAGCGAAAAAACGTGACTCAGCAGCGATCTCAGTAGCGATCTCGCTGTGTGTGAAGTACCCCTTAGTGCCATTTGCATTTTGCTGTTCCTCTGGAATCGTATAAATAAACCGACAACATTCCTTTTGTCAGAAGAGTATGTCATAACAGTCTGATAATGTTAGTGTGGATTGCACAGCACCTCTGCACCATGTCTCTTCTATATTATTAAATATTGATAATAATCTTTATGAATATAACGCCAGTGTATTACCTTATAATTCCGAGGGTGCGTGTACAGACAAATACAACCATTATAAGCTAATTAGCAATTCTGGCAATAGCCGTGAGGGCTTACAGCCTATGAGGAAACGTAGTAAACGTTGCTTGTTGTGGCGGTTTCCCGTATGGGGATGTACACCTAAACCTGTATGATACCATCATCGAGCCAGCACCTCCATACACAGCTGTGAAGTGCTGCCATATTCATTCTCCCTACAGCTTGGGACCACTCAAGTGACAGACAGACATATACATGTGTAGTATTCAGACTACTCATTCAGACATCAGTGATTTCTCTCATATGCAAAAAAAATGGTCCACGTTTTATCACTCCTTTTGGTACAGATTGGTCAGTGTCATTGTTTTAAATTTTCAGGCAATGAAAACAATTGATAAAAGATGGAGGTTTCTCAACCTTCTCCTATCAAACATCTGTGAAAAATGGACTGCTCATGGATGGCATCCAATTGCTGTACAGATTTAATTTTACCCATAGACTTCCATTGTTGACATTGCACAGAGACTCGGATCAAAATCGTACATACCTCTATGATTTTGTGCTGACCACTGTATCTGCAAATATACACGACTATATTAGGCTGCTTTCACACCTCCGGTTTTAGCAGAGCTGGCCAATCCGGCTCTAAAACCTATGCAACGGATGCGGTGACAATACCGCATCTTTGCATACGTTTTTTACATGCGGCCCGTCCGGTTTTTGCCGCTTGCGGCAGGCTACTGAGCATGCGCAGTGGAAAAAACCACATGCGGCAGCCGGATGCGGTTTTTGCCGCAGGACGCCGCATGCGGCGTCCATAGGCATGCATTACAAATCGCGCCGTATCGGCCGGATGTGGCGCGATGCAGTTTTGTTTTGCCGGACAAAAAAAAAACGTGCCAGGCAACGTTCCATCCGGCTGCCGCATCGGCTAAATCTGCCGCATGCGGCACAAACCGGACGGAACGCAAGCCCATGCGGCAAAATATGGCACTAATGTAAGTCTATGCAAAAAACCCGCAACCGGCGGCAAAAAAAAAAACGGTTGCGTTTTTTCTGCAAAGCGCAGGATTGTGCTGCACATGAAAAATCGGAAAACAGCCTTAAAGGGAACCTGTCAGGTGCAGTATGCACCCAGAACCACAAGCAGTCCTTGGTGTATATTGCTAATCCCTGCCTAACCGTCCCTGTATACACTAGCATAGATAAAGAGATCTTTAGAAAAAGTATTTCTAAAGATCATTTATTATATGCTAATGAGCATGAGGGACTAGGCACAAGGGCGTTGCTTCCCTTGCTAGTTGGCCCCATTAGCATGTTAGCACACCCCTTGTGGCTCAGTGCGCATGACCCCGGAGTTTCGGTCATGCACACTATGAAGCTGGGTGTACGCGTCCCGGCTTCAAACTGAATTAGTGCGCATGACCAGAAGTCCGGGGTCATGGGCACTGAGCCGAAATCCAGCGTCGGGTGGCGATCGTAGCGGAGAGGGGAGTGAGATCATCCTGTGACACTGCACATTCATTAGCATGTTAGGACACCCACAGGGGCGTACTAACATGCTAGCAAGAGAAGCAACACCCTCTGAACTAGTCCCCACACTCATTAGCATACAATAAAAGATTTTTTAGAATTACTTTTTCTATAGATCTCTTTATCTATGCTACTAGATACAGGGAGGGTTAGGCAGGAATTAGCAATATGCACTCAGAACTGCTCGTGGTTCTGGGTGCATATTGGACCTGACAAGTTTTCTTTAAATACTAGTTCTGTCCGTGAAAAAAAAACAACTCCTATGAGAAAAACTGGTGTCTGAATGAACCGAAAGACAAAATTAGGTGCTCAGTCCCTCTGACCTCATTCCAAGCCTTATAAACTCTTAAATGCTGCAGTTAAAGGGAACCAAATATCAGGATTTTCATGTATAAGGTGCAGCCAGTGCAATATTGGCACTATCAGGCACAGGCTGTACATACCATTAGGGTGCAGCTCGGGTTTGAAAATTCGTGCACTTTTTGATTGAAGTGTGCACCTCTCTCCTAATGTCCGGGCGTGTTATGGACGTTTATCCCCTTCCCCCCCCCCCCCCCCCGTCCCCTGTTCCTCCCTCTTACTGGCCGTATATAAATTTCTCTCTTCAGAAACCTGGCGCCGGGGTTGGCGCCTGCGCATAGCGCTTATCTCCGGCGCCATGTTTCTGAAGCCCGCTGTATTTAGTAGTTTGCAGGAGAAGGCGGCGCATGCGCCCTCGCTTCTTCAGATCCCGTTGTGACCGCGGGAGCGCATGTGGTCACAACAGGACTGCAGAACAGCTGAGGAGAGGACGCGATTACCTGCAGCTAATCGCGTCCTCTCTCATCAGCTGTTCTCCAGTCCTGTTGTGACCACGCGTGAGTATGACTTTTTTTTTTTTTTTTCTACTGTTCACTTTTGATTTCGCAGCTGCCTCCACCTCCCGCCCAGACATGGCGCCGCTCGGCAGCATACATGCACAGGACTGGAGGTGGAAGCGGCGGTGACGGTACCGGGAGGATTCACACTTCTGTATTTACTGACAGAAGGAATCCTCTTCCTGTATATGTCACTTTACTACCCACCTCCTGCGTTTTATAGCTGCGTTTTTGGTCTTAGAAACGCACCAAAACGCAGCTATAATAACAATTTGCGTCTTTCAACATCCCATTGCACTCAATGGATGAAAAACGCGGGAATAATTGACATGCTGCATTTTTGTGGTCACCACAAAAACGCAGCTGAAAAAAAAACGCTGTGTGCAGACAGCAAAAATGAAAACTCATAGACTTTGCTGGGGAAGCAAAGTCGTGCAGTTTTCTGAGCAAAAACGCACCCGAAAAACGCGCAATAACGCCGCGAAAAATGCACTGTGTGAACTTAATTTGGTGTCACACACAGCGACAACGACAACGACGTCGCTGCTACGTCACCATTTTCTGTGACGTTGCAGCGACGTCCCGTCGCTGTGTGTGACATCCAGCAACGAGCTGGCCCCTGCTGTGAGGTCGTTGCTCGTTGCTGAATGTCCTGCTTCATTTTTTGGTCGTCGCTCTCCCGCTGTGAAGCACACATCGCTGTGTGTGACAGCGAGAGAGCGACGAAATGAAGCGAGCAGGGAGCAGGAGCCGGTGTCTGGCAGCTGCAGTAAGCTGTAACCAAGGTAAACCGGGTAACCAAGGTGGTTACCCGATATTTACCTTCGTTACCAGCCTCCGCCGCTCTTGCTGCCAGCGCCGGCTCCTGCTCTCTGCACATGTAGCTGCGGGACACATCGTGTAATTAACCCGATGTGTACTGTAGCTAGGAGAGCAGGGAGCCAGCGCTCAGTGTGCGCGGCTCCCTGCTCTCTGCACATGTTGCAGCACTGTCGTTATGATCGCAGCTTCTGCTGCTGTTTGACAGCTAAGCAGCGATCATAACAGCGACTTACAAGGTCGCTGCTACGTCACAGAAAATGGTGACGTAACAGCGACGTCGTTGTCGCTGTCGTTTAGTGTGACCCCAGCTTTACCCTTAAGGCCGGAGTCAGAGGAGTGTAAAGCATCTAATATGCTCTTACATCTGGTGTGATATGTTAATGACACTCTGCTGCGAATGTGATCCAAGTGGCATCTACTGTCTTGCATGTGAGAATTGGAGCACAGGTGAGAAGGAGAGATTAATTTCTCCATTGTCTATTGCTGAAAATACCGGACTGGACTCGGATGACATCACATGCACCCATAGACTTGTATGGGTGCACGTGATCCGATATACTCCACCAAACGCAGCATGCTGCTATTATTTTATTTTTTTTCTTACGCTGATTTTGCATGAGAAAAAACTCGCAGGTCTGATCTGCCTCGTTGCATAACATTGGTCAGAGTGCAATGCGAGATTTTTTTGCATTACACTCCTGCATATTATACACCAGTGTGAGCGTACCCTAATAGCAATGTCTGCATCAGCACAGGGAGAAGACAGCCGCATGAAGCATAGAAGCGAAACATTCATCGGGTGAGGCAGACTTCTCACTTTCTATCTGAAGGATTGAGCTCGGGACATTCTCCATGCTTTCTCCTGCTGTTTTTTTGCAGCAGCCATATTAATCTAGTATCCCCTGTGCTATTACTTTGCAGTATTTTTTGTTTATAGCTTCACAGTTATGGTTTTTGCTTTATTCCTTGAGTATTTCATTGGCATTGGTGTTTCCTTGCTTTTTCTTATTGCACTTTTGCACAGATGATTTACACATCTTTGGGGTCTTCCTCTTTTGTATGTGCAGAGTCTTGTCTTATCTCCAGTTACACACTTTTGCCCTTTCTGCAATTTTGAAATGTGTGTATTTTTTTTAAATAAACATTCTATATTCATGTCTACATCTTCCAGCATACAGTAGGTTTTTTTGGTGTTTAGTTCTCAGGATTTAAGCTATGTGCACACGTTGCTTTTTTTTGTGTGCAGATTTTTTGCACATAAAGCATGTTTTGGCAGGAAAAAAGCAGCTGAAAAAACACTTTTTAATTTTGCGTTTGCGTGGTTTTTTCACATGCTTTTTTTTTGCTGTTTTGTTTTTAGTCATGGCAATCGCGGGGGTTCAGGCGCTGTACCCCTGCGATTGCCGCCAGCTCCCTGCCTGATATTGCAGCCGGAACCCAGCTCTCACTGCCCACACCACTCCCGTCAGTTTAACCCCCTGAATGCTGCGATCAATGCAATCGAAGCATTTAGGAGGTAGAGAGAGGAATCGCTTACCTCCCCCTGGCTGATCGCAGGGACCCGATCGCTGCCATGGCACCCCTGGGTTGTCACCATGACAACCCCGAGTTACTGAGCTACAGAGAGCCTCACACACCATGCTGTATGCATGGTGTATAATAAAGCACTACAGTGGATTACAGAAACGCACAAAGAATTGACATGCTGCTTTTTTTTTCCTGCAACAAAACCTGCAATGAAAAAAGAAGCAGCATGTGCACAGCAAGCCACGATTCTCATAGACTTTGCTGGCACGCAGTTTTCCTTGCAGTATTGATGAAAATCTGCACATTTAGAACTTTTATTTTTAAGAGTTGTTGAACGTCAACGTTTCTGCTTGGTTCAGGCTTTTAGACACAAGCATAACATTTTTTTTTTTTTTTTTTTTTTTTGCAATTTGAAAAAAGTATTAAAAAAAAAATAGTCATATACGCAAAATTGCATGAAGGCTTCCTTGTGTATACTGTAATGTGCTGGATGGCGGTCGTCAGTTTGACGAGGCATCTACTTCTAGAAAATCTTGTTTTTTCTATAGGACCTGCATCCAGACATCTGATTTCTTGAAGAACAAAAAGGATAGTCAGTCTGAAAACTGACATGCTGGATCTTTGTCTCTCCCCCGACCCCCCCAGTAATATCATCTGTTGAGGGAACCCCCATACGTATTAGACTGTTAGGCTGCTTTCACACTTCCGTCTTTTTCTATCAGTCACAATCCATTTTGTGACTGATGTGACGGATCCTGTGAAAAAACGGATCTGTTGTATAATGTTTTTTTAGCCGGCAAAGGTTATTTCCCATGGAAAAACTATATGAATCCATCAGAGCGAGCGAGCGAGAATTTTTTTCTAACCGGAAAGGAATTTACACATCTGAGCATGCTTAAAGACTGCTAAAAGATGGATCCGTCACCGGAATCTGTCATTTGACGGATCCCGACGCCCTTAGGCTATGTGCGCACATTGCATATTTGCATGCAGTTACGCTGCGATCTGCACCGCAGCGTAACTGCATGCGTCCTGCGTCCCCAGCACAATCTATGAAGATTATGCAAGAGACGTGCGTACGTGGCGTATTAGAGCGCAGCGCTTCGGCTGCTGCCCGACGCGCGCATTCTAAGAATTGACATGTCACTTATTCCGTGCGCTGTGCCTGCAGTCCCCGCTCTGTCTATGGGAGGGGCTGCACTCAGAGCGCATGGAATCGGCTTTTTTTTTTCTTCATTACCACAGCGTAACTGCGTGCGTCCTGCGTCCCCTGCACAATCTATGAAGATTGTGCATTATCTATGCCCACGTGGCGTATTAGAACACAGCGCTCCGGCTGCTGCTGAAGCGCTGTGTTCTAAGAAGTTCACTCCTTTCGTGCGCTTTGCATGCAGCCCCCGCTCTGTCTATGGGAGGGGCTGCATCCAGAGCGCATGAAATCGGCTTTTCATACGGACAGTTTCTGCAGCGATTTGAAGCGCACGTGTGCTGTTCAAATTGCTGCAGAAATTTCTGCAGGGACAAACGCTATGTGCGCACATATCATTAGGCTTCCATTATAACACAAGACAGACGCCAACGGATCCGTCGCTGTCTGTTTTATCGACGCACACAAAAAACGTTACATTCTGCGTTGCTTCCACCCGACACAGATACATTATACATTATTAGTATAATGTGCATTGGGGCCTTAAAAGGAACCTGTCACATGTAGCAATGTTATTAATCTGCAGATATGGGGTTAGTCTGCAGGTTGATAAAGTTTGAATCATGCCCGAAGCCAGCATATTAAACCCTGCTGCCAGGAGGAAAAAGAACTTTGATCTTCTTGGCATCGGCATGGGATCAGTCACCAGTCTGTGTATGGAGAGCAATAGCTGTAACCACACTCCCCACACTGACTGACAGCAGGTTCTAATGCCAAGCGGCTGGTGCAGGTTCAGGTTCAGTCACCACTCTGTGGATGGAGAGTGGCGGTTGTACCAGCACCCCCAGAGTGACTGACTGGTGCTCACCATTAGAACCAGTTGTCAGTCTGTGCAGGGCGTGTGGCTATGTCACGGGTGGAGGAGGGGACGCTGCGCTCTCCCACTGCTCGGGTCCGGCTGCCGCTGCTGCTGCGGCCTCTGCTGCTCGGTGGCTCGAGCGATGGGCTGGATCCTGGGGACTCGAGCGGCGCTCCTCGCCCGTGAGTGAAAAGGGGTTTGGTTTTGGGGATTTATTGTCCGTGACGCCACCCACGGTTGTGGTGATTGTGTGGACACCACTGCTGCTCTGTATGGGGATCCCGGGAGCGGTGACAGGGAGCAGCAAAGTTGTTAGTTCTCCCCTCCGTGGGTAGGGGGTGGTTGTCCCGGGGCCCAGTGATGAGGTGGGGGATGAGGGATGGCAGGGCCGGTGCATAGCCTGGTGAGGTGCTGGGTCGCGGGGGCAGCGCTGTGCCACACGGCACGGTGGTTCTCACTCAGCCTGAGACGGTGACACAGTTCTCGGTAAAACACACGGCTGGAAAGACGGTTCCCACGGACGGCTGCTGTTGCTTTTCCCCGGTAGTTGACGGTGACGGTCTCTGTTCTTGCACCTAATGAAATGTTGGTAGCGATGGGTTCCCACTGGTAACCCGCTCCCTGGCTTGGATATGGGCCGGAGGAGCCCCTCTTTGCCCGCAGGCGCTGGCCCTGAGAAACTGGTGCCCTGGCGGTGGCGGTGTCTCTCTCCTACGGTTGGACTGTTGCCTTCAATCGGGACTTAGTTATTGGGAGACCCAGGAGGTCCCCTTCACTGACGGATTTGGCAAATTCACGGCGACTCCTAGCCTTGCCGGCATCCGAAAGGCCCCTGCCAATGGTGCTGGCTTCTCTTCGTATACTGTTCCGGTACCGCCGGGCCACCACCCGTCCACGGTCCTTTCGGCAACCTCCGATCAGCCTCTCCTGCAGACGGTCACCGTCGTCTGCTGACCTTGCTGTCTCAGTCTGGGGCACACACCCGGACCAACTTCAGGCTTCCTCAACTGTCACTTTCTCTTCCACTTTTACTCCTCTCACTTGCTCCTCTACCACTTCCTTCTCAAACTCTCACTAAACTCTCCACTCAACTGCCTGGTTTTTCCCGCCTCCAGGACTGTGAACTCCTCGGTGGGCGGAGCCAACCGCCTGGCCCACCCCCCTAGTGTGAACATCAGCCCCTGGAGGAAGGCAACAAGGATTTTTGGTGTAGCTTTGGTGTACCTATCCGGGGTGTAGGGTGTGGTGGTGTTATGACCTGTGACCCCTGGCTTGCCCAGGGCGTCACAGCTACAGCTGCTGCTCTCCATGCACAAACTGGTGACTGAACCCATTGCAGTGCCACCCCTGTGATTGAAACCCAACTATAATCCTCGTGGCAGCATTGGGGTTTCAGTCATGGGGGCAGCGCTTATGTGGGTTCAGTCACTGCTCTGTGTATGGATAGAGGCGGCTGTAACCATGCCCCCCGCACTGACCGACAGCACCAGCCATTGACTGAAACCCGAACGCTGCCGGGAGGATTAAAGTTCTTCTCCTCCCGACAGAGGGGTTTAATGTGCAGGTGCTGGGCAGGTTTAGAATGCTATTAACATGCAGATTATAACGTTTGTATCCCTGACACGTGCTCTTTAACATTAATTTAGAAACTTGCACACACAGAATAGATGTGCAAATCTACCCAATGACAAAAAAAAAATCATCCAAGTAAATATACATATTCATAAACTAAATGTGAGAAAAACATATTCATATTAATTAGTTATTATCACAAAACATTTAAAATCAGATATTAAAAACAATTGTATACTCCCAATTACCCATGGCACTGCCGAAATCTGTTTTTTTTTTTTTTTATAGAAAAGTTGTAGCATGCCATATACAAAAACATATGTTAATTTATAATCACCACCAGTCATCTACGCACAACTTGCTCGAAAGGCCATGTGCACACGGGGAGTATTTAGTGAGTTACTTCAAAACCAGGAGTTGAACAGTAAAGGAAAAGTGCAGCAGAAACTTCTGCATTTTTTACTCACTCCTGGTTTTCGCTTACAAATACTATGGTAAAATACTGACCAGATACTCAATGTCTGAACGTGGCCAAACGGTGAGCATAGCCCTCTATCTTTTTCAGTCTTGTAATGTAAACTATGAATAGAATGGTTCTACACATACCTGACCACAGCTCCATTTAAATGGTAAGCATAGTGCTCTTTAAGACCGTTCGAAATTCCAAAATTCCCCTCCAAATTTGGGATTATAGTTGTATATAATGTACCACACCCAGTACAAACTATAACTAGAGTTGAGCGGATCGGCTATAATCCGGGTCCGACGGATCCGGATCGGGTTGCTGCCGAAGTCCGGGTCCGATCCGGAATCAGCGGCTATGTAAATGAATCGGGAGTCGGATCCGGGGACGAGAGAGAGAGAGACCCCTATTATCAATCTAGGTACGGGGAAGTACCATGCGAAAGGGAACGGAAACCCTGTGTCTAGGTAAAGGGAAGGTGGTGACCCCTGACCAAACCTACTATTGGTTCATATGGTCCCTCACTACCCTAGATAGGTTCCACATTTATGGAACCTGTCCCTTGGTATCCCTAGTGCTGGGCCCTAAATAAGGAACAGATGGGATGAGCTCTTCGTCAACCCCACTAAACCCTATAGAAGACACGAGGAGGACACAGGATGACCTACTTATCCACAGATGACACCTGTAGAAGTTCAGCAGAACTTTCAGCAACAATATCACAGAGGAGTACAAGCCACCTGCTTGCAACCAAGGCTTGAATGAACTGAAGAATATCACCAGCACCAGTCCAAGGAAAGAAGAGGTATTTAAGCACCAAGAGAATACTGATGATCAGCAGCTGAATAGAAGATGAGTTCGCTCCTGCTGGGTCTAAAAGGGGGAGAGCTGAACCAGCAGGAAAGCTACCTATACCAATGAATACTGACAGTAGGAGCAATGGAAAGTCAGGGAGCCTTCTGCACAGCCAAATGCTGTGACCTTATATGGCTAGCAACCATATAACTGTCTGTCACCCGTAACACACCCGTGACACCCATGTACATTAGACTTAAGTCAGCCAACCCCACCGACTGTCTCTGTAAAGTGGCCTCCAGATTCTCCCCCAACAGTTGTAGGAGAGCAGTATTTTGCCATTGGAATATCAACTGCTGAGCCTTTTGTAGGCCGGTGAGATAAGCAGCGTCTGGCAGCAGCTCTCTCATAGATAACACAGGAACCTTTAGCCAAACACACCTGTATGTGGAGGAGTTGAGGTAGATATGTCAGCCGAAAGATCAGGAGAAATGCCATAACACAATAAAGAGTAATTATTCACCTAATAAACCACTTGTATTCCTGCACTGCGGGTTTTGACTGCAGCATCCTATACCGCTGTAGTCTTTTCCTGGTTTTCCTGCACAATCACTTAATCTTGCAGGGAAACGGCCTGAAAAGATGAGCAGCCAATATGTTAGTCTGTGTGGTCTTGAAAGTGGAACAGCTTTTTCCCAGCAAAATTAAAGGGGTTATCTGGGACCTTTTTTTATATTTCTTTCTTGGGCCCCTGCGGGCATCTGGCTGTCAATCAGCTTGAAGTCGTCAGACACACCCAGTCGATAGAGCAGCCCTGATGACATGACATAGCAGAATTGCCAACAGGAGTGGTCACTCTAAGCTGGCGCAGAACAAGCAGGTAGTAAGCAACAAACTGCCTGTCAATTCTTAGCCCCAATGAGAAAAAAATGATAGCCCTGGAGGATAAACTATTTAAGTGATTGTGCAGGAAAACGGTTAAAACACTTCAGCAGTACAGGACAGTTGCGGTTTTAAGCTGCAATATGACAGTTGCATGAGAATGCCTTCTTAATTATTAGGGGAGACCAGGACCGTGTTCATAATCATCATCTCTTGATGAGGGTTCAGAGTGGTGCTTCCTGCTCCCTGGGAACATTGATTTAAAACTGGAAAATGATGTAAGGCTGAATTCATGCACCCATGTTTTGGGGTCTAAGTGCAGAAAACCATGCACGGACCAGTTGTAAGTTTCCTGACTCGTACTTGATAGTAACGGGTAAATATAAGACTTGTGTCAGGAGTCTCTTATCCAATACAGAAATCATGGTCTGTACACAGACTTTAAAAAATAGACATGTGAATGCAGCCTAAAGCTAAATTTCCTCTGTGGTCACACCGAAGGAAAACAAAACCCTTGTTCTTGCATCTTTTGGCTGTGCCGCCTAGGCTCCTATCTTGCTGTCCCCAACCTTTATGACCTTGCGAGCCGCATCCATCCGCGCGAGAGGGTCGCATCCATCCGCGAGAGAGGGTCGCGAGCCGCATCCAGCCCCGAGAGAGGGTCGCGAGCCGCATCCAGCCCCTGTCCAGAGCCTCCATTACCAGTATAATGACAGCCAAAGTTTCTTCACAAAAATTACACACTAAGGCTATGTGGGCACTGGAAAATGGAATTTTCTCAAGAAAATTCCGCAGGCACTGAAAGATTACCGCACCCGCGGTAAAAAACCGCGGCAAACCGCACCCGAAAACCGCATGCGGTTTGCTGCGGTATTGTTCGCGGTATTGCCGCGTGCGGGTTGGTACATGTGCTTTATTGCATTCAATGCAATAAAGCACATTGAAAAAAAAAATAAATCATTTCCTTCTTAGATAGTAGATAGATAAAGAGACAGAAGAATAGATAGAGGGATAGATAGACAGATAGAGGACAGATCGCTGCATTTCCCACGGTCGGCAGTGAGTTTACATTACCGGCCGTGGGAAATGCCCTGTGGTTACCTCTGCTGTCTCGCTGAGAGCCTGCATTCATTCAGCGCTGTGTCAGTCGCAGCTGGATGCAAGCCTCGCAGGACGCCGGAGCTGTGGATTACGCCGGTGCTTTGTTTCGGGAGGGGTTAATAAAATGGTGAACGAGGCTTATTTTTGTTTTATTTAAAATAAAGGATTTTTCTGTGTGTTTTATTCACTTTCCTTACGGGTTGATCATGTCAGCTGTCATATAGACGCTGCCATGATCAAGCCTGGAGTTAATGGCGGCGATCCGCCACAATTAACTCCTTGTATTACCCTGACTGCCACTGCTACACAGTGGCAGGAAGAGCTGGGGACACTCCGGTACTGCCGCATAATGCATGCGACAGTCCCGGGGCAGCTGCGACTGATATTCTCGGCTGCGGGAGGGGGAGTGAGGCGGGGGACATTAACCCTGCCCCTCTACCTCCCCAGCCTGAGAATACCGGGCCGCCGCTGTGTGCTTACCTCGGCTGGACGGTAAATATACAGCGGAGCCCACGTGTTTTGTTTTCTATATTTCCGTTTGATTTCTATGTGTGTTCTATATGTCTGTGTCTGTGTTCTATGTCTGTGATGTCTGTGATGTGTGTGTGTGTGTGTTTACTTTCTGCTCCGCTTCCTCTTCCTGTAATGACATCACTTCCCTGCAAAACCGCAGGCAAGCGATGTACATTACTGCAGGTAAACCGCGAAATACCGCAGGGAATAACGCAGGAAAACGCAGTGAACCGCACAGAATTTGCTACCTGCGTTATTCCCTGCCGGATTTCACGATTACATTGCAGTCAATGGAGTGAAATCCCGCAGCGACGTGCGGAAAAGAATTGACATGCAATTGTTTTTGCTGTGGGAATCCCGCAGCAAAACATGCAGCTGTCAAATTCCGCCTAGTGCGCACAGGATTTTTTTTTCCCATTGGTTTTGCTGGTGATTCACTGCAGAGATGTTATGAACATTTTCTGCAGAGAAACATGCAGCAAAACCGCAAAAAATCCGTGGCAAAATCCGGTAAGTGCGCACATAGCCTAAGTTAGTAAACCAAGATCCAGGGGATCCTAGCCTACTCCATCCAGATCTGTTTTTCTATGCAGGGCTGCTCATAAAAGTCACCATCTGGATAACTGCTTTTCATAGCTGTTTGCTAGCCCACACGCTAATGCACCAAGCTGCAGACAGCAGTGACCCACACATCAGAGGCCCATGACCCACATGTGGCTCCCGAGCTACAGGTTGGGGAACCCTGTTCTATGGCATAAGTATGAGCTACATAGACAACAGCAAATTAGCTCTTCCATTGAATAGTCAAATATAGAAAAAAGTGCAATGCTTTATACCAGAGTTGGGCTGCTTTCACACGTCAGTTTTTGGCCATCAGGCGCAATCCAGCAGAAACATGAAAAAACGGCAAAAACTGGATTACGGTCGCCGGATCCGTTTTTTTTTAACAGAACATGCTCAGTATCACAACGGATCTGTCAAACAACTGAAGGAACTGATGGAAAAAACTGATGCAACTGATTTTGTTTTTTTGCTCGATTCGTCGCATCAGGTTTTTTTTTGCCGGATCCTGCCTGATGGCAAAAAACTGATGTGTGAAAGCAGCCTTTACTCTTCAAATATGGTGTAACAAATAGAAAACAACGACTCAAGAATAATGGCAATCTCCTGAGACTGCTTATGAGCATATCTCGGTATATTACACCAGTGCACATGATATGCCTGCTGTAAAAAATGTCAAAACCCAGGACAGTTATGTAATCCAAAGGTAATCTGCAATGCTTTATCAGCGAAATAGCGAAACTTTGTGAGCCAGGCTTGATACCAGTCTTTTTCATACGTTCCTGAACATAACCTAAATGCTCTCTCTGCATTGGGGGTCGTGTGCAGGGAACATAGTCCACAGCCAGGACCTCCTATGCTGGACAAGGCTGCTAAAATGGATCTTACTCAGGTATGATTTTATACCCTTATTTTCTCTTCAGGAAAGTGAAAGCTGTAAAGGCAAGGAGGCATAGATAGATATTACAGTCACGGCTTCTTACTTTCTGTTCTCGATCTGTTTTTTTCCCTCCCTGTTATTCAGCTACTAGTATATCTGCTTTATCTATGGTGGTGCTCATGGTGTGTCTTTAAGGTCAAGTTTTCTGTGCATGATTATATGATAAAAGTATTATCATTTATGGAAGCAATACTTAAAATAACACTAAGGGCTCATGAAGAGATCTGTAAAAGTCGGCCCAAGCTCGGACCACAATGCACAGACTGTTTGCGTGTCTCCCGAGCTGAACTCGGCAAACCCATGTCTGCCTAGGTCAGGAGACACATGGACAGTGCATTGTGGTCCATGCTCACACTCTTTTACAGAAGTCTACATGATGCCTTGGTGTTAATTTATTTGTATTGAAAAGTTATACAACTTTCCAGTAACCTTATTATTTCCAGTTCAATATGTTTTTGACATGTCTGCTTGCGGTGATTTATATTAGAAACTTTGTTTAATCTCTTGATCACATAGGTGCTTGGCTCACTAGCATCATTACATGGAAGTGGAGAAGAATGCGTTAACACCGCGTTGCCGTGAGATGAAATATAGGTGAGACAAAACACCTGGAAATGTGATTTGCCAATGTGATTCAGAGTGCCATCACGCCTTCATCAGGACCGATCACAGTGGAAATTGTTTACATTTCCAGGAGTTTGACTCGTCCATATTTCATCTCATGGAGCGCGGTGTTAACCCCTCCCTCTCCACCTCCAACAATACTCACACGTGGGGCTCCTGCAGCTGGTTTATGCGTCTACAGTAGTTGTGACTTTCACAACCCCGCTAGGAGAACAAACCACCACTGTTCCTTTGTATCTCTAGCCCGGATAAGACCCTATTTGTGCTGCCTTCCCATCTCCTATATCGTAGAATCATCACATGGCTGGTACTGATTTTTCTTTTTTTTTTTTTTTTTTTTTATCCACTTTTTCAAAAGGAAACTTTTTGAAGGCAAAAATTGCCAAATGACAGCGTTGAAGTTTTCAAGAAATGAAAAATAATTGAAAAAGTAAAAAGGTTTTGGTCAATCATTATTGAACTGGCTACCGTAACACGGTACCAAAACTTTTTTCTTTTAACAAGAAATGAAAGTCATGGAGATGGAATGTTTGACAGTGAGTTTCATTCTATGCTGACCTAAATAATAAAACCTTTGTTTCTATATTGGGGTGTAATTGTGTAAGGCCTTTACATCTCGGGCTATACTCTGACCTGGCTCTGTTTTGAACAAGGCTGGCCGGACATATAATTTTCAAGGATGGACAGATATCTGACTTCACATATATCGCTGGTGACAAATTATGGAACTTTGGACATTTGGTTACTGAGCTGTTCTAGCCAAAGGTAGAGCAAACATTCATGTGGCAACTGAATTCATAACAGAAATGCACTTTATTGTAACAGATGACAAGATTAGTTATTTGATACAGCAGTGACTTTATTGGGAAGAAAATTGCAAGGAGTCTTCTTCTTTTACTTTATTGGCAGCCTAATCGGATGCCTGTTAGTTTATACTATAGAAAAAAATAGAACTTAATATGTGGTTCAGATACCTTTGATAGCAGTTACAGAGGTCAGACGTTTCCTGTAGTTCTTGACCAAGTTTGCACACACTGCAGCAGGGATTTTGCCCACTCCATACAGATCTTCTCCAGGTCTTTCAGGTTGCTCGGCTGCAACATTTGAGTTTCAGCTCCTTCCAAAGATTTTCTATTGGGTTCAGGTCTTGAGACTGGCTAAGCCACTCCAGGACCGTGAAATGCTTCTTACAGAGCCACTCCTTAGTTGACCTGACTGTGTGTTTCGGGTCATTGTCATGCTGGGGGAACCAGCCACAACCCATCTTCAATGCTCTTACTGAGGGAAGGAAGTGGTTGTCCAAAATTTTGCGGTAGATGACTCCATTTATCCTTTCTTCAATACGATGCACTTGTCACGTCTCCTTTGCAGAAAAGCACCCCCAAACTATGATGTTTACACCCCCATGCTTCACAGTTGGGACGGTGTTTTTGGGTTGTACTCCTCTTACTTCTTCTTCCAAACACAGCGAATCGAGTTCATACCAAAAAGTTATGTTGTGGTCTCATCTGACCACATGATTTTCTCCCATGCCTCCTCTGGATCATCCAGATAGTCATTGGCGAACTTCAAATGGGCCTGGACATGTGCTGGCATGAGCAGGGTGTGTGCCATACAGGATTTTAATCCATGACTGCGTATGTGTGACCTCCAGAAACCTTACTCCATTAAAGGACTAGAGTACATTGCTAGTGTAATTAACACCACTTTAGTGCCATAAATTGTCATGAATTAGCAGGGCTTGCTAGGTCACATACCGCCTTGTCCCACCCAGCTACACCTACTTTTCTAAACGCTGGTGGAGCTGGCCAGGAGTGCCTATAAGACCACATTTGGCCTAGCCATTAAGGGGTTAATATACCGCCAATTTGAGACACACACACACACACACACACACATTGAAGTGACAATATACAGCATGTATGAACCCTGAGTCTTGTTTTGGTGTAATTAGTGTTTGTGTATAGTCAATAAGTCTCTTACGCTAATGAAACCCAAGATAACCCTGTCTGACCATGGGGTGGTTGAGAGTCGTTATCAGGGCCGTATTTACCATTAGGCACCCGTGGTCCTCTGCCTGGGGCGGCAGGATGCGGGGGGCGGCACCTTCTAGCAGTAAAAAAAAAAATAATTTTTTTTATATATATATCCATTAAATCCGCTGTATTTTTGGAGGAGGGAGGGGGGAGAGGCGCACCTCCATTTATTTGTATCCGCATCACTTAAGACGCAAATGCAGACAAACTGCGGCGGCCGGGCACAGACAGCTGATTGATCCCGGAACTGCCGGCGTCTGCACTTCCAGGGTCACAGGCGCGCCAATCAGCTCCTTCCTCTGTGCTGCGTCCAATGCTGTGTGGCTTTCACATGCAGAGCTCACAGCAGGAAGCTGCAGAGGACGCCGCGATGGAAGCCGGTGTCAGAAGAGGATACTCACGTGAGCCAGGAAGATGACAGTGGGCCCTGGAGCAGGTAAGTGCTCGCAGAGCTGAAGATTCATAAGGAGGGTGGGGGTGTCTCTAATGCAGACTGGAGATCTGCGCATGTGGTGGGGGGAGAGAGGCTGATATTGGGGGAGACTTGGGGGAAGAGAAGCTGATACTGGGGGAGGCTGGGAGGAGAGAGTCTGATGCTGGGGGAGGCTGATACTGGGGGAGGCTAGGAGGGGGGAGGCTGTGAGGGGGAGGCTGTGAGGGGGAGGCTGATGCTGGGGGAGGCTGGGAGGAAAGAGGCTGATGCTGGGGGAGGCTGGGAGGAGAGAGGCTGATGCTGGGGGAGGCTGGGAGGAAAGAGGCTGATGCTGAGGGAGGCTGGGAGGAGAGAGGCTGATGCTGGGGGAGGCTGGGAGGAGGGAGGCTGATGCTAAGGGAGGCTGATGCTGGGGGAGGCTGGGAGGAGGGAGGCTGATGCTGGGTGAGGCTGGGAGGAGGGAGGCTGATGCTGAGGGAGGCTGGGAGGAGAGAGGCTGATGCTGGGAGGAGAGAGGCTGATGCTGGGGGAGGCTGGGAGGAAAGAGGCTGATACTGAGGGAGGCTGATGCTGGGAGAGGCTGATGCTGCGGGAGGCTCGGAGGAGAGAGGCTGATGCTGAGGGAGGCTGATGCTGGGGGAGGCTGGGAGGAGAGAGGCTGATGCTGGGGGAGGCTAGGAGGGGGGAGGCTGATGCTGGGGGAGGCTGGGAGGAGGGAGGCTGATGCTGGGGGAGGCTGGGAGGACGGAGGCTGATGCTGGGGGAGGCTGGGAGGACAGAGGCTGATGCTGGGGGAGGCTGGGAGGACAGAGGCTGATGCTGGGGGAGGCTGATGCTGGGAGAGGCTGGGAGGGGGGAGGCTGATGCTGGGGGAGGCTGGGAGGAGAGAGGCTGATGCTGGGGGAGGCTGGGAGAAGAGAGGCTGATGCTGGGGGCAGAGAGGCTGATGCTGGGGGCAGAGAGGCTGATGCTGGAGGAAGCTGGGGGAGAGAGGCTGATGCTGGGGGAAGCTGGGGGAGAGAGGCTGATGTTGGGGAAAGCTGGGGGAGAGAGGCTGAAACTGGAAGAGGCTGGGGGGGAGAGGCTGATGCTGGGGGACGCTGGAGGGAGAGAGGTTGATGCTGGGGGGGCTGGGGAAGAGAGGCTGATGCTGGGGGAGAGGCTGCTGCTGAAGGCGGGGGAGAGAGGCTGCTGCTGGGGGAATGGGAGAGAGGGGCCAATGCTAGAGACGGAGGACAAGGGTTGAGGGATAGTGCAATGACAAAATCGATGGGGGGAGTGTAAGGACTCAGAATGAGAGGGGGGCAGCATTGGGAGCTCATTATGGAGAAGGGGCAGCATGTGTGGGCTCAGTATGGAGTGGAGCAATGTAGGGGAGTCAATATCAAGAGTGGGGTTGTGTGTGTGTGTGTGTGTGTGTGTGTGTGTGTGTGTGGGGGGGGGGGGGGTCTCAGCATAAGCGTTAGTGTGGTGGTCTTAGTATGATGAATGGGGCAGCATGGAGGTGTCATTATGGAAAAGAGGAAGGCAGCATTAGGAGCTCATGGAGAGGGGCAGCATGCATGGGACATTGTGAGGAGGGGGCAGCATGCATGGGGCATTGTGAGGAGGGGGCAGCATGCATGGGACATTGTGAGGAGGGGGCAGCATGCATGGGACACTGTGAGGAGGGGGCAGCATGCATGGGACATTGTGAGGAGGGAGCAGCATGCATGGGACATTGTGAGAAGGGGGCAGCATGCATGGGACATTGTGAGGAGGGGGAAGCATGCATGGGACACTGTGAGGAGGGAGCAGCATGCATGAGACATTGTGAGGAGGGGGCAGCATGCATGGGAAACTGTGAGGAGGGGGCAGCATGCATGGGACATTGTGAGGAGGGAGCAGCATGCATGGGACATTGTGAGGAGGGGGCAGCATGCATGAGACACTGTGAGGAGGGGGCAGCATGCATGGGACATTGTGATGAGGGGGCAGCATGCATGGGACATTGTGAGGGGAGGGCAGCATTCATGGGACATTGTGAGGAGGGGGCAGCATGCATGGGACACTGTGAGGAGGGAGCAGCATGCATGGGACATTGTGAGGAGGGGGCAGCATGCATGGGACATTGTGAGGAGGGAGCAGCATGCATGGGACATTGTGAGAAGGGGGCAGCATGCATGGGACATTGTGAGGAGGGGGCAGCATGCATGGGACACTGTGAGAAGGGGGCAGCATGCATGGGACATTGTGAGAAGGGGGCAGCATGCATGGGACATTGTGAGGAGGGAGCAGCATGCATGGGACATTGTGAGGAGGGGGCAGCATGCATGAGACACTGTGAGGAGGGGGCAGCATGCATGGGACATTGTGAGGAGGGGGCAGCATGCATGGGACATTGTGAGGGGAGGGCAGCATTCATGGGACATTGTGAGGAGGGGGCAGCATGCATGGGACACTGTGAGGAGGGAGCAGCATGCATGGGACATTGTGAGAAGGGGGCAGCATGCATGGGACATTGTGAGAAGGGGGCAGCATGCATGGGACATTGTGAGGAGGGGGCAGCATGCATGGGACACTGTGAGGAGGGAGCAGCATGCATGAGACATTGTGAGGAGGGGGCAGCATGCATGGGAAACTGTGAGGAGGGGGCAGCATGCATGGGACATTGTGAGGAGGGGGCAGCATGCATGGGACACTGTGAGGAGGGGGCAGCATGCATGGGACATTGTGAGGAGGGGGCAGCATGCATTGGACATTGTGAGGGGAGGGCAGCATTCATGGGACATTGTGAGGAGGGGGCAGCATGCATGGGACACTGAGGAGGGAGCAGCATGCATGGGACATTGTGAGGAGGGGGCAGCATGCATGGGACATTGTGAGGAGGGGGCAGCATGCATGGGACATTGTGAGGAGGGAGCAGCATGCATGGGACATTGTGAAGAGGGGGCAGCATGCATGAGACACTGTGAGGAGGGGGCAGCATGCGTGGGACATTGTGAGGAGGGGGCAGCATGCATGGGACACTGTGAGGAGGGAGCAGCATGCATGGGACACTGTGAGGAGGGGGCAGCATGCATGGGACACTGTGAGGAGGGGGCAGCATGAATGGGACACTGTGAGGAGGGGGCAGCATGCATGGGACATTGTGAGGAGGGGGAAGCATGCATGGGACATTGTGAGGAGGGGGCAGCATGCATGGGACAATGTGAGGAGGGGGCAGTATGCATGGGACATTGTGAGGAGGGGGCAGTATGCATGGGACATTGTGAGGAGGGGGCAGTATGCATGGGACATTGTGAGGAGGGGGCAGCATGCATGCGACATTGTGAGGAGGGAGCAGCATGCATGGGACACTGAGGAGGGGGAAGCATGCATGGGACATTGTGAGGAGAGGGCAACATGCATAGGACATTGGGAGGAGGGGCAGCATGCATGGGACATTGTGAGGAGGGGGAAGCATGCATGGGACATTGGAGGAGGGGGCAGCATGCATGAGACAATGTGAGGAGGGGGCAGCATGCATGGGACACTGTGAGGAGGGGGCAGCATGCATGGGACACTGTGAGGAGGGGGAAGCATGCATGGGACATTGTGAGGGGAGGGCAGCATGCATGGGACATTGTGAGGAGGGGGCAGCATGCATGGGACATTGTGAGGAGGGGGAAGCATGCATGGGACATTGTGAGGGGAGGGCAGCATGCATGGGACATTGTGAGGAGGGGGCAGCATGCATGGGACACTGTGAGGAGGGGGCAGCATGAATGGGACATTGTGAGGAGGGGGCAGCATGCATGGGACATTGTGAGGAGGGGGCAGCATGAATGGGACATTGTGAGGAGGGGGCAGCATGCCTGGGACATTGTGAGGAGGGGGCAGCATGAATGGGACATTGTGAGGAGGGGGCAGCATGCATGGGACATTGTGAGGAGGGGGCAGTATGCATGGGACATTGTGAGGAGGGGGCAGTATGCATGGGACATTGTGAGGAGGGGGCAGTATGCATGGGACATTGTGAGGAGGGGGCAGTATGCATGGGACATTGTGAGGAGGGGGCAGCATGCATGCGACATTGTGAGGAGGGGGCAGCATGCATAGGACATTGGGAGGAGGGGGCAGCATGCATGGGACATTGTGAGAAGGGGGCAGCATGCATGGGACATTGTGAGGAGGGGGCAACATGATGTGAGGTCAATGTGCAGATCATATTTCATAATTGAGGAAGGTGTGGTGGGTATAATTTATAAGGGAGGGCAGTGTGTAGTATATTAGGGGCAGTGTCACAGTCACAGTATATAAGTGGGGACGGTGGGAATATTTTATACTCATGCTATGTTTTGATGTGCCTGTGGTGATCCCCATTGGGGGGGTTAGTGCCCTTCATTTCTCATTGATACTTTTTCAAGTGTTTTACAGAGTAGATCTGCCTTAAACAGATGTCGTGTGCGAAAACTCAGTGTTACGTTGTCACTAAGGATCGCAACCACTTAACCCCATTACGACCGCGTTACGTTTTAAAACGGCACCAAAAAAGGGTACTTATTCCTTTCTGCCGTTTTAAAACGGCGGGCAGAAAAAAGTGTATAGCGCTCCCCAGCGTCAGAAAATCTCCGGGGTTTCAGCTACCGGGGGTAGCTGAGACCCTGGAGATCATGATTCGGGCCGGTTTTTCCGGTCCCCAGTCACGTGATGACCGGTATACACCGTATACCGATCATCAAGTTATAGTAAATGACCGCGCCGGTAAAAAATGATTTATCTCCCATCTGGCATGATCAAACATGTCAGATGGGAGATAAATCTCTTTCTCGGTTCCCTCCGGTCCCCTCGGTATCCCCAAAGTGCCCCCCCCCGACCCCCAACCCCCTCCCGAAAATCCAAGATGGCCGCGCGCACCGCCGATCACAGCAGCGCGCCGGCCACATTCACACTGTTCCTATGGTTTCTGTCGCATGTGCCATCACACATGCGACAGAAACCTGCTCCCCAGGCCCTGCCAAGTCACCCCCTACCCCCACCCCGGTGTTCCCCGGTGTCATACATACCTGTCGGAGCGCTGATCCCCCGCGGCCCCCTCCTCCGGCTCCTTCTCAGCAGACGCCGGTCACATGTGCAGAGCAGCTGACAGCTTCCTGTGTTCAGGACGCTGGCTGCTGCTGCTGCTCGGCACTTTGCAGTTGTGACCCGGGGAGGGTGGGTGCAGATTCTTTGCACCCACTCTCCTCAAATGGAGGGTCCTCACACCTAGAAAATGGGGGATACGTTCCCTGAACGTGTCCCCCATATTCTAGAAGGTCCAGAATCGACGTGGGACGTCCAAATGGATTACAGCGGATTTTTTTTTCTTTTCAATAAATTGGCTAATCAGGGAATGTTTTGGGGAGTGTTTTTTCAAATAAATTTTTTTTTTGTTGTCAATTTTTTTTTTTTTATTACTGTCAATTAGTTATGTCGGGTATCTGATAGACGCCGTGACATAACTAATTGCTGGGCTTGATGCCAGGTGACATTACACACCTGGTATCAACCCCATTTATTACCCCGTTAGCCAACGCACCAGGGCGCGGGATGAGCTGGGGCGAAGCGCCAGAATTGGCGCATCTAATGGATGTGCCACTTCTGGGGCGGCTGCGGCCTGCTATTTTTAGGCTGGGAAGAGTCCAATAACCATGGCTCTTCCCACCCTGAGAATACCAGACCCCAGCTGTCAGCTTCATCTTGGCTGGTGATCTAATTTGGGGGGACCCCACGTTTGTTTTGTTTTTTTTAATTATTTATTTATAAATAATTAAAAAAAAAACAGCTTGGGGAGCCCTCCAAATTGATCACCAGACAAGATGAAGCTGTCAGCTGTGGTTTGCAGGCCACAGCTGTCTGCTTTACCCTAGCTGGCTATCAAAAATAGGGGGGACCCCTCGTCATTTATTTTAATTATTTTTTTTTTCTTTTGGGCTAAATACAAGGCTAGGCACCCTTTAGTGTCACATGAAAGGCACTAAAGGGCGCCAGCTTAGAATCTGCAGAGGGGGGTGGACATTATATATATGTTTGACATCTATCCATTCATCCATTGTAGCATTTTACGCTGTGTGCCCACAATCAGGGTTTGCAGCGTTTTGGGCGCAGAGTGTTTTCCCTGCGTCCATAACGCTGCGTTGTGCAGTAGAAGCACAGTGGAAGGATTTTTAGAAATCCCGTGCCCACTGTGTTTCTTTTCTCTGCAGCATAAACCGACCTGTGGCGCAGCTTCCCGAGCCTCAGCATGTCAATTTATGCTGCGGAGATGAGTGTTTTCTGCAGGTAGAATAGAGCCAAAGTCCACAGCAGCCTGAACCCAAATCGTGGGCATGGGCAGCTGCGTTCTCCCGTGGACAACACTCAAATCTCTGCAGGACGGCTGGCACTGTGTACTAGCAACATTTTTGTGAAGTACCTGTGGATTCAAAATGCTTACTATACTCTTGAATAAAATCCTTGAGGGGTCTAGTTTCCAAAATGAGGTCACTTGTGGGGGGTTTCTGATGTATAGGTACCCAAGGGACCCTGCTAATGTGACATGATGCGCGCAATTTACTTCAACTTTTCCAGAATTCAAATGGTGCTCTTTCCATTCCAAGCCCTCCCATTTATCCAAACAAAGGTTTTTGGCCACATGTGGGGTATCACCGCGCTCATAAAAAAGTGGGTAACAAACATTGGGGTGAAGTTTTTGGAATTACCTCTTGAAAAAGTGAAAAAATTGATGCTAAAGCAACATTTTTTAGAAAAAAATGAAAATTTTCAATGTGACAATGTAACGTTATCAAAATCTGTGAAGTATCTGTGGATCCAAAATGCTCACTATACCCCTAGATAGAAGCCTTGAGGGGTCCACTTTCCAAAATGGCATCACTTGTGAGGAGTTTCTTCTGTTTAGGTACCTTAGCGGACCTCTAAATGCAACATGGTGCCCGCAATCTATTTCAGCCAAATTTGCTTTCCAAAATTCAAATATTGCTGCTCCTGTTCCGAGCCCTCCCATTTGTCCAAACAAAGGTTTCTGACCACATGTGGGGTGTTGGCGCGTTCATAAGAAAGTGGGTAACAAGTTTTGGGGTTCATTTTGTTGTGTTATTTCTTCTAAAAGTGAATAAATTTGGGGTAGAGCAACATTTTAGGTAAAATTTTATTTTTTGCTTTTTTTCATTCCACTTTGCTTTAGTTCCTGTGAAGCACCTGAAGGGTTAATAAACTTCTTGGATGTGGTTTTGAGTACTTTGAGGGGTGCTGTTTTGAGAATGGTGTCACTTTTGGGTATTTTCTGTCACCTGGGCCTCTCAAAGTCACTTCAAATGTGATGTGGTCCCTAAAAAAATGGTTTTGTGAATTTTGTTGAAAAAATGGGAAATTGCAGATGAACTTTGACCCCTTCTAACTTCCTAACCCCAAAACATTTTGTTTCAGAAATTGCGCTAATGTAAAGTAGACATGTGGGAAATGTTATTTATTAACTGTTTTGTGTGACATAACTCCCTGGGTTAAGGGCATAAAAATTAAAAGTTTGAAAATTGCAAAGTTTTCAAAATTTTCATCAAATTTCCGATTTTTTCACAAATAAAAGCAAAAAATATCGTTCTAAATTTATAACTATCATGAAGTACAATATGTCACGAAAAAACAATGTCAGAATCATCGGGATCCGTTGAAGCGTTCCAGAGTTATGACCTCATAAAGTGACACTGGTCAGAATTGCAAAAAATGGCCTGGGCATTAAGGACAAAACTGGCTCCGTCCTTAAGGGGTTAAAGTGCCTAGGGCAGCATGAAGGCAAAATACAGCCTTGGTCGTAATCATCAATTTGTCTTTTTTTTTCTTCTCTGTAATGTATGACATTGGATTTGTACGTGTCAAAAGTATAAAACAATCGAAATTATAAAATTAATAATTGATTAAGCCACCCATATTTCTGTTTCTGGATGTAGACATCTGTCACGTTCTCAAAATTCCATCCAGCACTTTATACATGTGCAATTTTGCATCAAGATGATTTTTTTTTTTATAAAAAGAAACAAAATTAGATATGGCACAACTCGTTAAAATAAACGTTTAATGTTTGCAGGGTACAACACAAAAGATAGGCCCATGTCCACATTTTATATATCCTTCTTAGAGCATCACAATTGGTAAGACCAGATATCTGGTTTTGTGCACACAATGTATTTTTCAGGCTGAATATAATGCACAGCAATGTAAAAATATCATTACTGTGCACTTGTTCCGTTTTTTTTGTTACTTCTATTAACCACTTCAGGGTTCAGAAAGCATGAAGCATTAAAAGAAATGACATGCCCATTCTTCAGGTGGCTTTTGCTCTGGAAATTGCCCCCTCTCTATATTTTAGAGCAGTAATTCCAACCTCTTGAGAGTCACATCCAAAGTCCACAGACCAAGAACGCCCATTACCAGTATAAGGACAGCAAAAGCTTCACCATAGAAATCACACCGATGCAGTATACCTAGATTGAGGTGTTCTTGCATCAACCACCCCACACCACGCTATCGCATCCAGCTTCAAACATCTCCTCTGACTGCCAGTATTTACTCATCTAGGTCTGCTTTTCTATATGGGGCTACTCCCAAAAGTCATCATCTGGAGATCTGTTCTTTATAGCTGTTTGCTAGACTAGCTGGTGTTAATGTACCAAGCCTACAGATAACTGCGAGCCATACATCACAGGCCCACCAGATATATGTGGCTCCCGAGACACAGGTTGGGGGACCCCTCCTGCTTTAGAGTATAGCGTAAATGAAGCCGGGGCGGAGCCAATGCAAGAATGATGTCAATACCGCCTGTGGAGCCGCTTTAGGAAAACCTGCACGAGCGGTTTCTCAAAACTGCTTAGTCTAGAAATACTATACGGCTACACCGGCTTCTAATGGGTGTGGTATGCACATAGCCCTAAGATGGAAAACGTTAATCTGCCATGTCTTACTTTACATAGTAATAATTTTATAACCATTTTATGTCTCCAGTATTTCTTGTACTTTTTTTGTGACACCCCTGAATTTTTACTAAAATTTTGAAACCGTTGTACTTTACAAACGTTTGATGTTTCTGCCCTTAAAACAGACTAAGTAATAATTAACATGTCCCATATGTTTTCTTTGTTAGCATAATTTTTGTGACTGCTTTTTGGTTTCATTGGACTTTTATAAATTTAGTAGCAATTTTTTTCAAATTTCGAAAAACTTTTTTTTTTTTTTGGGAGGGATTTGATTTAATTTTAACCCTGCCCCCACCACTGAATGGCAGCTTTCTATTTGCACAGTGCATAGACAGAAATCCAATCAGTGGTGTGGGCAGGGTTATAGAGCTCAGCATGTCAAGAACTGGAAGAGCTACAGCAGATAAAACATTGATCAAAACTGCATCAAGCAGCCCAGCAAGGGACACATGTCTGGGGTTTGGGGGCTCTGACATTGCATCATGTCGCTCTCAGATAAGGTAGCAAAAACCTGGTGACAAATTCTCTTTAAGGAGTAGTCCAGCTATTAAGAAGGGGTTGTCAAGCAGTGGACAATCTTTTTGAAAGGGTTTCTACCAAGATTTTAATTTTGTCCCCAGCCTATACAAAAGGGATTAACAAATGTATCTTCAACAGCTTTGACTGCCAAGAGTGGGATTTTGCTAAGCCATGCCTGAATTGATCAGAGGTCATGCATGCTCACCTCCGCTCCATTTATCCTCCATGGGACTACCAGAGATGGCTGAATGCTTAACATTGCTTCTGCTTCATGCATACTGGCTTCTGTGTAGTGCAGGAATCTCAAACACGCGGCCCGCGGGCCGCATGTGGCCCTTTATGTGGCTTCTTGCGGCCCGCTGGCCCGTGGACCTGGTAAAGATGGCGACCGGTGCAAGAGGCCGCAGCCTCCAGCTATCTATTTCAGTTTACAGTTTTGCCTTTGCCGGGCACAGTAAAGTTCTCGCTGCAGAACACAATAACAGCCGCCTGCCAATCAGAGGCAAGCACCTGCTCCATATGACCTCAGATGCTTACCTGTGATTGGCCAGTGGCTGTTGTGCAGTGAGAACTGCTCTGAGTGCTCTGCACGCGCCGGCAGAAAGTTCAGCAGTGACAGGCAGGAGCTGTGATCATTATCGGGTCCACATGCCTGCGTGCTGCTGAGCCGACGGAGGATAGGTGAGCAGAATGTTTTTGTGTGTTTCTGCCGCTGGCTGAGCCTGCACAGGGTGTGTGTGTGAGTGTGTGTCAGCTGAGGCTGCACAGGGTGTGTGTGTGTGTGTGTGTGTTTCTGCTGCTGGCTGAGGCTGCACAGGGTGTGTGTGTGTGTGTGTTTCTGCTGCTGGCTGAGGCTGCACAGGGTGTGTGTGTGTGTGTGTTTCTGCTGCTGGCTGAGGCTGCACAGGGTGTGTGTGTGTGTGTGTTTCTGCTGCTGGCTGAGGCTGCACAGGGTGTGTGTGTCCGCTGAGGCTGCACAGGGTGTGTGTGTGTGTGTGTTTCTGCTGCTGGCTGAGGCTGCACAGGGTGTGTGTGTGTGTGTGTGTGTTTGTGTGTGTGTGTGTCAGCTGAGGCTGCACAGGGGGTTTGTGTGTGTGTGTTTCTGCTGCTGGCTGAGGCTGCATAGGGTGTGTGTGTGTGTGTGTGTGTCCGCTGAGGCTGCACAGGGTGTGTGTGTGTGTGTGTGTGTGTGTGTGTGTTTCTGCTGCTGGCTGAGGCTGCACAGGGTGTGTGTGTGTGTGTGTGTGTGTGTGTCAGCTGAGGCTGCACAGGGGGTGGGTGTGTGTGTGGGTGTGTGTGTGAGTGTGCGTGTTTCTGCTGCTGGCTGAGGCTGCATAGGGTGTGTGTGTGTGTCCGCTGAGGCTGCACAGGGTGTGTGTGTCTGTTAGCTGAGGCTGCACAGGGTGTGTGTGTCTCTTAGCTGAGGCTGCACAGGGTGTGTGTGTCTGTTAGCTGAGGCTGCACAGGGTGTGTGTGTCTGTTAGCTGAGGCTGCACAGGGTGTGTGTGTCTGTTAGCTGAGGCTGCACAGGGTGTGTGTGTCTGTTAGCTGAGGCTGCACAGGGTGTGTGTGTCTGTTAGCTGAGGCTGCACAGGGTGTGTGTGTCTGTTAGCTGAGGCTGCACAGGGTGTGTGTGTCTGTTAGCTGAGGCTGCACAGGGTGTGTGTGTCTGTTAGCTGAGGCTGCACAGGGTGTGTGTGTCTGTTAGCTGAGGCTGCACAGGGTGTGTGTGTCTGTTAGCTGAGGCTGCACAGGGTGTGTGTGTCTGTTAGCTGAGGCTGCACAGGGTGTGTGTGTCTGTTAGCTGAGGCTGCACAGGGTGTGTGTGTCTGTTAGCTGAGGCTGCACAGGGTGTGTGTGTCTGTTAGCTGAGGCTGCACAGGGTGTGTGTGTCTGTTAGCTGAGGCTGCACAGGGTGTGTGTGTCTGTTAGCTGAGGCTGCACAGGGTGTGTGTGTCTGTTAGCTGAGGCTGCACAGGGTGTGTGTGTCTGTGTGTGTCTGTTAGCTGAGGCTGCACAGGGTGTGTGTGTCTGTGTGTGTCTGTTAGCTGAGGCTGCACAGGGTGTGTGTGTCTGTGTGTGTGTGTCTGTTAGCTGAGGCTGCACAGGGTGTGTGTGCCTGTGTGTGTGTGTGTGTGTTAGCTGCGGCTGCACAGGGTTTGTTTGTGTGTGTGTGTGTGTGTGTGTGATTACTACAAGAAGACATGCATGGGGCACATTAATACAAGAAAGGGACCTGCATGAAGCACATTACTATAGGAAGGGGACCTGCATATGGGGCACATTACCACAAGAAGGGGACCTGCATGGGGGCACATTATTATAAGAAGGGGACCTGCATGGGGCACATTGCTACAAGGGGGCAAGGATGCGCACATTTTTACAGAATGGGGAATAGGATGGGGCACATTACTACAAGATGTTGGCCAAAATTACTATGCAGTGCTTATTGTAAATAAAACTGTATTACTTACAAAAAAAATGTGTGCGTTATATATATATATATATATATATATATATATATATATATATGGTACCACTACCAATGTCACTTTGTCCTGAAAAGAATGCGGCCCCTCAAATTATTTTTTTTCTGTGTGCGGCCCATACACCCAGCTGAGTTTGAGACCCCTGGTGTAGTGTATCAGAGGGGCCTCAGCGGTCTGAAAAGTAAGTGACTTTACAACTTTGTTACAGACGCTGTAAGTCAAAATTAATTGCTGAGTGATTGTATGTTCCAAATATTGTAAGATAATTTGCATTTATCATCCTTGGAACTGCAGATAGCGCACACTAAAGGGGGGCTTTACAGGCACATCCGGCCTTGTTAGCGACGTCGCTGCGTGTGAAACGTATGAACGACCAAAAATACTCACCATACCGTTCTAATCTCAAATATCGTTGCTGCTGCAGGACGGAAGTTGTTTGCCGTTCCTGCGGCAGCATACATCGCTATGTGTGACACCGCAGGAACGAGGAACAACACCGTACCTGTGGCTGCCGGCAATGAGGAAGGAAGGAGGTGGGCGGAATGTTAAGCCCGCTCATCTCCGCCCCTCCGCTTCTAATGGGCTTCCGCTTAGTGACACCGCTTTGACGCCAAACGAACCTCCCCCTTAGAAAGGAGGCGGTTTGCCAGCGACAGCGACGTCGCTAGGCAGGTAAGTCTGTGTGACGGGTCCTAGAGATGTTGTGCGCCACGGGCATCGATTTGCCCATGACGCACAACCGATGGGGGCGGTGTGCTTTCACTAGCGATATCGCTGCGTGTAAAGCAGCCTTTAGACTTCAGAATAGTAAGTACCCTAAACAAATTGCCAACTCCACTCTTTAAGCGATTTCAGCAGAAGGAAGGGAAGTTTACTCATGTTTTCTCAAGAAATAATACACATCTTACAAATTCTGCCCAGCGGATGTAAATTTATGAGTACAACTGTATCACTGGCGCATATGTTAATTTAGGCTTACTATAAAAAAAAAAAAAAAAATTCTAACACAAAGACAGAGTGAATTTCTGAAGGGAAGAGAAATAAAGCAAAACAAAAAGTGGTTCAGTTCATGTACTTATGAAAATTGGCATGTCAGGTGAAGAACTCTTAGGCTATGTGCGCACGCTGCGTTTTTTTGACGCTGCGTTTTTGTGCGTTTTTGTCCGATAAAAACACACCAGCGTCGAAAAAACGCGTCAAAAAACCCATGCGTTTTTACCGCGATTTGGTGTGTTTTTGATTGCGTTTTGCTGCGTTTTTGATCTCTGCATTTTGCTGCGTTTTTCCAATGCATTTTATGGGCGGAAAAAGCAGAAAAACGCAGGAAAAAATTGACATGTCCATGTTTTTTTTCAAGCTCAAAAACGCAGCTTAAAAAAAAAAAAGTTGTGTGCGGACAGCAAAAATGAAAACTCATAGACTTTGCTGGGGAAGCAAAGTCATGCAGTTTTGAGGCCAAAAACGCCGCGAAAAACGCACTGTGCGCACATAGCCTAAAACTGTTGGTAGAACAGGTTAGGAATGAGGCAGGACTGGCTGACTTTCTAATGTTATTGGGTCCTAACTTCCCTCCTACTGCAGATATTCGAGAAAAAAGCAACATGTTGATCAGCATAGCCGATTTCTTGTTCCCGCCATTGCCACATGCATGCAGGCTCGGCAGTGTATGTGTGGGATTCTGGAGGAATAGCTGACTGACAAACTAGCAATGGCAATCAAGTGCTATCTTTCTGCAGTCCTGTGCCAAACAGAGGGAGAGATGATGATTGATTGCTCTCAGTGAGAGAAACAAAATTAAAATTTTGTAGTTGTGATACCTTTTAATGGCTAACTAAAATAAAATATGATGTTATAAAGCAAGCTTTCGAGACATCTCAGGTCTCTTCCTCAGGCATGGTATGACAAAATATCTGAAGAAACACAAATATATGCACAAAACAGGGCAGAGCGATGCATAGTAAAAGGATGAGATGATGTCACACCATTTTACCTAAATTTAAACTGCCCTTGCCCTATAGAGAAACAGAGAATTTTGAGATGTGTTCTTTTGGCCTCTTGTCAGGCCAGTGCACATTATATTCCATAAAAGAAGATCTAAAGTGGTGTAGTACACTTACATCCCACCTAGTATCTGTCACGGCCTCTATTTACCACGCACTGGTAGCTTTTCCCCACCATGCGCCTGTTAAATGGAGGTCAAATGTCCAGTCACTATGTTACTGTTTCACATTCACTATAGGGAACCTATCAATTAATTCATACTGCCTGGACCATGGGCAGCAGGAATCCAAGCCTATAGTGTGAAGGTCAGTCCGGAGACCATATCTATAGATCAACTAGTCTATCTCTGCAGAGACTGCTGGCCTCTTCCAGTGCTGCTCTAGGTGTTTGACAGATCAATTTCCATGTGTGTATAAGGCTAAGTTCACACTTCAGTTGTTTTGCATCAGTCACAATCCGTAGCCTTGAGGAATTACGGTATCCTGCAAAATATTTTGCAGGAATCCTGTTTTTCCATAGGCTTCTATTAGTGACGGATTGTGACTGATGATGCTGCGTTGCATCCGCTGCGTCGCGGTCAGTTGTTTTTTAACTGACCGCCGGGCGGGAGCAACGCAGCATGTAACGTTTTTTGAGCAGCGCGATCCGTAGGATTTCGCTGCGCATGTGCTCTCTGGCTCCCCGCCCCCGTAACCAGGATAAACATCAGGTAACCAAGCAATGCGCTTTGGTTAGTTACCCGATATTTACAGTGGTTACGGGTGCAGGGAGCCCGCGCTAAGCTGGTATCCAAGATAAATGTCGGGTAACCAAGCAAAAAGTGCTTTGCTTATACCCGACATTTACCCTGGATACAGTGTGCAAGGAGGCCGACACTTCACCACTCGGCTCCGCCCCCTCCCGCATGTGTGTAAACAAACACACACACACACACACACTCACTTACTTGTCCCCAGCCCTGCAGTCCCCGTGGCACTGACGTCCTCAGCTCCACGGCTCCGCCCCCTCCCGCACTCCGCATGTACACACACACACACACACACACACATACAGCCATGCAGACCGCGGCATTGACGTCCTCATCTCCACCCCCCAAACTCCGCCCCCAGCACACAACGGAGTCAGACAAAGAAATTCTTTTTCTTTGTCACCGTTGTCATCCGTTGTACAATGCATCAGTCACATGCGTCAAGCAACGCATGTGACTGATGCAAAACTGAAGTGTGAACTTAGCCTTATACATAATATATAATATTATAATAATATATAATATATAATAATATATAATATAATACACTCTATATAAACCTGTCAATAATTGCTTAGAGCAGAGGATGCGTGCCAGTGATAGTGCACAAGACTAGCTTTGAAACCTATTTGCAATGATTTAGACAGGCTTTGATCATGCAGTTTTTGGTTTGGACAACATGAATCGTTGGGAAGATTCTAACCCTCCCTCCCCAGAATATATATAATATACAGTATATATATCATGTAAAACAAAATCAGAAAATGGGGAGAAGTTTTAAAAATCCCAGCAATTCTTCCCTTTAAAGGAATCTGTCACCAGGTTTTTGACACCTTAATCTGAGTGCAGCACATCGTAGGGGCAGATATTCTGATTCCAGGGGTGTGTCCCTTATTAGGCTGCTTAGTGTAGTTTTGATCTACTGCTGATTAAACAGTGACTTTATCATAAGAGGACTACTTGGCCTTTTGGCAGGTAGTCCAGCATATTCATGGGCTCTGTATAACTGCTAGATCTGCAGCAGAGAAAACATTGATTTTATCAAAATGACAACGAACAGTTAAGTAAGTGACACATCGCTGTAATCAGGGTCTCTCTCTACATTATGCTGCTCTCAGATGGTGGAGCAAAAACCTGGTGACAGATTCCCTTTAACCTCTTTCTCTCCTTTAGTCCAGCTTGTCTCTTTTTATAATTAAAACGCTTCTCTGTGTCTCAGGGGCTCAGTCAGGTGCTCTTGCTCACTGTCCTGTGAGGCTGTAAGGCTCATTTCACACTGCGTTTTGCCTTACGTTCACAGGTCCTGTCGGGGCATCCGTCCGAACCGCCCCCTCCCCCACCCCACGAAGCGTGTTTCGGACGCATGCGCCGACAGGGCCATTGACTGTAATGGAGCAGACTAGCGTCCGAAACATGCTTTGTGGGGTGGGGGAGGAGCGGTTCAGACAGATGCCCCGATGGGATCTGTGAACGTAATGCAAAACCCAGTGTGAAAGGAACCTGAGACAACTGGCTGCATGCTGTGCTCTGATTGCAGTAGACCATGAGAATAAAAGTCCTGCATCCTTTTCTTAGGAATGGCATCAGTCTGTCACCAGGTAAAGGTGATGTTGAAGAACAGAAGATTAGCCCTTTGGTCTTTCCAAAATTTCTCAAACACAGTTTTAGTATCCTGTAGCTGGATCCAGCGGTGGCCGCGGGTAACCTCAGTGACAGCTCAGCTGATCGCACTACTCACCGCCGCTCCGGTCAGCTCCACGCAGCAAATGAGGTGAGTAACGCGATCAGCTGAACTGTCACTGAGGTTACCCGCGGCCACCGCTGCATCCACCGCTGGATCCAGGTAACCTCAGTGACAGCTCAGCCGATCACACGGCTCTCTTCATTAGCTGCGTGCAGGTGACAGGAGCGGCTGTGTCTTCTGCTGCTCCTGTCACCTGCATGCAGCAGAGCTGGATGCGACGTTGGAGGACCGTGGATTACGCCGGACAAGGAGGGCTTTGTTGTGGGTAATAAATTGGTAATGAGGGAATGTGTTTGTGTTTTTTATTTCTAATAAAGGATTTTTCGGGTGTGTGTTTTTTAACTGTAATTTACAGATTATTCATGGAAGGTATCTCGGGGTGACGCCTGACATGATTAATCTAGGACTTATTGGCAGCTATGGGCTGCCAATAACTCCTTATTACCCCGATTTGCCAACGCACCAGGGCAAATCGGGAAGAGCCGAGTACAGTCCCAGATCTGTCGCATCTAATGAATGCGGCAATTCTGGGCGTCTGCTGGCTGATATTGTTAGGCTGGGGGGCTCCCCATAACGTGGGGCTCCCCATCCTGAGAATACCAGCCTGTAGCCGTATGGCTTTATCTGGCTGGTATTAAAATAGGGGGGGACCGCACGCCGGATTTTTTATTTATTTATTTACACGGCACACAGAGCCGCGCGGCATTAAATGAAGTCGGGTGAAGTTCACCTGCTGTCCCCAACGATCAGCTAGTCGCTCTGCAGGTCCGGATCGCTGTTAGGTCGTTGGCCAGGTCTGCCTGTTTGACAGCTCACTAGAGACTTTGTAGCGATCCCGGCTAGGTTGAGATTGCAGGTTGGATCGCTAGAAAGTCTGTGTGTAAACCCAGCATTAGAGACGCTCCAGCGATCCCACCAGCGATCTGACCTGGCAGGGATCGCTTGAGCATCGCTCCATGGTCGTTGGTGAGCTGTCAATCAGGCAGATCTCCACAGCGATCAGAGATCAGCCACCAGCGACCCATGTAACGACGCTGTGCTTGGTAACAATAGTACACATCGGGTTACTAAGCAAAGCGCTTTGCTTATAGTTACCCGATGTGTACCTTGGCTACAAGTGCAAGGAGCCGGCTTCTAGAGGCTGCGGACGCTGGTAACAAAGGTAAATATCGGGTAACCAAGCAAAGCGCTTTGCTTGGTTACCCAATCTGTACCTTGGTTACCAGCGTCCGCAGAAGCCGGCTCCATGCTCCGTGCACATTCAGATCTTTGCTCTCTCGCTATCAAACACAGCGATGTGTGCTTCACAGCAGGAGAGCAACGACCAAAAAATGGTCCAGGACATTCAGCAAGGGGCCTGGTCGTTGGTGGATGTCACACACAGCAACATCGCTAGCAACATCTCTGTTGCGTCACAAAAACCGTAACTCAGCGATGTCGCTTAGTGAGACGTGGCCTTTACATCTTGCCAATGATACCACAACAGAAAGTTAAATTGCTTCCCAACATTGTACATATTGGTGCTTCCAATTTCAGATCTCCTCCTTTGTTATAAGCTCAGGAAATTATTGCCTGCAGCCACTGGCTGTGTTATTATTCATCCATCATTTGCCTCGAACAACAACAGGTGGAGCTGAGCTACAGCCGCTGCTGTTAACCTCTTACATGACTCTGATAGCATTATTTCTTACATACACATGCCCATGCTCCCCGTGATGTGATTGATTTTTACTATGTACTGCAATACTATGGTATTGATGTGCATAGTATTGTGTAGTATAAGCGATCACGCAATCACAATTTCAAGTCCCCCCCAATGGGATAAAAAAAGAAAAAAAAATATTTAAACAAAAATAGGGAAAAATAATTTAAATCCTCCCTTTTTCCCCATTAGACTTATAATTTTTAAATAAACATATTTGGCTTTGCTGCATCCGTAAAAGTCCCATTTAATAAAATATAAAATTAAGTTCGATCTGTAAATGTCTTTAAAGAGAAGAAAAATGGCCTTTTATTTGGCTGCCACAACACAGTCAAAAGATGCAACAAGAAGCAATTAAAACACCATATCTACCCCAAAATAGTGTTAATAAAAGCATAAAAACAAGCCCTCACATAAGCTCCATTAACGGAAAAATAAAAACATCTCGGAAAATGGCAACACAAGCAAATTTATTTTTTATTTTACAAAATTCTGAATTTTTTTTTCAATCACTTAAAGCCACATAAAAAAAACAATAGAAAAATGTTTGGTATCACCGTAATTGTAATGACCTGAGACTCCTGTTGCCAGATGATGTTTACTATAGTCTGAACACCGTCAAAACAGAACGCAGAAAAAGAATGGCTTTTTTTGTGTGCAGCTTCACCACTGTTGAGATTTTATTCCCCTTTTTACCAGTACATTGAATGATGATAAAAATGAATGATGTCATTCAAAATTAGAACTCCTTCTGTAAAAGTACTTAAAAAAATAATCGGTTCCACAATTGTATATGTTTAAAGGGGTGGTTCACTACTTAGCATTACTAGCCACATCGATATAACGTTTAGAAACAAGGCCCCTCTCAAATACCTTCTGTTGGCTCATCCCCAGCACGTGACCCCCGGGCTCCAGTTGACCCGACATCACCGAGGCCGGCCCCAGTCTCCCTGAGTGACTGGGCTGTGGGTGGATTTTCACCGCTCGTCACAGCCCAGCATCGCTTCTGCTTGCGCGCTCTGCAGTGAAGGAGTGAGTGTGCGTGAGATGCTGGCTGTGACAAGCAGTGAAACTCCACCCACAGCCAAGTCACTGACGAAGGGGGTCATGCGATGCGGCTAAGCGGACCGTAATTGTGCTGCTCAGCACCGCTGTTGCCAACTCAAGATATTTGAGAGAAGCCTTGTTTCTAAACTGGGTGTAGCAGTTCTAACACAATCAGAGCTTTTAGTTTTAGAATATAGTAGAGCCCAGAAAGCTAAGCCCGTCCACACCAGGCTTCATATGTACAATGTCCATAGGCAGCAAGCTGCTAATCACAACGGGGGGGGGGGGTATGATGGCCTAGGGGACCTAGGCTTGCAATGATATTCTCCTGAAGCTAAAACAAACATAGCAGGTAAACAGTACCACACTGTCAAAAGAGATGTATATCCGAAATCTCTGTGTTAACCATTACAGCATGCTGCTTTCAGATTACATAGCAAGAACCTGCTGATAGGTTCCCTTTAAGTCACAGACTGCCTTGTAACCTATGGGTCCATTGTGGGGCTCTGATGGTGTGACAGGAAAGCCCTTCTCCTCTGTCTCACCACTTAGATGAAGCATACTCTATTGACCATGGCATCTAAGGGCTTAAATGGCCAAGGACAGCGGTCTCTGATCTCATCTGTAAGGTGAGGAGCGCGGTTGTCAGGGCTCCCACAGTGACTATAGGAGCACAACTTCTCAGCCCATGCAATCCCTGTAAGTACATGATATTCTTTTTTTTTTTAGTAATTTTCTTTTTTCTATAGTCCTCATTCTGCCCCGTGTGTCTATGCACTGGCAATTCTTAACCGCATCCTTTAGTGCTGTTTTAGGCTTTTATCTTTTTGAACAAGAGTTCAGAATGTTGATGTCGCAGACTTTTCTTTCGCCCGTAGAACTTTGAACTTCCTTTTGAATAAACAAATTGTAAGTGTTTTTAATGCCTTGGCCTCTTTTGCATTCATAGAGAAACGTTTAGTTCACTGCCCCCACTTTTAACAAGTTTAACTATGTGATTGTCTACTTCGTTGTTTACCTTGTGTCTGCATTGCTGTCCAAGTGTGCCCAAGGTTGAGATAATGCCGGCAGGTGGTGTTTATATAGGCACCAGTACAAATTAGAGATGCAAAACTGCCCTAATAGGATATATTTTGTTTACGGTTTTTGGTTTTGTTTGTAAGGCATTTGCTGTGGTTGTGTAAATTGTTTTTACTTAGTCGGGGGCTAATTTTGGTCTACTGATATAAAATACTGACCATAATACTTCTGTATGATTCTGGACATATGTGTATGGCAAGCTTTAGCTATATTTATCAGGGCTGTGGAGTCGGAGTCGTGGAGTCGGAATTCATTTTGGTGGAGTCGGAGTCGGTATAAAATGCACCGACTCCGACTCCTAAAATATATAATAAATTGGGGACAGGAGTGCAATGCAGAATGTGCTGAATATTTTACTAAATAATATTTAGTATAAAGCTTATATTTAAGTGAAAAATTTATTGTAGTACAATGTGAACATCAGACATTTAATTGTTTTTATGATACAATAATCAAGATATTTGGATAGAACATAAAATATTTATTGGAATACAACTTTAGAACACAAAAAACTAATAAATTCATGTACTACAATAAATTTTTCACCTAACTATAAGCAATATATGTAGGAGTCGGAGCCGGAGTCGGTGCAAGAGAATTTGAGGAGTCGGAGTCGAAGGTTTGGCTTACCGACTCCACAGCCCTGATATTTATGCAGAAGCTGTAATAATATCTATACTTACCCATTACCCAGTGTTTCAGCACTTTGATTCCTCTCACTGATCTTCTGTTTAGTTTGAGACGAGCAACTACCTAATGCTCCACATGACTGCTGCAGCCAATCACTGGCCTCAGCAATATACTGCACAAGAACACTGAGGCCAGTGATTGGCTGCAGTAGTCACGTGAGGTACATGGGATGGCAGCACTGCATCTAAAATAAACGGTAGGGCGCATCAAGACATGACGCTAGAATTCCCAGGATCTTATATACTGTAAGTGCCGTATGTTTCATTTTATAAGACGCACCGGATTATAAGATGCACCCCAAATATAGAGCTAATAAAAAGTTTAAAAAATAAATGGGGTCCATCTTATACTCTGGTAGTGTCTTACCATAGGGAGATGACCGCAGTGGCGGAGCAGGGGTCACAGGAGGCAGGGGCAGTGCTGGAGTAGTGCAAAGCTGGCTGCTGTGTAGCCGGCCGTGCTGGCTGCGAAGGGGGCCTGTGGAGCAGGGCAGTGCGGGGGTGAGATACTCTGTCGGCGGTGCGATCTTCAAATAATGCTGGCACCTGCTCAGATTGAGCTCTCTGCTCGATGACAATCTGAGATATCCATCTTCGCATGCGCCGACTCCTGGCGGCATTATTTGAAGATTGCACCACCAACAGAGCATCTCACCTGCCACACCGCCTTGCTCCACACGGCGCCCATTGCAACCAGTACAGCCCCGCACCGCCAACAGAGCATCTCACCCGCCGCAGCCAGCACAGAACCCGCGCCGCCGACAGAGCATCTCACTTTCCGCAGCTAGCACAGCCCCGCACTGCCGACAGAGCATCTCACCAGCCTCCCCAACCTGCTCCACACAGCACCCACCGCAGCCAGCACAGCGCCCATTCTCCACCCCTGGTAAGCTACGTCCAGATTTTAAGATGCACCCCTCATTTTCCTCCCAAATTTTTGGGAGGCAAAGTGTGTCTTTTATAATCTGAAAAATACGGTATATATTTATTGAATGGATTGCTGCAGTTTTTTTTTAATTAAACCCTTTTATGTCTTACTGAATAAAAAAAAATATTGGTAGTGATTTAAAAAAAAAAAAAAAAAATATCTGTGCAGGTTAAAGTTTTTTCTTTATCACTTTGGAATCCTTATGTGGCTGCTCTCCAGCTGACAAATAACAAACATTGTCATAGTGAAACGCTAAATTAGCTATTGATGAGACATCGGGGTATTCTTTCCATTACCATAAGAATTAAAAGAGCCTTTAGACTAGGTCTGGCCACATCACCGATCTTGACAGTGTATTTGTCCTGTACTTTTTATTTCTACTCAATTGTAGTCATGCTTTATATTTCTGTTTCTTATGATTTTGTTTCTAATACAGCCATATCTGATAGGTACAAGGAAATGTTTTCTATGTAGCCAGAATGTTTCAGGGACAATATAGTTTGAGGATCCGGTTAGCTGTTCTTCGCTATACCCCAGGGAATTGACAGACCTCTCCCTATGTACACACAGGAGAGACCTGTCAAGCACCCACCTAAAGCGGTTCGAGGAGAAGTCAGCCACGGCATTTTATTCAAGTCTTTGGCTATAGTCTTCGGCAGGATTTTCAAACTATACTGTCTCTGAAACGATGAAGCGTTTTATGGAGAAATCTATTGAGTTACATTCATGCTGCCCGTGCTTTGGACAGCATGACTCAGCTGAGAGGTTCCATTTAACTCGACTCGCCCTACTATAAACATACATAGACTCTTGTAGAAATTCAGTATGTCTATTTTCATCCTCTGTCTGAGGACAGTTAAGAGGTCTCCATACACATGAGATGATCATCCACTGTCTATGATAACACCAGATTTCCAAGACTCAAGTGTCTAGCCAGCTTTAGAGCTCCTAACCAAGGGAAACATGTGCAGTGGCTTCTGCATATTCTAACCTACCCTTTCTATGTACTAAGATCCAAATTGGGATGCTTTAAGAAAGTCCACCTTCTAGTTTGTAAAATATTGTGGATGCATTCTTAAGCTCACAAACTCTAAATTTACATAAATGGCACACAGGTTTTAACACAGCCAGTACATGCAATATTTAGAAATACATGCATGGTAGTTTTCATTCTGGGAACCCAAGTATGTATGAATTTTAGAATGTGTACATAGTTCCTTTGTAGACTATTGTGCTCCAGGATGAGGAATATGTTGCTCTATGGTTACAATATGAAAACAAATGGTATGTGTAGTCTGAGGAGAGAAATGGGGCTCTGTCAGCACTGTTCAAAACAAGTACAGGCGCTCGTGCATTATGGAGGGGCCAAACCTTTAAATGCACCTTCCCACCTGCTTGTTTTCCATCTATCTCCACCCTCCTCTGGCTCTATGATACCAGAGCTGGCAATCAAAGAGGGGGAGGAAATGGAGGAAAAACAAATAAGTGGGAGGGTGCACTTAAGGCTATGTGCGCACTAGTGCGTTTTACCCGCGGATTTGCTATGGAAATTTCTTGAGAAATGTCTGCAATCTTTGTGCAGACATTTCCCAGCAAATCCTATGTGAAAAAAAAATAGCTGTGCTCACACTGCAGATATTTCTCAAGAAATTTCCTTGAGAAGAATTTCTTGAGAAAATGAGCATGTCAATTCTTTTCCGCCGGTACCCTGCGGATTTCGGCAGTACAGCCTGCAAAAATCCGCAGGGAACAACCTGCGGGAAAATTGTGGCTAATCCGCGGCAAATCCGCATGCGGATTTGCCGCGGATTTTTTCCGGAGGTCCGGAAATCTTCCACTCCCAGAAGTTTCTCAAGAAATTTTCTTGAGAAACTTCACAGTTCTAGTGCGCACATAGCCTAAATGTTTGGCCTCGCCATGATGAGCACATGGTGTGAAAAGTAATTCAGTGCTGGGAAACTCCATTTAAAGATTTTCTCACTGAAATTACAGCTTCTACAATCTCTTAGGCTGCTTTCACACCTCCGGTTTTAGCAGAGCCAGCCAATCCGGCTGCAAAACCTATGCAACGGATGCGGCGACAAAACCGCATCCTTTTGCATAAGTTTTTGACATGCGGCCCGTCCGGTCTTTGCCGCTTGCGGCACGCTACTGAGCATGCGCATATATATAATCAGATACATCCGATACATCATAAGAATTTTTTACGTATGGAGACTCCCAACAATATGGCCCCCCGAGGAAGCCCTACGCGAAACGCAGCGTCGGGGCCCCCTGGACAGCATCTACCGCAACTCTTACATTATGGGTGAGCACTTGTGACTGTATGTAACTTAGTGATCTGGTGGCTGTAGTGCAGCTTTAACGTGCAGCTGACTTAACCAATCCCACTTATATGTGTTGGGTCTTGGATGTCTGTGCTTCCCTATACACTGGTAATACCTTTCTATGTAGCAACTGGGACTCTTTCTTCTGCCACCGTACTATAGACATATGACTTTAATGCCACATGTGCTGCTTTGTCATTGACGCTAGCATATGCTACATGGTGGGAGGGTGATTCCCATACCGACTGGTGTTATTACATCGTGTTCAATAGACTAGGCTGACCCAGACATCAGTACTATCACGCAAATACCACTCTTATCTTATGTGGGGTATACTTTTCTGCTGGCTAACGGTCCATTCTGCACTGTATGTCACTTTGAATTTTTGTGCTCACCAATTACTCTTAGGCTATGTGCGCACGTTGCATAAATACATGCAGTTACGCTGCGCTTTGTAGCGCAGCGTAACTGCATGCGTCCTACGTCCCCTGCACAGTCTATGGAGATTGTGCAGGGGCCGTGCGCACGTGGCGTTTTAGAGCGCAGCTGTGTAAAAAGAAGTGACATGTCACTTCTTTCCTGCGCTTTGCCGGCAGCCCCTGCTCTGTCTATGGGCGGAGCTGCAGGCAGAGCGCATGGAATCGGCTTTCACTACGGACATTTCTGCAGCGATTTAAAGCGCACATGTGCTCTTCAGATCGCTGCAGAAATTTCTGCAGTGACTGTACGCAACGTGCGCACATAGCCTTACTGCGGTATTATTGCTGCTTCTTGCACCTTATCTCCCCTCTTACTGTGTGTTATTTTAATGAATTTTGTATCAAATAAAATTATACCCTTTTAAACGTAATTTTGGATGATGACTCTGTTTTCTCAGAGTTTTCATACTGAGCTACTGAGCATGCGCAGTGGAAAAAAACGTATGCGGCGGTCGGATGCGGTGTTTGCCGCAGGACGCCACATGCGGCGTCCATAGGCATGCATTGAAAATCGCACTGCATCGGCCGGATGTGCCGCGATGCGGTTTTTTTTTGCCGGACAAAAAAACATGCCAGGCAACGTTCTATCCGGCCGCCACATCGGCTAAATCTGCCGCATGCGGCAAAAAACGGACCGAACGCAAGGCCATGCGGCACTAATGTAAGTCTATGCAAAAAAACGCAACCGGCGGCAAAAAAAAACGGTTGTGTTTTTTCTTCAAAGCGCTGGATTGTGCCGCTCAGGAAAAACTGGAGGTGTGAAAGCAGCCTTATCTGGGTGAGCAAATTAGAAGCCGAAGGATAGATCAACTCAGACCGCTTTCACAGTGCGTTTTTACCTCCGTCCACTGGTCCCATCGGGGCATCTGTCTGAACCCCCCCCCACCCCACCTCACGTAGACTATGTTCGGGTGTCCGCCTGCATAAAACTTATACGCTTGAAAATGTTGCAAGACAAAGCACATGCATTATAGTCAATGGCCCAGTCGGCCTATGCGTCCAAAACACGTTTTGCTGGGGGGGGGGGAGGAGTTGGGTTTCAGACGGATGCCCCGACGGGACCAGTGAAAGTAGGTAAAAACGCAAGGTGAAAGCGGCCTTTCGGGCTGTAAAGGTCTAAAACTCTGTGTACCAGGCTAGCCCTAGCATTATCTGCTTTGGGGTCTTTTTGACCATATCCACCAGTTTTATACTGTTACTGGCTGTGTCAAAATTGTACAATGTGCCTCCAGTATTGATGGAATTTCAGTTTGGCATTAGAAACCAATTTTGTATTTTTTTTTAATTCTACATCATTTTCCCCATATACTGTCTGGTAAGAGGATACTGTTTTATTTATCCCATTATTATTTCTCACTACATCACCTTCGTTTCTCATAAAAGCTATATATTTTTATCATTTCCATTACTTAACCCCTTCTTGACGTACGACATATTTAAGTCTTTGGTTGTGTCCCTGCCTATGATGTGGGCTCACACTCTGAGCCTGTATCTTTCCCTGCACATAACAGCTGATCCCTATGAGCCAACATGTGCCTGTAACAGGAGCAGGTGGATTGGAGATATCTTCACAGGGGATCAAGGCTAGTAAATCCAAAAAATCGTTAAAAAAATAAAAATGCACACATTTGGTATCGCTGTGTCCGATCAATCAAAATATTACATAAATTAATCAGATTGGTAAACAGCTTAACAAAAAAAGAAAAGAAAAAAACACAATTAGATTTTTTTTTTTACTGCCGCTACAGTGCAATAAAATATAATAAAGAGGCGATCAAAACGTTGCATCTACTGAAATGGCATCAGTAAAAACATAAGCTCAGGGCACAAAAAATAAGCCTTGACACAGCCCCAGATCCTGAAAAATGAGAATGTTATGGTTCTTGTGGAAAAAAAAAATTCTGTGACAAATTTCTGAATTTTATTTTGACCACTTACGGTAAATAAAAAATGTAAAAAAAAAATCCCTACACGTTTGATATCTGTGTGCCCGTACTGACTTGGATAATCATATTGCCGGGTCTGTTTTACCATATAGTGAACGTGGTAAATTAAAAAACACAAAAAAAAATTGTGGAATTGCACTTTTATTTTTTGCAATTTCACCGCACTTGGATTTTTTTTTTCCGTTTTTCAGTACAATGTGGAGCAGAATGGATGGTGTCATTCAAAGGTACGACTCGTCCCACAAAAAAAAGAAGCCCTCGTATGGCTATAGTGACGGAAAAAAAAAAACGTATGGCTCTTTGGAAGAAAGGGAGGAAAAACTAAAATGGAAAATGACCATGGCATGAAGGGGTTAATTTGATTTGAGAGGAATCTGACTGATTTATTCCCCCCATAAGACTACCGCTTTTTTACTTTTTGGCCATATCTATTCATTTTGTGATGATCAAACATCTCTATGCTCTCTTAGTATTGGTCTCAACACTAGAATGTGCCCCAGAATTGGAGAGAACTATGTATAATAGAAGGAACTCCGCATGTAACATGAGCAGAACATCACATTTTGTTTCCTTTGTTGTGTAAAAATAAACTGACAAGTGATAAATGAGTCCGGAGTTCTTTCTATTGTTTTGGAAGGGATGAAGACCCAACTTGGGAACCAGATCCTTCTTGGCAGAATGCCGTGTCCAATCCTTTAGCCTCTTTGTATAAGTTACTTAAAGGGATTATCCAGGACTTTTATTATTATTTTTGTGTATGGAGCTAAGAACTAACAGGCTGATAACTGCCTGCCTTCTCTGCATAGGGACGATCTCTATTGGCTCAGCCGGTGATTCCCCTGCGTCACTTCACCTCTTTTTCTAGGTGCCAGGTTATGTTACAGAAATGTTAGAGGGCAGAATAGCTTTGAAAGTATTCCATGTAGGGAACCTGTCACCAGATTTGGCAACTATAAACTGCGGTCAGCACTACTGAACTCTTTTATATACAGCATTCTGCTGTATATAAGAGCCCAGGCCGCTGTGTAGAACGGAAAAATCACTTTTTAATACTTGCCTAAATGGTCGGTGCAGTGCAGACTGATCGGATGGGTGTCTCTGTTCTCTGGTAACGGTGCCTCCTCTTTCGGCCATCTTTGTCCTCCTTCTTTTGAAGCCTGGGTGCATAATGCGTCCTACGTCATCCACACTAGCTGACATTGAGGTCCCTCGCATGTGCACTATAATACTTTGCTCAGGGCAGAACAAAGTGCGCCTGCGCAGGACCTTTAAAAGTTCTTTAAAGGGAACCTGTCACCATATTTGGTGACCATAAGCTGCAGCCACCACCAGTGGGCTCTTATATACAGCATTCTAACATGCTGTATATAAGAGCCCAGGCCGCTGTGTAGAATATGAAAATCACTTTATAATACTCAACTGTGCGGTGCAGACTGGTCGGATGGGTGACTCCATTCCCCGGGTCCAGCGCCTCCTCTTTCGGCCATCTTTATTCTTCTTCTTCTGAAGCTGGGGTGCATGACGCATCCTACATCATTCACACTCGCCAGCATTGAGGTCCTGTGCAGCTGGCACTTTGATATACCCTGAGCAGGGCAGATCAAAGTATTGTAGTGCACATGCACAGGACCTCAATGCCGGCTAGTGTGGATGACGTAGGACGCATCATGCACCCAGGCTTCAGAAGAAGGAGGATGGCCAAAGATGGCCGAAAGAGGAGGCGCTGGACCCAGAGAATGGAGTCACCCATCTGACCAGTCTGCACCGCACCGACCGTTAGGTGAGTATTATAAAGTGTTTTTTATGTTCTACACAGCGGCCTGGGCTCTTATACACAGCATGTTGGAATGCTGTATATAACAGCCCACTGGTGGTGGCCGCAGCTTATAGGTCCCAAATCTGGTGACAGGTTCCCTTTAAAGAACCTTTCTATTCTAGGCTATTTTCACCCAGTCCATACAAAAGAGAAAAGATATAATTTTCTAGAAAATATAGTTGGGCCTGGGAGTATTTGCGAGTTGGGAGGATCGCTCTCTCCTTTTTTATTTTTTTTCTTGCAGCTGCAGATTATAAATGTAAAAGTAGAGCCTTTATCACATCTGTTTTTCTTAAGGTTTACCCAGCCAAGTAAGCCCCAGAGCATATTGAAGGCACAGACATGGTCAGGTATGTTGAGTCAAAGCCCCTGTCCTTCAGCCAGACTTCCATTATTACCTTACACGTCCACAGTGTAATATCTATTTAGGAAGTGTCACATTTGAAGCGCCGTTAATCAGCAGACTATATGCTAATTTTATTGCCCCTAAACAGAGAAATATAACACCTGTGGAAGATTCTTAGGGTAATTTTCCACATATCTTGCCAATGAAAGTGTTTTTACAGAATATGCTAGCATGGTGGAGATGATTGTCAGGTATGGAAAGCTTCCAATGTTGAAAGACCTGTCGTGGCTTTGTCATATGTGTTAGGCTACTTTCATACATCAGTTTTTTTCCATCAGGCACAATCCGGAAAAAAACTGATAAAACTGATCCGGCGCCTGATCCGTTTTATCCCCATTGATTTGTATTAGCGCTGGATTGTGCTTGATGGCTTTGCGTTTCATCCGGCTTTTGCCGCATCCGTCGTAATTTGCAAAAGCGGCGGCCGGATGGAACGTCTCTTGTAACGTTTTTTGTCTCTGACCTGATCCGGCGTGATTTACAATGGAAGCCTATGGACGCCGGCGTAATGTGACAAAAAATGGATGCAGCCGCCAGATCCGTTTTTGTAAACTGAGCATGCTCCAATTTATTAAAAAAAAAACAAAACAAAAAAAAAAACGGATCTAGCAAAAAAAACGGACGAAACGGGTGCAAAACCGGATGCGCCGGATTTGTTTTTGACGGTTCAGGTATACCGGAACCATAAAAAAAAAAGGATCAGGCGCATCCATTTTTGCATATTCTGCGCCGGATCCGTTGCATCAGGCACACGCCGGATTGTGCCTGATGCCAAAAAACTGATGTGTGAAAGTAGCCTAAGAAGGCATCTGCATGCATATACACATTGTCAAAATTGTTGGTACCCCTCATTTAATGAAAGAAAAACCTACACTGGTCAGAGAAATAACCGCAATCTGACAAAAGTAATAAATAAAAAATCTATGAAAATGAACAAATGAAAAGTCAGACATTGCTTTTCAGCTTCCACAGAATTTTAAGAAATATAAAACTCATGAAATAGGCCTGGACAGAAATGATGGTACCCTTAATATTTTCTTGCACAACCTTTTGAGGCAATATGTTCCACAGTGCATCTTTTATTGCTTTTTTTGGTGCATTTTTTTTAGGTCACAAAGATGCGCCTAAATGCATGCATTTCATTCCCCCAGCAAAGTCTGAGACTTCTATTTTGCTGTCCGCACAGGGCATCTTTTTTTTTTGTGTGCATCTTGGATGCGTTTTTGAAGATGCAACATGTCCAGTTCTTTTTGCGTTTTTCCAGCATTTTTGAGCCCTTCCAGTCAATAGACTTGACTTAAAATGCTGCATCTTTGTGGTTAGAAAAGATGCACAGTGTGAATATAGCCTAACTGTTAATGAGACTTCTGCACCTCTCAACAGGTATTTTGGCCACTCCTCAAGAGCAAACTGCTTCAGTTGTCTCGTGTTTGAAGGTTGCCTTTTCCAGACGGCATGTTTCAGCTCTTTCCAAAAATGTTCAATAGGATTTAGGTCAGTGCTCATAGAAAGCCTCTTCAGAATAGTCCAATGTTTTCTTCTTAACCATTCTTGGATGTTTTTTAGTTGTGTGTTTTGGGTCATTATTCTGTTGCAAGACCCATGACCTGTGACTGAGACCAAGATTTCTGACACTGGGCAGCACATTTCTCTCTAGAACTCCTTGATAGTCTTGAGATTTCAGTGTACTCTGCACAGATTCAAGACTCTGTGTCTGATGCAGCAAAGCAGTCCCAGAACATAACAGAGCCTCCTCCATGTTTCACAGTAGGGACAGTGTTCTTTTCTTGATATGCTTCATTTTTCTGTCTGTAAACATAGAACTGATGTGCCTTGCCAAAAAGTTCCATATTTGTCTCATTTGTCCATAGCACATACTCCCAGAAGCTTTGTGGCTTTTCAAGATGTAGTTTGGCAAGTGCGATCTGACACTAATATTCCTTGAGCTTGAAGTTCACCTTTAATCTATTTAGAAGTTTTTCTGGGTTCTTTTGTTACCATTCGTATCTTCCGTCTCTTTGATTTGTCATCAATTTGCCTCCTGCGGCCACGTCCAGGGAGGCTGGCTACAGTCCCATGGATCTTCAATTTCTGAATAATATGTGCAACTGTAGTCACAGGAACATCAAGCTGCTTGGAGATGGTCTTATAAGCTTTACCTTTAATACGCTTGTCTATAATTTTCTTTCCAATCTCCTGAGACAACTCTTTCCTTTGCTTCCTCTGGTCCATGTTGGGTGTGGTACACACCATGTCACCAAACAGCACAGTGAGTATCTGTTGCCCTATATACAGGCCCACTGACTGATTACAAGATTGTAGACACCTGTGATGCTAATTAGTGGGCACACCTTGATTTAACATGTCCCTTTTGTCATTATTTTCAGGCGTACCATCATTTCTGTCCAGGCCTATTTCAATAGATTTTTTTATTTTTTTATTATTTAATTCTCTGGAAGTATGGTTGAAAGCAATGTCTAACTTTTTCATTTGTTCATTTTTATAGACTTTTTTTTTTTAAATTATTATTACTTTTGTCAGATTCAGGTTATTTCTGTGACAATTGTGGGGTTTTCTTTCATTAAACGAGGGGTACCAACAATATTGACCACATGTGTGTATATACGGCCGCATGTGCCAGCTGAGAAACCCACAACTCTGAAATGTTTGGTCCTATTCAGAAGGTAAAAGGATTGGAAGGTTTTTACCCATGTACGGTAACTCAATGACTGCAAATAGGCAAAAAATTGGATCCGCACTTCTGGGTGCCTTTCTCTGAGGGTCTGCAGTGAATGAATAAATTTAAAGTTCTGACAACAAAATGATCAGTTGTTGAGTGAAGGCCATGCTTGTACCATCTGTTAACGACACTATGGGAATAGCCATCTTGGAATTCAGAATTTCACACACAGTTTTAGTATAAGGGTGGAGATTGACTGGGAGCACCGGCAGGAGATAAAGTAATTCCGTCCTCCTGCCTTGATTGATGTGGATGAAGTGTTTTACATAATCCACACAATACTGTGAACCACACACCTGTACAGTTGAAGCACAGACCTGCGCATGCACAGTTTGCCTGGTTTTGCTATTATCGGCACATGCGCACTAAAGAAATTGACTTTGCCCTAATAGGGCAGAATAAAATGTGCCTGTGCTTCAGCTGTAGGATGTGTCATCCATACCAATCAAGGCACCAGGATGTACCGTATATGCCGGCGTATAAGACGACTGGGCGTATAAGACGACCCCCAACTTCTGCCCTAAAAATATAGAATTTGGGATAAACTCACTGTATAAGACTACCCCGCTCCCAAATGAAAAAAAGTCTGCAGGTACTGTATATAGCAGCAAAACTGTCACTTATAAACATAAGGTTGTTTCAAACATGTACGGTAAAGCTAAAACTTTGCAAAACAAACAAGAGAGCAAGTGCCTGGTGATCATAACTGTAAGCTGCGATATTGTAACAGGTCTTGCTGGCGTATGCTTCAGTATGCTAAGAGCAGGGGGCCGCACTGTGTGAGGAGGTGTTTTTTTTACTGTCCAGTATAACCAATAGGATTAGTGCAGGGGCGGGGGAGTCACCGGGCCGAGAAAGGGGGCGAGGTCGGCAGCAGCACTTACGGTACTGTAGCAATATGCACACTTACACCAGCATGTAAGCTCTTCATTAATGTCCCTGCGTGGATGCGAGGGGAATCTGGCGTTACTGCACTAATCCTATTGGTTATACTGGACAGTGAAAAAAAAACACCTCCTCACACAGTGCGGCCCCCTGCTATATATCCGCTATATATCCGCTGTATATGCTGTATGATATATATGATATATGTGTATATCCGGCGTATAAGACGACCCCCCACTGTAGCCATTATTTTAAGGGGGTAAAAAGTCGTCTTATACGCCAGTATATACGGTAATTGTGGGGATTGAGGAAGCGCCGGCCAAAGGCCAATGACACCCATCAGACTGAGTTGCATTCATTTGCATATGTAGCGGGAGCGTTAAAAGTATTTTCTGTATACACATTGGGAATTTGGCTTTTATACAGATTGCTGAACTGTGGTAGAAGAGGTGTTGAAGGTTGTGGCTTTAGTTTATACTAGCTGTACTACCCGACTTCGCCCAGGTTAATAACTGCTGTTAACAAAATAGAATGTATTAACAAAAATGTATTCTGCACACAAAAACTGCAAAACAAATAGAAATGTAATTATAATGTCTGTCTCCCCCTCTGTATATATCTCTCTGTCTCTCACTCTCTATCTCTTTGTCTGTCTGTCTCTTTCCCTGTCTGTCTCTGACTGTCTGTCTCTCTCTTTCTCCGTCTGTCTCAATCTCTTTCCCTGTCTGTCTATCTATCTCTTTCCCTGTCTATCTATCTCTGTCACTTTTCCTGTCTGTCTCTTTCCCTCTCTTTCCCTCTGTCTCTTTCCCTGTGTCTGTCTCTTTGTCTCTTTACTTGTCTTTGTCTGTCTCTTAACCTGTCTCTCTCTTTCCCTCTCTTTCCCCGTCAGTCTGTCTCTCTGTCTGTGTCTGTCTCTTTGTGTCTGTCTCCTACCCTGTCCATGTCTGTATCTTTCCCTGTCTGTGTGTCTCTCTTTCCTGGCTGCATTGTGACACGCCAACACTCCATATAAGCCTAAGGGCGTGGCTGCGCCTTCTTCTGAAGTTCTGGTTGCACTGGCTCCCAGCTCTTCGCTTTAATGGAGGCAGGTTTTTTGGTGAATAACTGTAAAGAGCGGGGTTAAAATTTCCCCTCAAAACATAGCCTATGACGCTCTCTGGGTCCAGAAGTGTGAGTGTGCAACATTTTGTGGCTGTAGCTGCGACGGTGCAGATGCCAATCCCGGACATACATACATACATACTGTGAGACTCATGTGGGATTAGTGGATGAGGGCAGGTATATCTCACCCCGGTATCGGTCCTATGTGACTTAGCCTGGCCAGGATCACCTGGCTACTAATGGATTAATGGGAGGTGAAGGACGGAGGTAAAAGGAATCTGGGAAGTTGGGGGAGGGTCTCCATCTGGGAACACAGTAAGCCTGTCTGTGTAGGAGACACTTGTGAGGAGCAGTGCCTGATGTTTGTATGGTTTAGCTGGAAGGGAGAAGCCCTCCAGTTGGTAGTTAGGATAACACCGTGTATAGTTAGTGCCGGACAGGCAAGGATTTATTTTGTTGATGTTTTTTTTCTTTTTGTTTATGCTTCACTGCAATAAACCTGACCAAGCGTCAGTTACACCTTGAATTCGGCTGTCTGCCTGAGGTGAATACGTGCCCTTTGAACCCAGCAAAGGCGATCCCGGAGCGTGTTATCACAATACATACATACATACATATATACACACACACACACACACACACACACACAGCTTTATATATTAGATAGGGAAACTATCGATCTACTCAGATTTACCTGTTCTATAAGGCTAAGTTCACACTTCAGTTGTTTTGCATCAGTCACAATCCATAGCCTTGAGGAATTACGGAATCCTGCAAAATATTTTGCAGGAATCCAGTATTTCCCCATAGACATCTATTAGGCTACTTTCACACTTGCGTTGAACGGTATCCGTTGCATTGCGTTGTGTAACGGATGCAACGGATGTGTTGCATATAGTGACACAACGGATGCAACGGATGCTGCAAAACAACGCAATTCGTTTTGATTTTTTTTTTTTTTTTTTTTCCCGGTTTTACCAGCGGCAGACTATAGTGAACGATCAGCTGATCGTTCCCTGCAGCCGGCCGCTGGGTGATCAGCTGATTGCTCCCAGTAGCCGGCCGCCGGGTGATCAGCTGATCGCTCCCTGCAGCCGGCCGCCGGGTGATCAGCTGATCGCTCCCTGCAGCCGGCCGCCGGGTGATCAGCTGATCGCTCCCTGCAGCCGGCCGCCGGGTGATCAGCTGATCGCTCCCTGCAGCCGGCTGCCGGGTGATCAGCTGATCGCTCCCGGCCGCCGGGTGATCAGCTGATCGCTCCCTGCAGCCGGCCGCCGGGTGATCAGCTGATCGCTGTCACTTGCCGGCGCCCGGGCATGCCGGCGGGCGGGCGCTCAGCTGAGCGCTGTGACTTGCCGGCGGCCGGGCATGCTGGTGGCCGGTCATTCAGCTGAGCGCTGTCGCTTGCCGACGGCCGGGCGCTCAGCTGAACGTTCGGCCACCGCGAGCCAAAATAAAGTTTGATTTAAAAAAAAAAAAAAAAAAAAAGAGCATGCGCAGTGAAATCCAGAGGATTCCGCTGCTCAAAATAACGTTACATGCTGCGTTCCTCCCGCTGGGCGGAAGCAACGGAGCGTCGCCCAGCGGAAGCAACGCAGCTCCTTTTGGTACAATCCGTCAACCATACAAGTCTATGGGAAACAGCGGAATCCGTTAACGGATTCCGCTGTTTCCCAAAAGGGCGGATTGTAACGGAAGGAAAATAACGCAAGTGTGAAAGTACCCTAAGTGACGGATTGCGACTGATGACCCTGCGTTGCATCCGCTGCGTCGCGGTCCGTCGTTTTTGACTGACCGCCGAGCGGGGAGCAACGCAGAATGTAACGTTTTTCGGGCCGTCAAAATTAACGCGCCGCGCAGGAATCCGTCGCCATCCGCCACACTTGCAATGTATGTCTATGGTGCTGGATTCCGTCGTAATCCGTCTTACGACGGAATCCAGCGCTGGATTCCGCCATGCTCTACTGAGCATGCCCAGCATGTTTGGCACGCCCACTGGGCTGTCCCAAACACAAACGGATCATGACTGATCCGTCAAAAAACGGATGCACAGCGGATGTAACGGACGCAACTGATCAGTTTTTTCACAGGATTCCTGTGAAAGGAATCCTGTGAAAAACACATCAGTTGCATCAGTTGACATCTAAAAAACAACTGATCCGTTGCTGACGGACCTGACGGATTGAAAACAACTGAAGTGTGAACTTAGCCTAACATGCTACCTGCAGATTGGATTGTTTTTTTCATGGAGAAAGGTTCCCTTTAATTTAGCAATTGAACCACTGGTAAGATATGTGTCACAGATCTAACTGATGAGGCATCAAGGTTGGGGAAAGGAAGTGAAGATTGCTCTAGTTTCAGATGATTAAGCACTTTTCTTTTGCATAACAATTTAATAATTTTCATATAATGCAATAAAATACAGTATTAAATTTTAGAAAAAAAAATTTCTACAGCTTATTCATGAGATATTGTACAATCAGCGTATTTGTTCCATTGTGTCCTATTTTAATTTTGTTTTATTCATATTTTGTATGTTTTTACTGTGATTTCACAGTTTTACTTTTTTGCTGTCTGAACAATTTGTTGAAAGTTCTCACTTAAAAGGGTGGTTCACCCATATTTTTTATTTTCTAGATCGATATTATATTGAGAAACAAAGTTTCTCTCAAGCACCTTATGTTGGCAATAGTGCCTGTGAGAGACGCTATTGCAGACCGCTGCTCCCCTCGCCTGACCCCCAGGCTCCGTGACCTCGGGGATTCGGTGAAGTCACGTCAAGTTCCTGACAACATGGCCGGCCGCAGTGTCCGTGAGTGATGGGCTGTGGGCGATGTTTCACTGCTCATCACAGCCCATCTGCTCCCTCCTTCCTCATAGCAGAGCGCTGCAAGCAGGAGACACACTAGGCTGTGACAAGCGGTCAAACACCGCCCACAGCCCAGTGACTCAGGAAGACTGGGGCCGGCCGCAGTGTCCGTAAGTGATGGGCTGTGGGCGGTGTGTCACTGCTCATCACAGCCCATCTGCTCCCTCCTCCCTGACAGCAGAGCGCTGCAAGCAGGAGACACACTGGGCTGTGACAAGCAGTGAAACACCACCCACAGCTCAGTGACTCAGGAAGACTGCGGTTGCCGCGGTGATGTCATGTGATCAGGAACTTGACGTGTCGTCACCGGATCCCCGAGGTCACGGAGCCCGTGGTTCAGGCGAGGGGAATGGAGGTCTGCAATAGCACCTCTCACAGGCACTATTGCCAAAATAAGGTATTTGAAAGAAACATTGTTTCTCAATATAATATCGATGTAGAAAATCTAATATATAAAGCTCAGTGTGTGTGTGTGTATGTGTATGTCCGGTAAAGGAATTTGCACCATCGTATTTACAATCACGAAATTTTGCACAGACGCCCCATGTGACCCAGGGAATGTCATAAACTATGTTTTGATGGGAAAATTTAACCACGCTTTACAGTTACTCTCCAAAATCCTGCCTCCATTAAACTGAATGGAGGTGGGAGCTACAGGCTATTAATAGCAACTGTCAGTGGTTGCTATAGGAACAGAGAGAGACAGAAAAAGACAGACAGCCCGGGAAAGAGACAGCCCGGGAAAGAGACAGCCCGGGAAAGAGACAGCCCGGGAAAGAGACAGCCCGGGAAAGATACAGACACAGAGATAGAGAGAGACTGACAGACAGAGATGGAGATAGATAGACTGATACAAATACAGACAGAGAGATAGACTCAGACAGACAGAGAGATAGACTCAGACAGACAAAGAAAGACACAGACAGAGAGACAGACAGACAGCGACACACAGACAGACAGCGACACACAGACAGCGGCACACAGACAGAGACTGGGTTAGAGACAGTCCGATACTATCCCAGGCAACGCCCGGGTACTACAGCTAGTACAAAATATGAGTGAACCACCCCTTTAAGTGTCTATTTAATCAGTTCACCGTTGTTTCATCGGAACTGGACTGCTGCTAAGGCAAACCTTGGTTTGTTGTAGCATCATGATTAAGGGTGGAAACACACCAGAGACGTGTTGATGCATATGCCATTATAGCGGTTTCATTGTGAAAGTTTTGATGTCCTGTGTACTTGAAATTCTCAAGAAATAAAGAAGAAATTGTTCATTTGGGCTGGACTTTCCTGTTTTACTTTTCTTTTGCATTGCAAGCAATAGTTTGCTATGGCACCCTGGCCTAAGAGATAACCAGTCCTGCCTGTGTTCTTACCGTTTAATCATGGATTCCAGATTGAAGAGTTGCTTTTCTTAGGCTGGCACATTGTAGGTAAACATTTATTTGGCAAATTGCAGGAAATAGTTATTTTGCATGCATGTGTTTAAATCTGTAGTTTTCCATGCGCTACTGAGCAAATACAAGTATTTTTCCATGTTTAAGTCATTAATTGCGTATAAGTTGATTGCCAAGCTATGACTGTAGCCTCATCTCATAGTGGTTCCTGACTTTGGCAGTAATGCCAATATTGATGTTTGCTGCTTGCTTTGGCTTGTACGTATATCCTGATGTTGCCATTATGACCAGTGAGCAATACTGGGCATTTTATAATTCATACTGTGAGGCCCACAAACATTTGGTTGGCCAGTAACACAAATCAACAATTCTGGTTTCAAAATCTTAAAGCAAAAATATAGAACTAGGCATGCAAACATAATATACACATGCACACCCTCTCTCTAAGGGCGTTACAGTCCTTCACTTGTTTAGTACATGGGGCCCTGCATTCTTCAGGCATATACACTGAATGGCCACTTCACTACCCTTTTAGAGACACCTATCACGTTGGTTCCTTTGGTCCTCAGAACTGTGGCTGTTGTGTACAGGATATTACCCCATTTTAGATTGAAATGTTGATGAGAGCCATTGGATCAAATACTTAATAACCTCTGGACATAGGGAACTGTGGGAAGTGTGTTTAATGAAATCGATTCTCCATACATAAGCCAGTTTTCAGACACACACACACAAGGCAAGATGGCCTCTGATGAAATCCTAGACCTGCCCATCTGCATCATCGCAGATCCAACCTGATGACATCATAGACCTGCCCATCAGCATCACCGCGGATCTGCCCCCATGACATAATAGACCTGCCCATCAGCATCACAGCAGATCCGCCCCATGACATCATTAGACCTTCCCATCAGCATCACTACAGATCCACCCATTGGTTATCCCATGGACTGTCCCACTGACCAATGGGCATATCCCAACGTACCCCCGCCCCTAGCCTATATAACATGCCGCATGACTAATAAATGTTCTCTTTCTCCCGGTGCCATTTTTGCTCTGATCAAGAAGAGTTCACATCTGACCCTTTTGTCCGGTGTTGATTTTCCTTAAGCATGCACTTGATCCACACCAATTAGGTCAAGCAGTAGGCAACTTGTGAACCCTTGTTAAGAGTTCACCTAACAGAAACGCTTGCATAAACTGAACAGTCAGTTCTACTATGTCCGCAAGATGTTCTATGCCATTATCTGGGGGAACGGGGTATTGTGAGGGCCATGGAAGCAAGGAAAAAGTGCAGTGATGTTACTAGAACCAAACCATTAGCCCTGCTGATGGTGCCCTATACATTATTCAACACAAGCATGGATCCAATGGGTGGAAAAACTATCGTAATTACCTAAAGTTTGCATCCACTTATATAATTAGATTATTAGTAAAAGTTATACTTTATAATGAGAACATTCATTGTCATAATGACTCTATACAGTGAATATAAAAAATATGGGTAAACTGCTACAGTCAAGGGACAACTTGTTCTTCTGCCAAACTGGCCTATTGTCCTGATTAAAATAATGGTGGAAGTTTCCCGTAAATATCACTGGTGTGAATAATCCAGTTCCTCTCTTGCAGGGTCTCCACTTTCACTACTTCGTGTGGCTGAATGTATTGTTTCTCTGTTCAGTTTGATTTGCATTGTTTTGCATTAAACTAAAAGACCGTTCAGAAATCTGAATATATTTACAAGTTATGCCAAATTCTGCCTTGTAAATCAGCATGGCGCAAGAGACCTCTCAATTCCTCTGATGAGCCAACGGCTTCTACTCATCGATCTTTATGCTCTTTTGCCCACGGCAATGCTTTGCAACAAAAAGCTGTGTTCGGAATTTAGCTGCAATTTGCCTGACTGTGAACCGCCTGTTTATCAGGCGGTTATTTTTTTTTTTTAACATCTTCCTGTGACTCCCTTTGTTAGGTCCTGTGCGCACTGGAAAAAGGAATTTTCTTAAGAAAATTCCGCAGGCACTGAAAGATTACCGCACCCGCGAAAAAAAAAAAACGCAACAAAACCCACACCGAAATCCGCATGCGATTTATTACGGTTTCGGTGCGTTTTTTCCGCGGGTTGGTACATGTGTTCTAATGCAATAAAGCACATTAGGGGGAAAAAAAGGGTCATTTCCTTCTGATATAGATAGATAGAGAAATAGATAGATAATGGATAGATAGATACATAGATAGATAGAAGGATAGATAGATTAGATAGATAGGATAGATAGGATAGATAGCTAGATAGAACAAAACAATCACTGATCTTGGGGAGACCAGCCAGAGAAAACACTGCCGGCAGCCAGCGAGGGCGCTCAAGACAGTGAAATCCTAGGTACATTGCCCCCTGGGAAATATGCAAATCAAAAAGGTCCGTGGAGCCTCTGTTAGGAGTCTCAACACAGAAACCAGCCAGATATCCCTCCGGGAAGGGCCCAGCCAACGGGTGACTCTTTTTAGGAGACCACCATAACCACCATATTAAGTGGCCCTTTTAGTCAATATCCAACTTTTTGACAAGTTTAAAGATAGGACAAGGGGAATACCAAGGCCAGGTATCCATCCACAGACAGCTGTTTCGGGGTATTGCCCCTCATCAGTGTGGAGTAGGATTCTGGCTGGGTGGGAGCAATGCCTAGTAGACCAACAAAACAAAACAATCACTGATCTCGGGGGGGGCAGCCTATCTGGCTGGTTTCTGTGTTGAGACTCCTAACAGAGGCTCCACGGACCTTTTTGAGATAGATACATAGAAGGATAGATAGAAGGATAGATGGATGGATAGATAATCAATAGATTGATCTGTCCTCTATGAATCAATAGATAGTCCCTGTGAGCACACACTGCATTTCTCACGAGCGGTAGTGTGTTCACATTATCGACCGTGAGAAATGACCTGTAATTACCCCTGCAGGCTCGTTACGAGGCTGCATCAGTACAGTGTGTCAGTCGTGGCTGGATGCAAGCGTCGTGGGACCTCGGTGGATTACATCGGTGCTGTGTGTTGCGAGGGGTTAATAAAGGGGTGAAAGAGGGGGCTTTTTTGTGTTTTATTTAAAATAAAGGATTTTTCGGTGTGTGTGTTTATTCACTTTACTTACGGGTTAATCATGAAAGCTGTCTCATAGACGCTGCCATGATTAAGCCTGGACTTAAATTGCAGCGATTTGCTGCCATTTAACTCCTTATTACCTGGATTGCCACCGCATCACGGCAATCGGGAAGAGCTGGGGACACTCCGGGACTGTCACGTAATGGATGCGACAGTCCCGGGGCAGCTGCGGGCTGATATTCTCGGCTGCGGTATGGGGGGGCATTAACCATGGCCCTTGCCCTCCCCAGCCTGAGAATACCGGGCCGCCGCTGTGTGCTTACCTCGGCTGGACGGTAAAAATACAGCGGAGCCCACATTTTTTTTTTATATGTACGTTTCATTTCTATGTGTATTCTGTATGTCTGTGTTTGTGTGTGATATGTGTGTTTACTATGTCTGTGTCTGTGTGATGTGTGTGTGTGTGTGTGTGTTTACTCTCTGCTCTGCTTCCTCTTCCTGTAATGACATCACTTCCCTGCAAACCGCAGGCAAGCGATGTACATTACTGCAGGTAAACCGCGAAATACCGGAGGGAATAACGCAGGAAAACGCAATGAACCGCACAGAATTTGCTGCCTGCGTTATTCCCTGCGGGATTTCACGATTCCATTGCAGTCAATGGAGTGAAATGCCGCAGCTAGCTGCGGAAAAGAAGTGACGTGCAATTGTTTTTGCTGCGGGAATCCCGCAGCAAAACATGCAGCTGTCAAAATCCGCATAGTGCACACAGCATTTTTTTTTCCCATAGGATTTGCTGGGGAATCACTGCAGAGATGTTATGAACATTTTCTGCAGCGAAACATGCAGCAAATCTGCAGCAAAAAATGGCAAGTGCGCACAGGGCCTTAGGTACAGTGATTGTTTTGATCTCCTTTTGATGACTTTTTACTAAAAGCTCAATAAGAACCATAACTTTTGGGCCCTGTGCGCACTAGAAAATGGATTTTTCTTAAGAATATTCCGCAGGTTCTGAAAGATTACCGCACACGCAGTAAAAAAACCGCAGCAAACCGCACCCGAAAACCGCATACAGTTTTACTGCGATTTGCAGCGGTTTTACCGCAAATTTTCCGCAGGATGTTCCCTGCGGTGTTTGATTATTATCTATGGCAAAAACCACAACATTTTTTTTACCATAGGTTTTGCTGGGGAATGACTTCAGCAAGGTTATAAACATTTTCTGCAGCAATTCAGGCAGCAAAACTGCGGCAAAAACCGCAGTGTGCGCACAGGGCCTTATTTTTCTGTCCACAAAGCCTTATCAGGGTTTATAGTGTTTTTTTTTTTTTGCTATATGTTGAGCTTTTGAATTAAACCATTCATTCCAACACACAGGGGAAAATGAAAAAAAATAAAAAAAAAATCTGTGTTGTGAAATGGAAGAAAAAAAGTAAATAAAAATAAGAAAATTGCAATTCCACAATTGAGTTTTGTTTGTTTATGTACCATATTCACTGTATGGTTAAACTGACCTCACAATGTGATTCTCCAGGTCAATATGAGCACGCAGATAACAAACGTATAGGTTTTTTGTTGTTTTTTTTTTCCGTTTTTGTTTTTTAATTTAATCGGTGATCACGGCACATAAAGGTTAGGCTATGTTCGCACGTGGCATCTTTTTGCCAGTGAATCAAAAATACACCAAAATCGCACCGCAGCAAAAATACATTGCGTGTTTACCGCGTTTTGACCAAATTTGTTTTTAAGTCAAAACTGTTGACTGGAAGGGCTCCAAACAAAAGATGCACAGTGTGGACAGCAAAATAGAAATCTCATAGACTTTGCTGGGAGATGGAAATGCATGAATTTAGGTGCATCTTTGTGACCTAAAAAATGCACCAAAAAATGCCACATGTGAACATAGCCTTAGAGAAGCAGTGTGCTGCTCTCCGGCTCCCCGGTGACATGATCACAGGGGAGCCGACAATTGTCATGGCAGCCGGAGGTCATGTACGGTGGCCTGCAGCAGGGTCTGATAGGCGATCCGCAGCCTGAGGCTATGTGCGCACGTAGCGTTCTGTCCCTGCAGAAATTTCTGCAGCAATTTGAACAGCACACATGCGCTTCAAATCGCTGCAGAAAGAAAAAAAAAAAAAAAAAGCCGATTCCATGCGCTCTGCCTGCAGCCCCTCCCATAGACAGAGCGAGGACTGCAGGCACAGCGCACGGAATAAGTGACATGTCACTTCTTAGAACGCGCGCTTTGGGCAGCAGCTGAAGCGCTGCGCTCTGATACGCCACGTGCGCATGTCTCCTGCATAATCTTCATAGATTGTGCTGGGGACGCAGGACGCATGCAGTTACGCTGCGGTGCAGATCGCAGCGCAACTGCATGCAAATACGCAATGTGCGCACATAGCCTGACACTGACAGTATAATGCATTGCTATGCTGCTGAATGGCAGTGCATTATACCAGTGATCAGGCTAAGGCTATGTGCGCACGTCGCGTAAAAACATGCAGTTACGCTGCGCTTTGTAGCGCAGCGTAACTGCATGCGTCCTGCGTCCCCTGCACAGTCTATGGAGACTGTGCAGGGGCCGTGCGCACGTGGCGTTTAAGAGCGCAGCGCTTCGGCTACTGTCACTTCTTTCCTGCGCTTTGCCGGCAGCTCCTGCACGGTCTATGGCAGGAGCTGCAGGCAGAGCGCATGGAATCGGCGCTCACTACGGACATTTCTGCAGCGATCTAAAGCGCACATGTGCTCTTCAGATCGCTGCAGAAATTTCTGCAGGGCTTGTACGCAACGTGCGCACATAGCCTTAGAAAAGTTAAAGTCCTTTTAAGTCCCATATTGGGACTAAGTAAAAAAGTAAAAAAAAAATGTTAAAAAATTTCAAGATGTAAAAAAAATAAAAAAAACCCCAAAAATACATTAATTTATATAAAAACAAAAATAAACACAAAGTACACATTTGGTATTGCCTTCAGTGAACAGTTAAAAAAAAAAAAAAAATGCTTTTTCATCATATTGCAGAAAAAGTGGAATAAAAAAGTTGAACATAAACAAAAATGGTATTACTGAAAACTACATTTTGTCCCGCAAAAAACAAGCTGCCACACAGCTCTTATCAGTGGAAAAATAAAAACGTTATAGCTCTGAGAATACAGCAATGGAAAAAAAAATCTTCCTTTCTTTCTAAAAAATAGTTTTTATTGGGTAGAAGCGGCAAAACATGAAAATGAGGTATCGCTGTAATCGTACTGACCTGCAGAATAAACCTGCACTATTACTTTTACCAAACAGTGAACGGCATAAAAAAAAATCACAAAAACCAATTCCTGAATTGCTGTTTCATGTTCATTCTACCTACCAAAAATGAGAATAAATAAATGATCTAAAAATGTTATGTGCCCGAAAATGGTGCCAATAGAAATGTCAACTCGTCCTGCAAAAACAAGACCTCACTTGGATGGGTTCTCCAAATGCAACATGGTGTCTGCTATCTATTCCTGACAATTTTTGCTTTCAAAACGTCTTTTGGCGCTGATTCCTTTCCGAGCCCTGCTGTGCTCCCAAACAGTAGTTTTCCCCCACATATGAGGTATCGACATATTCAGGAGAAATTACACAACACATTGTATGGTCCATTTTTTTTTGTTCTCCTTGTGAAAATGCAAAATTTGAGGCTAAAGTAACATTTTTGTGGGAAAAAAGTAAAATTTTCATTTTTTTCCGTCCACATTACTTTAGTTCAAGTGAAGCCCCCTTGAAGGGTTAATAAACTGCTTGGATGTGGTTTTGAGTAGTGCGAGGGGTGCAGTTTATAGAATGGGGTCACTTTTGGGTATTTTCTGTCCCTTAGGCCTCTCAAAGTCCTTTTAAATGTGATGTGGTCCCTAAAAAAAAAAAAAAAATGGTTTTGTAAATTTTGTTAGAAAAATGAGAAATTGGTGATGAACTATGATCCCTTCTAACTTCCTAACGAAAAAACTTGTGTTACAGAAATTGCGCTGATGTAAAGTAGACATGTGACGAATGTAATTTATTAATGATTTAGTGTGACATAACTCTCTGGGTTAAGGGCATAAAAGTGCAAAAGTTTGAAAATTGCGAATTTTTAAAAATGTTTGCCAAACAATTAAACGCAAAAAATATTTTCCCAATTTTACTAGTATCCTGAATTACAATAGATCATGTAAAAAACAGTCTCAGAACCATAGGGATCCGTTTAAGCATTTCAGAGTTATAACCTGTCATAGTGACACTGGTCAGAAATGAAAAAATGGCGCTGAAGGGTTAAAGGGAATCTGTCACCAGACTTTTGCCACCTAATCTGAAAGCAGCATAAAGTAGTGGCAGAGATCCTGATTCCAGTGATGTCTGATACCTCTGATTGGCACCTTTCTGCCCATGTACAGTGTTCACAGTAAGCTGCCAATCAGTGGTGGGGGCATCCTACCGGTTGTACTAGTCTTCTAGTGATAATCTCCTGCTGATAAAGCAGTGATTTTATCAAAACTACAGCAAGCAGCCCAGTAAGTGACACCTCACTGGAATTAAACAATAGGATAAAGAGTTGAACACCAGTCACAATGTATAGGGGAATAATGAAAAGCAGAACTGCTATGGGAATACTAGACTGAAAAATACAATGGACTATCTGAAAAAGTGAAAAACATGAAAATGGCATGTGCATAACTGCTATGAATAATAGGAATGAGAGATATTTAGCCATTGTATTGATCAATGCAAAGGAGCCCCAAAACCAAACTCCAAGGTAATCTCTATTTTTGGGGTCCCTAACATCACTCGAATTCCCTACATTATGCTGCTCTCTGATTTAGGTGTCAACAACTTAGTGACAGATTCCCTTTAAATTACTGATGGCTATTACGCCAAGGAAATGCATTCCTTTCTGATTTTGTTGTGGTTTTGCTTCTAGGTAACACTGGTGGAGTAATGTAATGGCTTGCCTCACAATGACTGAAATGAGCATAACCACAGTTCCTACTGTTGACCCAAGTGGAGATACTCAGTTAAGTGCCCCAAGACCCAGTGAGCCAGGATTTCACGTCTTTCTGTACCATTCTTCAGACACTGCTGATAAGGATTACCTTCCGCTGCCCCCAGGAGAATATATTGCAGAACAAATCTGCATCAATGCCGCTAAAGCTTGTGGTAAGTTCATTCCTGCCTTTGTGACTAGCCTGCAGTTTTATATTTGCACATTTTCTGCTGGCATTGGTGTTGGGTTTTTGCAGGATCAGCACTATTTTTATCTATTTGGAGGAATTCTTTCATCGTGTCCTTGGCAAAAGAAATGTGCGTTGTCATTACAGAAGCTTGTATGGCACATGCTTTAAATAGACCAATAGTTATTGGCATTCCAAAATAAGCTTGGGGTGAAGTGACTTTGCTTGGCATTTGTGTGTTATGTGTTTCTTCTCCGTTCAGGAAATCTAAAAAATATCCCGAGCGTGCTCATTAGGCTAGGTTCACATTTCCGTTGTTTTGCATCAGTCACATGCGTTGCTTGACGCATGTGACTGATGCGTTGTACAACGGATGACAAAGAACAGAAATCATTGTCGGACTCCGTTGTGTGCGGGGGCGGAGCTCGAGGGGGCGGAGCGCGAGGGGGCGGAACCGAGCGGGGCCGTGGCGCTGAGGACGTCAGTGCCGCGGGGACTGCAGGGCTGGGGACAAGTGAGTGTGTGTGTGTGTGTGTGTGTGTGTACACATGCGGAGTGCGGGAGGGGGTGGAGCTGAGCGGAGAAGTGTCAGCCTCCTTGCACACGTATCCAGGGTAAACATCGGGTAACTAAAAGCAAAGCACTTTTTGCTTGGTTACCCGATATTTATCTTGGATACCAGCGTACACTGTTTAGCGCTGGCTCCCTGCACACGTAACCAGTGTAAATATCGGGTAACCACGCATTGCTTGGTTACCTGATGTGTATCCTGGTTACGTGTGTAGGGAGCCAGAGAGAGCATGCGCAACAAAATCCTATGGATTGTGCTGCTCAAAAAACGTTAAAGGCTGCGTTGCTCCCGCCCGGCGGTCAGTTAAAAAACGACTGACCGCGACGCAGCGGATGCAACGCAGCAACATCAGTCGCAATCCGTCACTAATAGAAGTCTATGGGGAAAAACTCGATTCCTGCAAAATATTTTGCAGGATACCATAATTCCTCAAGGCTACGGATTGTGACTGATGCAAAACAACGGAAGTGTGAACCTAGCCTAACTCAATCAAGCCTCAAACATCTGAGTTTGAAAATGCTCGAGTTTCCCTTTTGACTTCTATTATGCTCGGTACTCGAGCCGCATCGGAGCACCCCGATGCTTGATTGAGTGGCAAGCAGGCTCACCCATTACTAAATTATCATGTCTCTTTGCTGTGCTTGAGTTGTCAAATCTATGCAGTCATTATTTAATGCCATGGCAGATCTGAACCATTCGAAGGGACTGGGAACACCCTTTGAGACCTTATCAGCTCTTATAATAGAACAGAGTTGATTTTCTCTACATTGATAAATGTATTTGTGGTCAAACAGCTATGTCAGGGCATTATCATTTTTATAAAAATATGCACAGATTACTTTAGAAACCTTAAATAAAAAATCTCCCCCTGTCCCTCCCTCCCTCCCGTAATAACAGAGACAGGGGAGGAAGTACAGGCAAGCAGACAGGGGCGGGAATAACTAGCAAAACCCGACTCCCCTATTAGATATTCTGTAGCTGCTAGAAATCAAATAACAGTGCATTTCACAAACTATACGTGCCTATATTTTAGAAACTATACATCCAATCTCACAACTAAAGGTATGCTTATAATCAGCATGATAGCGCCAGTATAACACTGGCTTTAGTTTATACATGAAAATCCCGGTGGTTGGTCCTCTTTAAGGCCAAAAGATCAGTAAATGCAAAAAAAAAAACAACAATATTCTATATATTAAGACCCAGAATGCAGGCAACAATGGAATGGGTTAAATGTTTATGCATTTAGTCTGCCTGCAGATAAATCTCTTTATACTTTCTTATCTATGTAGAGCATCACTATGTTCCAAAAACATATTTGTGTTGCCTTTATATCTGTCTTTTGGCAGTTGCAAAGAATATTGTTAACTAAATGGAACAGAAAATAGAACTGAAATGTTAGGAACAGCCTTGTAAATTAATGAAAATCTCCCCTGTTGTTTTAGTGACTGTATTCTGTTAATGTAAAGCTCAATTAAATAAACTGTAGGTGCAGGTTCATCTTGGGTAAATTTTTTGCATATTTATTAAAGCCAAGATAGAGCTCTTCGATTTGTTATATACAGCAGGTAAAATATGTTCTGAACGCGTCACCAATTTTATAAGTAAATATATTTTTAAAGTTGCTATTGATTTAAATTTCTCACCAGATGTCGGTAACATCCACCCAGGCACAGTAATCAAACTATAGATAGCCATAAATGTGTAATAATCAGAAATGGCATTGTGAAAAAGTATTGAACATATGAAGAAAGAGAGGTGCAAAAAGCCATGGAAGATCATGACATCAGCTGAAATATATCAGTAATTAGAAAGCAATCCTGCCACTTAGTGAAAAATAATAGCTGGTTCAACTGATGGCCTCTAAAAACATGTCTCAGTACCAAGGTGCCACACAAGAAACATCTCATGATGGGTAAAACCAGTGAGCTATCTCAAGACCTTAGCAACCTTATTGTTGCATAACGTACTGATAACATTGGTTATATCAGCAATTCTAAACTATTAAAGGTGCTAATGAGCACTATGGGGCCATAATCCAAAAGTGGAAAAAACATAATTTCACTGTAAACCAGCCACAAGCAGGTGCTCCCTATAAGATTTCAGACAGAAGAGTGAAAAGAATTATCAGAAGAGTTGCCAAGAACAACCTGTGGAGAGCTACATAAAGACCTGGAATCAGCAAGTAAAATTGTTTCAAAGAAAACAATAAGGTGCAGTTTTTATAATTTTGTCACTTTTGGGTATTTTCTGTCACCTAGACGCCTTAAAGTTACTTCACATGTGATGTGGTCCCTGAAAAAAAATTGATTTTGTAAATTTTGTTGGAAAAATGAGAAATTACTGATAACCTTTAACCCTTCCAACTTCCCAACAAAAAGAAATGTTTAAAAAATGGTGCTGATGTAAAGCAGACATGTGGGAAATGTACAGTGGAACCTCGCTTAACGAGTAACTTGATGTGTGAGTATTTCGCTATACGAGCAAAGCTTGCTGTAAATTTGTAACTGTTTACGAGCAAGCTTTGCCGTACGAGCACTCACCGCACACACTTCCGGTTCTGTACTTTCACGGCACTCTGACCCACTCTTGCAGTCAACACAAACAGACACAAAAACGCACGCACACACACCTATTATACTCACCTTACCTTCCGTTCCATCGCCAGCCTCATGGTTCTTGTAGTTCGCCGCTGTAGGATGTGTATCGGGTAACCACCGCGACGATGGAGGAACTTCCCTTGTTAGCCGTTACTCAAAAGCAGGCACTGGCCAATCAGAGGCAAGCGGGATCCTGCCTTTGACGTCAGCACTCTGGCAGCGGAAGTTCCGGCATCGGTTGCGATGGTTACCCGATAAACATCTTGTACCGGCGAACTGCAAGAACCAGGAAGCCGGCGATGGAACGGAAGGTAAGGTGAGCATAATATGTGTGTGTTTCTGTGTGTTTCTGCATGTGTAGAATGGCACAATAGGGGACCAGGATGGGACATTGAACAAGTTTGTGGAATAAATTGTCTGAGCTTGCATTATTTTCTATGGGAAATCTTGCTTTGCTAGACGAGTAACTTGGTTTACAAGCACACTCCCAGAACGGATTGTTCTCGTAAACCAAGGTTCCACTGTAATTTATTAATTTGTGTGACTCTCTGCTTTAAGGGCAGAAAAATTAAAAGTTCGAAAATTTTGTTATTTTCACATTTCTTGTCAAGTATTCAATATTTTCATAAACCCGAAACACAAACACATATCAACCAAAATTTATCACGAAAAACAATCTCAGAATCACTGAGAAATGTTGAAGCGTTCCAGAATTATAACCTCCTAAAGTGACACTGGTCAGAATTGTAAAATTTGGCCTGGTCAGGAAGGTGAAAACAGACTGGGGTGAAGGGGTTAGTCTTGTTTATTGTTACAGTGCTGGCCAAAAGTATTGGCACCCCTGAAATCACAAAATCTTTGGTATTTTTATCTTCTTTTAATTTGTCTTCAATGGGAAAAAAAAATTGTCATAAAGCCAAATTGGATATAATTCCACACCAAACATAAAAAAGGGGGTGGACAAAAGTATTGGCACTGCTTGAAAAATCATGTGATGCTTCTCTAATTTGTGTAATTAACAGCATCTGTAACTTACCTGTGGCACCTAACGGGTGTTGGCAATAACTAAATCACACTTGCATCCAGTTGACATGGATTAAAGTTGACTCAACCTCTGTCCTGTGTCCTTGTGTGTACCACATTGAGCATGGAGAAAAGAAAGAAGACCAAAGAACTGTCTGAGGACTTGAGAATCCAAATTGTGAGGAAGCATGAGCAATCTCAAGGCTACAAGTCCATCTCCAAAGACCTGAAAGTTCCTATGTCTACGGTGCGCAGTGTCATCAATAAGTTTAAAGCCCATGGCACTGTGGCTAACCTCCCTAGATGTGGAAGGAAAAGAAAAATTGACGAGAGATTTCAACGCAAGATTGTGCGGATGGTGGATAAAGAACCTCGACTAACATCCAAACAAGTTAAAGCTGCCCTGCAGTCCGAGGGTACAACAGTGTCAACCCGTACTATCCGTCGGCATCTGAATGAAAAGGGACTGTATGGTAGGATACCCAGGAAGACCCCACTTCTTACCCCGAGACATAAAAAAGCCAGGCTGGAATTTGCCAAAACTTACCTGAGAAAGCCTAAAACGTTTTGGAAGAATGTTCTCTGGTCAGATGAGACAAAAGTAGAGCTTTTTGGGAAAAGCCATCAACATAGAGTTTACAGGAAAAAAAAGAGGCATTCAAAGAAAACAACACTGTCCCTACAGTCAAACATGGTGGAGGTTCCCTGATGTTTTGGGGTTGCTTTGCTGCCTCTGGCACTGGACTGCTTGACCATGTGCATGGCATTATGAAGTCTGAAGACTACCAACAAATTTTGCATCCTAATGTAGGGCCCAGTGTGAGGAAGCTGGGTCTTCCTCAGAGGTCATGGGTCTTCCAGCAGGACAATGACCCAAGCACTGGAGACTACTAAAGTGGCCAGCAATGAGTCCAGACCTGAATCCCATAGAACACCTGTGGAGAGATCTCAAATGGCAGTTTGGAGAAGGCACCCTTCAAATCTCAGGGACCTGGAGCAGTTTGCCAAAGAAGAATGGTCTAAAATTCCAGCAGAGCATTGTAAAAAACTCATTGATGGTTACCGAAAGCGGTTGTTCGCAGTTATTTTGGCTAAAGGTTGTGCAACCAAGTATTAGGCTAAGGGCGCCAATACTTTTGTTTGGCCCATTTTTGGAGTTTTGTGTGAAATGATCAATGATTTGATTTTTGTTTCTCTTTTGTGTTTTTTCATGGCAAGTAAAATAAATGAAGATAATAATACCAAAGAATTTGTGATTGTAATCATTTTCAAGAAGAAACTGAGTATTATCTGACAGAATTGCAGGGGTGCCAATACTTTTGACCAGCACTGTACATTCTACTCTGTATACTACATTTGATTGCATTGGATATTGCTATTACATCTTCTACTTTCCCTACAGTCTCCATTTATCTTATTTTCATATATGGACAAGTCTCTGGCATAATTTGCTTATCTGAAACTGATTTATGTGTTTATTATAATTCTGGCATCTCAGTATGCTTTATGTACAGTTAGGTCCAGAAATATTTGGACAGTGACACAATTTTCGCGAGTTGGGCTCTGCATGCCACCACATTGGATTTGAAATGAAACCTCTACAACAGAATTCAAGTGCAGATTGTAACGTTTAATTTGAAGGTTTGAACAAAAATATCTGATAGAAATTGTAGGAATTGTACACATTTCTTTACAAACACTCCACATTTTAGGAGGTCAAAAGTAATTGGACAAATAAACCAAACCCAAACAAAATATTTTTATTTTCAATATTTTGTTGCGAATCCTTTGGAGGCAATCACTGCCTTAAGTCTGGAACCCATGGACATCACCAAACGCTGGGTTTCCTCCTTCTTAATGCTTTGCCAGGCCTTTACAGCCGCAGCCTTCAGGTCTTGCTTGTTTGTGGGTCTTTCCGTCTTAAGTCTGGATTTGAGCAAGTGAAATGCATGCTCAATTGGGTTAAGATCTGGTGATTGACTTGGCCATTGCAGAATGTTCCACTTTTTTGCACTCATGAACTCCTGGGTAGCTTTGGCTGTATGCTTGGGGTCATTGTCCATCTGTACTATGAAGCGCCGTCCGATCAACTTTGCGGCATTTGGCTGAATCTGGGCTGAAAGTATATCCCGGTACACTTCAGAATTCATCCGGCTACTCTTGTCTGCTGTTATGTCATCAATAAACACAAGTGACCCAGTGCCATTGAAAGCCATGCATGCCCATGCCAACACGTTGCCTCCACCATGTTTTACAGAGGATGTGGTGTGCCTTGGATCATGTGCCGTTCCCTTTCTTCTCCAAACTTTTTTCTTCCCATCATTCTGGTACAGGTTGATCTTTGTCTCATCTGTCCATAGAATACTTTTCCAGAACTGAGCTGGCTTCATGAGGTGTTTTTCAGCAAATTTAACTCTGGCCTGTCTATTTTTGGAATTGATGAATGGTTTGCATCTAGATGTGAACCCTTTGTATTTACTTTCATGGAGTCTTCTCTTTACTGTTGACTTAGAGACAGATACACCTACTTCACTGAGAGTGTTCTGGACTTCAGTTGATGTTGTGAACGGGTTCTTCTTCATCAAAGAAAGTATGCGGCGATCATCCACCACTGTTGTCATCCGTGGACGCCCAGGCCTTTTTGAGTTCCCAAGCTCACCAGTCAATTCTTTTTTTCTCAGAATGTACCCGACTGTTGATTTTGCTACTGCAAGCATGTCTGCTATCTCTCTGATGGATTTTTTCTTTTTTTTTTCAGCCTCAGGATGTTCTGCTTCACCTCAATTGAGAGTTCCTTAGACCGCATGTTGTCTGGTCACAGCAACAGCTTCCAAATGCAAAACCACACACCTGTAATCAACCCCAGACCTTTTAACTTCTTCATTGATTACAGGTTAACGAGGGAGACGCCTTCAGAGTTAATTGCGGCCCTTAGAGTCCCTTGTCCAATTACTTTTGGTCCCTTGAAAAAGAGGAGGCTATGCATTACAGAGCTATGATTCCTAAACCCTTTCTCCGATTTGGATGTCAAAACTCTCATATTGCAGCTGGGAGTGTGCACTTTCAGCCCATATTATATATATAATTGTATTTCTGAACATGTTTTTGTAAACAGCTAAAATAACAAAACTTGTGTCACTGTCCAAATATTTCTGGACCTAACTGTATATACTATGCGATGGTGGTTAGATTGTTTGTTTGCTTTTTTCCTCTAGTTTTTGATTGCTTTTCATGGATGTCAAGTATTTTGTTTACAATAAATATGTATTCGCTCCATGTAGTTGTGCATACGGTCATGAGTGTTGCCTTCTTTTGTTTTTCTTTCTTCTTACTAGACTTTTATGGGCGCACTCCTCAGGAGTGGAGAATGTAGTTACTGTGTGCAGGTCCTGTTACTGGAATTCCAAAGGGAATGAATAGCATTTAACGCAGTGTTTTATCAAGTTTCATTTAAGAACAGCAGTAGCAATGCTTTGAACAAGTCTTTCCTTCCTCAGGCTAGTAGAGACTGACCGAGCACATGGTAAATTCCAACAATTTAGGTATGGGAGCATTACGGTCCTTCCACATGTGCTGAATGGCATCCACACTGTGCACGTTTTACTTTGAATTGCTGCAGTTTTACAATATGAGTTTTACGTGAATCAAATGGTTTTGAATTGATTCCCCTGTTGCAGCTTTGTATGCAAATGATTCATTATGGGTGAGTGTACTCGCCACTGTTCAGTACTCGATCAAGCATCGGGATGCTCAGGTACTTGCGATGTCGGCCGATTACCGCAGGTGCATGGATGTGCCATCTGTCAAACAACGACCACAACGTACAGGCTTACTTCACTGCATGATGTGAGCAGGCACCCCAGGACAAGCAATTCACAGTCTCTAAATGGCTCTCATTAGGGTTTAAACAACGTTTTCGAATGTAATGTGTCAAAAAAAAATAAATAAGGAAAAATAACACACAAACCCTGCCCTTCCTCCCCCGGAAATGCTCTGTATATGGCCGGCTGGCTGTATGTGTGCGGAGAGGCAAACTGCCCAACCATTGACTTCCATTATACTCGTTACTCGAGTTGAGCACTTTCAGGACTCGAATACTGAGCACCCGATCATTTCACTACTCGCCCATCTGAAAAAGCCTTTTAGAGTGGATCACAGGCTTATTCACATCTTAAACATTTATGGCATATATATTATATATATATATATATATATATATTATATATATATATATATATATATATATATATTTTATACACACACACAGTACATGCCAAAAGTTTGGACACACCTTCTCATCTCTAGAACAACTGTTAGGAGGAGACTTTGTGCAGCAGGTCTTCATGGTAAAATAGCTGCTAGGAAACCACTGCTAAGGACAGGCAACAAGCAGAAGATATTTGTTTGGGCTAAAGATCACAAGGACTGGACATTAGGCCAATGGAAATCTGTGCTTTGGTCTGACGAGTCCAAATTTGAGATCTTTGGATCCAACCACCGTGTCTTTGTAGAAAAGGTGCACGGATGGACTCTACATGGCTGGTTCCCTCCGTGAAGCATGGAGGTGTGATGGTGTGGGGGTGCTTTGCTGGTGACACTGTTGGGGATTTATTCAAAATTGAAGGCATACAGAACCAGCATGGCTACCACAGCATCTTGCAGCGGCGTGCTATTTCATCCGGGTTGCGTTTAGTTGGACCATCATTTATTTTTCAACAGGACAATGACCCCAAACACACCTCCAGGCTGTGTAAGGGCTAATGACTAAGAAGGAGAGTGATTGGGTGCTACGCCAGATGACCTGGTCTCCACAATCACCAGACCTGAACCCAATCAAGATGGTTTGGGGTGAGCTGGACCGCAGAGTGAAGGCAAAAGGGCCAACAAGTGCTAAGCATCTCTTGGAACTCCTTCAAGACTGTTGGAAGACCATTTTCCGATGACTACCTCTTGAAGCTCATCAAGAGAATGCCAAGAGTGTGCAAAGTAGTAATGAAAGCAAAAGATGGTTACATTGAAGAACCTAGAATATAAGACATATTTTCAGTTGTTTCAGACTTTTTTAAGTATTTTATTCCACATTTAGTTCATAGTTTTGATGCCTTCAATGTGAATCTACAATTTTCAGAGTCCTGAAAATAAAGAAAACTCTTAGAATGAGAAGGTGTGTCCAAAGTTTTGGTCTGTACTGTATATAATCCAAAAATGTCGTAATGATGCAGGACCCAACACTCGGAGCCACATCTATCTCGAGAATAGAGCCCTGTTGCACGCCAAAGGAAATGGAGAGCTGGCCACCCAGTGTCTTGCAGGAGAGTTCCAATTGGTTTTCCAGCAGTTGTTATAACTCCCATACAAATGAATGGAGAGAGCCTTGCTTGAATGGGACACCACTACATACAGTGGTGGACTATCGGGACTTGTTGAGTCATATTCTGGTCCCAGTTCACTAGGAAAAGACTAAGATTTATTAGGATTGCTGCTAGGCTTTGCCTTACATTTTAAGCAAGTTTTAACTTAGCCAAAGAGGCAGTACTAAGTAATAAAGAAACTTTTTAATAAAGGGGTTGAATTATTCTGAATTTGTAGTGGTCATTAACCCCTTAAGGACCGCGGGCAGTAATATTACGTCCTTGCATTCATAGTGTTGCTGCGGGCTGCAGGCGGGGATACGTGCACATGTCATCTGGTTTGTACAGCTGACGTGTGCCTCACAGGTACGAGTGGAATCGCTATCCACCAGTACCTGTTAACCCCTTAAATGGTGCTGTCAAGATGTGACAGTGCCATTTTAACGATGATCGCGGTTTTCGATTACTCACAAGCCGCCACTGGAGATCACGTGATGTGACCAAATGGATCCGATGGTTGTCATGGTAGCACAGGGTCATGTGATGACTATTGTCGCTCACATGACTCAGGTCCTTTTACCAGCAGCCGAGTACTGCAGGTTACAAAACATGATCATTTCTCCCGGACTGAGCGGTGCTGCTCTGATCGGGAGAAATAAATGAGCGACCAGACTGCTGATCCTTATAGCCCCCTAGTGGGACTAGTAAAATAAAAAAAAGTTTAAAAAAAAGTTTTTAAAAATTGTAAAAAAAAATAAAAAACCCTAAAAGTTCAAATCACCCCCCTTTCACCCCATTGAAAATAAAAGGATTAAAAAAATAAAAAATATACACACATATATGGTATTGCTGCGTTCAGAAATGCCGATCTATCAAAATATAAAATCAAATAATCTGATCAGTAAACAGCGTAGCGGCAAAAAAATTCCAAACTACAAATTATGTTTTTTGGTCGCCTCATAATTTTGCGCAAAATACAATAACAGGCGATCAAAACGTAGCATCTGCGCAAATATGGTTCCACTAAAACGTCAGCTCGAGACACAAAAAAAATCAATCACTGAGCCATAGATCCTGAAAAATGAGAACGCTAGGGGTCACGGAAAATGGTGCAAAATGTACGCCACTTTTTTCAGCCAAACTTCAGATTTTTTTTTAACCCCTTAGATAAAAGTAAACCTATTCATTTTTGGTGTCTACAAACTCGCACCGACCTAAGGCATCACACTGACACACAGTGAATAAAATATCTTAAAAACAATAGTGCAATAACACTTTTTTTTTGCAATTTTTCCGCATTCAGAATTTTTTTGCCGTTTTCCAGTACACTATGGTAAAACTCGTGGTTTAATTTAAAAGTACAGTTCGTTCCGCAAAAAAACAAGCCCTTACATGACCAGATTGACTAAAAAATAAAAATGTTACGTCTCTCAGAAGAAGAACAGCGAAAAAATGGAAAGCGCAAAATCGGCCGGTCATGAAGGGTTATTCCCAAAATCACATTGTGGTCTTATAATAATGTACACCTATATTTATTCAGTTGTGCCAATATAATGTTTAAATTGTTGTGGAAACCCCTTTCCTGGGAGAGCTAGTTTTGGGTGAGATACAAGGGATTTCCAGATCTGCCAGTGTTGGTCCAATTAATAGCGATGCATCGGAGACAAGAACACAAGATACACAGTGTATCAGCCTTGTCTAATTTTACTTCACAAGGCACACATATTTATTACAACCACAAAAGAATGGGGATGGCTCTGTCCTTATCCAAAAGCATATACGGTAGGTTTCACAACACAAAGTCCATGAGCCATAATCTCTGCTGGAGAAGGTTTGAGTAAGGATTAAGACTGTCTGAAAACCAACCATAAAATGTAGCAGCCATAAAATGTAGCAATCCATATGAGAAGCACAAAACTATCAAAAATATACAGATATATATAAATTGTCTAAATGATAATCAATACAAGATACAAAATACTCACCATAACAAAATCAACCCCAATTTGCAAATTATATAGTATAGTAGCATAGTAGTTCCAGTGCCCCACCCTTAGTTTCGCTAAGGATAGTTTCACACTTGCATTTTTTCCTTCAGTCGCAATCCGCGTTTTGGAAAACAGCGGAATCCGTTAACGGATTCCGCTGCTTCCCATAGACTTGTATGGACGACTGATTGCGACTGATGGACCTGTGTTGCTTCCGCTGTCCGACGCTGCGTTGCTTCCACCGGGCGGAAGGAACGCAGCAGGTAACGTTTTTTGAGCAGCGGAATCCTTAGGATTTCGCTGCACACGCTCTCTGGCTCCCTGCACACGTAACCAGGGTACACATCGGGTTACTAAGCAAAGCGCATTGCTTAGTTACCCGATATTTACCCTGGCTACGTGTGGAAGGAGCCAGCGCTAAGCGGTGTACGCTGGTAACCAAGGTAAATATCGGGTAACCAAGCAAAATGCTTTGCTTAGTTACCCGATATCTACCCTGGTTACGTGTGCAGGGAGCCCGACACTTCACCGCTTGGCTCCGCCCCCTCCCGCACTCCACTCCGCATGTACAGTCACACACTCACTTACCTGTCCCCAGCCATGCAGTCCCCGACACTGACATCCTCAGCGCCATGGCCCCGCTCGGCTCCACCCACCCCGCACTCCGCCCTCCGCACACATTCTCGGCGGCTGAACGATCAGCTGATCACCCGGCGGCCGGCTGCTGTGAGCGATCAGCTGATCACCCGGTGGCCGGCTGCTGTGACCGATCAGCTGATCGTCCGGCAGCCGTGTGATCAGCTGATCGTTCACAATAGTCTGCCGCCGGTTAAACTGTAAAGAAAAGAAAAAAAAGCAGATTCTGTTGTTTTGTACGATCCGTTGTGCCACTATATGCAACGCATCCGTCACACAACGCAATGCAACGGATGCCGTTCAACGCAAGTGTGAAACTAGCCTAAGCTAGAATCCTGTGACAGAACTAGAATGGAGCATCTACTGTGGGGGATGATGCCACAAAAAGATGTTACAGTGCAGAACTCATGCTAAAAAGCCCTTATGTGCTGGTAATTAAGAGGACTGCACTTCAGGGGATGGGGCTGTATGTAAAGAGCCTGGGAGTATAGATATACTGCTTTAGGAGGCTGAAAGGAGTGATGTACTGTAGGCTTCATACTAGTAAGCAACAGTTTGTGTGTATGCTGGTAACTAAGAAGAGTAATGTACTGCAAAATGTGGCTGTGTATAAAGGGGTTGTCAGGCAAGATATACTACAGGATAAGGCTCTGTGTACAGGGGCAGAAAGAGAGATGTACTGTCCGATGGGGCTGAGAGGAGAGAGATGCTGCCTGTGAGAGCTGAAAGGAGTGATATACTGTAAAATGGGGCTCTGCATAAGGACCTGAAGGAAGATATACTTCTGGATGGGGCTGAATGATGTGTATTATCTTGTGTCGCATGCATCAACACAGCAGCATTTTCAAGTTCATAAAATTGATACGTCAGCAGCGGACAACAACTCTGCTCTGCACTGGCTAGTATTTACAAGCTTTTTTGTAGGGCGTGCTAGAGAGTTGAGCTCTGCTACATCTGACAGTGCAATAAAATCACAAAGGCATGCTGATGTACTTTGTAGATGGTACAGTACAGGAGCAGATAGTGCACAGAAGCATAAGGTGAATTCTACACTTAGATTAGTTTGATGATAATGCAGGGGCGGGGCTAGTCAGGAACACAGAGTGGAGAGGCTGCTGGGAAATGTAGTTTTAGCAGAGAAGTATGAGGCTACGTGCCCACAATCAGTGTTCACAACGTTTTGGACGCCGCATGTTTCAGCTGCATCAAAAATGCTGTGTTGTACAGTACAAGCACAGTGAGTGGGATTACTAGAAATCCCGAGCCCACTGTGCATGTGTGGCCAGCAGCGAAAAATGACCTGTGGTGCGATTCTCTGAGCCGCAAGCATGTCAATTCTTTGCTGCGGAGTTGCAAGCATTCTCTGCAGGGAGAACACAGTGAGAGAAACTCTGATCATGGGCACGAACAGCTGCGGTCTCCCGCGGAGGAGACTCATGGCCCCACAGGTCAGGACGCAGCGGGTCCTGACAGTGGGCATGTAACCTAAGACTGCCCATTCAGCTATGTGACGCTGTATGCCCAGAGGGCCAGATAAAGATGAAGAATGACATTATGGGGCAAGAAGGAGATGGTATGTTTGGTTTTATCTGTATATTATCATTAAGTATGCGTTTTCTGTACTTTAAGGCATATAATGCAATTCTGGAAATAACCCATTAACAGTGATATTTTGTGTTGAATGTGGAGGAACCACTCTTTATATTATTTGTGTTAAGCAATTTGTATTAATACTATTGTTCTTGTATGGCTGGTTTATTAGAAACTGGAACATAGGTCTATTAGCAAGATGTACAAACTAATTTACAATGGGGGTTAAGTCATTTTGATTGCAACTGTATAATAAGACATGTGTATAGCGTTTAATAAAGCTCACATGCAAAATGAAGTTTTCAACACTATGAAAATGTATATACTATTGTAACTTGTAACTGCAAGGAGTTTGTATGTTCGCCCCGTGTTTGCGTGGGTTTCCTCCGGGTTCTCCGGTTTCCTCCCATACTCCAAAAACATACTGATAGGGAATTTAGATTGTGAGCCCCAATGGGGACAGTATTGCCAATGTATGTAAAGCTCTGTGGAATTTAACAGCGCTGTATAAATGAATATATATATATATATATATATATATATATATATATATATATATATATATAGATATAGATATAGATATAGATAGATAGATAGATTATATATAGATAATATATACAGTACAGACCAAAAGTTTGGACACACCTTCTCATTCAAAGAGTTTTCTTTATTTTCATGACTTTAAAAATTGTAGATTCACATTGAAGACATAAAAACTATGAATGAAGACATGTGGAATAAAATACTTTAAAAAAGTGTGAAACAACTGAAAATATGTCTTGTATTCTAGGTTCTTCACAGTAGCCACCTTTTGCTTTGATTACTGCTTTGCACACTCTTGGCTATTTCTTGATGAGCCTCAAGCGGTAGTCACCAGAAATGGTTTTCCAACAGTCTTGAAGGAGTTCCCAGAGATGCTTAGCACTTGTTGGCCCTTCTGCCTTCACTCTGCGGTCCAGCTCACTCCAAACCATCTCGATTGGGTTCAGGTCTGGTGACTGTGGAGGCCAGGCCATCTAGCTTAGCACCCCATCACTCTCCTTCTTAGTAACCTGGAGGTGTGTTTGGGGTCATTGTCCTGTTGAAAAATAAATGATGGTCCAACTAAATGCAAACCGGATGGAATAGCACGCTGCTGCAAGATGCTATGGTATCCTTACTGGTTCAGCATGCCTTCAATTTTGAATAAATCCCCAACAGTGTCAGCAGCAAAGCACCCCCACACCATCACACCTCCTCCTCCATGCTTCACGGTGGAAGCCAGCCATGTAGAGTCCATCCGTTCACCTTTTCTACAAAGACACGGTGGTTGGATCCAAAGGTCTCAAATTTGGACTTATCAGACCAAAGCACGGATTTCCACTGGTCTAATGTCCATTCCTTGTGTTCTTTAGCCCAAACAAGTCTCTTCTGCTTGTTGTCTGTCCTTAGCAGTGGTTTCCTAGCAGCTATTTTACCATGAAGGCCTGCTGCACAAAGTCTCCTCTTAACAGTTGTTCTAGAGATGAGAATGTGTGCCTAAACTTTTGGTCTGTCCTGTGTGTGTGTGTGTGTGTGTGTGTGTGTGTGTGTGTGTGTATGTATGTGTATATATATATATATATATATATATATATATATATATATATATATATATATATATATATAAATCTTAAAGGTGTCACAGCTCCTCATATCAGGGTACGGTTCGCCATTTTAGTGCTAGACAATGAAAATAAATGTCTGACTATGGGTTAATTTTATTAAGTAATCTTTTTCACGTGGACATAATTTACAACTGCACTAAAATATTATCTGAGACACACAAGTACTCTTGGTTTATTTGGCAGGAAAAGCTCTGCAAAATATGTTTCATCTTAATGTCAGAAGGGTTAGACTACCAAAATGAGCAATGTTTTCTGAAGATTATAATTTGTAATAAACCCTGCCAAAACCATAAAACTAGTTTGCCATATTTTGTACTAGCAATATTATGGTTACAATTACTATTGCTGGTGGAAAGGTAAGTTTTATCAACCTCTATGCAATTGGTTGATATTTGGTGGGCTACAGAAAATGGACCCTGTTTCCATTGTGTGGTTTGTACGTGATAATGAAAACGTTACGATCTTCCCTGTTACAGGCTATCCTCAAAATGATTAAGGAGGATCTTTGATTAAACATATAACTTTTGGACAAACTGACTTTTCAGGTCAAATTGTGTCTTGTTTTTCTTATTAATCAGCTGTAAACTACTTTTTTTTTTTTTTTTTAATAACCACAATATGTCCAGAGTACCTTTCTTATAGAGCCAAACGATTGATTCTACCAGATAATGATACAGTAAAGCTTGCTTTACACGGGACGACCGATCGTGCGATTTCACGATCGATCGTACCCGCCTCCGTCGGTTGTGCGTCACGGGCAATTGATTGCCCGTGGCGCACAAACTCGTTACCCTGTCACATGTACTTACCTCCTGTGCGACGTCTCTGACGGCAGCGAACATCCACTTCCTGAAGTGGGATGGATGTTTGACGTCATAGCGACGTCACGCTGCGGCCGGCCAATAGAAGCGGAGGGGTGGAGATGAGCGGGATGTAAACATCCCGCCCACCTCCTTCCTTCCACATAGCCGGCGGGAGCCGCGGGATGCAGGTAAGCGATGTTCATCGTTCCCGTGGTGTCACACGGAGCAACGTGTGATGCCACGGAAACAATGAACAACCGGCGCCATGTTTCATAAACGATTTTATGAAACCTAGCGACGAGTACACGACTCAAGATTTGTGAGCGATACTGCGTCGCTAGGAGGTGTCACACAGGCCGACGTCGCAAGCGATGCCGGATGTGCATCACAAAAACCGTGACCCCGACGATCTATCGCACGATAGATCGTCTCGTGTAAAGCACCCTTAAGTCTCTAAAAAAGCTCAAGAAACCAATATCAAAAGTGTCACAAACCACCGGGGGGGTCACTCAGAAATCCCCCGCGCTGGCTACCAGTACGTCACAATCGGGGGGTAACAAGTGGGGGTCACCCCTCCTTTATACCTCCCGACCGACAGACAGAGCACGTGACGCGCTCTCTAGCGCCCCTCTTATAGTCAGGCCAATTATGGAATTGCCCGACAATAAGCAAGGAGGCCGCTATACTACTTATGCCGATTATTGAAGGGTCCCCGGTGAGAGTAGGGTATATATTCCCCCGACCTCCGCGGGCGGAATATATAATATCTTCCCGAATCTCACTGGCCTCCCCACAATAATCCTTGGCACAACTCGCTGCCACCAACCGCTTCACGGTAACTATTAGCCGAACACACAGACGTGGGATTCAAGATCGAGATAACAGAACAGCCCAAGATTAAGTATATAATTTAATCAGCCTAAAGCACACTAGAAACTACAATATATACAATAGGGAATCTACAGAATATACATATGTCAGAGTACAGTTACAATCAAAGCATGGGTTACAAACAGGCATACACAGTTCCAGCAGTTACCTTGTTGCGTCTGGCCACAGGGGGGCGCTGTAGACCAGGTTTCCAGGAACTCCCTCACAGGTCTTTCCCAACCAGGCCCCCGAGCAGAAGAACCCTGGAAAATGGCCGAAGTAGGGTTATCAACCTGGCCAAATCCAGGTCCCCTCCTACCTTCGTGACCTCACAGGGAGCACTGCTCCACCCCTGGCTTGAGTTATGGACAATATCCCAACATGGAATATGGGCCATAACTTTGCCTGGGAGCGTCGTAGGCGGACGCCAATGCTCTCATTGTGACAGTTATGAATTTAGCTACAGAACGAGGGGACTCATGACCTGTCTGCCAGTTCCCCATTGGCTGATATCACGCCTGGGGCATTTCCCAATGTCCTGCTCCCATAAAAAGGGTGTGCCGGCATCGTCCGCATGCAGAGACACCATTTTTATGGTTGCCATATTTATCGGAAATATGGCTTGCGAGATATGAACCATTTTTTACTGGAGTCGTTCTGTCTAGCTAGTTCCATAGCCTTGCTAATGAGATACAGCTCTTGTTACAGGGTGACGGCAGGGAGTCATCCTGTGTCCATTGTTCCCACACCACCTCATTTCCATATCACAGGACATGGCCATGGGATTTGTTGCTAAACCAGTTGTGTGAAGGAAAGGGGGGGTGACACCAGGAGAGGGCTTCCTGACATACTTGAATATCATGATTTATCGTCATCTCTCCGGATTTACCTCACACCTCCCCCCTTTTGAGGGCGCTAGGGGGCAGCACACTCCGGTGTTCCCCCGTGCGCCCGTCCGCGACCTCTCCTTGTCGGGACAGCCCGTCTGCGTTACCGTGGTCACGGCCCCTTTTGTGGCGAATGGTGAAGTTGTATTGCTGGAGCGCAAGGCTCCATCGCAACAATCGCCCATTCGTCCCAGAGACGGTGTGCAACCAGCTGAGGGGATTGTGGTCCGTCTCCACGATGAAGTGGCGCCCGTATAGATAGGGTTGCAGACGCTGCAGGGCCCACACTATGGCCAGGCACTCCTTCTCCATCGTGGAATAGGCAACTTCCCTTGGTAACAGCTTCCTGCTCAGGTACAAGACTGGGTGCTCTTGGCTCGCAGAGTCCACCTGGCTGAGCACCGCACCGAGGCCGAAGTCACTGGCGTCGGTCTGTACTACAAACGGCCGCGTGAAGTCGGCTGCCTGTAGCACGGGCGGGCTGGACAGGGCGTCCCTTTAGGGCCCGGAAGGCTGTCTCGCAGTCCATTGTCCAATCGACTGCAGAGGGCAGCTTCTTCTTGGTGAGGTCCGTCAGGGGCTTTGCCAGGCTACTATAGCATGGAACAAACCTCCTATAGTACCCAGCGGTCCCCAAGAAGGACATCACCTGCTTCTTGGTCCTGGGGGTGGGCCAGGATGCGATGGCCTCCACTTTCTCAGGCTCGGGCTTCAGTGTTCCCCCGCCTACCCGGTGACCGAGGTACTGGACCTCGCTCATGGCCAGCTGACACTTTCCCGGCTTGATGGTCAAACCTGCCCGGTGGATCCGCCTGAGCACCTGTGCTAGATGCTCTAGGTGGTCCTCCCAGGTGGGACTGAAGACGGCAATGTCATCCAGGTACGCGGCCGCGTACCCTTCAAGTCCCTTGAGCAGGGTGTTGACCATCCGCTGGAAAGTGGCAGGGGCATTCCTCATCCCGAATGGCATCACCGTGGACTCGTACAGTCCAAATGGGGTAATAAAGGCAGAGCGTTCCCTGGCCTTGCGAGTCAGGGGGATCTGCCAATATCCCCGGCTCAGATCCATGATGGTCAGGTACTGAGCCCCGGCCAACTGATCGAGCAGGTCATCGATGCGTGGCATTGGGTACGCATCGGCGACCGTGACCGCATTGAGCCCCCTGTAGTCCACACAGAACCGAGTGGTTCGGTCCTTCTTAGGGACGAGGACTACAGGCGAGGCCCAAGCGCTGTTGGATGCCTGGATCACCCCCAGCTTCAGCATCTCGTCAATCTCCTGGCGCATGTGTTGCTGCACCTCCAGGGAGACCCGATATGCTGAACGCCGGATCGGGGGATGATCCCCAGTGTCCACGTGATGGACAGCCAAGTCAGTCCTTCCGGGCTGGTTGGTAAACAACCCCCGGAAGGGGTGTAGGGTGGCCCACAGCTGGGACCGTTGGTCCTCCAAGAGCTGGTGGCCAACCTCCACATCCTCAATGGATCCGCCTGCCCTAACCTGGGCTAGCATATCCAAGAGGGTTTCCGCTTCTCCCTCCTCGGGCAGGTTGCACACGGGGAGCGCACATGCCTCCCGCTCATGATGTGCCTTCATCATGTTCACATGGAAGGGCTTCCGCCTTCCACGGGCAGGGTCCAGGGTGACCAGGTACGTCACAGGGTTGAGCTGCTGGTACACGAGGTATGGGCCTTCCCAGGCTGCCTGAAGCTTGTCCTGTGGTACGGGGACCAGTACCCACACCTTTTGACCCACTTGGTAGGTCCTCTCACAAGCGTTCTGGTCGTACCAACGCTTCTGATCGGCCTGGGCTTGAGCCATATTGTCGTGTACCAGTTGCGTCAAGGCCTGCATTTTGTCCCGGAAGCGCATGACATACTCGATAACCGACACTCCAGGGGTGGCCAAATCCCCTTCCCAAGCCTCTTTCACCAGAGCCAGGGGGCCCCGCACACGTCGCCCGTACAGGAGCTCAAACGGTGAGAATCCTGTTGAGGCCTGTGGAACCTCCCGGTAAGCAAATAACAGGTGTGGGAGATACCGCTCCCAGTCACGCCCATGGGAGTCGACCAACATCTTAAGCATCTGCTTTAAGGTGCCATTGAACCGCTCGCACAGGCCATTAGTCTGTGGATGGTACGGGCTGGCCACCAGATGTCGCACCTGGACTTGCTTACAGAGGGCCTCCATCAGCTGGGACATGAATTGGGTCCCCCGGTCAGTGAGCATTTCCTGGGGAAAACCCACTCGGGAGAAAATCTCCAGCAATGCGGTGGCCACCTTGTCAGCCCGAATGGACGACAAGGCCACTGCTTCTGGGTACCGGGTGGCATAGTCCACTACCGTCAGTATGAAGCGCTTCCCGGAGCTGCTGGGGATGGCCAGCGGGCCGACCAGATCCACAGCCACCCTCCTGAAAGGCTCATCGATGATGGGCAGAGATACCAGTGGGGCTTTGGGGCGTGGCCCCGCCTTCCCCACTCTCTGACAGGTTTCACACGAACGGCAGTAGGCAGCCACATCGGCCCCCATTTTTGGCCAGTAGAAACGCTGGTTTAACCTGGCCTTGGTCTTAGCGATCCCTAGGTGTCCGGCCATCGGAATCTCATGTGCGATCCGCAACAACTCCGTCCGGAACGGATAGGGTACCACCAACTGTCGGTCCCTGGGCCACGCCTCCGGTGAACCCTGCTGGACCGTGGCCCGGTACAGCCGTCCTTGGTCCCAGACCACTCGCTCCGGGTCCGAGTCCGAGGGAGGCTGTGCCGCCTGCTCCTTAAGAGCTTTCAGGCTGTCGTCAGCTTCTAACGCTGCCTGAAACCCCTGACTAGATGTGGCCAGAATCGACGAGACTGTCACATCTTCAGTCAGTACCCCGGGACCTGTGTCCTGGCCTCCACCTGACTCGGCTGCCACTTGGTCAGAAGGGGAAGAGCTATCGGACCTCCGGGAGGCCCCTTGGCTTCCAGCACTCCCACTGCGGGTGACAGCGGCCACAGCCGCTGCGACCGTGGGTCGTGCCTGCTCCTCCTCCGTTCCTGACCAAGTCGCCGGTTCAGGCAGACCTACCTGGCTTCCTGACACCCCGGTTGTGGGGGAACCATGCACCGAGATCTTACCTGGGAGCACTTCCGCTCCTGGACCGGCCCCAATCTCACCTGCCTGTTCCCCTCCTGCAGCAACAGAACCCCGCTGTGAAATCTCTGGGGACCCCACATTTGCTGTGGTAGCCCCCACCCCACACACTGGTCCTCCCCCTGCAGCACCCTGCTCTCTGCTTATCCCTGCAGAGGGCAACAGATCCCAGCTCACTGGCTGGTTACTTGTAGAGGCATTGTCACACCTTTCTCTGACCCCCTCCCCTGTCACAGCTGCAGCTGTGTGTGTGTCTATGGTGTCTATGCAAGCAGAAATATCAGAGTTCACTCCCTCCTCCCTTACATCATTCATAGATAACACATTAACATTGTCAGGAGTCATGTCAGTACGGGCTGAAGGTTCAGCCCTTGGTTGGGGCCCAAACTGGGAGGTTATCTGCCCCAAATCTGTCCCAAGTAGCACGTTTGCGGGGATCCGATCAGTTACCCCCACCTCCCTCACCCCTCGCCCTGCGCCCCAGTCCACATAAATGTCAGCAACAGGCAGCGCCGGGTCAATGCCTCCAATCCCGGAGACAGCGAGGGTTTTTCCAGGGATCAAGTCTTGGGGGGACACCATCTCAGGCCGCACCAGAGTCACCTCCGAGGCGCTGTCTCGCAGTCCTATGGTCACAGACCGGCCGACGGTGACAGGTTGGAAGCTGTCCAGGGACCTACCACCACCCCCACCCACACAATACACCTTGGGCGGCCCTTGGGACGGGGACGGAGCCGGGGCCTTGGGACGCTGAGGGCACATGGCCTTGAAGTGTCCAGGTAGGTTGCACTGGTGGCACCGTCTTGGTTCTGCCACGGGCCTGGAGAGGGGAGTTGAGGGGGACACCCCCTGCAGTCTAGGGGCAGGTGGGGCAGTCGCAGAATTCATCTTACCCCCTCTCCAGGTGCTGCTGGTGGCCGCTCTCCTGGCCTCAGGGGCCCGGTTGTTGGTGTAGTCATCGGCAAGGGCAGCTGTAGCCGTGGACCCCTTTGGCTTCTGGTCTCGGATGAACTGGCGGAGATCCTCAGGGCAGTTCCACAAGAGTTGCTCCGTGATGAACAAGTCCAGGATCTCCGGTCCGGTGGAAAGCTGCAGGCCTTGGGTCCAGTGGTCGGCAGCTCGGGCAAGTGCCCGCCGGTGGTCAGCCCAGGAGTCCTTTGGTCCCTTCTGTAGGCTCCGGAACTTCTTGCGGTAGGACTCTGGAGTGAGGTTGTACTGTTGGATCAGGGCCCGCTTGATGGTGTCGTAGCCCTGATCTGCCTCAGCAGGCAAGTCCCCAAGGACATCCAGGGCCTTACCCCTTAAACGGGGGGTCAGGTATTTGGCCCACTGGTCCTTGTTCAGATGGTGCTGCAAGCAGGTCCGTTCAAAAGCAGTCAGGAAAGAGTCCAAGTCTCCATCCTTCTCCAGCACTGGGAAGTCCTCAACACGGACCTTTGGAAGTTTGGTGTTTTGAAGGTCACATGTGGCTGATGAGGGCCGGAGCTGAGCTAGCTGCAGCTGGTAGTCACGGTCTGCCTGTCGCTCTCGCTCTTCACGCGCTGCCTGCCGCTCTCGCTCCGCAGCCTCACGCTCTGCGTGCCGCTCTGCCCTGCGCTCTGCCAGGAGTTCCTTGTAGCCCTTCTGGTCTCCAGCCTGGAGAAGGGCCATAGCCATTTGAAGAAGGCTATCCGAGCCTCCCAGGCTCGGTGGAATGGCACGTGGTGATCTGCGGCACGCTGCGGAGCCTGGTGATTCACTGTCCCTTTCAGAGCGGAGGGCTGGCATCTGGCTCGTTGAGGAACCTTGGGTGAGCTCCTCCTCATCTTGTCCAGCAGTGCCAGGTTGCGCAATGTCCTCGGCAGAACGGTTTTCTGGCGTCGAGCTCCTGGAGGACTCGTGGGCAACCTCCTCATTGGTGTCCACAGCACCGTCCTCCCTCTCTTCGGCTCCTGCCTTAGCATTGGCCAGTTGCATAGCTCTGCTCCTGGTGCCATCAGCCATTCTTGCAGACTTTTGGTCACTGACACAGAACTGACACCTGATGCCTCCACACACCTTACAGTATCTGCACTCTGACACTCTAGTGTTGAGCTAGTCTGAAGACCCCAGCAGCCACAGCTGCTGCAGGCAGTCTTTAGTGTCTGGGAGTATGGGTCTCACACTCACACACACTATTATCTCGATCCCACCGCTATGCCACCAATATGTCACAAACCACCGGGGGGGTCACTCAGAAATCCCCCGCGCTGGCTACCAGTACGTCACAATCGGGGGGTAACAAGTGGGGGTCACCCCTCCTTTATACCTCCCGACCGACAGACAGAGCACGTGACGCGCTCTCTAGCGCCCCTCTTATAGTCAGGCCAATTATGGAATTGCCCGACAATAAGCAAGGAGGCCGCTATACTACTTATGCCGATTATTGAAGGGTCCCCGGTGAGAGTAGGGTATATATTCCCCCGACCTCCGCGGGCGGAATATATAATATCTTCCCGAATCTCACTGGCCTCCCCACAATAATCCTTGGCACAACTCGCTGCCACCAACCGCTTCACGGTAACTATTAGCCGAACACACAGACGTGGGATTCAAGATCGAGATAACAGAACAGCCCAAGATTAAGTATATAATTTAATCAGCCTAAAGCACACTAGAAACTACAATATATACAATAGGGAATCTACAGAATATACATATGTCAGAGTACAGTTACAATCAAAGCATGGGTTACAAACAGGCATACACAGTTCCAGCAGTTACCTTGTTGCGTCTGGCCACAGGGGGGCGCTGTAGACCAGGTTTCCAGGAACTCCCTCACAGGTCTTTCCCAACCAGGCCCCCGAGCAGAAGAACCCTGGAAAATGGCCGAAGTAGGGTTATCAACCTGGCCAAATCCAGGTCCCCTCCTACCTTCGTGACCTCACAGGGAGCACTGCTCCACCCCTGGCTTGAGTTATGGACAATATCCCAACATGGAATATGGGCCATAACTTTGCCTGGGAGCGTCGTAGGCGGACGCCAATGCTCTCATTGTGACAGTTATGAATTTAGCTACAGAACGAGGGGACTCATGACCTGTCTGCCAGTTCCCCATTGGCTGATATCACGCCTGGGGCATTTCCCAATGTCCTGCTCCCATAAAAAGGGTGTGCCGGCATCGTCCGCATGCAGAGACACCATTTTTATGGTTGCCATATTTATCGGAAATATGGCTTGCGAGATATGAACCATTTTTTACTGGAGTCGTTCTGTCTAGCTAGTTCCATAGCCTTGCTAATGAGATACAGCTCTTGTTACAGGGTGACGGCAGGGAGTCATCCTGTGTCCATTGTTCCCACACCACCTCATTTCCATATCACAGGACATGGCCATGGGATTTGTTGCTAAACCAGTTGTGTGAAGGAAAGGGGGGGTGACACCAGGAGAGGGCTTCCTGACATACTTGAATATCATGATTTATCGTCATCTCTCCGGATTTACCTCACAAAAAGGTATATGGTAGTTTATTAAATAATAGAAAACACATACAAATACATGTTATCCCTTTAAAATTATAGCCGAGGTATCTACACAGAGGGACACCATGACCCACCAACAGTATTTATCTCTTGTTATATTAAGCAAGGATGACCACAATACACATTAGTTATGAAAATTCCTATATTGCAAACAATATACAACTCTGCCAAGTGAAGATTACAATTGGTCTATGTAAGCAATTATACTGTGCAATTATGCAAAGATGAGAATCCCAATTGTATATAAAAAATGTATTGTTGCTACTGTGCAAGTTTACAAAAAAAGGACACCAAATGCTTTATATTTGTAGGCAATTATTCTGTGCAAATATGCAAGGTATATATATTATATAGTCATTACAAACGGTGATCTATTTCAAGTGCTTATTTCTGTTAATGTTTATGATTATGGCTTACAGCCAATGAAAACCCCAAAGTCCTTATTTCACAAAATTAGAATATTATATAAGAACAACTGAAAAAATGATTTTAAAGACAGAAATGTAGGCTCCTACTGAAACGTCTGTACAGTCAATAATTGGTCGGGGCTCCTTTTACATGAAGTACTGCATCAATGTGGCGTGGCATGGAGGAGAACAGCCTGTGGCACTGCTGAGGTGTTATGGAAGCCCAGGTTGACTTGATAGCCGTCCTCCGCTATTATTTATATTTGCCCAATGCCAGAATGAGAGAGTGTTTTAAGGCATTTTTATTACTTTCTGAAAAGTCAAAAGTTAAAATACACTGAGTACTATGCCTTTAAACAATATGGGACAGCCCAGATGAATATATAATTTCTTTTTAAGCCTCTTGTTTTTATTGGCAACATCTGAGATAATTAGAGACAGACTTGTGGATGTATTTTAAAGCACACCTTAAATACACTGCTTCCTCTTGTAGTATCTTGGGAAAATCAAAAGAAATCAGCCAAGATCTCAGGAACAGAATTGTGGACTTGCAGAAAAGTGGTTCATTCTTGGGTGCAATTTCCAAATATAAGGTGCAAACAATTATTCACATATACAAAAAAGATGGAAATGTCCAGCCATCATACAACTCAGGAAGTAGACTGGTTCTGTGTATCAGAAATGAATGTGCTTTGGTCAGACATGTGCATATCAACCCAAGAATAAAAGCAAAAGACATTGTGAAGATGCTGGCAGAAGCTGGTAAAATTTTACATTATCCAGAGTGAAACGAGTACTATATCAACATGGGCTGAAAGGCCACTCTGTCATGAAGAAGCCATTACTCCAGAAGAATCATAAAAAAAAAACAGTTTAATGTTTGCAAATGCGCACAGGAACAAAGACCTTAATTTTTGGAGACATGCCCTTTGGCAGGACCTCCATCAGGGCATTACTACTGTGACTGGTGTACTGGGCCCGATGAAGAGGCAGGGCCCGGCCGAGCTTAGGGTAATTACTTAGCTTTACAGTATAAAGCATCGGCCCCCATCTTTACCAAGCCCCAGTCACAGCCGCAGCAGAGGGGCCTGGCTGTGTTGCTTCAGCCACTAGTGCACATGACTAAGGTGCGTGCAAAGCCCTTCTAGGCTATCGCATGCAAATTAGCCATATGGTGGGGGGTGCGTGCAAAGCCCTTCTAGGGCATCACATGCAAATTAGCTATATGGTGGGGGAGACACTATGAGTGGAGCAGAGCGGGGAGGCGGTGTGTCATCCAGCAGGGAGAGGTAGGCTCTCTATGAGCTGAAGATCGCCCGGGGGTGGAGGGGCCAACTGACTGCAGCACAGGGTGGTGGGGGCCTACTGACTGCAGCCCCGGGTGGTGGAGGGGCCAGTTGACTGCAGCCCCGGGTGGTGGAGGGGCCAGTTGACTGCAGCCCCGGGTGGTGGGGGCGTGCTGACTACCGCACAGGTTGGTTGGTGGCCTGCTGACTGCAGCCCTGGGTGGTGGAGGGGCCAGCTGACTGCAGCCCTGGGTGGTGGAGGGGCCAGCTGACTGCAACCCTGGTGGTGGAGGGGCCAGCTGACTGCAGCCCTGGGTGATGGGGGCATGCTGACTGTAGCACAGGGCTGACTGCAGCACAGGGTGGAGGAGGGGCCTGCTGACTGCAGCACAGGGTGGTGGAGGCCCACTGACTGCAGCACAGAGTGGTGGAGGAGCCTGCTGACTGCAGCCCTGGGTAGTGGGGGCGCCTGCTCACTGCAGCACTGGGTGGTGGGGGCCTGCTGACTGCAGAATAGGATGGTGGGGGCCCGCTGACTGCAGCACAGGGTGGTGGTGGCACCTGCTGACTGCAGCACATTGTGGTGGGGGCACCTGCTGACTGCAGCGATGGGTGGTGAGGGCGCCTTCTGACTGCAGCCCCGGGTGGTGGGGGCCCCTGCTGACTGCAGCCCCGGGTAGTGAGGGAGCCTTCTGACTGCCAGGAGGGGGACATACATACCAGGAGGTGGCAAGGATGCAGAGATATATACGAGGATACATATATATATATATATATATATATATATATATATATATATATATATATATATATATATATTATTCGTCTCTCTCTGTGAAATCTTTAATGCTTGCTTACTTAAAAAAAGCTTTTTTCATACATTGTGCAAAGGGCTGCTAATAAGTGTTTGGCTTTAGCAAGAAAGAAACGAGATTGGATGATGAAACTTTACATTTATTCCACATACTCTCCACTGATGGCAACACACTTCTTACATCATTATTCCAAGTTCTCTAACCCTAGGAAAAAGAAGGATTTTGGTTGTGCCTCAAACCAGGCATCTGTAGAAGCCACAGCATCAGAAATGGTGTGAAATTTGGTACCCTTGAGGTGTTTCTTCATGTTTGGAAACAGATGATAGTCCGAGGGAGATAGATCTGGTGAATAAGGTGGGTGGTCAACCAGCTGGAAGCCCAGCTCTGCCAGTTTTGCCGTTTGTCGAATGTGCAGCGTGAGTGGAGGCGTTGTCTTGCAGGAACAAGATTCTTTTGGACAGCTTTCCGCGCCTTTTGGCCTTCAGAGCTGCCTTCAATTGGTCCAAAAGTTCAATGTAATACCTTGCATTGATGGCGAAAGCTTTGTTAAGATAGTCCACTAGCAGCACGTCCTCCTTATTCCAGAACACAGACGTTATCACCTTTTGTGGCTGATTTTTGCACCCTGAACTTCTTTGGATGAAGAAAACCACTGTGCCTCCACTCTTTTGACTGCTCCTTGTTTTCAGGGTCATACAAATAAATCCAGTTCTCATGCATAGTGACCAGTCGATCCAGGAAGTTCTTATTAGTCCGGAAACGCTGACAAATGGACCGGGAAGTTTTCACTCGCATGCTTCTCTGATCTGTTGTCAAATATTTGGGGACCCACTTTGCAGATCGTTTCCTCATGTCCAAATGTTCATGGATAATGACACAAACACGTTCACAGGAAATCCCCATAATGTCTCCTATTGCTTTAGGTGAAATTCGTTGATTCTCCAGTATAGTTGTGTACAGCATCGACGATCTCAGGAACAACAACCACTCTCTGTCGTCCAGGACGTTCCTCCTCATTGGTGCTGAAGTGGCTCGTTTTAAATTTGGCAACCCGGTCCTTAACTATGGAATTTGAAGGGCATTGACCCCCCAATGTCTGCGACATCACCATGAATATCCTTCTCGGACTTTCCTTGCAGAAACAAGAATTTTATCACTCCTCTGCTCTCAGTTGCTGTGAATATCGCATTAGACTCCGCCATTTTGTTTTCCCGCGTGCGTAGAACACTGTTGCCATAAGCAACAAACACACAATTTTGAAAACCTATATTAGACACATAAGACTTTCATGTAATGTAACATTTGTTACCATAGAAAAAAAAAGATCACAAAGACTTAACAGCAGCCCCTCGTAGGTGCTGAAACATGCTGCAAATCAGGGTCCAGCTCCTGAGACCCCACGTATTTGTTTAAAAGTGTTGAGCTCAAGAGATAAAAATGGATCAGCTCCTGTCTGAACATGTACATTCACTTTCTCTGTGGACAATTCTGTAGGAGATGAGCGCTCCTAACTGCACAGTACCATGGTTCTAGTTTTAGGAAAACCAGTGCAATAATTGATACAAGGTAGGGGCATTAAAGATTGAAAGAGGGGGATAAAAAGTTTTTAGTAATCATGACATGAATTAATTGAAGCAACAAAAGGAGTTCTAGCCATTTTCAATCTGCGAAAAGGAAAAATTGTTGAAATGTTTGCAATTGCTTTGCAAAAATGGTACAAATCCGTCAGAGATCCTGCTCAGCTGTGATGGCTCTATTCTCTCCCCCTACTTTCTCTCAGTCATAAATAGAGACGTTTTACACAGATCTCCACAAAGTGGATAGATGGGTATATTTCTACAGCTGCAGGGTGTGCAGAGAAATCAGACTATAGAAAAGGAGGAAGGCATATTAGAGGACATTAAAGGAAAGAGACTGTCCTGCTAAGGGCAGCCTTACCCTGGATACACACAGACCACACAGTCAACCTGTATTATCGGTTGAGAAACCTGTAACTTAAAGAGGAGCAACCACCAAGATTTTTATATCTAAGCTAAAACCAGTGCTATACTGGTGCTATCATGCTGATTCTAAACATACCTTTAGTTGGGAATTGGATGTATAGTTTCTAAAATACAGGCAAGTAAAGTTCGTGAAATAGCTATTTATAGCAGCTACAGATTATCTAATAGGTGGGTCAGGTTTACATCCTGTCCTTTACATCCTTCCCTGGTATGCAAGGAATGTCCATTTGTAAGAGGCTCACCATATACGGAAAGGACCAACTCCACTGATGACCTCATGGACCAACCCCACTAATGACCTCATATACCAACCCACTGACCGGCCCACGGATCAGCCCATTAACCAACTACTAACCAATGGACACATCCAAGAATGCCCACTGTAGAGTCGACCATGACCCCTTTTCCTAGTTTATATAAGTCCATGTTCTTGGAATAAATGTCTCTCTCTTGGTGCCATATCTTTGATCAAGGGGAGATTTCACATTTGACCCTTTGTCTGATGTTGGATTCTTCCATGCATGCACTTGATCCACTCTAATTAGGTCAGGAACAGGCAACTCATGAACCTTTTGTAAGAGTTCACCCTTACAAGATGTTCTTCAGATGTTGAGGGATTTTGCAGCCTGTATCTGAATATGTTCTGAGTACATTCAAGAGTTATAGAAAATTGGATGGGGTCAGATAAAAAAAACAATCACTTCAGCGCCACTATTTTGATTCCTATGGACTGGAAGAGAACTGCATTCAGTGTTTTAAAATCCTATTCATAGGCAGCAGGAGGGTCTTGTCGCCTCTGCAGCATCTTCCCTTCTGTGGCTCTCAGGGTATTCAGACTGTGAGTACATATGCTTTTCAATACCGCACCCATGCCTCTGAACGAGGATGGAATATTGAGACGCAGGTAGCCGCCTTTTGGGAGGGTCTGTCTGGGAGGATCAAGGAAGAACTGGCTGGTCGTGATATCCCCGCTTCTCTGAATTATCTAACTTGGGCTACTTGAGTTGATCTCTGGTTCCAGGAATGGTCATGAGAGTTGACTTTTGAAAGGAGATCTATTTGCCTGTCGCCATTGAGAGTCCGCTTACTTTCCAGGCTTGAGCACCCACTTCCGCTCCAGAACTGATGCAGGTTGAGCATGTTGGACTAACTGAAGAAAAACAAGAACTTTGTTGTGCCAAGGGACTGTGCTTTTACTATGGAAGTACAGAACACTTAATCCGTTCATGTCCCATGAAGTTGGGATTTCTATCCTAGGGTCTGTTTGCAGAGGCTACCCTGGGTGTGAGCAATTAATTTCCCCTGTTGACTCTATCCATGGCGTATGGTGTTACTCAGTTTATTGAGACTGGCTACCTAGATTCTGGAACTGCTGGAAACTTCATACAACAGACCATGGAGGATCATTATCGATTCCCGTCCGATACCTGCAGAGTCCCTTGATCATGTCGTCCGTCAATGGGAGACCATTATCTGAACCCGTATGCTTTGTTTCAGAGCTGATAAAACTACTGGTGGGAGCTTCACATTCGGAGAAGATCTCCTTTCTGGTGCTTCCCAACTTGTCTCACCCACTCCTACCTTGTCTTCGTTTCCATGAACCTTTCGTTCCCATGGAAATTCTGTGAGGTGCTCTATAGGGGTCAGTACTGTCACAAGGGGTGTCTTTTCAGTGTGCATCCATCCTGGTCTTCTAAGGTACCACCTTGTCTTCCGGCCCCGTTTCCTGCCTGTCGGTCAGACATGCAGTCTTCATGAAAAATGAAGAACCTCAGCATGTTGTTGAGTCCCCTGAGATAGTTGATTTGGCTCATGTAGATTTGTCCCAAGTTACCCCCGGAAGGACTATTGTGTCAGTTAGTTAGAAAGCAGATCTTGTTGGTGGGTTAACTCATCAAAATCAGTGCCCATGCCGGGTGAAGAAAGACCATTCAACTCATCACGCATCTGAACTGAAGACCCTCCATGCCAAGGGATATTCTTGAGTTCATTTTCCGCCTGTCCTTCTTGTGCTTGGAACAAGGCTCCAAGCAACAACTGTTTGGCCTTCTCCTTCCACCGTATGCTCTTACGCCTGTCAGCTCTGAGAATGTCTTTGATGTAGATTTGGTGAAGAAGGGGTGTAAAGGAGAGGCTACTGTAACACTTTCCACGTGTCTGCACCTCTCTTTGCTTAGTCCACGGAAACCCCTTCTCTATGGTGTTTCCACATGCCAGGACCTGCGAGTGGCTTGCAGACTTCGTGGTAGATGCCTTTTATTGCATGCGCGTTCCTCCTCTCTCAAAGCACAGCACGTGCACACCCTCAAGGTTCGCCGGCCTATGGCTGAGAGACAACACTGGATAATTAAAGGGAAACAATCACCAGGAGTTTCGAATATAACCTAAAGCCAGTGCTATACTGGCACTATCAGGCTGATTCTCTACATACCTGTAGTGGTCAGGTCGGATGTTTTAGGTTTTGAAATCTAAGAAAATAAAGTTTATAAAATCGGCAGCTTCTTGAGTGACAACAGCTGAGGATCAGATAATTGCTGGGGGGAATTCCTAGTTATCCCCTCCCCCTATTAGAATTGGTATAAGTATTATACAATTGATGTAACTTTTCTCTTCCAGGACCTGTTTATTTAATCGTATGAACGTATATCTTACCATTATATAAAAATAAACACCAGACAATAGACAGTGATTGAAAAATATCAAAAAGATAAAAATCAAATTTGAATATCAAGATTTTCTATATATGCAATAGCGTTATCATTTACAATATAGAAATCCTTCTTGTCACCATGGTAGGATCTCAGGGGGCACTCCTCAACAATGTGCTGGATAGTTTGACCATCTGCTCCACAGTCACAGGTCGGAGAGTCATATTTTCCCCACTTATACATAAAATCTGCACAGACGCCAAAGTTTGTTCTGATACGATTTAGAGTAACCCATGTTTTCCTTGGTAGATTGAAGCCTGGGGGAGGGTTTTGTAAATTAGGGAACATTTGGGGATCACCGTCTACTACATTGACCCAAAGTTCTCGCCATTTCTCCTCTAAATTGAAGTCTTGTTCAGGCAAGGTGATTGCAGTTTGGATGGGTGGGTGTCTTGATTTCAATCGTTGTATTGTAGCATCTCTGATATTTTGGTGTATTGGAAGTTTTTCATTATTCCCTACTTTAGTGTATTCTTTAAGTAGGAGCTTTTGTCTTCTTAGATTTGCGGGTGCGATATGACTCAGCACAGGTAACCAGTGAACAGGTGTAGGTCTGATAGCACCAGATATATGCAAAGAGTTGTTCAGCTGAGTGTCAATTAAGTTTACATGACAGCTATTTAACCCTGGAGCACAGTATTCTGCAGCAGAGTACACCAGGGCAAGAGTAGATATTCTCAAAACAGATGTTGCCGAGCCCCAGGAGGATCCACAAAGTTTCTGGAATAATATTATTACGTGCTTTCAGTTTCTGTGCCAATTTATCCAGATGGGATTTAAAAGTTAGACTTCTTTCATGGGTTACACCTAAGTACTTAGGATTGAAATTGTGTTTAACAGATTGGCCTTCAAATTGTACTTTAAGTTCAGACTTGGCACTTGCATTGTGTAAATGAAAGCAACAAACTTCCGTTTTTGATGGGTTAGGTTTTAATCTCCATTGTCGGAAGTACTTTCCCATTACACTAAGATCTTTTGTAAGAACATCCTCTGCTTCCTCCATCGTTTTGCTTACCATAGCAAGTGCCCAGTCATCGTCATATCCAAATTTCCGTGACACTGTTTTATTAATATCAGCTAGGTACAGGGCAAACAGGAGAGGTGCCAGCACTGATCCCTGGGCCAGTCCGTTGTTTAAAGATTTCTTACAACTGGTTGAATTGCCCATAATAAGATGAAAAGTTCGATTTGCAATCATATTGTTCAAGAGGTACATCATTTTCTTACATGGAATCACCTTCAAAAATGTATATAAGTCCTTCCCTCCACACAGTATCATATGCAGCAGAGAGATCGATAAACGCCACTGAAACTTTCTTGCTCTTCTGGAATTCAGCTTCAATGAGAGTTGTCAAAGCTAAGACTTGGTCACTAGGACCTGTGGTCCAGGACCTGTGGTGAGGTCATACTCACGTGACCAGAAGCGGTGGGGCCTCAGCCAATAAGAAAATGCGGCTTCCTGATATCAGCTCTGTTGGCTGAGGCCCCGCCCCTTCTGGTCACATGGGTATGACTTTACCACAGGTCATGGAAGAGAAAAGTTACATCGATTTGTATAATACTCTTGTTAATTATAACAGGAGGAAGGGATAACTATGAATTCTTCCCCCCCCCCCCCGCTATTATTTGCTCCTCAGCTGCTATAACTCAAAAAGCTGCAGATTTTATAAACTTTACTTTCTTGGATTTCAAAACCTATACATCCAAGCTGACCACTGAAAGGTATTTAGAGAATCAGCCTGATAGTGCCAGTATAGCACTGACTTTAGGTTATATACGAAAATCCTGGTGATTGGTTCCTTTCATTAGGCACCCTCCTCTACTGAAGGAAACTGTTCAATGTAAGTTTTTAATCTATCCTGTGTGTAGTAGTGATTTTGTCAGATCCCCTTTTCCTGTGTCTCAGTACCTGTGACTCCATAACCTGTACCCCAGTCTGTGTTCCAGTTCCCATCCAACTTGTGTTCCTGTACCTGTCTGGTCTAGGTACCTTTTAACCATCTTGTCTGTGGCCCTGCCTATACCAGCCGTCCAGTTTCTACCAGAAGCTGATCAGATCCTGCCTGTCTGTACCTGTAGTCATGGTCCTGTCTGTAGGTCCATGGTCCAAGTCCGTTCCTGCAGTCTTGTCCGCGCTTATGAGATCTTGAACCTGTCCTGTCTGAACCCGAACCTGACCTGTCCACTTCACATGCTGCCAGTCCAGACTCCTGCCTGTAGCTCTAATACCTTCTCTGCCTGTGTTGCTGAATTTGTTTCACCTGCTACTGTTCTGACCAGCTACTGCCGAATCGGGGACTGCCTTGGAGTGGTACCTTGTGTCTAACGGCAACTTCACCCTCAGAGGCTCTGGTGAACACCCGGTAGGCACTTAGTCACACCCCTCCAGGGTAAGCTTGGGCTCCTTGGTCCAGTGGGTCCACACTCCTGTCTCTGCTGGTCCAGCAGTAACGCTTTCTTATACATATATTCTTAGGAAAAACAATCACGTTATTAAGCAGTTTTGTGCTTTCCAATAAAGTTTACAGTACCTTTTAATGGCAAAAAGAGGGATGTTTACCATACTAGTCTTGGATTTAAAAATATCAGAAACCTGATCGGCCTCATAAGTTAATGAAAGTGACCAGGATTCACTGAGGTTCATTTTAAGAGGCATTCTAAATGAAATTCATGATGATAATGTGAACAGAGACTTGTTCTAGCTAATAATCTTTTTATTGATGCAGATGTTTGTCCCTGGAAACTTCTAAGTGATTTTGAAAAAGGGTAATTTACATTTTGATCTCATTTCGGAAAATTGTTTTTCCTTCCTTTTTTTTTTATTTTTTTGTTTACAAGAAAATATATTGCCCTTTGTTTCACTTTAGCATTGCCAAACTTTAATTTCATTTTCCATAATTGTGTGCTTGTGTTATTGGTTTTAGTTTAACTCAAAAGTGGTTGCTAGAGAAAAGGCAGTAATGATGGAAATGGTCCGTTCTTATGTTTGGATTTCTCTTCAGTATTGTCCGCAGTTCTAATGTAAATACTTTAAAAAAAACACCAGCTGGTACACAGTGCTGGTACCTAATGTACTTTTAAAGACTATTCAAATTAATAATAAACTCAGTCAGTGTAATGATGAGACGATAATGCACGTTGTCCCCATCCTGCTATATTAAGATGTTAGTTTTTTGGTTTTTTTTTTTAGATTTGTGTATATATCAATTTGAGCTAGAGGCATTGATACCATACTATTTGGTCACGTTTCTCATGCTGTTTCTAAAACAACACAAAACATTTCAATACTCAAAAATAGTGATTTTTATTTCTGGAACTCTCACTGCTCATTCTATAGTTTACAGCTATTTGCCTAGTTTACCACCCACCTCTGCAGTCTATCAGAGGTGGCCGGTTTTCTATGCTTACAAGGTTTTTGTTATACAGCTTCACAACCCCTGCGCAGAATTAACGCTACCTCTGTTAACCCCATAGGAGAGTGGACAGTTCAGACAAGAGGCACAGCCATGCTGATGATCCAGTCACAAGTGAAAAGGTTTTGGTACCGTGTTAGCCAGTTGAAAAATTCTTGAATGTTCTCAGTGAGAGGAACAAAATTATAATCTTGTTGTGATACCTTTTAATGGCTAACTAAAATAAAATAAAGTGATGTTACAAAGCAAGCTTTCGAGACATCTCAGGTCCCTCCCATTTTGTCATACATGCCTGATGAAGGGACCTGAGATGTCTCGAAAGCTTGCTTTGTAACATCATTTACTTTATTTTATTTTAGTTAGCCATTGAAAGGTATCACAAGATAATAATTTTGTTCCTCTCACTGATAACATTCAATAATAGATGATCCAGTCAGCACACTGCCTCCCTGGGGTGCAGGAAGCTAGGAGGCACAGAAGCAGTGTGCTCCTGAAGACAAAAGACTATCTGCAATAAAACTGGCAAAGTTACCTTTGCGGTCATTCATGTAAAGACTAGAAGGATGGAGACCTCTATGTGCCCACGCTACGCATTTACCGCGGATTTTGCTGCGGATTTGCCGCGGATTTTCCGAAAATCTGCAGCAGCGACACTTCCAAGCCATTTCAATGGCATTTTGGAAATGCTGTGTCCATGCTGCGGATTTTTCCGCAGCGGATTTGCCGCGGATTTTGATCCGGAAAAATCTGCAGCATGTCAATTATTGTTGCGGATTTTGGTGCGGATTTTGGGTATAGAATGGGGGGAAAAAAAAAAATCCGCATCAAAATCCGCGGCAAATTCGCGGTAATCTGCGGTAAATCCGCGGCAAATCCGCGGCAAAAATAAGGTGCGGATTTGCGGCGAAAGTCGCGGATTTTCATGCAGAAAAATCCGCAGGTACGTTCTACCGTGGACACATAGCCTTAATGTTCTCAGCAAGTGAAACGTTGCCACTGGGCTCAATAAAGTCCATATTTTCCACATATACTGGAGTTCTGCCTATGCTTTTTCTCTGGATATAGCATTATCTTTGCAGATCTTTAATGCCTAAAAATCAGTATTAATTAAATGACTTTTTTCGCCCTATATACACGTACGCACTGATGGTAACAATGGACCGTTTCACACGTACATATGAAGGAGGCCTAAGATGTATTGTGATGTTTTGCAGCAACTGGGATGTGTCTATTATGAGGTTCTGTAGCAGCTGAGGCATGAATTATGAGGTTCTCGAGCAGCTGAGACGTGTATTGTGAGGTTGTGTAGCAGCTGAAGTGTAATATGAGGTTATTATGAGATTTATATACTACTCCCTAAAAGTTAAGGATATTTGATTTTTGGATGAAATTTCAGGATGATCCTAAAATGCACTGTAATCTTTTCAGAACTTTAATTTGACCTTCTCTAAACTTTGAATGCACATGTCCAACTGTTCAATGTTTCACTACTTTTTGCACAACTTACTGTTCTCTAACAAGGAGCTTAATGGCAAAATTTACAACAGTGGTTTGATCCTTGGATCGCCCAATAAATTTCAGAGGTTCATTTAAAATTGGTATTCAAAAAGTCTTCCTCATCATGCTGTTTACATTTTGACATCATGAGCCCAAGACGACGACAGCTAACAATTGATCAACAGTATCTCGCCATTGCGAGGCTTCAAGCAAGATGCTCTTGGACGGCAATGGCCACTGAGATTAGAGTGTCACAGAGTGTGATCAGCAGGTTGCAATAGAGAGACTGGAAGCATCACAGAAAGATATACAAGTGGATTACTTTTGGCCACATCCCTCACTGATGACCGCTTCATTGTGAACAATGCCCTTTGATGCCCGGATGATGAATTCCACACAACTCCAGCCACATTTAAGGAAGGTATGAGGCACCAAGTGTCATGTCAGACCATTTGAATCTGATTACATCAGCGTGATCTGCATGCTAGAAGACTTGCTAGGGTACCTGACCATGCCACTATGCACAGAAGCCATTGTCTTGCTAAATGAGGGATCAGTGGGCCTCAGGGCTGTTCACTGATGAGTCAATTCATGCTGAGCAGAAATTATGGCTGCTAACGATGTTGGAGACATTAAGGGGAGAACTATGCATCAGCCACTGGTGTCACCAGACAAGGCTTTCGTTGTTGTTGTGTGACACTGTGGGCAGGTGTGTCTAATCAGTACAGATCTTGTCCTACACTTTATGAATGGTACAATGACAAGCCCCTACTATTTTATTATTATTATTTATTATTATAGCGCTATTTATTCCTTGGCGCTTTACATGTGACAGGGGTATACATAATAGGGACAAGTACAATAATCATAAATAATACAAGGCACAGACTGGTACAGGAGGAAAGAGGTCCCTGCCCGCGAGGGCTCACAGTCTACAAGGGATGGGTGAGGTGAGGGTAGAGCTGGTCGTGTGGCCCTGTATCAGTCAGAGGGTTACTGCAGGTTGTAGGCGTGTCGGAAGAGGTGGGTCTTCAGGCTCATTTTGAAGCTTGTCAAGGTAGGCGAGAGTCTTGACAGTTGTGGCAGGTCATTCCAGAGTATGGGGGAGGCATGTGAGAAATCTTGGTTGCAATGGTGGGAAGAGGAGATGAGAGGCGAGTAGAGAAGGAGATATTGTGAGGATTGAAGGTTACATGCAGGTAAGTACCAGGAGACTAGGTCACAGATGTAGGGAGGAGACAGGTTGTGGATGACTTTGTAGGTCATGGTTAGGGTTATGAACTGGAGTCGTTGGGCAATGGGAAGCCAGTGAAGGGATTGGCAGAGAGAAGAGGTCGGGGAGTAGTGGGGGGACAGGTGGATTAGTCGGGCAGCATGGTTTAGAATAGATTGTAGGGTTGCGAGACTGTTAGAAGGAAGGCCACAGAGCAGGAGGTTGCAAAAATTCAGGCAGGAGATAGGTTCTTGGGAAAGGAATGTACAGATCCGGTAAATATTTTTGAGTTGAAGGTGGCAGGAGGTGATGAAAACTTGGATGTGTGGCTTGAAAGAGAGATCAGAGTCTAGAGTTACTCCTAGGCAGCAAGCACATGGGAGTGGGGAAAGTGAGCAGCCATTGACATTTATGAATATGTCAGATGGGGGGGGGGTTGAGTGAGGTGGAGGAATTGAGGACATTCTGTATATGATTACTTATGTTATAAAATGCAGTGCCCATATTCCTTCTCTTTTCTGATCATTATCTTAGACAAGTCATTGAAAACTACTGTATCTACCACTATTCACCTTTCACTGCATCCCTGGCTGCATAGTGTACACAGGCAGGTTACATTTGTCCTCAAGGTCTGCGTATTGCCCCTTACAAGATCTTCCATTTGGCCCTTACGAGGTCTGCCAGTTGTCCCTAACTATGTCCGCCATAACGCGCTCCGCCAGGTGGCCCTAATAATGTACACCAGCTAGCCCTAACTAGGTCCGCCAGAATGAGCTCCGTCAGGTGGCTCTAATAAGCTCCGCCACTAGGCCTTATTGAGGTACACCAGCTGGCCCTAATGAGGTATTCCCTTATGAGGTCTGCCAGTTTGCCATTTCAGACATACAGAAAGAAATTTGCTGTCATGATAATAAACTGAGCTATACTAATTAGAGGTTTTAAATTAGTATAACATTTGGATGGATAATGTTAGATTTTTGGGGGGATCAAATGCGGTATCATGTCTGTAGCTGCTGTCTTAAGCCCAGAAGTAACCATGCATTTTTGTTACATAGCTGGCCTAGCTTTATACAGTAGTCCCTGCTGACAGCGCTGTGTTTCCATGACAACTCAGTATGCCGTTATTGAATTGCTCTAAACGTAATCACTTCCAAAGCAAATCACTTAAAATAGGGAACTGACCTTGACAGTCTGGTTCAAGCTCCATGTAAAATCTGCCTATTGCCTGTGTTTGGTGGACAGTCTGTGAATTGATCGAGCATTGTTTTAAAGTGGGGCCAAACTCAAATGATGAGTATTCATATATTGTGTTATGAATGTCTGTTTTTATTTGCACTGTGTTTTGATAAGGTGCAGGTACAGTAGATCTAAAAGGTTTCTTGTTAAAAAAAACACAGGTATTTCTCATGTAAAAAAATCATAACAACAAGAATAATTTCTGAACTTTTAATGACACCTATAACACTGTTCTACAGCCAAATTGGTTCAGTGATATAAACAGTTGAACCTAACTAAGTTTGTAGTGCTGAAAACTAATATGATGCTTACATTTGCTGATTGGCGCTAATTTCTAAGATCCAGAGGAGGTGGTTATTACTTTTGACACCTTTCATGCAGCCTTTTAGAAAAATTCCGTCTTTTATCATTATTACATCATCATTATTGTATTGCTAGTAGCTAGTCTATTGCATCATCAGTACAACATACAGAAGAACTACCGGTTCCAAAAGTACCAAAAATATTTTGAGCCGAGTCAAGTGAATAAGAGGGCACTTGGTGTCATGAAGCATTTTCCTCTCATGACCCAGACATTCTGTCAGCAACCTCAGCTGAACCATACCTTATAACACAAAGTGAACTGAGCGATCTTGTTGGATCTGCCCAAAAGTACGGCTGAGCTCTTAGGTTCCAGGTTAGCAGTGGAATCTCCCAGCATGTTTGGATTTTTTTATTCTGCAACCGTGATAAAGAGCTTGTTCAATACTTCTTTAAGGAGAGCTAGCTTGTGGCATGCAACATCAACAATTTAATGGAAGCTCGGGTCTGAAGATAAATTATCATCCAGAGGAATGGAGGTTCTTCATCGATTCGTCGAAAATAAGCCTGATTGCCGTCTTGCTCCATAATGGCAATGCGCTACCTTCAATTGTAGTTGGTTATGCAGTCCACATGAAAGAAACCTATGACAACATGAAACCGCTGATGAAATCCTTGAACTATAACCAACAGTTGTGGATCCTCTGTGGTGACTTAAAGGTGGTTGCCCTCTTACAAGGTCTCCAGTGTGGATGGATACACAAAGAACTACTGCTTTCTGTGTGAGTGGGATAGTCGTGCAAGAAAATATCATTACAATAAAAGAGAGTGGCCTCTCCGACATTCACTTCAGCTAGGGAGTAAAAATATCTTGCATTCAGTAATTGTTGACCGAAATAAGATTTTATTACCACGTTTGCATTTTAGGTTGGGCATAATGAAGAACTTTGTAAAGGCAATGGATAAAAGCTAAAGCATTCAAGTATCTCATTGATATATTTCCAAAGTTGAGTAAAGGAAAGATAAAAGAAGGAGTCTCTATTGGACCTCAGATTTGTAAGCTTCTTCAAGATGGGGAGTTTTTCTGTTTGCTTCAGGGCAAGGAAATGGCTGCATGGGTAGCATTCGCATTAGTGTGGTAACTAATTTTTGGGGAACTTGAGCAGATAGCAATGAAGAATTGATGGAAAATCTCAAAACATGTAAATATCTTGGCTTTAACATGTCCTTAGAGATTAATTTCTTACATTTGCATCTAGATTTTTTTTCCCACCAAACTGTGGAGCAGTAAGAGACTAGCACGGGAAGAGATTTCACCAAGATATTGCTGCTATGTAGAAAATATATGAAGGAAAATTGAATCAGTCAATGCTTGCAGATTACTGTTTGACAATTATAAGAGCTGATCTGATGCAGGAGTACAAGAGACAAACAAAAAAGAATTATCACTGACTGAAGACCAAGTTTTGTAGTCGAATTTCTGTAATAGTTTATAATTCGCAAGTGTATAGACATGTTTTAGTTATGTGAATTGCTAAGTTTCCTCTTAATAAATATGGCATTGGCATTACCAAATATTCTGCATCTTTATATTTGCAAAAAGAATGTTTCAAAGTACTGAAACTTGTATGCATTTATTATATGTAGCAGTAAAAGGAAAACTTTTTGATATGATAGAAATATTTTCATTGTCAGATTTTACTTCAAGAGGTAAAAATCATTAAGAAATGGATCATTTCATAACTGGACCTGACAATGTTTGAATATATGTAGAACAGTGTGTTCTGTACAAATCCATTGACAAACATTTAAATCCTTTTGAGGAGGGAAATAAAATAACAAAACAAAAATAATATGGTTGCAGGAGTGGGAAATCCATCTTATAGAACTGGGAATGTTGTTGTGTTCAGAATTAGCAAAGCACATGAAAATTAATGTTAAATAGAAGTCAGTGCACGGCTGCCATTTACAGTAATTTTAATTATCCCCATATAAGGTTTAGCTTTTCTATTAAGATTTTCCTAATACTTTCTTACTTTTATTTTGCAACAAAAGTCATGATCCATAACCAGCTTACAACGCAGCAGAGGAATCTCATTGTTGAACGTTATCAGTTAGTAGAAAAGTATAAAATACTTTTCCAAGGCATTAGATGTATCATAAAGCACTGTGAAGCTGGTCATCAATTAGTGGCTTAAATTTGACACAGTGACATTACCTAGAACTGGACATCTCTCAAAAAATAATTTTAAAAAACCCCCAAGAAAATTGGTCCAGTAAGCCTAGAGCAGTGTTAGGCTGCTTTCACACTATGTTTTTTTTAGCATTTGTCATGAATGTTTTTTTGCTGCAAAAGCGGATCCTGTTTTTGCAAAGAAAAATGCATGCAAACGTGTGTTATTTTGCAGGATCCTGTCACTTTAAGTTTATGGGCGGGCATTGGAGTCATGTGATCGGGAGTGAGGGGAACTGAACGTGAAAGACTGGGAGCCGACATCTGACAGCTGTGGAGGCTCGTAACCAAGGTAAACATCAGGTAACTTGCTTGGATACCCGATATTTACATTGGTTACGAGCGTCTGCAGCTGCTAGGAGCCGGTTCCCTGCACACGTAACCAAGGTAAACATCGGGTAACTTGCTTGGATACCCGATATTTACATTGGTTACGAGCGTCTGCAGCTGCTAGGAGCAGGGCTGCCTGCTCCCTGCACACGTAACCAAGATAAACGTCGAGTAACTAAGACCGCGGTTACCCGATGTTTACCTTGGTTACGAGCGTCCTCCGCTCTCAGGCGGGGGAGAGTGGAGAGAGGGAGGGGGAGGGAGAGAGAGACTGATCACGCGAGGCTGGTTTCTGTGCATGCTCAGTAGAGCAAGCAGGATCCTGTCTATCAGGATGCCAGCGTTCACATGCGCTTGCGTGCTGTTTAGTCAGGATCCAGCAATTTGCAGTATTTGGAAGCAGCTCAAAAACGCTACAAGTAGCGTTTTTGAAAAAAGTTAAAAACTGCAAGTCGCTGGATCCTTACTATAACGCACGCAAACGCATGTGAACGCATGTTGATGCGAGTCCATTGCAAATGCATTGAAATGAAAACGCATTTGCACTGGATCCGTTTTTGCATTAAAAAAACGTTCATGACGGATGTTAAAAAAAAAACGTAGTGTGAAAGCAGCCTTAAAGTACTGGTTGTTTAAAGAGTGTGACAACAATATCCAGTATTCTGCATACAGTTGAAACCAGAAATTTACATACACTATCTAAAAAGATACATCTGCATGTTTTTCTCACTATCTGACATGACATCAAAATGAACCTTTCCTGTTTTATGTCAATTAGGAATTAAAATTATTTATATTTGCCAAATACCAGAATAATAAGAGAGAATGTTTTAAGGCATTTTTATTACTATCCGCAAATTCAAAAGTTTACATGCATTCATTAGTATTTGGTATCATTGCCCTTAAACTGTATGACTTGGGTCAAACGTTTTGGATATCGTTCCACAAGCTTCTCACAACAGTTGATAGCAATTTGGGCCCTTTCCTCATGACAGAACTGGTGTAACTGAGCCATGTTTGTAGGTTGCCTTTTCATCTTTGCCTATAAATTTTCAAGATGAATGAGATCAGGGTTTTGTGATGGCCACTCCAAAACATTGACTTTGTTATCCTTTAGTCACTTTGTAACCAGTTTGGCAGTATGTTTCGGGTCATTGTCCATTTGAAAGACCCATTTCTGCCCAAGCTTTCCCAGTCAGAGATGTAGCAATGTGTTTGGCAGGGGTAAAGCCAGCGTCAAAAAAAATTCTGCGGATATTCTGTGCAGATTGGTACATAATAAAAGTCTTCAGTGTATTACTGTACCATCCGTATGGATGAGACTTCTCCATGACATGACACAGTTTTTCCACATGTAAATTGATGTTCAGTTCTTATCATGTATATTGCACATTTTTGCAGTTGATTTAACACCTTTTGGAGTAAAAGCAAGAAATCTGCTGCTGTTTTAAAATCTCAGCAAAATCTGTATTTTACACATACAGATTTTGATGTGAATTTTTGTTATCCCGGTTGGATGTAGCCGAACCTAAATTTTACACTGAAAATGTCCAGCTTTGCTTCTGCTTGTACAGATCTGTAGAGCACCCTTGTTTTAATTCCTTCAGCCCCCGGGCGTTTTCCGTTGTTGCGTTCTTTTTTTGCTCCCCTTCTTCCGAGAGCCGTAACTTTATTTTTCTGTCAATCTTGCCATATAAGGGCTTGTTTTTTGCGGGACGAGTCTTTATAGTGTACCAGAAAACAGCAAAAAAAAATTCCAATTGGGAAAAAACTGCAAAAAAAAAAAAGTGTGATCGCACAATAGTGTTTGAGATGTTTTATTTATCGTGTTCACTATATGGTAAAACTGATGTGTCATTGTGATGCCTGAGGTCGGTGCGAGTTTGTAGACACCAAACGTGCATAGATTTACTTATGTCTAAGGGGTTAAAAAAAAATTCACAAGCTTGTCCAATAAAAGTGGCGTACATTTTGCACTTTTTTCCGAAACCCGTAGCGTTCTCATTTTTTGGGATCTACGGCTCAGTGACTGCTTATTTTTTGCATCTTGAGCTGACATTTTTAATGGTACTATTTTTGCAGATGCTACGTTTTGATCGCCTGTTATTGCATTTTGCATAAAACTTGCGGCGACCAAAAAACGTAATTTTGGCGTTTGGAATTTTTTTTTGCCGCTACACCATTTACCTATCAGATTAATTGATTTTATATTTTGATAGATCGGGCATTTCTGAACGCAGCGATACCAAATATGTGTATGTTTTTATTTTCTTAACCCTTTAATTTTCAATGGGGTGAAAGGGGGAGGTGATTTGAAGTTTTAGGTTTTTTTTTTTTATTATTCTTTAAAACTTTTTTTTACTTTTTTTTATTTTACTAGTCCCCCTAGGAGGCTATAGCATTCAGCAATCCGATCGCTCTGCTCTATCTGCTGATCACAGCTACACAGCTGTAAACAGCAGATATGGTCACTTCCTGATTCATTCGGTATCGGGCCGAGTGAAACCGAAAGTGACTCATGATAGCTATAGGCGTCATCACATGACCCTGTGCTACCATGGCGATCACCAAAAGTCATGTGATCATGCACGTGCCTTCCGGTGGGGGCGGCGGTATGTGAAATTAATGGCCGCGTGCATATACAGCTCATTGCCAGACTTTGGCAGCGAGATGTAAGGGGTTAAATGTTCCGGGTGGAATGCAATTCCACTCGGAACATGCAGGCACACGTCAGCTGTTGAAAACAGCTGATATGTGCGTGGATCGCTGCAGCCTGCCCACGTCAGGGGGCGGGGATTAACCTCACACGATCCATGACGGATAGATCCGTCAAGGGACGTGAAAGGGGTTAATGATGCTACAGTATGCTGTGAGTGGGATTACCATTGTGAATGACTACAATTCCCATTATTCCTCTGTCCCTGTCCTTTCAGACATTACTTCTATAGCCATATCCTGGAAAGCCTCTCTATATTAGGCCTTGATCATAAGTCTGTGATTTTTCATGTATTAAAAAAAAAATGGTGCAAGTGTCATTAGTGCTTTACACTCCCTGAAAGACGTTCTGTCGCTTATCCATATTATGTAAATAAAAGTTTACAACCTGACTTTAAATTCATCCATTGGTTTTATAAATTACTCTTTTGAAAGCTGAAACCCTCCCAAATTTGGTTTAGGTTATGAAAATTAAGTTGCTGAAATATCGATCATTTAACCCCTTCAGCCTGTTTTCACTTTGATGACCCGACCATTTTTTGCAGTTTTGATCAGTGGCATTTAGAGGTTATAACTCTGGAATGCTTCAACGGATCCCAGTGATTCTGAGATTGTTTTTTCATGACATATTGGGCCTCATGTTAGTGGTAAATTTAGGACAATATTTTTTGCATTTATTTTTGAAAAAATTGGAAATTTGGCGAAAAGTTTGAAAATTATGCAATTTTCAAAGTTTGAATTTTTATGCTCATAAACCAGCGAGACATATGACACAAAATAATTAATAAATAACATTTCTCACATGTCTACTTTACATCAGCACAATTTTGGGAAAAAAAAAATTATAAGGAAGTTATAGGGGTTCAAAGTTTGAGCAATTTCTCATTTTTACAACAAAATTTACAAAGCTACTTTTTTTTATGGACCACATCACATTTGAAGTGATTTTGATAGGTCTACATGACACAAAACACCCAAAAGTGACACCATTCCAAAAACGGCACCCTTCAGGCTACTTAAAACCACATTAATGTAGGTTATTAACCCTTCAGGTGCTTCACAGGAACTAAAGCAACGTGGAATAAAAAAAAATGAACATTTTACTTTTTGCAACAAAAATGTTAATTTAGCCTCAAATATTGCATTTTCACATGGGTAGCAGGATTAAATGGACCCCAAAATTTGTTGGGCAATTTCTTCTGAGCACGCAGATACCTCATATGTACACCAATCGCAGCCTCCGGGGCGCAATTTCGCTATGACGTACTGGGTACGTCATGGGTCCTTAAATATCAGGGAGCCATGATGTACCCAGTGCGTCATAGGTCACAAAGAGGTTAATGAACACAGAAAGGTCAGATTTTGGCAAGACAAAAGTTTTGTCGCCTTGTCATATAATGCATCCAATCCTAGTTTACATCCTCCCCTGTGCTCACTAAATGATCGGTTAATTAGTGGGTGTGTAGAAAAGAAAACCCAGCACCCCAGACCTTCACTTGACCTGCAACTTGACCTCTGACAACATGCCAAAAATCCACCCTGCGACCAAAGCCTTGATTATCAAGAGGCTGAAGACCAGACCCACTGCAGAGGTGGCTGGCACCTTTTAATGTGTCTCATCGTCAAGTACAAAGAATTAAAAAAAGATTTTAAGAGACTGGAGATGTTTTTGACAAGCCCAGGTCCGACAGACCCCGCAGGACAAATGCTCAGGAGGAATGTTTCTTGGTTAGAAAATCCAAAGCCAGCCCCTCTTCCACGCAGAAGAGCTCCAACAGGCCTGGTCACCTCAAGTTCCTATGCCAACTAGAACAGTTTTGTAGGATTCTGTCTCGAAATGGCGTCCATGGTCGAATCAGTGCCCAGAAGCCAGCACTAAACAAAAGGCAATTAAAGAAACGTGTTGCATTTGCCAAGTCCCACAGCTTGCTAAACAGATGGGCGCTGGAAAAGTAGTAGAAGGTGGATTTCTCTGATGAATCTTTAGTTGAATTATACCACAGCCACCGCAAATACTGCAGGAAACCTACTGGAGCCTGTGTGGATCCAAAATACACCCAGAAAACAGTTAAGTTTGGTGGTGGAACGATCATGGTCTTGGGTTACGTTCAGTATGGGGTGTGCGAAAAATTTGCAAGGTGGAAGGCAATATTAAGAAATATTAGCTACCTGTTACATTCCCAATCATAAAAGGGGTCAAATTCTGCAGCAGGATGGTGCTCCATCTCATACATCCATCTCTACAACAAAGTTCCTCCTGGCAAAGAAGATCAAGGTGCTCAAGGACTGGCAAGCCCAGTCACCAGACATGAACATCATTGAGCATGTTTGGGTTAGGATGAAAGCGGAAGCTTGGAAGACATTGTGCATGTGCTGGCTGCAGCAAACACTGACCTACGGTGCGGCTTTCAGAGTCGCAAGTGTCCTCCGTACTGAGAATACAGTGAGGAGACCGCAGCGGCCCGAACCCTGATCATGGGCACTGGCATCTGTGGTCTCCTGCGCTCTCCTGTGCAGGAGACTCGCGGCCCCGCAATCAGGACCCGCCGTGCCCAGGACACAGCGGGTCCTGATCGGGGGCACATACCTGCTTTTTGCGGCCTGCAGACCCCTTTACGTCGCAGCTCTTGCGATGCCGTGCAGAGGAGCTCTGAGCAATATACTAATGGCTGCCGCCAGCCAATCAGGTACAAGGAGTTGGCGTCCTACAGCGACATCACCTCCTTGCATCTGATTGGCCGCATCATCCATTGGTATAGTGCTCATAGCTCCTCTGCGCGGCACTGCAAATGATTCAACTGTACTATAAAACCCTGCCTGCCGGCTCCCGGCATAGAGCTGCGATCGTCACGGGGTCTGCGGGCCGCAAAAAGCAGCCTCAGGAGCCGCATGCGGCCCACGGGCCGCGTGTTTGAGACCTCTGATCTAGATGAACTCTGGGAGGCATATAAGACTGCATTCTTTGCTATTCCTGATTTGGGAGGGTTTAAGCTTTGAAATGAGTAATTTATAAAACCAATGGATGAATTTAAAGTCAGGTTATAAGCTTTTATTTACATAACATGGATAAGCGACAGAACTTCTGTCAGGGAGTGTAGATACTAGATTCATCAATGCGTCAGTTTTTATCATACTTTTCATGAATAATTTCATACATATCAAAGATTTTCCTATTAATTGCAATGTTAATCACGAGGAGCACACGTATGGCACAAAAATGCCATTCTTGCGCTGCTGAACACATCTTTTTATGGGCACATGGTCTGCAAAAAATACATCGACGTGATGGATATGTATTATATTCATGAAAACCGCAGATAAAACACATATGTGGCCTTAAGATGTATGGTTGTATTCTACTCACTCCCTGGCTACTCTGCTATTAACTTGCTCACTGACTTCTTCCCAGCATGTGATACATGATCCCTCCAGGATCATAGTGTACAGCCAGACCCTCTGATGCATGCCATACAATGTGTCCTGAAAAAAGTATTTTGTGGCCTGTTGTAGGCAAAAAGGAGCGGAGCAATCCAAAAGCAAAAGTAATTTTCATCTAAATGACTTTCTATTTAGAGCCAAATCTAAACTAATTTCTATTATACCTGCATTAAAAATTCCATAGAATTCTCTAACTACACTATCAAACTGCTCTTCTGTTTTTTTCCCTATTTCCTCTCTAAGGAAGTAGGGAAAAACTTTGCACTCTGCAGTTTTTGCTGCGTTTTTGTCGCCTTTTTGGTGCAGTTTTGTTGTCAGAAAGTTCTCACTTTTGACTTCTCAGCAAAGTCTATGAGAATTCAGATTTGATGTGTACACATTGCAGTTTTTTTGTCTGCATTTTATTTGTCACAATTTTTTTTTAACTTTTCTGGCAAAAGGTGCAGTTTAGTCGTGACAACAAAACTGCAGTGTGCATATATAGTCTAATGATGCTTTGTTTGAGCATTTCAGTGCATGCTGGGATACTCAAAGTGTCATCAGGGTGCAGAAACACCAGTCACTGCGCCCTCCCTGAAACAAAGCGTAATCAGAGACATTTGTTTCAGGGCCCAGATAGTGCCTGCAAATTGTACGCTGTGTGATGTGCAGAATGACTGCCCGCTCTCTGTTACCGGCTAAGTTCAGCAGTAACAAACTGGCAACAGATTAATGTCAGAATACCCCGCATGCAAAGACTAGTGACCTCACTTGCTAGGGCAGCTGAGGTATTTGCATGCCAGGTATTCTGACACTGATCCATTCCTGCTGATTTGAGCCAGCAACAGAAAGCGCACTGTTATTGTACACATCACACAGTACGCACGGACTAGCCCTGCCCTTGAAATGAGCATCACTGATGATGCTTTGTTTCAGGGAAGGGGCAGAGTACCGCAGCCTCTGCTTCCTGATGACGCTTCATTTGCGTATTACAGTATGCACTGGGATTTTCAAACAAAGCGTCATTAGAGAGGAAGTAAGGAAAAAATACAATAGTACAGATAGTGTAATTAGGGAATTTTTAATGCAAGTATATTAGAAAAAGAGCTCATATTATGGCCCTAAATAAATATGAATTTAGATGAAAATTCCTTTGGCTTCGGAGCACCCCTTTAATGACGTTTTGTGAATAGGCTTCACTGGATTCACACATCTGTATTTCACAGTCCAAATACAGGCTGAGATGCCCAAACCGAATTATTTGCTTACATGAACTTGACAGGTCTTATTCATGACTATGAGGCTGTCAAGTTTAGGTCAGAAGACCCTCAGACAGGCTGAATTGACACATCTAAGCCTGTTATTCAGACTAAGTATGTGTGGCATGAGTTTATCCTGTTTTACATGCAAAGTATTGACCAACCACTTGAAGCTTACGAGACATGTATTGCATGACTACTGTGGTGTAGAGAGGAGGAGAGATAAATGTGTGTTCATAGTACAGAAAGTCCCACAGCCATTAGATAAACACTAGGTGCATGGCCATTTATATGCAAGCGAGACTGGCTTACAGAGGAATTTCACCTCCAAACAGTAACTTAGTAAGGGACTACTTATGGCATGTAAATCATTTACACATGATTTATAAAGACTGGATAATCCCCTTTTAACATGTCACCCAAGAGGTCAGAAAATACCTTTTAGAGGACATGTTATTGTGTTGTTTCTACACTACATAAACTGATGTCAGCACTTCGGCAGTTATAGCAGCTTCAGTAACGGAGGAAAACCGCCATATGACGGTTGTCACAATCATGGCTGTGCTGGGTTTTGTTTAGATCCATAGATTTCTTGGCATTTATATGATTAAGCTCTATACACAAAGCAATTGAGATTGTATGACTGGTAAAACCAAGCCCACCACCTGACATGCAGCCTTTACACTCTTCCATGTGTCTGCTTGAAAACTTTGTTCAAAAGAGATCTGCTTAAAATCAGCTTAAAAAAACAAAATTAAATTTATGATCTTTTTCTTTTTGTGTGTATGAATATTTCCCAGGTCTAATATCTCCTCTGCAAATTGCTCAGTCAGTTTTAATGGGAACCGGTCACCAGTTTTTTAACTATTAAACCAAAAGTGTCAACTTCTGCAGCTCCTGGGCTGCATTCTATGAAGGTGCACCTTGTTGCTGACCCCATCTGCAGACCCCAAAAAGAATTTTATAAAAATCCGACCGTGTTGTATGCTAATGAGCTGTGTTGGCCAGATGGGCGGGCTCTATCTTGGCTCCTGTCCCTCCTTGTCGCCTTGTTCGCTGTCTTCCTGTCATGATTGACAAGGATGGTGCCGCCGTCATCATCCCACGCTGCTGTCCAAGTCTCGCGCAGGCGCAGTTCTTTCTGCCCCTATCATGGGCCGAGCATAAAAACAGTTTACCTCGTGCGCCGGTGATGTATCTGCGCAGGCACGAGATCATGGTGGGGTACGAGGATGACGCTGCTGTTATGCACAGCGCCGACCATGATCTCACGCCTGAGCAGATACGTCACCGGCCCGCACGAGCTAAACTGTTTTTATGCTCGGCCTGCGATAGGGGCAGAAAGAACTGCGCCTGCGTGAGACTTGGACAGCAGCGTGGGATGATGACGGCAGCACCATCCTTGTCAGTCATGACAGGAGGACGGCAAACAAGGCAACAAGGAAGCACAGGAGCCGAAATAGAGCCCGCCCATGTGGCCAACACAGCTCATTAGCATACAACACGGTGGGATTTTATAAAGTTCTTTTTCGAGTCTGCAAGGGGGGGTCAGCAACAAGGTGCACCTTCATAGAATGCAGCCCAGGAGCTGCAGAAGGTGACACTTTTGGTTTAATAGTCAAAAAACTGGTGACAGGTTCCATTTAAACGGTAAACTGCTTTGTAGTTTTAATTTTTTTTTTTTTTCTTCTAAAATTCACAAAAAACAAGTCAAAACAGGAAGAGTCAATTATGCAATGCTCTACTTGCTGATTTCTAGCTATTGATAAGAAATCGCCTTGTGCCTTTTTCAGTTTTATCTGTAAGGGCACAGGTCATAGGTTTCAAAACAGAACATCTGCCTAATAAAAAGTGAGTCAGAATATTAGAGGCTTGTTCAATGCCGTCCCGTCTCCACCCTTTCTTATACAAATGAGGAAATAATCGATGTTATGAAAAAGAAAAACACCACTCTGTCCTTATTCGTGTCGTAGTGTGTTGATTAATAGTTCATATATTTGTGTTATAGAATTTCTGAAATTTAGTTTTTATGTTCCTATATCCATATAAGTTTTTTAACTAAGGTTTCTGAATCAATAAAGCAGTAGTTGGTAAACAGAGTCCACGTAGTTGAGAGATGATCCACATTTTATCAGTGGTGGACAATGTATGATTGGCTGTGTGAAGATAGAAGTTATGCGCCTCTCTTTTACCTATTATTGCCACCAAGAAATGGCACACACCACTTGTAAATGTCACCATTAATAACACCTCTTAGCCATGTACAGCTGTTTCGAGCAGTGGATCATTCTCTGTAGCACAAAAATATAACCAATTTAGGACCGAGCCATTCTACTCCATCCCGGACCAGCCACATTTTTGGGTTTCAATGTACATGTACTTTTAACAAATATAAAAAAAACCCGTCTCATTTTGATGTTGATGTAATGTATTATGTAATTATTAATGTTTTAATGTTTTGTTTAAATATTATTTGTTTTTAATTGAACAAAATATACATTTTTTTTTTTAAAAGTTTGATATTTTCTACTCTTAAACACTAGGGGGAGCAGCTGCTGAAATCCTACTGTAGAACTAGCTCACATTACAGATGCAGTAAAAGTGGGCAGAATCTGCTCTCCTGTGTGTGATGTCACAGCTCCCCCTCCCAACCTGGGTGTTTCCAAAAGAATAAAGGAAGATGAAGTTTAGAATCACAGTTCGGAACCATTTTGTTGGTGACCACAAATGTCTAAAGTGTCACCAAGAACAGCTGCATAGTGCTCCCCACATAGCTCTCTGCATGGCCCGGTCCAGCAATGCTCTGCCGCATGCATGCCCGCCCGCAATGCTCTGCCACACGCACACACGCAATGCTCGGCCACAAGAACGGCTGCAATGCTCTGCCAAACACGCCCACAATGCTCTGCCACATGCACGCTCGCAATGCTCTGCCACACGCACGCCCGCAATGCTCTGCCACACGCACGCCCACACACAATGCTCTGCCACACGCACGCAGACACACAATGCTCTGCCACACACATGTCCGCAATGCTCTGCCACACGCCCGCAATGCTGTTCATGTATGCACGCCCACATGCAATGCTTTGCCACTCGCACGACCGCAATGCTCTGCCACACACACGCATGCAATGCTTTGACACACGCACGCACAGATTGTATGTCTGTACAGTGTGTATATACTGCGTGTGTGACCGAGCACCCATCATGAGGGCGGCAAAGCCAGTGTGTGTATATACTGTATACCGTGTACTGTGGGTATATACGGTGTGCGTAACCGAACAGTAGGAGGGAGGCGGAGCCGGTGTATGGATATACTGTATACTGTGTGTGTGACCAACATCATGAGGGAGGCGGTGCCAGTATGTGTATATACTATATACCGTGTGTACAGTGTGTATATACTGTGTGACCGAGCAGCATAAGGGAAGCGGGCCTGCATGTGTATATTCTATATACTGTGTGTATATACTGTGTGTGTGACCGAGCAACATGAGGGCGGCGGAGCCAGTGTGTGTGTGTATGTATGTGTGTGTGTGTATATATATATATATATATATATATATATTTATTTATATATTATATACTGTGTGTGTGACCGAGCAGCATGAGGGCAGCGGAGCCAGTGTGTGTATATACTATATACCATGTGTACAGTGTGTATATACTGTGTGCGTGACCGAGCAGCATGAGGGAGGCAGAGCCAGCCAGTGTATGTATATACTATATACCTTGTGTACTGTGTGTATATACTGTGTGTGTGACCGAGCAGCATGAGGGAGGCGGAGTCAGTGTGTATATGCTATATAGTGTGTGTATATACTATATACCATGTGTACAGTGTGTATATACTGTGTGCGTGACCGAGCAGCATGAGGGAGGCAGAGCCAGCCAGTGTATGTATATACTATATACCTTGTGTACTGTGTGTATATACTGTGTGTGTGACCGAGCAGCATGAGGGAGGCGGAGTCAGTGTGTATATGCTATATAGTGTGTGTATATACTATATACCATGTGTACAGTGTGTATATACTGTGTGCGTGACCGAGCAGCATGAGGGAGGCAGAGCCAGCCAGTGTATGTATATACTATATACCTTGTGTACTGTGTGTATATACTGTGTGTGTGACCGAGCAGCATGAGGGAGGCGGAGCCAGTGTGTATATGCTATATAGTGTGTGTATATACTATATACAGTGTGTAAAGTGTGTATATACTGTGTGTGTGACCGAGCAGCATGAGGGAGGCGGAGCCAGTGTGTGTATATACTGTATAAATATATACTATATACCGTGTGTACTGTGTGTGTGACCGCGCACCCAGCATGAGGGCGGCTGCGGCAAGGAGAGCGGGGGGGAGGGTAGCAGTGGGGGGAGGGGCACTGGTACTCGCATAGGCCGAATGGGTGACAGGGGGAAAGTGCAGCGTACAGCATACGCTATGAGCTGCACAAAGATGGCGCCAATCTCCTCCCTCTTCTGTGATCTGGCACGTCCATTTCACAGCAGACACCTTCTCTATGTTACAGTATAGGGTCGCATGCTTCTATGCACAGGGGCTGCCATAAAGGAGGTGAGTAACTGTTGTTACACACCGCAAATCCAAGATGGCAGCTCCCAGTGCTTCAGTAAAACTAGATTTAAAAAAAAAGTAGTACCGTATTTTTTGGACTATAAGATGCACTTTTTCCCCCCCAAATGTTAGGGGAAAGTGGGGGGTGCGTCTTATAGTCTGAATGTAGGGCTGCGGGGAATGAGGGTGCTGAGGTGGACGGGTCATCGGGGGCACAAGCAGGCTGTAGCAGCCTGCCATGACCACGTGAGCCCGCTTATTTAATATGCACGCCCGTCCTCCAGCCCATTTCTCAGCGCTGAAGCCGGCGCTGACAGATGGGCAGGGATTCGCGCATAGTAAACAGCTGTCCCGCATGATCACACCTGGCAACTACAGCCTGGAGTGATCATGTGCGGCTTTATTCACTGCCCCCCACGCATCATCAGCAGCGCGGGGTGCAGTTAATCAGTATACTCACCGGCCTCGATCCCTGCAGCACTGTGATCTCCTCCTGTCTGCCAGCCGCGGCTGTGTGTGGAGACTAGCGGTGCTTACAGGGATGACGTCATCGCTGTGCGCACGTGTCCACACGCAGCCGGCACAGACAGGAGGACATTGCGGTGCTGCAGGGAGCGTGACCGGCTCCACACAGGTAAGCGGCGCTGCTGCCGGCACGGACGGGAGGAGGGGCAATGCTGCGTGGAGCGAGGAAAGGTGAGTATGAACATTTTTTTTTTTTTGTGCCACAGGATGCAGCAA